>NC_053494.1:98368846-99001346 GCF_905171775.1 Rana temporaria | reverse complement strand
TGTGTGTAACTGAATGGTCTCATTAATACAGACTGACCATAGTAAAGAATGGGTTCACTGTGACCAGGACACATAGAAAACAATAGTCTAGTTGGTTGCTGTTACTGTTTGCCTAGCATGCTAGCATGGCCACCCACAGCTCAAGTTTTGTCTGATTCAGCAGGAATTGAACAAAGTATAATCTGTTTATGGGAGCCTTTAGACCCCCTTCACACTGGGGCGTTTTTCAGGGGCTTCTGGGCTAAAAATAGTGCCTGAAAAACGCCTGCCCTGCAGTCTCGGTGTGAAAGCGCTTTAAAAAATTGGGCTAACTTTACTGTTTTATTTTTTAATACAAAAAAGTGATTTTTTTTCCCCCAAAAAAGTGCGTTTGTAAGACCGCTGCGCAAATACGGTGTGACAAAAAGTATTGCAATGACCGTCATTTTATTCCCTAGGGTATTAAAAAATATATATATATAATGTTTGGGGTTTTTAAGTAATTTTCGAGCAAAAAAAAATTTTTTAATCTTGTAAACGCCAAATCTGAAAAACAGGCTTGTTCCTTAAGTGGTTAAAAAATACTCCTGCACGCAGCATCTTTGAAGCAGCGAAGGAGCATTGTATATACCGCTCCTGCCCATTAAAATCAATGGGCAGTGCGGCACTTTGCAGATGTTTTTAACCCTTTTTTGGCCGCTAGCAGTGATTAAAAGCGCCCCTGCTAGTGGCCGAATACCGCCGCAAAAATGACCAGTAAAGCGGCGCTAAAAATAGCGGCACTTTACAACCGATGCCGCCCCAGTGTGACAGCAGCCTTAGACATATATCATGGGTAGCTTACGGTGATCCTGTCGAGGCTCCAACAGTGAATTGGATCCCTTTCACACTGGAGGCGTTTTCCAGGCGCTAAAGGGCTAAAAATAGTGCCTGTAAAGCACCTGAAGAATGCCTCCCCTGCAGCACCAGTATGAAAGCCGAGTGCTTTCACACTGGGGCGCTGCACTGGCAGGATGTTAAAAAAAAAAAAAAAGTCCTGCAAGCAGGGTCACTGTATCAAAAATATGTTTGGAATTCAAACATTAGTAGCGCTAAAAAAGTCCTTAAAGTTGATGCACAGTCCACTTAAACTGGGAAAGTAGCCTAATCTAAAATGAAAGGATTGTCCACTCAAAGAACAGGCAACAAAGAGAGAGAGATCCTTGCAGATATTGCTCCAGACAATCACCGTCACCACACTGGTTGTATAGCAAAATCCCCCAAAGGTAATTTTCACTTACCAGATATTACTGGGTTAAAGACATTTCATTAGTTATCAGCAAACTCCATGTGTTTCTATCCGGTAATGCTGGGATAGTAAGTGGGTATTACGTGTCTATGGTCAGCAAACGTTGCATTCCTCCATCAGATATTACTCCATCTAAATATTGCTAGTCACAAGCAGGAAAACAAGGGTGCACATAGCGTAAACCAATAACAAAGGTTTGTTCTTTAAATAATTCCTTATAGATGTACACTTACAATTTAATAAAATCTTAAAACATATTTAAATTGTCGTTCCACTCCTGTTATACCTCTCACAGCTACGGCGGTGTTCCCGGGTAAGGCAAACGGGATTCGACTGCATAGGTTTGCTGCGTAGTCTCACTGATGCGTTTAGTCATTGCTTTTGTCAGAGGTGTATACACTGCTTCTTCACCGCCCCTACCCATTGAAATGAATGATCACTGTTGCCAAAGTGCCTGCCAAGCGTTTTGGCAGTGGTGCTTTTTGGGGAGCATTTAACCCTTTCTTCGGCCGCTAGCGGGGATTAAAAGCATCTCAGCTAGCGGATGATTAGTGCCGCTAAAACGACGATAAAGCTCTGTTTAAAACTGGCACCGCTTTACCGCCAACGTGGCTCAGTGTAATAGGGCTCCTATGCTTATAGCAGAACTAAACCCTCCTATCCTTTTCAGCCAAGGAAGCTGTGATCGTGGCCTGTTTGATCACATGTGCAGCACCATGGCAAATGCAGATCAGTTATGACACCAGTTATTTGATGGTTTTACAGTTTGGTTGAGAGCTTATACTGTATACTAATGTAGCACTACCCCAGAAGGAGCTGCTGGGTAGTTTAGGGTGGCATGTTACCTCTATTCCTTCCGCCGTCTAGGCTGTACAATGAGAGCTGAGAAGAACTGCAATGTCCACACTTTGGATGTCTTTTTCTGTGCTTTATTACCCAACGGGGTAAAATAATAAAAGTAGTAGTAGAAGAGGTATGAGGAATAGTAAGTAGTAGGTTCAGGCATATAAATCTTTGTTCGGAAACAATCCTGCTTCCAGCGATAAACTTTCGTCGCCACTCTAGCCAGAGTGGGTATTGTGCACCTGGATAGGCCTCTCTCACCAACCTAGCAGCCAGAGTGTCACACGGAACTTTAGCAAAGTCTCTGCCACAGACCTTCCCAAAGGTGGAGATATTTTTGGTCCAGAACCCTTCTCATCTCAGGATTAAGCGCCCGGATCTCTCTCTTGAATAAACTTTAGTCCATTCAGAGCTCACAGGTGACCATCATCCAGCCTCTCGGTAATGGTGCGTCCTTCGATGAAGTCTAAGGCCTCTCCTGAGATACCAGCCTCGTGCTCGGTATTCCCCCAGACAGGTTGTTCATCGGGTGGCTTCCTCCCTCAGGACGGACAGCACAGGACCACTCTGCAACTGCAGACCCAGTCTGACCACTGGGCCCACAAGGTAGATCACAACCCCGGGCCAACTTGGTCCCGGAGCCAGGAACACTTGAACACGCACCCCCGGCCATGAGGGCCACACACGGGGGGTGGTGGGACGACAGACCCGCAATCGACGACCGCAAACCAATGACGGCTGTCCCTTAAGTACTCTCCCCCAGCATACACAGTGAGGCGACCAACCTCTACTGAGAAAAAACACGCCCTGACTCGACTGCTGCCACCCTCGGCCTGGGGTGGTACAGGCACCACAGGCAGCAATAGTGGTCACTTACAGTACAGCCATGGCTGGAACAGAGGCCCAAATTTGCCCAAAATAACATTGTCAGAGGTAACTAAATCTCTGACCACCCTCTAAATTTAAAGCAGCACCAGCTATAAAAGTAGCAGGGCGCTACACTAGCAATTGCAACAGTTATCATTCAAGGCATGCCTTGAATGTAACCATTTTGGGAAACCTTTAAATTGGTGGGTTTAGTTCTGCTTTAGGTAGTACAATTGTTATGCACTTTGTGTGCAGGAAGTCCCTTTAATTCAGGCACACAGAAGCCATCACCTGAACTTTATCTCTGGGCTATGCTATCGTAAAGTTCTGCATGGATGATGGGCCTGTGAGGGGTAAAAATGTGCTCCAAGGCCTCAAGTTTTTGCAGAAAAAGTGCCTGACGCTTGTAAATGTGTCTTAAGCTTTTAGGAGCTTTTACAGGCGTCAAGCTCTTGGGCGTTAAATTATTTATTTTGGTCAATTAGATTAATTCTTCTGGTCATTGGAATTAATTAATGTTCAAGCAGTGGCTGGCTTCACACAAAGGCGGTTTTCAGTCAGGGGAAAAGGACAGAGCAGATGACAGACGCGTAAACTGGCCATGGTGTCAGGGCTCATCAGCCATGATAAACCATGGTCAGCATGATTGAGCCATAAATGTGGATGGCTGGAATGGCTGAGTACGGATGGATGAGTATTGCTGAGTAAGGAATGATGAGTATTGCCGAGTATGGATGGCTGGATGAGTATGACGGATGGATGAGGCTGCAATGGTCACAGATCAGCGCTGTAGACACTACAGATCCAGCCCACAGCTCTGCTGTACCCGATCTCTCTCTCCCCCCTCTCTGCTCACGCTCTACTGATCGGTACAGAAGGGAGAGAGGAACCGGACATGACGCCGGTTTGTTTACATGTAATCGCTCTGTCATTTGACAGAGCAATCACGTGGTAAACGGTCGCTGTCAGCGGCCATTTATCATGATGCGCCAGGTCCTCTGGACCCGACAGTCACGGATACTCCCATGTGCATGCCCCAGGGGGCGAGCGGGAGCGCGATTCTGGGAGGATGTCAATGTATGCCCTCCTGGAGTTATCGAGCCATGCTGTAGCTGTCATTAGGCTATAGCGCGGTTGTTCTAAAGCTGGAATTCGGCCACTTTGTAAAATGTACTGACTAACTATGGGTTAAGACCAAACTATGGTGCAAGCCCACTCGTGGACATCTCTTTAATTTACAATTTACATTTTTTCTGAGCACTGGGAGTACAGCCATCACTATACTTCCAACGCTGCACCTTAGGTTCTCCGCTTCGGGCAGCTGCAGAGTTGTGTGCAGCTGCTTAATCTGCACCCTCTGTTCCTAATGCCCAATCACAGAGAGCTTTGTATTATGTGACGCCATCACAAAACGCAAATCTTTCTGTGAATGGATGGTGGAGGGGAGAGACAGGCAGAAGCAGCAGCTTACTGGGTAAAAAAACAGCATCGCTCTTGTCAGAGTGCCAGGAGTATAACTGTACTCCCGGCGTTCAGTAACATTATTGATTGTAAATTGGTGACATGCATGCAAGATCGGAACTACAATTTTCAGTTACTCTCTCTCCTTTTTTTTTTTTTTTTTTTTAAGGCACTCCCATTAAATTATATGGGGCCAAAGCACACAATTTGCCCTAGGAAAAAAAAAAGCTGATCTGCTTTTTCAGGCTTCACATGAAAGGTGACAAGCAACCTAAAGCTCAGGTGTAAACTAGACTATTGAGAAAATTGGGATTCATCTTCAGTGTTGTAAAAACATAATGCACAGGTGTGAATTGGGGCTTAGTATGTATTGGTAATACATATATCTGTGCTGAAATACCTATTACTTTTGGATTTTTGAGAAAAATGCTGTTAAGAGGATACATTTTCATAAAAGTATACATAAATATGTACATTTAAGTGGAGTGGGTGATTAATGGGTGGCTTTCCGATCAGATTTCCCTGGCTGCCCCCTGTCACCGCTGTGGTACGCCCTGGCGGCTGAACCATTGACTATTGCCATTAGAATGAGCCTAGATGTGATAGGCTTTAGGAAGGGAGATTCCTGGGAAAAGATAGGTCTCTATGTGGATGATACCGTCCTTTATCTGGCCGATCAGGGTCCCACGCTGCAGGCAGCACTAACCATCGTAGAGACGGTAGGCAGGTTCTCGGGCTTAAGGATCAATGGGACAAATCTCGGATTCTCCCTCTGGATCAGCTTCCCCCGCCTGCGATATCCCCAGAACTACCCTTGCAGAGAGTGGCGGAGATGAAATACCTGGGGGTGAGAGTTACCAGAAAACTTTGGGATTATGTTACCCTTAACGTAGAACCCTTGTTCGCAACCATTAAATCTAGAACCCAGGCCTGGTCGAGATTGCCCCTAGGGGTAATGGGCAGAATTAACTCGGTGAAAATGATTTTGCTACCAAAAATGTTATATATGATTTGGCACGCCCCTTTATACATTCCTTTTAAAAGTATTCAAACAGATGGAAGCCATTCTAAATTATTTTGTCTGGGGCTCGGGTAGGCATAAATTAGCATGGCAGCATGTTCTCAAGAAACCCCACCCTTGAAGGTGGATGTTCCCTTCTGGATATTCAGGATTACTATGTGGCATCGCAACTTTTTCACCTTTATTATTTTAACATGTCCGAGACCCAGAGATACAGGTCATTAGTACGTAATAAACCGGGCAGCCCTATTCACACACCCATCCAGGCAGTGTTCCGGAAGGGACACGGCGGCTGCAGATCTTCCCACTTTAATGCAGGTATGCTGTCGCACCACCAAACAATATTGGATATAGCCATTAAAAAACAGTACCGGTCTCATGTTCACTCCCACACCCCACTGTGGTTCAATCTCTGCCTGCCTGAGTTGAGCACAGTGCCTGATCCACAACTCTGGGCAGCATACAGTATAATCTACTTGTCCCAGGTCCCGACGGAATCCGGACCGAAGTCCTTTCAAGTACTCAGGGAGGAATTTTCAGTTCCAACCCACCTACTATTTCGGTATCTGCAGCTCAGGCATGCGGTCAGGACTCAGACTGCCTCTATCACTGTTGATCTAAGCACTACACCGGTACTTGACACTTTCTTCGGAGCGGAGTCGACCAAGCTTATATCCCATTTATACTACACTATCCGACTTTGTAGGATACATAAGGTTTCCCAGACGGCTAAAGTAATGTGGGAACAGGATGTGGGACCTATTGACGACTCGGACTGGGGAGAAATTCTGGAGGGGGTCAAGACTGCATCCCCCAAACTTTCGGATAGATTGACACAATTATATATTCTTCACCGTGCGTATCTTATGCCCCTGAAGTTGGCAAAGTTTCAGTCCACAAGGAGCCCCCTGTGCCCCGTGTGTACATTGACTCCTGGCACATTTTACCATCTGATATGGAACTGCCCAAAACGTAGGGGACCTCGGTGGGCATGGACCCAAAGTTATGTCTTCTGGGATTACTGCCAGACAGTGAGGTAGATAAATACCAGGCTATATTTATATATGAGACCTTGGAAACTAGTGGCCAAAGCCTGGATGCAGGCAGTGTCCCATCATTGCGAGACTGGAATAAATAAATAAATAATACCCTTCTGTATAGAAAAATGATTTACATCCATAGGGGGCGCCCGCAAAAGTTTTCCAGAGTGTGGGATAGGTGGCTAGAGTATTGTTGGGGTGCAGATGTATGTGGAAGGTTTCTCATTCATAAGAGTGTAACAGAATTGTTTGTCCCCTATATTATTGTATTGTTTTGTTTATGGCATGTCCGATGATATATGGATTAGTATGTTGTCTAATGTTGGATTGATATAAGGCGCAAAGTTGTACTCTTTTCATTCCCTGACCATTATGGGTTCATTGACATGTATGTATGTATGTATGTATGTATGTATGTATGTATGTATGTATGTATACCTTGATTGCCTCTCAATAAACTTGTTTTTTCTGGTTAAAGTGTAGTGGGTGATGAAACAAAGTCTCACCAAGTAT
Source organism: Rana temporaria (assembly GCF_905171775.1). Taxonomy (NCBI): domain Eukaryota; kingdom Metazoa; phylum Chordata; class Amphibia; order Anura; family Ranidae; genus Rana; species Rana temporaria. The sequence goes on along the minus strand of NC_053494.1, from coordinate 98,994,334 downwards.
CTTGCTACATTGCAAGTTAATCACTTATTCTCAATTAATGGTTGTTGGAGTTATTTTATATTTAGGAAACGCAACACTGTTTTGTTTTGTATGTACATTTAAGTGTTTTACTTTCTTTTGCAGTGCGGCGAGAAAGGACATTATGCCAACAGATGTACAAAAGGCCATTTGGCATTTTTAAGTGGCCAGTGACAGGAGTTCGATATTTGTGGATCCATTCGTTTAAGGAATGCAGATGTTCTTAGGTGGACACTGGGGTTTATTTTTTTACATATAATTTTAACTAGTCCTGGAACTACTACTACTACTACTTCTGTAAATAACTGGGCAGGCTTCTGATGATTACAATGAACAATTTCTAACACAAACTTTTTGTTCGTCAGTTACCAAAAGCTATTTTGGCGTTTACCTTTTTTTTAAATAAATGGTGTACATTTACCCAGTGCTGTTTTCACTACATTATTTTTTATTGTGTATTTTTAATAATTTTATTTAGAGGGAATGCTGTACAAATAGAAGTTGAATTTTGTTGTAAGCTCAATTGTATCTAAAAGTTGCCATTCTCTAGCTTCTACACTGCATACATGTTATGGGGCAATCAAATTGATGAAGTAAAGCCCACTTGTGAGCTTCCATATGAGGCTTTCCCCACTGGTGTATGCTTTGACATAAGCATTACTGTCGCTATATTACACTTTTCAAATAAAGGCATACATGTAAATACCTTTCACACTGCTCACCTCGTGACACAACTCCAGTCCCGAGAAACTTTCTGCTGAGGTCTGCAGTAAAACCCAAATGTCTGCAATTTTTTTTTGGGGGGGGGGTGGGCGTTCAAATCTCAAACGAGAGCCCCAATGGTTTTCAGTTTGTTTATCTAATCCTTGCAGTTAAGCTAAGGAAACTGACCCATGAGTAGTATTAATGTGATTTTGATAAAGCTATTTACTGTCACGGTAATACAATGTGAACTATAGAAATACAGGAATTTAGTGCCAGACCAAAATCAGATAAAGTCGGGTAATTTTAATTGTTGGTTAAAAAAAACACCCAGCTCATTTTAGGGGTAAAACCACAACCTTCATCAGGGCTTGGATGGTCTCAAAGAAACCAGTGACTTCACAGATCTATATTAGAACTCATATTGAACTCTCGTCATAGACGAACAACCTGACAGCCGTTTCTAAGCAGCATTGGAGCTCAGATTTTGGTCTGTATTTCTATGATTTAAAGCGGTTGTATAAACATTTTTTTTTTTTATTTTTTTTTTTTTCAAACCTGCAAGGCAAAAGGCATAATCAGCTAGTATGCACTGCATACTGGCTGATTATGAAATACTTGCCGCGGAACGAGGTGAAGAACACTTACCTGGTCCACGCCGAGCGAGATGTCATCTTGCTCCGGCGTGTCTTCCGGGTATCGCCGCTCCAGCGCTGTGATTGGCTGGAGCCGCTATGACGTCACGCGGGAGATTTAAATTCGGCAAGGTCCGGCGGCTGCCGGTCCTTTCGCCGTGGATTCCCCCTGCGCATGCGCCGCTGCAATCAGCGGCGCATTGCGAGGGGAATATCTCCTAAACCGTTCAGGTTTAGGAGATATTCTTTATACCACAGGTAAGCCTTATTATAGGCTTACCTGTAGGTAAAAGTGAAAAAAGTGGGTTTACAACCACTTTAAGCATGTTCTATATTACTAATAGTTTCCTAACTTCAAATTCTAGATGACACTGTAGTATCTTGCATGTCATGAGTCAAATATGTCAAAAGATCAACCTATTGTTAATCCTTATTGACACCACTTGGGTCCAGTGTTTGACAAAAAGCTTGTCAAAAAAATATTGCAAAAGTACTTATTTCCCCATTGTATTGTTATGGACGTTCCCACAAGAAGTCTAAAAACACAATCTAGCTATATATACTGTGTGTGTGTGTGTGTGTGTGTGTGTGTGTGTGTGTGTGTATGAATGATATATATTATACACACATCACGCTCTTGATTTTTGAGGCACCACATAGAAAATCACTTTTTTTTTTTAACACTCATACCTAACATTCATTCACAATAGATACAACCCCTTCTCCCAAATTTTACTACTGAAAACATGTTTTAACCACTTGGGATCCGCGCTATGGACAAAAGACGTCCACAGCGCGGCTCCCAAGTGCCAAGTCCCTGTTTGTTTGCATTCCCCGTGCACGCCGCGCAGCGGGGAAACAACGTCCCCGCATCATCGCTGGGATGCCGATGCGCGTGCCTGTTGGCCGCGGTGTCCGCCAGACACCCGCGATCGGCGGTGACAGCAGGGACGTGGAGCTCTGTGCGTAAACCCAGAGCTCCACGTCCTGTCAAAGAGAGAGGAGACCGATCTGTGTCCCTTGTACATAGGGACACAGCATCGGTCAGTCCCCTCCCCCCACACAGTTAGAACACACATTTAACCCCTTCCTCACCCCCTAGTGTTAACTCCTTCACTGCCAGTCACATTTATACAGTAATTAGTGCATTTTTATAGCACTGATGGCTGTATAAATGTGAATGGTCCCAAAATTGTGTAAAAAGTGTCCGATGTGTCCGCCGCAATATCGCAGGCCTGACAAAAAATCGCAGATCGCCGCCATTACTAGTGAAACAAAATCATAAATCTATCCCCTATTTTGTAGGCGCTATAACTTTTGCACAAACCAATCAATATACGCGTATTGTGATATTATTTTTTTTTTTTTTTTTTTTTTTTTTTAAACAAAAATATGCAGAAGAATATGTATCGGCCTAAACCGGGGGAAATATTGTGTTTTTTTTTTTTTTTTCAAAATGTTCTGTCTTTTTTGGATTATAGCGCAAAAAATAAAAATCGCAGAGATGATCAAATACCACCAAAAAAAGCTCTATTTGTGGGAAAAAAATGATAAAAATATAATTTGGGTACAGTGTTGTATGACCGTGCAATTGTCATTCAAAATGCGTCCGCGCTGAAAATTGGTCTGGGCACGAAGGGGGTTTAAGTGCCCAGTAATGAAGTGGTTAATCTTATGGCAAAGTTCATTAGAAACAAGTCCAGTCTTGCAACACATCAAAGGCCTTGCTCTCCATAGCTCCTGTGGTCTTCCATCACTCTCTCCATCATGAAGCTGATTTCAGTAGTCATTCCATGTATTGTATCTGAGAGAGACTGTGGAATAAAAAACAAAGCGGATTAAAGTGATTGTAAAGGTTTAATTTTATTTTTATTTTTTTAATAACAAACATATACTTGCCTCCACTGTGCATTCCATTTTGCACAGAGTGGCCCTGATCCTCCTGTTCTGGGGTCCCTTGGTGGCTTTCTCGGCTCTTCCCCGCAATAGCTAACCCCCTCTGGGAAGCTCTCTCCCGAGGGGGTTAGCTTGCGGGTGCGCTCCCTGTCATACACTCTGCGTCCACAGACACAGAGTGTATGACTTGGTCCTGCCCCCCCGGCGGCCACATCCTTAGATTTGATTGACAGCAGCAGGAGAGCTCATGTCCATAATGTGGATGGTTTTGGCACAGCCCCAAATGATCTACAATGGTTTAAAAGTGATATGGTCCAGAAATATTTAGACAGAAAGAGGTGTATAAAGCACCTGGATCCAGATGGCATCCACCCACGGATCCTAAAAGAATTGGGCTCTATCATTTCAAAGCCATCGTTTCTCATTTTTGGGGACTTAATAACTGGAATAGTACTACTGGATTGGCGTAGGGCCAATGTGGTGCCTATTTTTTAAATCGGATCAAAGTCTTTACCAAGTAACTGTAGACCTGTAATGCCACATACTCACGATCGGAAATTCCAACAAGAAAAGTTTGATGTGAGCTTTTGGTCGGAAATTCCAACCGTGAGTAGGCCCGAACAAACTTTTTCTGTCCGAATTTCTGACAACAAAAATTTGAGAGCTGGTTCTCAAATTTTCTGACTCAAAAAGTTCTTGTCGGAAATTCCGATCGTCTGTATGCAATTCCAACGCACAAAAAAACACGCATGCTCAGAATCAAGTCGACGCATGCTCGGAATCATTGAACTTCATTTTCTTTATTGTACATCACGGGACACAGTCTTTATTCATTACTATGTGGGTTATATTCCACCATCAGGTGCTGGACACTCCTGTAATTAATTAGAACAGGAAGTTCCCTCCCTATATAACCCCTCCCATACTGGGAGCACCTCAGTTTTTTCGCCAGTGTCTAAGGCAGGGATCCTTAAACTACGGCCCTCCAGCTGTTGCAGAACTACATATCCCATGAGGCATTGTAAAACTCTGACATTCACAGACATGACTAGGCATTAGGGGTGCAACGGATCACAGTTGATCCGTGATCCGAACGGGTCACCCCCGTCGGATCGGAACACACTCTGATCCGCGGATTGCCACGGCTCCGGAGCTAGGCCGAAGCCGCGGCCTTTCCTAATGTTACGGCGGCGGCTCCGGAGCTAGGCCGAAGCCGCAGCCTTTCCTAATGTTATGGCCGCGGCTTCAGCCTACCTCCGGAGCCGCGACCATAACGCTAGGAAAGGCGGCGGCTTCGGCCTAGCTCCGGAGCCGCCGCCGTAACATTAGGAAAGGCCGCGGCTTCGGCCTAGCTCCGGAGCCGCGGCCATCTTGGTACACCCGGCGGCGGCCCTCCTCTGTTTACACCCACAGAGGAGGAGCCCACGCTTGGGGAGTGTCTGTCGGTACAAGCTGGGGGGGGGTCAGTCACTGTATTGAGAGCAGAGGGGGTCACTGTACTAAAAGAAGGGGGCCCGGGTCACTGTACTCCAAGAGGGGGGGGTCACTGTACCGAGAGGAGGGGGAGGGTCACTGTACCGAGAGGAGGGGGGGTCACTGTACCGAGGGGGTACTATAGTTGGTGGGGGAATGTGGATATTACAGTGGGGGAGATTTTTTTTTTTGCGATCCGAAAAATGATCCGATCCGTGACTCCTGATCCGAGGAACGATCCGAACCGTGAGTTTTTTGATCCGTTGCACCCCTACTAGGCATGATGGGAATTGTAGTTCCTGAACAACTGGAGGGCCGTAGTTTGAAGACCCATGGTCTAAGGTGTTGGTCACGAATGAACATGTGCTCTAAGGAGCTCCACTGGAGGGATCCATGCTGGATTTAAAAAGCCTCCATAGAATCCGGATCCGTCCAAGGTGCTTCATAGCCAAAGTGGACGGTACCCGGGCCTCGGTACGAAGAACGAGGTTTTGCCTATAATGCTTCTCTCTGAGAGCTGGACCCTGGGTTCCAGAGCATTGGTCGATGCCAGAGACCAAATGTTTTTTCTGTTGCCAGGGTGCTGTATAGGTCCAGGGGAGAGGTGACCTGCTATGGACCCCAGTCCCTGAAGGTCTGAGACAAAGCCCACGGTGAGGGGTGAAGGCTGGGCCTCTTGCTTTGCAATACCCTGCAGTGTGGAAAGGTAAGCGGAGGTACCTACGGGACTTGGTCCGACAGTAGGTTCTCCATTGGGGATTATGGGTCTCGCCTATTTTTATGCTTCTATGCATGGGCAACTTAACCACTATGTCTTCTGAGACAGGATGGCTCTGGCACCCATATACCTCCCCTAGTTGGTCCTAGTCCTCTGCTGAAGGGGCTATTGGGTCTTGCCTATAATGCTTGTTGCCTGGGCAAAGAAACCACTATGTCTGTTGAGACAGGATGGCTGTAGTACCCATAGACCCCCCCTTCAAGAGGCTGGTACCCCTAAGTAGGGTTGCCACCTCATCCCTTTAAAAAGGAACACATCTGAATTACACAGGTTCTGTGGCTGATTAAGGTGGTAATTAAACTCACTTGGTGCCTTATCTGCATTAAATTAGCCTCAGAATCTGTGTAATTCAGATGTGTTCCTTTTTAAAGGGATGAGGTGGCAACCCTACCCCTAAGTCCTATACAAAGGATTGTCATGAGTATGTCTTATCTGTTTTCCACCATTAAAAGCACATACCTGGTGTTTCACTTACCATGCTTTCCAGGAACGGAAGCTCAAGGTTAGCTGATCTATGTGCGGCTTGTTTCCTCCGCTTCGGGCTCTGCCACAATGGGGGGGGGGGGGGTCCCTCATAGTCCAGGTCCACGGCGCTCCTTGGGGGATCTCCCTCTCCCCCGCCTCCACCATTCCCCTATGCGCGTGCTCACTTTGTAGGCGGGGGGGACGATGTGGTTGCCGCTGGCGTACGCGCATGTGCGCCGGCTCATGGTACAGACGCAGGGCGGCCCTTCGATAAGCCCAGATGTCAGAGCTCTGTAAAGCCGGGGGGACACAGTAGCTTGGGCACGTAAACACCTTGTGGAAGTTGGATACAGATTCATCTAAGACACCTACTCAGCATCTGGCTGTGTAGATTAGCAGGCAATATTTGCTAGACTAAGATCAGCTGTTGATGCACCAGGGTTAAGTTCCTCTGCTTTGGCTTAGGACTTTTTTTTGTCTCCCCGTAAAAGAGGGTTCAGGGGTTGGAAGGGTTATCACCACCTGAATCTGGTGGCCCTTGATCATGCTTGCATGATACTATCCTCCCCTGTAGAGACTTAAGACAGCTCACATAATGAGATATCAGCCCTGTCAGGCAGCCTCCCCCAACAGTGCAGTCACTCTACATATGTTTTGTGCTTCATGGATCTATAAGAGGTCAACTGCTATATTTAAGCATCCTCACAAGCAGAAAACAGGGTGTGCCCCTTTCCCTGCTCTAAATCCTCAAACCAGGGGATTGAAAGACCTGAGGATGAAGGTTCACTGTCAGAGAACAGATAACAGGTGTCTGCCTAATGAGAAGAAAACTACCAGAAGCCCCACAAGCTCTGGTTGCAGCTGCAGTCTTTTTCAGAGATTCAAGCTGCATATAAACTTCCCTCAGCCTAGACAGCCAGAGCCTCTGTCTCTCTATAAAGTCCTCATCCTGGTGTTGGCTTCAGGCTAACCGAATGCACAACTGGGGAGTGCCCAGTTTCTGCTGTGTACATGGCTAACGTTGCAGGTTTGCGGAGTCCCATAACTGCCTCTTTACCAGTCCGCCTTCTTGCATGAAATACATGAGTTTGGAATGTTCAAAATGCATGTGGGGTAAAAACCGGTAACAAAGCATGTTTTATTGTTGATCACATAAATATACATGTTTTTTTGTTGGTATGATTTTACATGGTCACATAAGGGCGTTTAATCGCAGCAAAGTGCCTAAAATCGCATAAAATGCTTAAAGTGCATAAAGATGCGGGATCTTACATGGTTACCTGATAACACGAGTCCTCGATTATCCAAGGATATTTGGTCATACGGAGAGGCTTGTTTCCACAGGAATGCCTAAAATCGCATAAAAATGCTTAAGTGCATAAGATCACACATGGATACCTGATAACCCGAGTCCTTGATTACCCAAGGAGATTTGGTCTCACCGACAGGCTTGTTTCCGCAGGAATGCCTGAAATTGCATAAAGATGCTGGAGTGCATAAAGATGCGGGATCACACATGGTTATCTGATCACCCGAGTCCTGGATTACTCATGTTGATCATACAGAGAGCCGCAGAAATGCTAAAAATCGCATTAAAATGCTTAATTGCATAAAAATGCTGGATCGCACAGGGGTGCTAGATCATACAAGAATCCTTGGTCACACAAGGGTACTTGTCCGCACAGGAGTGCTTAAGATGCATAGATGTTGGATCGCATGTAAATTGCGGAATCGCATAAGGATGCATGTTTGCCTAAATTTTGCGTTATGAGGCATGATAATTAGGTTTCCCTAATTATACAGGATTCCTTGGCCTTGCATAGGAATACGTGTCTACAGGGGTACGTGTTGCACAATGCTGCATAAACACGCTCATAGCGCATACTTGTTTGCAAGATGCTTGTTCATAGCTCACATGCTATATGTATGCGTGTATACAGCACGCCCCCTTTTTTTTTATGTTTTTGCCGAAAACATATTTGTATGATTTCATGTTTCCATGATCACACGTTTCCATGAACACACGCTTCCATAGAGGCATATGGCTTTTAAAGCTTGCTACATGCACATATGAGGAGCTATTTGCAGGTGTGTTTATTTACAAGGCTGCTAGGACCCGCCTCTAGCAAGTCTAAAGGTCCAGGGTATTGCAGTAATGGCATACCGAAGCAAACTCCTGCTGACAGATCATTCAGTAGCATGGCTGGGCCTAGGGGAGTCCAGCATGGTTAAATATCTGAACTCCTGGGTTAGGATCCCAGTCTAGAGGGAATATGCTGGCTTCATTCAGAGACAGTTCCCTAGGGTCAGTTTTATTCAAAGCTGATATAAACGTTATTCATTTGGCCAGGAACAATTGGATCCTAACCTAGCATTATCCTAGGAGTCTGGTCCCAGGGATATGCTGGAATTTCAGTTGATGGTTCTTAACTGAATGATTGGCAGAAGGGAAGATCCCTCATACCCGTTACCTGGGAGCAGGTTGCGAGGGCTGGCCACTAGGGATAGAATCCAGGCCTGGAAGAGACCACGGCGCAGGGAAGGTGGTCAAGCTCCAAGGGAGCCTTATCTGTCAGCCTTCTAGAGCTACGGATGGAGAATCTGGCTTAAGGGCCTGAACGTTTAAGTTACAGGGTTGCTCTGTCTGAATACAATCTGACAATGCCTCTCTAGTGGTTTGCTTTGTTTACCAGGGAGGAGCTTGTGCCTTGCCTATTGACAATCGTCATTTCATGGAATACTAGATTGGCAGGCGATTCGCTAGAGCCATCTACAATTCTGTCCGGGGGATTATCCTCTACACCCTGACTTTTTTTTCTGACCAAATGTCACAGAAACGGTACCCTGTACATAAGGGGTGTTGATGTCCAGGTTCAACAAGAAATTGAACAACTTTGTGTCCAGGACAAAGGATCCACCCGCATGTGGAACGGATGTGTTAGTGATCCTGGGGGACCAGTCGTGACTGGTTTGTGTTTTCTCCCCCCAGGGCCTCAACTTTCATGGCTTCCATGCTACATCAGAAGAGAACGGAAGCTGACCTAATTGCTCTGGCATAGCCCATACGACCTGACTGTGCAGGGACAGCAGAGGTGATCGTAGGGGAACCAGGGCCCCTTACGGCTGGTCCAGGCCTGCTTCGCAGGGTTACATCATCGTAGGGGAACCAGGGCCCCTTACGGCTGGTCCAGGCCTGCTTCGCAGGGTTACATCCTGTCTTGCATACAGGGGTATTAATGGTCTGGCTGTTATAGCCTGCATTCTTGAGGTTCAGGGTTTTGAGAATCAGCAGCAATTACCTTGATTCATACAGGAGAGCTGGCCTCCAGGACCAGATATCCTAGAATCTGGAAGGCCCATGTTCCTAGTGTGATACCAAGGGGTGGCATACTTGGTAGTATATCTTAGGAAAGATTCTTGCCTTCCTACATTGGAAGGGAGATGGAGCTAGCCTTAAGTTCCATCAAGGATCCGATCTCGGCCTTGTCAATATTTTCAAGGGTCGCTTATGTCACTCTTGATCCGGGCCGTTATATAAGGGGTGACGTGTATAAGTCTGCCAGTTAGGTCGCCCTTAGGCTCGGAAGATTGGATCTAGTTTTGTCAGCTTACAGGGTCAGCACCCTGGGCTGATGCACCATATTCCCTTCATTCTTCTAAAGAAGGAATTGGTGTTCTTGGTTGCGGTTGCATCTGCAAGGAAGTAGTGGCAACTTTCTTTGTATAGAGCCATACTTAATTATTTTCACAAGAAGGGTGATGTTAAATCCTCACCCAACCTTATTTACTAGAAGGGTCTAGTGTTCTTTTGAATCCAAGATATTCTTGCCTTCCTTTTTTTCAAGACCTTGGTCCGCGGAAGGAAGGTTATTGCTTTTCTCTCAATAGAGATGAGAGCAGTTAAAGATCTATCAGAAGGTTTTCTAATATAGGAACCTAACGTTTTGTTTTTCTGCCAAAATACCCTAGATGTGGGCAGGCAGTGTTCAGATCAGCTATTAAAATAGCTACACGCTCTCTCGTTAGAGTAAGAGAGGTCAAGATCTATCTGAAGCGGCTGCTCGGATACGGAAGACTGATGTTGTTGCACTACCAGGAGGCCCCAGGAAAGGACAGGCAGCGTCTAAATCAACTGTTGTCAAATGTTAATTCATCAGGTTATTATTCAGGCTTATAATTAAAGAGAGGGTTTCCCGCTGTTTCTTTTGGGGTGCACCCTACCAGGATAGTAAGCACTTCATGCGGGGTGCATTACCAAGCCTTTATGACTCAGACTTGCCAGGCCGCAACTTGGTCGTTTGTGCTTACGTTCACTAAATCCTATCAGGTGAACATAAGACGGCAGGAGGATGCAGCCTTTTGTTGGCACATTATGCTGCAGACAGCATTAGAGGTCCTCGTGTCTGATGGCAGTCTGCGTTGTTGGTGTCTCCCTCCCCTCAGTAGGCATTGCTTTAGGACGTCCCACATAGGAATGAATAAAGACTCTTAGGTAGATTCACAAAGAGATAGGCCGGCTTATCAGTAGATAAGCCGACCTAACTCTGAATCTACGCCGGCGTTTGTTTAAGTGTATTCTCAAACATAGATACACTTAAACAAAGCTAAGATAGGCCGGCTTGCGTCGTTCTATCTTAGCTTGCAATGTTTCTGTTGGCCGCTAGATGGCGCTTCCATTGCGGCCGGCGTAGATTATGCAAATGAGGGGATACGCCGATTCACGAACGAACGCTAGGCCTACACCGTCGCATTACGTCGTTTCCGTAAGGGATAGGCCGCCTAAAGTTATTCCACCTATGAGGTGGAATAACAATGTTAAGTATGGCCGCCGTTCCCGCTGCGAGGTTTGAATTTTTTACGTCGTTTGCGCAAGTCGTCCGCGAATCGGGATTTACGTTGTTTACGTCCGCGTCAAAATCAATAGGCCCGTACGGCGTACTTAGCCGCAATGCGCCCTGGGAAATGTAGGCGCCCTGCGCATTCGGTTTAGGCTACGCCGCCGTAGATTAGCAGGTAAGTGGTTTGAAAATCACTACTAGCCTAGTTAATTTACGGCGGTGTAGCCTAAAAACACTAGGCTAGGCCAACCTAAAGTTAGTCCTCTGTACGTGAATCTACCTAGGATTTTTAATTACAGCTTACCTGTAAAATCCTTTTCTTTGAGTACATCACGGGACACGGAGTTCCCACCCCTCTTGTTTGGGGATATTGGGACACTTATTGCTTTGCGAACAAACTGAGGGTGCTCCCAGTATGGGAGGGGTTATATAGGGAGGGAACTTCCTGTTCTAATTTATTACACCAGTGTCCAGCACCTGATGGTGGAATATAACCCACCTAGTAATGAATAAGGACTCTGTGTCCCGTGATGTACTCAAAGAAAAGGATTTTACAGGTAAGCTGTAATTAAAAATCCTATTTTTTTAGGCTCGCCGTAGTGTTGTATGTCACCGCGTTCTTGGCGGTCGGAATTTTGTGTAACCATGTGTATGCAACTCAAGTTTGAGCCAAAATTCCTTCTGGAAAAAATCCTGGGTTTTCTTGACGGAATTTCAGATCGTGTGTACGTGGCATTAGTTTAACTTTTATAGTTTGAAAGGTACTGGAGAGTTTAATAAAAGACCACATACACGAGTTCTTGCTGGAAAAAATATTTTAAACAACAGACAGCATGGATTCATGAAAGAGTTTTCAAACAAACCTGATTACTTTTTACGAGGAGGTAAGTAAAACCTTGGACAGAGGGGTGGTGGTATACTTGGATTTGGCAAAAGCTTTTGACACGGTTCCCCACACACGGCCAATGTGTAAGGTAAAGTCTACAACAGTGTTTCCCAACTCCAGTCCTCAAGGCACACCAACAGGTCAGGTTTTCAGGCTTTCCATTATTTTGCACAGGTGATTTGATCAGTTTCACTGCCTTAGTAATTACCACAGCCGTTTCATCTGAGGGAAATCCTGAAAACATAACCTGTTGGTGTGCCTTGAGGACTGGAGTTGGGAAACACTGGTCTACAGGATTGGAAATATCCATTTATAAATGGATAGAAAACTGTCTAAAAGACAGAATTCAGAGAGTAGTGGTTAATGATTCATACTCTGAATGGTCAAAAGTTATCAGTGGTGTACCCCCAAGGTTCAGTGTTGGGACCCTTACTTTTTAAAACCTTTTATAAATGCTTTAGGGCAGTGATGGCGAACCTTGGCACCCCCAGATGTTTTAGAACTACATTTCCCATGATGCTCGACTACACTGCAGAGTGCATGAGCATCATGGGAAATGTAGTTCCAAAACATCTGGGGTGCCAAGGTTCGCCATCACTGCTTTAGGGTCTGGGATTAAAACTTACCATTTCAGCCTTTGCAGATGAGACACCAAGCTATGCAGTGGAATAACGTCCTTACAGGATGTCTCCAATTTACAAGCCAACTTCAATGCACTGTCTAATTGGGCGACTATGTGGCATATGAGGTTTAATGTTGATAAATGTAAAGTTATGCACTTGGAGGCTAAAAATATGCATGCATCATACATACTAGGAGGAGTACAACTGAGGGAATCCATAGTGGAGAAGGATCTGGGGTTTTTGGAAGCCCATAAGCTTAATAACATGCAATGCAAATCTGTGGTTTCCAGAGTAAGCAAAGTCCTTTTGTGTATTGAGAGGTATCATTTTGCCCCCTGTACAAATCATTAGTAAGACCTCATTTGAAATATACAGTTCAGTTTTGGGCACCAGACACCAGAGTCCCGGCCAAAACCGGTCTCACAGCCGAATTCATTACTGTGAACATGGAGCGGGCTACAGCCTCCACTCTCCTATCTGCGGGGTCCTGCAGGCAATGTGGTGGCTTTACTCAATCTGGACACGGGAGGGTCCACTGATGGAGGAGAGACCCATTTTTTCAAAAAGTCCTCCTCAAAGGTATAACGGACCGCAATGTATTTTGGAACAGCAAAAACCTTTTGTGGCGAATCCCATTCCTTGTACAACAATTTGTCCAAATATGGAATACAAGGAAACACTTTTGTGGTGCGGGGAGGCTTGTGGAACCCAAGGGACCGGCACATCCGATGCCTCCGCCAAATCCTCAAGTTTCTGAGTATCCCGCACCGCAGAGATAAGAGCTCCAACAAATTCCTTATCATTCACTGACCCTGAAGCAGACTCATCCTCTCAGTCCACGTGGGTTAAGCCCGCATCATCTGACATGACAGAACCAGAGCCAGAAGCAACTGCAGGAAATGATTCTGTGTCAGAAACGTCCTCAGAAGTACCTGTCTTCCAGTCGGCAGTTGATAGAAGATTCAAAAATGCAGGAACAAACAAATTCCAGAGTACAGGGACTTCAGAAGGCCATGTCCTCTCCTGACATTAGGCAGAAAGAAACTGGAGCTGCTGAGGCAGAGTGTGGGTTATACCCAGGGGACCACGCCCCCTGGGAGGAGCTGTGCTGAGCAAAGTGTTTTTTTTTTTAAATGTTTTTATTTGGATTTTCAAAGTACAATCAAATAGGGTAACAACAACCTCAGAGCAGTCATAGAAATGCAATATAACAAAACAATCGGATTTAACAGAGCAAAAGTGGTGACTTGCACTATAGTAACAAAAATAGTAATACCCTCAGGAGCAGAAACATGATACAACAATTTAAGATTGGTTGTCTCATATAGTGGCCTAACCGTAGCCATAACCAGTATAGCAACGGGGTTCATTAGCTGTAAGTATAGTAGAGTCACGGAAGTTAAAGAGCTCCAGGAACCTATGGCCGTTTTATGGTGGTTGAAAGGTAGAGGGGTCGGATAGATCAGAAACCTTGAGGTGGCCCAGCGAACTGGTGAGATCCCTTTTCAAATACCAGTCGGTATAACGAAATGGTTGCATGACTTCTTGCAGGACTTTCTGGGTTAATGTGGCCTCAATATAAGTACGCCATCTCGTGAAAAAACGTGAGGTAGAGCGAAAGTTTAGCGTAATCGTGTCCAGCCTCTCTGTAGAAGAGTGATAGCATAGTTCTTTTTACTGCCTCTAGCGTGGGTGGTGTTGGTAAAATCCAGTGGGACATAATGGTCCTGCAGGCAACTAAGAGGCATAGATGGGCCCATTGTGGGATATTGAGTGGTGCCACTGCAGTTGTAGAGAATGCTTGTGGTGTGTAGTCAAACAAGCACAATAGACGGTCCTTCGGGATCCTATTTTTATTGATTTTGCAGATGTGAGTAAATACAGAGTCCCAGAATTTGGAGATAGCTGTACAGTCCCAGAGACGGTGTAGCAATGTGGGGCGAGGCATGGAGCACCAGGGGCATTGCGCTTGAGTTGGGTCTGCTTCATTGAAGCGAAACGGATAGTAGGCTCTGTGCATGATCTTAAATTGTGTTTCACGCCATGTTTCTGATACAATAAGATTGCGGACGTTTCTGTACCCCTCAAGGATTTTTTCGGGCAGTTCAATGTCATCAAATAAGGTAGACCATTTTCGGAAGGGTGTGAGGTGGTATTTTTCTGATTGGTGTTGAACAAGGTAGGAGTAAAGACTGGAGATGGAATAATCGTCTTTCTTTAGCACGGTATCAATGAAGGACAGCCGGAAGGGATCAGAGTTAGATCCATAAGAAGATCTCAGATAGTCAGTCAATTGATGGTAAAAGAAGAAGTGTGATGGTGGCAGGGAAAATTTGCTCGACAGGGCCCGGAAAGGCTTAAATTTAGCAGGTTCGCCATGGTAAACGGAGGTGACTTTCATGACTTTCAGGCCCTTAGTTCGCCATTGGTCAAATGCTTTGTTAACAGTGGAAGGAAGAAACATAGGGTTGCCCTGAATTGGTAGATAGCGCAAGATACTTGGTGGTAGTCCCAATAGTTTCCGGTCCTCCCTCCAAGCGACGACTGTATCTCTGATGAGCACACTCGATTTGAGGTGAGATGGTAGTGCATTAGGGTTGGAGTGAAGGATGGCCAAAAGGGTGTGTGGGGTGGCCAGGGCACTTTCGAGTAAGATATTGCAATATTTCGACTTTCCAGTCAACCAGTCCAGGCCCTGCCTAAGTAGGCATGAGAGATTATAGAACCTAATATTGGGTAGACCCGCCCCACCCTCACACTTCACGAGGCATAGTTTTTGCAATACAATGCAAGTTTTTTGTGGGACCATATAAAAGTGGTCAATGCTCTATGGATTTTTTGCACATCAGAATGCTTTACTAAAAGAGGTATGATCTGCATTGGATAGAGTAGACGTGCAAATGACACCATTTTCAAAAGGTGACATCTCCCAAAGAGTGAGAGGGGGAGGGCCACCCACGCCTCCAGCTCCTTGACAATTTTTGTTATTAATGGAGGATAATTAAGTACATACAAAGAGGTGGGGTCACGTCCTATGCGGATGCCCAGGTAAGTGATATGATGAGTTGCTATAGAAAACGGAAATAAAAGTCTCCACCTAGCAGACAGTCGTGGGTTGAGTGCCAGAATTTCGCTTTTATCAAAATTTATACGAAAGCCCGAGCAAAGTCGAAAGGCCGCAAACAGTTCTTTGAGTCTGTCAAAGTCCGTGAGGGGGTCGGTGGAGAATAAAAGTATATCGTCTGCAAATAGGGCAGAGCGGAGAACTTGGTTACCAACGGTGACGCCACTGATCCCTTCATACGAGTTGAGTAATCTGGATAGGGGCTCAATGGCAAAATTGAAGAGTAGGGGGGATAGGGGGCACCCTTGCCTTGTTCCCTTTGTTAGAGGGATAGAGTCTGAGACGAAATCAGGAGTAACAAGACGCGCAGTTGGCGATGCATACATTTGTTGCAGGAATCGCATGATTGGGCCCGAAAAACCAAATCGTTCCATTACTTTGAACAGCCAAAACAAACTGACGTTGTCAAAGGCTTTTTCGGCATCTAAAGAAATAATAGCGACGTCTTGATTGGGGTGTGTTTAGCGAATTCGAAAATGTAAAAATTCTAAATTTCGAAAATTCGAGATTCTAAATTTCAAAATTCGAAAATCTAAAATTCGAAAGTAGGAAATTTCCGAAAATTATTTTTTTTGTTTTCGTTTCATCCGTTTTTTTGCTTTTTTGAATGAAATGAAAACGAAAAAAATAATAAAAAAATTGCACGAAAAGTGCAGATGTCTACTGTTCACTGTCCAGTTGCAGGCTGAGGGTGGGTCCAGAGGACCTGATAATGTCGGCCATCAAACTGACGCCATCTAATGGTAGAAATAAAGCACTGCAGGGGAAATCTGTGGACTGAAAAGCAAAAGCTGTTTGTTATTATTTTATCTCTAATGGGTTATTTTTTTATTGGAATTCTGCTTTAGTGCTGCATCTCAGCCTCTTTGCAGCCACTACCATAGTCGTGTGGCCCAGCAGGGCGTGCATGTCTACATAGTGTTCAGACGGAGCCCACCCCCACAGAACACCTTCATTGGGCCATTATACAAGAATGGTAGTGTGACCCAGGATGTATAGCCTGAGCCCACCCCTGCAGAACACATTACTTCAAATCTTTAGTGGGCCATTACACAGGAATGGTTGTGTATCCCAGGACATATAGAGTGAGCCCGCCCCAGCAGAAAACACATTCAATGGACCAATATATAGAATGGTAGTGTGGTCCAGGATGTATAGCCTGAGCCTGCCCCTGCGGGAACACATTCCTTCACATCTTTAGTGGGCCATTACACAGGAATGGTTGTATATCCCAGGACATATAGACTGAACACGCCCCAGCAGAACACATTCAATGGACCAATATACAAGAATGGTAGTGTGACCCATGATGTATAGCCTGGGCCCACCCCAGCAGAACACATATCTTCACATCTTTAGTGGGCCATTACACAAGAATGGTTGTGTGGCCCAGGATGAATAGCATGAGCCCGCCCCTGCAGAACACATTCAATAGACCAATATACAAGAATAGTAGTGTGACCCAGGATGAATAGTCTGAGCCTGCCCCTGCAGAACACATTCCTTCACATCTTTAGTGGGCCATTACACAGGAATGGTTGTGTATCCCAGGACATATAGAGTGAGCCCGCCCCAGCGGAAAACACATTCAATGGACCAATATATAAGAATGGTAGTGTGGTCCAGGATGTAGCCCGCCCCTGCAGAACACATTCCTTCACATCTTTAATGGGTCATTACACAGGAATGGTTGTGTATCCCAGGACATATAGAGTGAGCCTGCCCCAGCGGAAAACACATTCAATAGACCAATATACAAGACTGGTAGTGTGACCCAGGATGAATAGTCTGAGCCCGCCCCTGCAGAACGCATTCCTTCACATCTTTAGTGGGCCATTAAACAGGAATGGTTGTGTAGCCCAGGACATATAGACTGAACCCGCCCCAGCAGAACACATTCAATTGACCAATATACAAGAATGGTAGTGTGATCCAGGATGAATAGTCTGAGCCCACCCTTGCAGAACACATTCCTTCACATCTTTAGTGGGCCATTACACAGGAATGGTTGTGTATTCCAGGACATATAGAGTAAGCCCGCCCCAGCAGAAAACACATTCAATGGACCAATATATAAGAATGGTAGTGTGGTCCAGGATGTATATCCTGAGCCCGCCCCTGCAGAACACATTCCTTTACATCTTTAGTGGGCCATTACACAGGAATGGTTGTGTGACCCAGGATGAATAGCCTAAGCCCGCCCCTGCAGAACACATTCAATAGACCAATATACAATAATGGTAGCGTGACCCAGGATGTATAGCCTGAGCCCGCCCCTGCAGAACACCTTTAGTAGGCCATTACACAGGAATGGTAGTGTAGCCCAGGACATATAGACTGAGCCCGCCCCTGCGGAATACATTCAATGGGCCAATATATAAGAATAGCTGTGTGGCCAGTGATGTCAGTGCAGCCTCTTCTCTGTCCCTGCATGTCCTGCCAGGCTGTTCTCCCTCTACATGAGTCAAGAGAGGGTGCATGTCTGTCTGCTCTACTTCTCTCACACAGGGCGAGTTCCTTCTCTGTATAGATTGTGATAGGTGTTCAGGTCTCCCCATGTTTATTACAGTGTATGTGATCCGGGAATCCCTGCCTGTGAACTTTGCTAGAGGTCATCTTACAGATTTTCTGCAAAGGTGAAATTACACTTTAAATACTCCTTACCACTACACGATATATGCTTTGTTGTACATTACATACTCCTCACCAATACACCTGAATGGTATGTTGTATATTACATATTACTCTATACCACCACACCCTGTACACTATTCTGTATATTACATACTCCTTACCACTGCTCTCTATACACTGTACATTACATGAACCTTACTTCTGAACCCTATATCCTGTGATATATATATCACATACTCCTTACCTATACACTCTATATGCTATGCTGTACATTACATACTTCTTACCCCTGCACACTATATCCTATGTTCTACGTTACATACTCCTGATAACTGCACTCTCTATGCTATGTTGCACGTTACATACTCTTGATCACTGCACTCTCTATGCTATGTTGTACATTACACACTCCTAATCACTGTACTCTCTATGCTGTGTTGCATGTTACATACTCCTGATCACTGCACTCTCTATGCCATGTTGTATACTCCTGATCACTGCACTCTCTATGCTATGTTGTACGTTACATACTCCTGATCACTGCACTCTCTATGCTATGTTGTATACTCCTGATCACTGCACTCTCTATGCTATGTTGTATGTTACATACTTCTGATCACTGCACCCTCTATGCTATGTTGTATGTTACATACTCCTGATCACTGCACCCTCTATGCTATGTGGTACATTACATACTCCTGATCACTGCACTCTCTATGCTATGTTGTACATTACATACTCCTAATCACTGTACTCTCTATGCTATGTTGTACATTACATACTCCCTTCTACTGAACCCTGTACACCAGCATACACAGGCATATTCAGCTACAACGGCCAAAGACCTTATGGTGGTACCCAATGGGTGGCTTGCAGCCCACTGGGTCCGCTACCTGTTGGGCACCTGTGAGGTGGCTGGCACTAAAACACTCTCTAACATGATGGCAGCAGGTAACCTACCCGCTGGGAGGCATTTATCCTGAGTCTCTGACCCCGCAGGCTCTTCTCTGGACTTTCCACAGAAGCTGCTGGCGCCACCTAAAGCACAGAGGGAGGTGAATATTAAAGTGGATCTTTGATTAGATATAAAAGGACATGAATGAATGCCACTCTGTAATCACTAATGCATCCATATAAATGAATTTTTTAAATGCAAGCAGTGTAACTGTATGTGACCCGGTATCAGCCTATTACACTTCTTGTACAACGGGGCTGGTGTGTCAGAGGAGGAAGCAGCACAACAAGTAAATCACAAAAAAAAAGCATGTTGATAGGAGGAGAGAGCATAGTGACAGAAAGATGAGCTCATCACAGTGCTGCTGCTTCTTTCACTGTCCAGTTGCAGGTTAGGGTTGGGTCCATGGGATGGGGCTCAGAGGAAGTGGGTTGAATGATGTTGGCCATCAGACTGAAGGCATCTGATGGTAGAAATAAAGCACTGCAGGGGAAATCTCTGGACTGAAGGGCAATATTGCAGCTGATTTATTATTATATGTTTAATGGGCTACTTCATTTTTTTTTCTTATTTGATTGGAATTCTGCTTTAGTGTTGCATCTCATCCTCTGATCTCCTACAGCCTCTTTGCGGCCACTTCCATGGTTGTGTGGTCCTGCAGAGCGTGCATGTTTACAGAGCATTGAGACTGAGCCCACCCCCACAGAATGCTTTCATGGGACACTCTACAGGAAAGGTTGTGTGGCCAAGGATGTATAGATTGAGCCCGCTCCTGCAGAACACATTTTATAAGAATGGTTGTGTGGCCAGGAATGTATAAAGACAGAGCCCGCCCCTGCAGAACACATTAATAGGCTATTATATGAGAATGGTTGTGTGGAGAGGGATGTGTATAGATTGAGCCCGCCCCTGCAGAACACCTTCAATAGGCTATTATATGAGAATAGTTGTGTGGACAGGGATGTATATAGATTGAGCCCGCCCCTGCAGAACACCTTCAATAGGCTATTATATAAGAATGGTTGTGTGGACAGGGATGTATATAGACTAACCTGCCCCTGCAGAACACATTCAATAGGCTATTAAATGAGAAAGGTTGTGTGGCCAGGAATGTATAAAGACAGAGCCCGCCCATGCATAACACATTCAATAGGGTATTATATAAGAATGGTTGTGTGGCCAGAAACGTATATAAATTGACCCGCCCCTGCAGAACACGTTTAATAGGCTATTATATAAGAATGTTTGTGTGACCAATGATGTATATAGATTGACCCACCCATGCAGAACACATTTAATAGGCTATTATATGAGAAAGGTTGCGTGGCCAGGAATGTATTGTATATATAGACAGAGCCCACCCCTGCAGAACACATTCAATAGGCTATTATATAAGATTGATTGTGTGGCCAGTGATGTATACAGTCATCCCTCACCACACATTAGTTGTGTGGAGTGTATGGTGGGGGCAGTATGTACAGAGGAGGAGTGGGGAGTGTATGTGGGGGACAGTATGTACAGGAGAGGAGTGTGGAGGGTATGATGGGGCAGTATGTACAAAAGAGGAGTGAGGAGGGTATGGTGGGGACAGTATGTACAGGAGAGGAGTGCGGAGGGTATGATGGGGACAGTATGTAAAGGAGAGGAGTGTGGAGGGTATGGTGGGGGCAGTATGTACAGGAGAGGAGCAAGGAGGGTATGGTGGGGACAGTATGTACAGGAGAGGAGTGCGGAGGGTATGGTGGGGACAGTATGTACAGGAGAGGAGTGCGGAGGGTATGGTGGGGACAGTATGTACAGGAGAGGAGTGCGGAGGGTATGATGGGGACAGTATGTACAGGAGAGGAGTGCGGAGGGTATGATGGGGGCAGTATGTACAGGGGAGGAGTGCGGAGGGTATGATGGGGGCAGTGTGTACAGGGGAGGAGTGCGGAGGGTATGATGGGGGCAGTGTGTACAGGGGAGGAGTGCGGAGGGTATGATGGGGGCAGTATGTACAGGGGAGGAGTGTGGAGGGTATAGTGGGGGCAGTATGTACAGGAGAGGAGTGAGGAGGGTATGGTGGGGGCAGTACATACAGGAGAGGCATGTGGAGGGTATGGTGGTGGCAGTATGTACAGGAGCGGAGTGCGGAGGGTATGGTGGGCGCAGTACGTACAGGAGAGGCATGTTGAGGGTATGGTGGTGGCAGTATGTACAGAAGAGGAGTGCAGAGGGTATGATGGGGACAGTATGTACAGGAGAGGAGTGTGGAGGGTTTGGTGGGGTCAGTATGTACAGGAGAGGAGCAAGGAGGGTATGGTGGGGACAGTATGTACAGGAGAGGAGTGCGGAGGGTATGGTGTGGACAGTATGTACAGGAGAGGAGTGCGGAGGGTATGATGGGGACAGTATGTACAGGAGAGGAGTGCGGAGGGTATGATGGGGACAGTATGTACAGGAGAGGAGTGCGGAGGGTATGATGGGGGCAGTATGTACAGGGGAGGAGTGCGGAGGGTATGATGAGGACAGTATGTACAGGAGAGGAGTGTGGAGGGTATGGTGGGGGCAGTATGTACAGGAGAGGAGCAAGGAGGGTATGGTGGGGACAGTATGTGCAGGAGAGGAGTGCGGAGGGTATGGTGGGGACAGTATGTACAGGGGAGGAGTGTGGAGGGTATGATGGGGGCAGTATGTACAGGGGACGAGTGCGGAGGGTATGATGGGGGCAGTATGTACAGGGGAGGAGTGTGGAGGGTATAGTGGGGGCAGTATGTACAGAAGAGGAGTGAGGAGGGTATGGTGGGGGCAGTACATACAGGAGAGGCATGTGGAGGGTATGGTGGTGGCAGTATGTACAGGAGAGGAGTGCGGAGGGTATGGTTGGGGCAGTACGTACAGGAGAGGCATGTGGAGGGTATGGTGGTGGCAGTATGTACAGGAGAGGCATGTGGAGGGTATGGTGGTGGCAGTATGCACAGGAGAGGAGTGTGGAGGGGCATGCTTGTTTATGGAGTGTAGATTGAGCATGCCCCGGCAGAACACCTTGTACAGGCCAATATAGCATAATGCTTGCAGTGGGGCTGTGCTTGTTTATTGTATGTAGACTAAGCCCGCCCCCGCAAGACACCTTGTACAGGCCAATATACAGTAATGGTTGCAGTGGTGTCGCGCTTGTTTATGGGGTGTAGACTGAGCCCACCCCCTGGGGGAACACCTTGTACAGGCCAATATACAGTAATGGTTGCAGTGTGGGCATGCTTGTTTATGGGGTGTAGACTGAGCCAACCCCCGGGGGAAAACCTTGTACAGGCAAATATACAGTAATGGTTGCAGTTGGGGCGTGCTTGTTTATAGGGTGTAGACTGAGCCCGCCCCAGCGGATCACCCTGTACAGGCCAATATACAGTAATGGTTGCAGTGGGGGCGTGCTTGTTAATGGGGTGTAGACTGAGCCCGCCCCTGCGGAACACCTTGTACAGGCCAATATACAGTAATGGCTGCAGTGGGGGGCGTGCTAGGTTATTGAGTGTAGACTGAGCCCGTCCCTGCGGAACACCTTGTACAGGCCAATATACAGTAATAGTTGCAGTGCAGGCGTGCTTGTTTATGGAGTGTAGACTTAGCCCGCCCCTGCGGAACACCCTGTTCAGGCCAATATACAGTAATGGTTGCAGTGGGGGTTTGCTTGTTTATGGAGTGTAGACTGAGCCTGCCCCCGCAGAACACCTTGTACAGGCTAAAATACAGTAAAGGTTACAGTGCAGGCGTGTTTGAGTATCGAGTGTAGAGTGAGCCCACCCCCGCAGAACACCTTCAATGCAGCTCGCAGCGCAGAGAACGGAGGTAACTGTCAACCTGAATGGCCTGTGTTGTACTGTTACAGATTAATTTGCTATGCTCAGTGTTGCCTGCCCCCCCCCCCCCAGTTGGTGTTAGGGCCCCCAATATTTTCATCCACACAGACGAAGGGACTCCAGGGACCAATCTTCCACAAAGCACAGCATAGTAGGGTATCCAGGGAGGGGGTTCGATCACTGCATCACTTATCCGTCCACACCCTTCGCCCAGGCAACCTTTCGCTATCAAACACGTGACCTACCTGTGTGGGCGGGGCCTCGGGGGTTACCGGTGTGATCTCCGCGCCCAGAAACAAGCCCAAGCAGTGTCACATCCGGAACTCCGCATGCGTAGATTCTGTCTTGGTGTACTACGCATGCGCCTACGAATCTTCCGTACGTCACTTCCCTCAGTCGCTGTCCAAACCGTTCTCCCTTCAGAGCACAGAGCGGAGGAGCGACATTACCTCAGGTATACCTCCCAGCATGCTCTCGGCCAGAGTTACCTGACGTTCTCTCAGGCAGTTTGTCTCTGTATATATATATATATATATATATATATATATATATATATATATATATATTATATATTATTATTTTTTCTTGTGAAAAATATATTTATACAATAAAAAATATATATATATATATATATATATATATATATATATATATTTTTTTTTTTTTTTTAATTGTCAGGTTTTTTTTGTTCAGTGCATCAAATACCACCAAAAGAAAGCTCTATTTGTGTGAAAAAAAAGTAATACATTTTTGTTTGGGTACAGCGTTGCACGACCGCGCAATCATCAGTTAAAGTGATGCTGTGCCGTATCGCAAAAAAATGGCCTGCTTATTAATCCCTTTCCGACCGCTGCACGACTATATATGTCGACAGAATTGCACGGCTGGGCAGATCAACGTATATTTACGTCGCCTTTAAAGGAACACTAAAGGTTTGTTTTTTATTAGATCAATTGATTGCTGTAAGCTAGAGCATTTAAATATCACTTACCTCGTTTTTCCTTTTGACCTCCAAAATACAGTATTTCAGGTTTGAAAATGCCATTTCCTGTCACTCCTCTTCTTGCTTTCCACCAGCATCTGAGCTGTTTTGCATGGTGGAAAGCAGAATGTGCTCACCCCCTCCCTATGACTACAGCCCTGCGTGAAGATGCTCTCTTATCCCTCACAGGCATGGAGGCTAAGCCTAATGGTAACTGTAGTTCCCATTAGGCCGTGAGGTAGCAAGAATGAATGCGCACCGCAAACCAGGAAGTCAGTGAGAATAATGATTCAGGAGTGCTGGAGGTGAATAAAACAGCTTGATTTCAACAGGTATCAAACTAGTTATAATGCAAAACATTACTTTTTACTTTATCAGCTACTGTCAGACTTTAATTTAAGAGGAAAATATTTTTGTCTTTACAACCCCTTTAAGGCTCGGGGTTGCGTGCCCGCGTGTAAACAAGCATTTCCCCGTTCTTCCTAGTGACAAGGACACTGATCACAGCTTCCTGTAATTGGGAGCAATGATCAGCGTCGTGTTACACGTAGCCAGTCTACCCCACTACCCCGAAGGCTTTCCCACTGAAGCGGTGCGGTAGCAGGACCGCTCCAAAAGTCCTGCTAGCCGCATCTTTGGAGCGGTATAGGAGCGGGGTGTTTACCGCTCCTATACCGCGCCTTCCCATTGAAATCAATGGGAAACCACCGTAATAACGCAGTAATACCGCCCGCAATGTGGGCGGTATTAACCCTTTTTCGGCCGCTAGCGGGGGTTAAAACCTCACTGCTAGCGCCCGAATATCGCGGTAAATACGACGGTATGGCGGCGCTAAAAATAGCGCGGCTATACCGTCACCGCACCTCCGCTGCCCAATGTGAAAGCAGCCTAAATGTTTGAAGAAAGATCATTTATTTCAAAATTTCCTAACCAAAACCAAGAAAAGCGCATTTTTTTTCAAACTTTTCTGTCTTTTTTTTTGTTTATTTAGCAAAAGATAAAAATTCCAGTGGTGATTAAATACCGCCAAAAGAAAGCTCTATTTGAGGGAAAAAAATGATAAAAATGTCATATGGGTACAGTGTTGCGTGACCGCGCAATTGTCATCCAGAGTGAAAGCTGAAAATTGGCCTGGGCAGGAAGGAGGTGAAAGTGCCTGGTCCTCTGTGTAATGTATGTCCTGAAGTATGTCCCTCCATGTTACAGATGGGTGTCAGTGTCAGTCTCTCCGCCTCCTCCCAGGGACCTATCACATTTGAGGACGTGGCGTCGCATTTCTCGGAGGAGTGGCAGAAGACCTTGTATCGGGCGGTGATGAAGGACAACTATGAGGCTACGGTAGCCTCGCTGGGTAAGTGCTGCAGTCAGTCAGAGGCGTCTCTAGGGGGGGGCCAGAGGGGGCCCTGACCCCCCCTACATTCTGCTGTGCCCCACCATGTGCCCCCCCAAAAAAAAAAACATTTTTTTTTTTTTTTTTGCTTTTTTTTTTTTTCGGGCCGCCGCTGGAGTAACAGTCTCTCCTGAGAGGGAGAGCGTCCCCAGTCAGCTCTGCGGGGCATTCCTCCCCCTCCCTCTGCTCGCTGACACTGCATAATGCGAGCGTTCACACAACCACAGCCGCCCGATCTGCTCCTTCCCCTGCATCCTCATTGGCACGGAGAAAAGCGAGTTGCAGAAAAGACTCCATGAGCACTGTGGGGGAGGGGGGCCCAAGCCTTCATCTCAGTTACTGAAAAAACAGACTGATTTCTCCCGTCCTTAGGACAGGAGAACCAGCCTGTAAATTCCGAGAGTGGTGACTGCAAGCTGAGCCAAGTGTCAGTCTATGACACTCTTTTACAGCCCAGCGAGTCTAGCCACCCCCCCCACTCTCCTCACATACGAGCAGGGAGGAATAAAGCTCCTCCTCCTTCTCCTTTCAGTCCCGCCCACACTATCTCGGTGTGCTGTATCTGAAGAGAGGGGATGTGTGTTCAGGAAATATGAAAATCAGCAGCATGTGTGTGAATGATGCCTGAGATTCTAGCCTGGACCGTGGGTATGTGTGTGCACTGCAGACTGCAGTACACTGTAATCACTGAACTGCATTATCTCTATCCCTTCTCTCCCCCATCTGTCTCCCTCCCCCTCTCCTGTTCTTTCAAGACATTCACAATTTACTTTCTGTAACGGTCACCACCGTTTACGATATTCCAATCCATCGCCCCACGACAGGTTATCCGAAAGTCCGATAGACATCAGACATGACACATTTCATTTCCCAGAATAAACGAGACAAAACAAGCACTGGTACGGGCTCCAAAATGAATCCTTTAATGGTAACTTAGCTTTGTTATATACAGTACAAGCATGTTACAGTTAATCACAGGGACAAAGACACACTCCACCCACACATCACACAATGGGGGGCTTCATACACATTCTTTTAGATAATAACATTCCGATGAGTTAATTACTACTTATTACCCAGACGGTCTGGCTCCGCATTTAGAGGTGTTAATTACTACAGCTTGACAAGTCACATTCCACATCTTAACAGTGTCATTAGCATACACAATGAACAGGTCTTAGGAGCAGACCTAATTAGCACAATGGACACAAAACAGTATTAGCATCACACAAAGGAATGTCTAGGAGCAGACTCAATTAACACCTCAAAAGCATGTGTCCCCCCATTGAATGAAAACACTCTATTGACCTGTCGGAGTCAGACTTTAACAACTTGTAATATTTCAAGATATCCTGCAATACATGAATTATCAGTAATGTCCCATCTCCCACCAAAAGGGCATAGTGACGCTGGCACAGGAGTAAACCCCATCCTTCAAAAGTCTCTGGGTGTCACGGGCCATTCTGTTACACTTTCACTTTCAGTTAGGCAGGTAATATACAATGCAAATTTTTTTCCTACATCCACAGCTTGCAGGAAAGAAACTTGCATGATTCCCCCATCAACACAAACAGTGCTGACGGGAATATCCCTCCTGCCCAGCAATTGTATTCTATACAGCAACCACTGGTGATAATCATAAGAGAATCTGCTCATTAATGGTTCAAATCTCAGCCAGTTCCTGCTGAACCAGCTGAGATTTAAACTGTCTATGGCTGGTCTTAGCTCTTAGGCAGCCCATACATTGATCACTTTTTTTCATTCAACTATTAGGTTGAATAATAAAAAAAAAAGAAATGATCCAATTCCCCCATCTACACATTATAGGTGGATGGGGGAATCGTCCCAGTGTGGACCAGTGCTGGAACAACCAGAGTTACTGTCCTGTCCCGGCTATTCACAGCGCTGGTCTCTGTCTCCATGGCAGCGGCAGCAGGACATTGGAACCCAGAGCTGGTTACTTTGTGGGGCTGATGTACAGGAGGGCCAGCACAATTTGTTGTTAGAGATGGGCTGGGCATGTTCAAAATTACACATGCCAGAGCCTGCCAGGAAGCCCACACTGCACAGCGCTAATCACAGGCAGTGAGACATTTCCCGGTCCGCAGCTGCACAGATCAGGAAATGTCTCACTGCCTGTGATTAGCACTGTGGAGTGTCGGCTTCCTGGCGGGATCGGGCATGTGGGATTTCAAACACACCCGAGCCCATCTCTATTGGTTGTAGACAGTTGAGCTCCCTGCAGGTTGCTTAGCAGCAGTGGCGCTTCTCTGACATGCTGATCATGATGCAATCCAGGTGATGCTCCCAGTCAAATCCTAGTGTTAAATATCAGAGATTTTATTGATCAAAGCCCACACTTTACAGGCATAGAGCCCACATGGCTGCGGAACATACGTTTGATTATATATATATATATGTGGTTGTACTCTTGATGCTAATAAATATTGTGTTTATTAGATCTGACTGGGAGCATCACCTGGATCACATCCCGATCAGCATGTCAACAGAGAAGGTTATACAGCATTACTGCTGCTAGGTGACCAGCTGGGGGCTCGGCTCTCTATAACCAATAGTGCCAGCCTTCCCTTGCATGCACCCATATTGTCACCAGCACTAGGTCCTAATAGACTGCCGCCCCTGCCAAGGAGACAGACGCCAGACCAGCGCTGTCAATAGCAGGGACAGGACAGCTGGGGAACCCCACAGTGGCAGAACACCAGGCCCCGGTGGTAAGACAACCTTTGCAACCCTGAAAGTTCTCCCACTGCTTTGGACCCTTATATTTTATTGGTGTGCTGGTGACATATATCTCTTGTTTTCTGCCACCCTGGGGGGCCCCAGTATAGTAGGAAGGGAGCTCACGACAGAACATGTAAAAGGGCCCGTTGTGGGATCGTAGTAAAGGGCCCCAGGAGATTTTATATATATATATACTGTATATATCTAAAATTGCATTTTATAGTTGGCCCCCCTACTTTTTTCCCTGTCCCCCCATGTGCCCCCCCTAAATATGAAAGCTGGAGACGCCACTGCAGTCAGTACAGCATACCTCCCAACATTCTGAGATATTAATGTGGGACACCTACTAGCAAATGTATGTAGGCATGGGACACGCCCCCTACCACGCCCCTTAAAGGGGAAATAACCCTTAAAAAGGATAATTAAATCCACAAGTGTTTTTTTTTTTTTTTACCATTACTAGTCCTTTATATTGGCTTTTAAAATTGACAAATGCAGCAGTTCAGAATTTGGATAAAAGATTTAGCAGTATCAGACACTTTTTGAAAGATAACAAGTGAATTTTATATACAACTATATGGATCAGACAAAAATGAGGGACAAATGAGGAGGAAAGAGGGACAGAGGGACAGTGCTTCAAATCAGGGACAGTTGGGAGCTATGAGTACAGTGCAGGTACTGCAGAGAGTTGGTGCACCTTATCCAAAAGCTGTCACCTTTCCCTTCCCAGGATTCCCCGCTCCTAAATCCAATTTCCTGCTTGGAGGAGGCACCCTATTATGTGTGAAGGAGGAATTCAGGCCTGGATCTGGGGTGAGTTGTACCATCTTCATAGCTCCCAACTGTCCCTGATTTGGAGCAATGTCCCGCTGTCCCTGATTTGGAGGGACTGTCCCTGATTTGGAGGGACTGTCCCTGATTTGGAGGGACTGTCCCTGATTTGGAGCAATGTCCCGCTGTCCCTGATTTGGAGGGACTGTCCCTGATTTGGAGCAATGTCCTGCTGTCCCTGATTTGGAGGGACTGTCCCTGATTTGGAGGGACTATCCCTGATTTGGAGGGACTATCCCTGATTTGGAGGGACTGTCCCTGATTTGGAGCAATGTCTCACTGTCCCTGATTTGGAGGGACTGTCCCTGATTTGGAGGGACTATCCCTGATTTGGAGGGACTATCCCTGATTTGGAGGGACTGTCCCTGATTTGGAGCAATGTCCCACTGTCCCTGATTTGGAGGGACTATCCCTGATTTCGAGGGACTGTCTCTGATTTGGAGGGACTATCCCTGATTTGGAGGGACTGTCCCTGATTTGGAGCAATGTCCCTCTGTCCCTCTTTCCTCCTCATTTGTCCCTCATTTTGATCTAATCTATATAGTTATATATAAAATGCACTTTTTATCTTTCAAAAAGTGTTTCCCAGTGCTAAATCTTTCATCCAATTTTTAAATTGCTGCATTTGTACATTTTCAAAGCCAATATAAAGAAATAGTAGTGGTAAAAAAAAGCACTTGTGGATTTATTTAACCTTTTTCTTTGGTTAATTGATAGTAGGTGTCCCTCATTCCTATCTCAAAATGTTGGGAGGTATGCATCTTGTATATCATTATGTGAAGTTTATGTGGATCTTTACTTATCTTCACTCCAGCGCTGCGGTATCCCAGAGCTCCCTGCCGGCCGCTGTCCTCTTCAACTAGACAGCTCCTGGATACCAACATCTGGCTATTTTCATTGGCCGGACTGAGGTTACATCACTCTTGTGCAGTCATCACAGCATTGCCAAAATTGTGCACTGACCTGCACATGCACAGCTTGGTGTACAGCAGAGGACAGGAGGTTTAGAAGCTTCAATGCAGAAGAGACAAGGTATGTCTCCTTTGCATTAAAAATTCTGTCTGTTCCCCAGCGTTTTTTTTTGTTATTTTAAAAATAAAAGTGTTATACTTACTTGCTCTTTTGAGTCTTTTAACCACTTAAAGGAGTTGTAAAGTTCCGTCTTTTATTTTCTAAATAGGTTCCTTTAAGCTAGTGAATTGTTGGTTCACTTACATTTTCTTTCGATTTCCCTTCTAAATGTTTTTTTTTCTTTGTTTGAATTTCTTACTTCCTGTTTCTCCTCAGTAAGCTTTCCACCATCATCCGAGTGGTAGAAAGTAATTTAGAACAGCTTACTGAACACCTCACTGAGGAGGAACAGGAAGTGAGAAATTCAGACAAAGAAAACAAAGAAGAAAAACATTTAGAAGGGAAATGGAAGGAAAAGGTAAGTGAACCAACGATGCACTAGCTTAAAGGAACCAATTTAGAAAATAAAAAACAAATCTTTACAACCCATTTAAGCCCCAGACCATTATGCAGCTTAATGACCAGGCAATTTTTGCGATTCAGCACTGCGTGGCTTTAACTGACAATTGCGCAGTCGTGCGACGTGGCTCCCAAACAAAATCGTCATCCTTTCTCTTCCGTTCATAGACGGACACAGCCTTCTTTGACATTAGGGTTATGCTTCTTCCTATCAGGAGAGTTTAGGCAGAATTTAACAGCACTTAAAGTTTTAAAACCTTTCCTTCGTGCCGCTCCTCCCAGGGGGCGTGGCTCCCCCAGGCATAACCCACACCCTGCTCCAGGAGCCTCAGTCTTTTTCTGCCTAACGACAGGAGAGTCAGGCGCTCTCTGGAGTTCCTGTACTCTGGATTTTTTTTCTGGCGATTTTTCTCGCTTTTATTTTTTTGTTCCTGCATTTTTGAATCCTGCGATTCTTCTATCAACAGCCGACTGGGTGACAGGCTGGGTCCTCGACTCTTGTAGTCCCCCCATGTTTGGCCATCGAGCGTGTGCCGGCCCATAGCTCAGCTTTGGGACGTCCACGACAGGCCCCATTGCTCCAGGGGCGGCCGGGGAACTTCGGTTCTAGGGCACACATATGACCGGTCTCTATGGCTGTGTCACAGTGTGTCTGGCCGACAGCCATGACGTTTACGGACGTTGGTTCTGTCTGGGATACCTCCAGCCGGGTAGTCGCAGGATGGGTAAGTAGTGGCCCCTTACTCAGGTAAGTGGTCTGGCTGGAATGTTTCCCTAGGGAGGTCGACTGAGGGTCCGCCCTGCTTTCCTCTCTCCCCTTCCTCTCCCTCCTTCCCCTGACTGGGTGGTGGCTGTGAAGGGGGGCCTCCTGGGTTTTCTTTATTACCACCGGGGCCCGTGTGTTGTTGGGGGACTGTTCTGGGGGGTGCTGCTGTGTGCTGCTGTCGCTTCCGAGTCCTCTAGGGACCTGGCTGAACGATTAGTTCAGGGTCAGAAGTTTCTCTGCGAGGCGGCCATGGATACGATCCGGGGCTTCCGTCTATGCAGGGTTCTGCGCCGCCTTGTGTGGCTGAAGAGCTGGTCTGCGGACTAGTCCTCTAAGGAGGCCTTGGTGATGGCCTTTAAGGGTGAACGGTCCTTTTGGGACTTCCCTGAATGGCATCATTGTGGATGCCACGGGTGGTAAGCGCATGCTGTTCCCACAGTCTGGGAAGGGCTAGGGACCTCGCCCTGTGCAAGGACCCTCCTTGACTACCTCTGAGCGTTTTTTTTGCCCTCCCTGTGCGGTGGGGGTAGGTCTACATGGTGCTTAAATCCCCGCCGCGGGGTAGCAGCCCACCTAATACCGCATGCCTAACAAGTCTGCGGACGTACCTGCTTCTGCCTGTAGGTCTGCTCCTGCCCGTCTCTCTGGTGGGAGACTGGCTTCGCACATTCATGGCTCGGTGGAGGTCTCTCCTCTCCGACTGTTGGGGTTGCGAAGTGGTTTCCTTGGGGTACAAGATTGAGTTTCTCTCTTGTCTGCCAAACAGGTTTTTTCCCTCCGGCCTCTGGCCTCCTCCGGTTCGCCGGTTGGCTCTGTCAGGGGCTGTCCAGGATCTTCTGGTCAGGGGAGTGATTGTGCCAGTTCCCTCGTTGGAACGGTCTCAGGGGTTTTACTCCATTCTGTTTGTGTCCCCACAGAGGATGGGTCCCGGTCAATCCCTGGGCCTCAAGTCCCTCGTTTGTTTTGTCAAGGTGCAAATTTTCAGGTGGTGTCGATTCGCTTGGTAATAGCGGCACTCCATCAGGGGGATTTTTTTCTGGCATCCTTGGATGTCATGAACGTGTACCTACATGTTCGCGTATCCTCAAAGCACCAGAGTTTCTGTGCTTTGCGGTCGGGGGGGGACCATTTTTAATTGGTGTCCTTCCCATTCGGCGGATTTTCTCCAAGGTGCTCGTCCCGATACTGGCCCGGCTGTGTCAGCGGGGGTTTGTTATCATGGGATGTCTGGATGACATTCTCCTTCGAGCTTCTTTGAGCTCTGCATTGGTGGAGCCGTGTCTATCACGTGTTACCTGGGCTAGTCCTGGATTCCGCCGGGGCGGGAGTGTTTTTCTCCTAACGGACAAACTTCAGACTCTGCTATCTGCTGTGCAGCAGTTGCCGAACCCAGAAGCGGTCATCTCTGCATTTCTGCAGGAAGGTTCTGGGTCCGTTGGTGGCCTCGTTCGAGGCGGTTCTGTATGTCCAATTCCACGCCAGGGTACTAAGGAGGGAATTGCTGTCACGATGGGACTAGCTTCCGTCATCTCTGGATTGCCAGATTCAATTGAGTCCTCTGATCATGTCTCCCCTGGTGTGGTGGCTGGCGTTTCCGGTGCTTTGGGCCGGAAAGTCGTTTTTTTCTGCAGGCCACTGGACAGTGGTCACGACGGATGCCAGCCTCTCCGGTTGGGGAGGGGCGCTTGGGGCACCCAGTTAGCCCAGGGGCACTGGACTCAGGTGGAGTCCTGCCTACTGATCAACGTTCTGGAGCTCCAAGCAATCAAGCTTTGCCTTGCCAGGTGGTCCCTGGATCCACAGGGCCGACAGGTCAGGATCCTGTCCGATGACGCCACGGCCATGGCGTAGGTTGATCATCAGGGAGGCACACTGAGTTCTGTTGCAGCGACGGGGGTCGCGCACATCCTTTCGGTGGGCCGAAGGGTCCGTTCCAGCTCTATCGGCCGGGTACATTCCGGGAATACGGAATTGGCTAGCCGACTACCTAAGTCTCACTGCACTGGGCCAAGGAGAGTGGTCTCTCCACCCGCATGTGTTTTGGGGTCTGTGCCGAAAGTGGGGCATTCCGGACGTGGACCTTCTAGCGTCCCGTCTCTTTCGGTAGGTGCCACGGTTCGTGGCCAGGTTTAAGGACCCGTGGGTGGATGCGTCAGGTGCGTTGGTGGCTCCTTGGGGTCACTGTCGCCTACTTTACACCTTCCCTCCTCGGAAGCTTCTTCCTCGACTGCTGCGCAAAGTGTAAGCTGTAGGGATTCTATTAGTCCTGATTGCCCCAGATTGGCCGCGTCGCTTCTGGTACGCGGACCTGATGCGTCTTCCCCTGGGAATTGATCTTCTGTTACAGGGTCCGAAACCTTCCACCCTGTTTCACAGCCACCGGCCTTAGCGGTGTGGCTGTTGAGAGCCAGGGGCTTAGAGACCGAGGCCTATTGGGCTCGGTGGTCTCTGACGTGCTGCATGCACAGAAGTCTACCTCACGTAGGTTTTTTCCTCATACATGGAAGGCCTACGTCTCTGTGTGTGGGGAGATGAACTGGCACTCTCGTACATGCGTTGTGTACAGGGTTCTGCTGTCTTTGCAGCAGGGTGGGGTTCAGGCTCTCGCCTTACGTACGGTTAGGAGCCAGATTCCTGCTCTGGCTGTTTTTACTTGCAGCGACCCTTGGCGTTGCACTCCTGGGTGCGTACGTTGGGTCAGGGGGTCTGGCAGGTGGCCCCTCCGGTGCGCCCTCCATTACCCCCATGGGACTTGAATTTAGTCCTTTCGGTTCTTCTGAATGCTCCCTTTGAGGACATTCGGGAGGTTTTTTTGTTTATTGTCACAAAAGGTGATTTTATTTCTGGTAGCAATTACCTCGATCAGACGTGTGTCTGTCTGATCTGGCGGCCTTGTTTTGCAAGGCTCCCTACTTGGTCATCCATAAGGATGAGGTAGTGCTGCGGCCGCAGCCGTTTTTTCTCCCTAAGGTCGTTTCGGCTTTTCACATTGATGTGGACATTGTTCTTCCATCCTTATGTCCTCGGCCAAAATGCCAGGAGGAGGCCACTTTGCATCCTCTGGATGTGGTTCGGGCCCTACGAGTGTACTTATTTGTTACGGTTCCGTCCCGGAAGTCGGACTCACGGTTCGTGTCGGTGGCTGGCCCTACAAGAGGGCCTGGCGGTCTCGTCGGCCACCGTTCCTAGGTGGTTCCGATGGATTGTGCTTCAGGCCTATGCCCTAAAGGGGCGTGCGCCCCCCTTTCGGGTTGTGGCGCATTCGACCAGGGCGATCGGGGCCTCTTGGGCTTCCGGCATCATGCCTCTGTGTTACAGCGGTGTTAGGATGCATCCTGGTCGTCAATCCACGCTGTTTCAAAGTCTTGGTGGATGTGTGTGCATCTTTTGATGCCTTCCTCAGCCGCAGGTGTTACGGGCGGCAGTTTATGTTTGGAGTTTCTCCGTTGAGCAACTCCGGTTTTTGTTTGGGGTGTAACCTGGTTTTCTGTGTTACTTTCCCACCCCTCTAATTTTTTTACACTGCTTGGGGACGTCCCTAATGTCAAAGAAGGCTGTGTCCATCTATGAACGGAAGAGGAAATAGGATTTTTGTACTCACCGTAAAATCGATTTCTCTGAGTTCATAGACGGACACAGCATCAACCCCTCCTTGGTTTGTACTGCTTGTTACGGACTGAGGCTCCTAGAGCAGGGTGTGGGTTATGCCTGGGGGAGCGGCACGAAGGAAAGGTTTTAACACTTTAAGTGCTGTTAAATTCTGCCTAAACTCTCCTGGTAGGAAGAAGCATAACCCTAATGTCAAAGAAGGCTGTGTCCGTCTATGAACTCAGAGAAATGGATTTTACGGTGAGTACAAAAATCCTATTTTTACCATGATTTGCGGTTCTTATTGATATTAGCATAGTATGGCGTAGTGGTTAGCACTCCTGTGATATTAAAATAGTATGGTGTAGTGGTTAGCACTCATGTCATATTAGCATAGTATGGTGTAGTGGTTAGCACTCCTGTGATATTAGCATAGTATGGTGTAGTGGTTAGCACTCCCGTGATATTAGCATAGTATGGGGTAGTGGATAGCACTCCTGTGATATTAGCATAGTATGGTGTAGTGGTTAGCACTCCCATGATATTAGCATAGTATGGGGTAGTGGTTAGCACCCCTGTCATATTATCATATTATGTTGTAGTGGTTAGCACTCCTGTCATATTATCATATTATGTTGTAGTGGTTAGCACTCCTGTCATATTAGCATAGAAAGGCATAGTGGTTAGCACTCCTGTCATATTAGCATAGTATGGTGTAGTGGTTAGCACTCCTGTCATATTAGCATAGTATGGTGTCGTTTTTAGCACTCATGTGATAATAGTATAGTATGGCGTAGTGGTTAGCACTCCTGTGATATTAGCATAGTATGGCGTAGTGGTTAGCACTCCTGTGATATTAGCATAGTATGGTGTAGTGGTTAGCACTCCTGTGATATTAGCATAGTATGGTGTAGTGGTTAGCACTCCTGTGATATTAGCATAGTATGGTGTAGTGGTTAGCACTCCTGTGATATTAGCATAGTATGGCGTAGTGGTTAGCACTCCTGTGATATTAGCATAGTATGGCGTAGTGGTTAGCACTCCTGTGATATTAGCATAGTATGGTGTAGTGGTTAGCACTCCTGTGATATTAGCATAGTATGGTGTAGTGGTTAGCACTCCTGTCATATTAGCATAGTATGGCATAGTGGTTAGCACTCCTGTGATATTAGCATCGTATGGTGTAGTGGTTAGCACTCCTGTGATATTGGCATAGTAAGGCATAGTGGTTAGCACACCTGTCATATTAGCATAGTATGGCATATTGGTTAGCACTCCTGTGATAATAGCATATCATGGTGTAGTTTTTAGCACTCCTGTGATATTAGCATAGTATGGTGTAGTGGTTAGCACTCCTGTCATATTAGCATAGTATGGCATAGTGGTTAGCACTCCCGTGATATTAGCATAGTATGGCGTAGCATCTAGTGTCAGGCAAGTGACATTCTGCAATTTGTGGCAGGTGATGTGACAATCTTTAACGTGTGGCAGGTGACGTGGCAAGTGACACACTCGGGGGTCCCACTGATTTTACATTATGGTGAGTTGAACCATTTCATTTTATATTACAATGTAATAATAGAAATAATGCATTTCAATCATCCTGACACCAAAACAACCATGGTGCCGTGATCAATGAAGTGCCAACACCAGAAATTTCCCTGATAAATTGCCCCCGAAATAATATTTTCTGGTAGTGCCCCTCCCGAGACCGGACTCTGTATCCACCCCTGTCCTATGGTATTAGCATAGTATGGCATAGTGGTTAGCACTCCCATCATATTAGCATAGTAAGGCGTAGTGGTTAGCACTCATGTCATATTGGGATAGTATGGCGTAGTGGCTAGCACTCCCGTCATATTATCATAGTATGATGTAGTGGCTAGCACTCCTGTCATATTAGCATAGTATGGCATAGTTGTTAGCACGTCCATCATATTATCATAGTATGTTGTAGTGGTTAGCATTGCAGTGATATTGGCATAGTATAGCGTAGTGGTTAGCACTCACGTGATATTGGCATAGTATAGCATAGTGGTTAGCACTCGCGTGATATGAGCATAGTATAGCGTAGTGGTTAGCATAGTATGACGTAGTGTTAGCACTCCTGTCATGTTAGCATAGTATGTTTTAGTGGTTAGCATTCCATTGATATTTGCATAGTATGGCATAGTGGTTAGAACTCCTGTGATATTAGCATAGTATGGCATAGTGGTTAGCACTCCTATGATATTAGCATAGTATGGTGTAGTGGTTAGCACTCATGTGATATTAGCATAGTATGACGTAGTGTTAGCACTCCTGTCATGTTAGCATAGTATGTTTTAGTGGTTAGCATTCCATTGATATTTGCATAGTATGGCATAGTGGTTAGAACTCCTGTGATATTAGCATAGTATGGCATAGTGGTTACCACACCTGTGATATTAGCATAGTATGGTGTAATGGTTAGCACTACTGTCATATTAGCATATTATGGTGTAGTGGTTAGAACTCCTGTGATATTAGCATAGTAAGGCACAGTGGTTAGCACTCCTGTGATATTAGCATAGTATGGCACAGTGGTTAGCACTCCTGTGATATTAGCATAGTATGGTGTCGTTTTTAGCACTCCTGTCATATTAGCATAGTATGGTATAGTGGTTAGCACTCCTGTGATATTAGCATAGTATGGTGTATTGGTTAGCACTCATGTGATATTAGCATAGTATGGTGTAGGGGTTAGCACTCCTGTGATATTAGCATAGTATGGTGTAGTGGTTAGCACTCCCATGATATTAGCATAGTATGGGGTAGTGGTTAGCACTCCTGTGATATTAGCATAGTATGGTGTAGTGGTTAGCACTCCCATGATATTAGCATAGTATGGGGTAGTGGTTAGCACTCCTGTGATATTAGCATAGTATGGCATATTGGTTAGCATTCATGTGATATTAGCATAGTATGGTGTAGTGGTTAGCACTCCTGTGATATTAGCATAGTATGGTGTAGTGGTTAGCACTCCTGTGATTAGCATAGTATGGTGTAGTGGGTAGAACTCCCATGATATTAGCATATTATGGTGTAGTGGTTAGCACTCCTGTGATAATAGCATAGTATGGTGTAGTGGTTAGCACTTGTGTCATATTAGCATAGCATGGCGTAGCATCTAGTGTCAGGCAAGTGACATTCTGCAATTTGTGGCAGGTGATGTGACAATCTTTAACGTGTGGCAGGTGACGTGGCAAGTGACAAGCTGCATCTGGTGGCAGGTGATGTGGCAAGTGACACACTCGGGGGTCCCACTGATTTTACATTATGGTGAGTTGAACCATTTCATTTTATATTACAATGTAATAATAGAAATAATGCATTTCAATCATCCTGACACCAAAACAACATTGGTGCCGTGATCAATGAAGTGCCAACACCAGAAATTTCCCTGATAAATTGCCCCCGAAATAATATTTTCTGGTAGTGCCCCTATCGAGACCGGACTCTGTATCCACCCCTGTCCTATGGTATTAGCATAGTATGGCATAGTGGTTAGCACTCCCATCATATTAGCATAGTAAGGCGTAGTGGTTAGCACTCATGTCATATTGGGATAGTATGGCGTAGTGGCTAGCACTCCCGTCATATTATCATAGTATGATGTAGTGGCTAGCACTCCTGTCATATTAGCATAGTATGGCATAGTTGTTAGCACGTCCATCATATTATCATAGTATGTTGTAGTGGTTAGCATTGCAGTGATATTGGCATAGTATAGCATAGTGGTTAGCACTCATGTGATATTGGCATAGTATAGCATAGTGGTTAGCACTCACGTGATATGAGCATAGTATAGCGTAGTGGTTAGCATAGTATGACGTAGTGTTAGCACTCCTGTCATGTTAGCATAGTATGTTTTAGTGGTTAGCATTCCATTGATATTTGCATAGTATGGCATAGTGGTTAGAACTCCTGTGATATTAGCATAGTATGGCATAGTGGTTAGCACTCCTATGATATTAGCATAGTATGGTGTAGTGGTTAGCACTCATGTGATATTAGCATAGTATGACGTAGTGTTAGCACTCCTGTCATGTTAGCATAGTATGTTTTAGTGGTTAGCATTCCATTGATATTTGCATAGTATGGCATAGTGGTTAGAACTCCTGTGATATTAGCATAGTATGGCATAGTGGTTACCACACCTGTGATATTAGCATAGTATGGTGTAATGGTTAGCACTACTGTCATATTAGCATATTATGGTGTAGTGGTTAGAACTCCTGTGATATTAGCATAGTAAGGCACAGTGGTTAGCACTCCTGTGATATTAGCATAGTATGGCACAGTGGTTAGCACTCCTGTGATATTAGCATAGTATGGTGTCGTTTTTAGCACTCCTGTCATATTAGCATAGTATGGTATAGTGGTTAGCACTCCTGTGATATTAGCATAGTATGGTGTATTGGTTAGCACTCATGTGATATTAGCATAGTATGGTGTAGGGGTTAGCACTCCTGTGATATTAGCATAGTATGGTGTAGTGGTTAGCACTCCCATGATATTAGCATAGTATGGGGTAGTGGTTAGCACTCCTGTGATATTAGCATAGTATGGTGTAGTGGTTAGCACTCCCATGATATTAGCATAGTATGGGGTAGTGGTTAGCACTCCTGTGATATTAGCATAGTATGGCATATTGGTTAGCATTCATGTGATATTAGCATAGTATGGTGTAGTGGTTAGCACTCCTGTGATATTAGCATAGTATGGTGTAGTGGTTAGCACTCCTGTGATATTAGCATAGTATGGTGTAGTGGTTAGCACTCCTGTGATTAGCATAGTATGGTGTAGTGGGTAGAACTCCCATGATATTAGCATATTATGGTGTAGTGGTTAGCACTCCTGTGATAATAGCATAGTATGGCGTAGTGGTTAGCACTCCTGTGATATTAGATTTGTATGGCGTAGTGGTTAGCACTCCTGTGATATTAGCATAGTATGGTGTAGTGGGTAGCACTCCTGTCATATTAGCATAGAAAGGCATAGTGGTTAGCACTCATGTCATATTAGCATAGTATGGCGTAGTGGTTAGCACCCCAGTGATATTAGCATAGTATGGTGTAGTGGTTAGCACTTGTGTCATATTAGCATAGCATGGCGTAGCATCTAGTGTCAGGCAAGTGACATTCTGCAATTTGTGGCAGGTGATGTGACAATCTTTAACGTGTGGCAGGTGACGTGGCAAGTGACACACTCGGGGGTCCCACTGATTTTACATTATGGTGAGTTGAACCATTTCATTTTATATTACAATGTAATAATAGAAATAATGCATTTCAATCATCCTGACACCAAAACAACCATGGTGCCGTGATCAATGAAGTGCCAACACCAGAAATTTCCCTGATAAATTGCCCCCCAAAATAATATTTTCTGGTAGTGCCCCTCCCGAGACCGGACTCTGTATCCACCCCTGTCCTATGGTATTAGCATAGTATGGCATAGTGGTTTGCACTCCCATCATATTAGCATAGTAAGGCGTAGTGGTTAGCACTCGTGTCATATTGGGATAGTATGGCGTAGTGGCTAGCACTCCCGTCATATTATCATAGTATGATGTAGTGGCTAGCACTCCTGTCATATTAGCATAGTATGGCATAGTTGTAAGCACTTCCATCATATTATCATAGTATGTTGTAGTGGTTAGCATTGCTGTGATATTAGCATAGTATAGCATAGTGGTTAGCACTCACGTGATATGAGCATAGTATAGCATAGTGGTTAGCATAGTATGACGTAGTGTTAGCACTCCTGTCATGTTAGCATAGTATGTTTTAGTGGTTAGCATTCCATTGATATTTGCATAGTATGGCGTAGTGGTTAGAACTCCTGTGATATTAGCATAGTATGGCATAGTGGTTAGCACTCCTGTGATATTAGCATAGTAAGGTGTAGTGGTTAGCACTCCTGTGATATTAGCATAGTGGTTACCACACCTGTAACATTAG
Organism: Rana temporaria; assembly: GCF_905171775.1. NCBI lineage: Eukaryota > Metazoa > Chordata > Amphibia > Anura > Ranidae > Rana > Rana temporaria. The sequence continues at coordinate 98,953,718 of NC_053494.1, read as the reverse complement.
CATAGTATGGTGTAGTGGTTAGCACTACTGTGATATTAGCATATTATGGTGTAGTGGTTAGCACTCCTGTCATATTAGCATATTATGGTGTGGTGGTTAGCACTCCTGTGATATTAGCATAGTAAGGCACAGTGTGTAGCACTCATGTGATATTAGCATAGTATGGTGTAGTGGTTAGCACTCCTGTGATATTAGCATAGTATGGTGTAGTGGTTAGCACTCCCATGATATTAGCATAGTATGGGGTAGTGGTTAGCAATTATGTCATATTAGCATAGTATGGTGTAGTGGTTAGCACCCCTGTGATATTAGCATAGTATGGTGTCGTTTTTAGCACTCCTGTCATATTAGCTTAGTATGGCATAGTGGTTAGCACTCCTGTGATATTAGCATTGTATTGTGAAGTTTTTAGGACTCCTGTGATATTAGCATAGTATGGTGTAGTGATTAGCACTCCTGTGATAATAGCATAGCAGGGCATAGTGGTTAGCACTCCTGTCAAATTAGCATAGTATGGTATAGAGCGGGCATTACTAAATGGCGGACTGCGGTCCGGTTCCGGCCCCAGTGGCCATTCTATCCGGACCGCAGCCCCGCCAAGTAGTTTCCTGTGTGTCCTCTGTCACCGGCTAGTTCGCTCTGCCGCTGTGGATGCCGCTCTATACACAGCATGGCAGGTGCGGCAGGTCCGTGCCTCTAACATTGTTTCACTCCTCCCTCCCCACACTGCCTGTGAGTGTCTAAATCACACAGGACACGAAGCGTGACTGCTCTGGACTAAGGGCGGGGCTTTTTAAGTTAAAAAGTGGGTGATTGGTTGCTAGGCAGAGAGGGCGGTCCCAGCAATAAATCACTCACTTTTAATGGGGAAAGTCCTGCCCATTGTCCAGAGCAGCCATGCTTCATTTCCTGTGTGATTAAGGTAGGGTTCTGTGGGGAGGGGGAGTGCAATGCAATGCAATGTAGGACAGGACAGGACAGGGGACGTCTGCGATGGGGAGTCTGATGTGTCAGGACCAGTTTGTGATTTGGGGGGGTCAGTCTGTGATTTGGGGGTCAGTCTGTAATAGGGTGTCTGTTATGGGTCAGGACCAGTTTGTGATGGGGGGGTCAGTCTGTGATTTGGGGGTCAGTCTGTTATGGGTCAGGACCAGTTTGTAATGGGGGGTCAGCCTGTGATAGGGGGTCTCTGATGGGTCAGGACCAGTTTGTGATTTGGGGGGGTCAGTCTGTGATTTGGGGGTCAGTCTGTTATAGGGGGTCTATTATGGGTCAGGACCAGTTTGTGATGGGGGGGGGGGGTCAGCCTGTTATAGGAGGTCTGTGATGGGTTAGGACCAGTTTGTGATTTGGGGGGTCAGTCTGTGATTTGGGGGTCAGTCTGTTATAGGGGGTCTGTTATGGGTCAGGACCAGTTTGTGATGGGGGGGTCAGCCTGTGATAGGGGGTCTGTGATGGGTCAGGACCAGTTTGTGATTTGGGGGGGTCAGTCTGTGATTTGGGGGTCAGTCTGTTATAGGGGGTCTGTTATGGGTCAGCAGGGCCAGTTTGTGATGGGTCAGGTCAGTCTGTGATGGTCAGGTCAGTCTGTGATGGGTCAGGTCAGTCTGTGATGGGGGGGTCAGTCTGTGATAGGGGGTCTGTGATGTGTCAGGACCAGTTTGTGATTTGGGGGGGGGTCAGTCTGTTATAGGGGGTCTGTTATGGGTCAGCAGGGCCAGTCTGTGATGGGTCAGGTCAGTCTGTGATGGGTCGGGTCAGTCTGTGATAGGGGGTCTGTGATATGTCAGGACCAGTTTGTGATGGGGGGTTTGTGATGGGGGGGTCAGTCTGTGATAGGGGGTCTGTGATGGGTCAGGACCAGTTTGTGATTTGGGGGGTCAGTCTGTGATAGGGGGGTCTGTGATGGGTCAGGACCAGTTTGTGATTTGGGGGGTCAGTCTGTGATAGGGGTCACACCAGACATTTATTTTCTTTTTCTTATTTTCTTTGTCTGTGATAGGGGGTCTGTGATGTGGGGGGTCAATCTGTTATAGGGGTCTGTTATGGGTCAGGACCAGTTTGTGATGGGGGGTCAGTCTGTGATGGGTCAGGTCAGTCTGTGATGGAGGGTCAGTCTGTGATAGGGGGTCTGTGATTTGGGGGGGGGGGGGGGTCAGTCTGTAATAGGGGAATGGGTATTTGGGGGGGGGGTCAGTCTGTGATGGGGGGGATTAGGCTGTAATGAGGGGTCTGTGATTTGGGCTGTCATTCTGTGATGTGGGGGGGGGGGGGGTCTGTGATGCGTCAGTCTCTGAAAGGGCAATAGAAAACAATTGTTTTCTATGTCTCCTGTTCACACTGCAACAGCGCCCCTGCGTGCTGAGCAGTATGTTGCAAAATGCATTCTGTTTCTATGCACCGCAATTGAACTGTGGTGCATAAAAATAAATTACATTTATTTTTACATTTCAATAAAGTGTGATGTGTGTGGGTCATAAAGGTGTGTGCATGTGTGTGGTGGTGGGCGCTGTGATGGGAGGTTGTCAAGTGGAGGATATCATGTGGCGTCATAGCACCAATTTGGCATTTGGACCTCCTCTGGAAGAATTTTTTTCCGACTGGACCCCCATGAATTTTAATTCAGTACCCCTGGTATAGAGGTTAGCACTCCTGTGATATTAGCATAGTATGGTGTAGGTTTTAGCACTCCTTTGATATTAACATAGTATGGTGTAGTGTTTAGCACTCCTGTGATATTAGCATAGTATGGCATAGTGGTTAACACTCCTGTCATATTAGCTTAGTATGCAAAAACAGTCAAAAGCAACATGCATAGGATTGATTTGTGCCTTAGGCGGTAAAAACGTGAGTGGATGTTTGCTGCGTTTTTCGACATGCGTTTTACCGCGATTTTACCGCGATTTGCGGTTCTTATTGATATTAGCATAGTATGGCGTAGTGGTTAGCACTTGTTTGATATTAAAATAGTATGGTGTAGTGGTTAGCACTCATGTCATATTAGCATAGTATGGTGTAGTGGTTAGCACTCATGTGATATTAGCATAGTATGGTGTAGTGGTCAGCACTCCTGTGATATTAGCATAGTATAGCATAGTGGTTACCACGCCTGTAATATTAGCATAGTATGGTGTAGTGGTTAGCACTACTGTGATATTAGCATATTATGGTGTAGTGGTTAGCACTCCTGTGATATTGGCATAGTAAGGCATAGTGGTTAGCAAACCTGTCATATTAGCATAGTATGGCATATTGGTTAGCACTCCTGTGATATTAGCATATCATGGTGTAGTTTTTAGCACTCCTGTGATATTAGCATAGTATGGTGTAGTGGTTAGCACTCCTGTCATATTAGCATAGTATGGTGTAGTGGTTAGCACTCCTGTCATATTAGCATAGTATGGTGTAGTGGTTAGCACTCCTGTGATATAAGCATATTATGGTGTAGTGGTTAGCACTCCCATGATATTAGCATAGTATGGCGTAGTGGTTAGCACTCCTGTCATATTATCATAGTATGGTGTATTGGTTAGCACCCCTGTGATATTATCATAGTATGGTGTAGTGGTTAGCACCCCTGTCATATTATCATAGTATGGTGTAGTGGTTAGCGCTCCTGTCATAACTCCTCCTACAAAGACAGGCTGACCTGCGGTCAGCCTTACACTTGTCAGAGGAGTGCTGAAGCACCTCCTAGGGTAGGGAGGGTGGATGCTATCCAATGACGTCATTGCACCTGGAAGGATGGTTTCAACAGGGACTACGCCGTGCTGCCCGACAGATACTTGGGGCCGGCCTATGGTTGCGTCTGAGCCATCTGGAAGGGTGCTCCTGGTGAGGATGGGTGGCTGCACTTGGTCTGGTCTTTTTGGCGAGTTCTGGTGTAAGTGCTATCTCTGTCAGCGATCCGGTTGGAAGAGCTGGTAATGCCCTGGGATGCGACGGGGTAGGACCATGCAAATCCGCCGGGTTGACGGGCGGTCTGGAAGGGCTAGTATTGGTGGGGGTTGCTAACTGGAGCGGCAGTTCTCCCTAAAAAAAACCTTAAAGGGCTCTCTAGCTGGCAGGGGTGGAGGGCTGCACTGGTCGGTCGGGGGGTTGGATTTGGAACGAAAAGCCTATGGTGCATGAGTGGCAGTCCAGGGGTATCTGAGAATCACTGTGAGGGTCACTTTGATTTAAAGATACCACGGTCACTGCACCAACAACACGCTTTGTTTTAGCACCTGCCTCCTGGGCCGGGCCTTTTGGCTAGGACCGGAGGAATTTTTTATTCCTGGCCGGAGGGCCTGGTCATTGTATAACACAATGACCACTTCTTTCACTCTCCTCTCCACTATCCCTTTCCCCCACTTTATTTAATTCATTGCCTATGTTTGTCACGTTTTTGTCTTTTTTCGTTTGTGCACGTTATTTGTTCACTGTGTGATTAGTAGGGTGCCGGTCCTCGGGCCAGCCCTGAATGTCTTGGGAGTGGGTGGACATGGCTTTCTGGCTTAGTTCGCCTGCTCTCATGGGGTCTCCTTTCGGGGGAGCCCCACCTAGTACTGGGAGGGCTCTGTTTCGGCAGTCCCTCCAAGGAAGTTGGGTCCGTGTCGGCTTCGGTTGCTCGGACCACAGTACCTCAGTCCCCGTCTGGAGCCCAACGCCCCGGGGGATCAGGGTTTGGGTCCTTTTTCACAGGAGGACCACTTGACGTTGCACCCGTCTGCACGTTTGTGTGCACATTTTTTCTGCACCGGGTGGAGTTTTTTGGGTGTGTTCACACGCCATAGGCTTTTAAAAAAAAATATATATATATATATATATAGACTAGCACTATCACTTCTCAGCCTTTTGGCTAAGATCAAGTGTAGTATCTGTTCTTATCAGTAGGTGGTGCTATGCTAACTGTCCCTAGTACTCAGCGAGGGGGAAATAAATGGCGGTTGGCAGACGCTAAGCCTGCTGGCGTGGAGGTGGAAACCTGATTTGGTCAGAGAGGCATGAGGTCGAAGCTGGAGGGCTGGGCCCCATGCCTGGATTTGGTGGTGCCTGCCCCAGTCAGTTGTTTGGGAGAGAACCCTTGCTCCTCTTTTAGTGAACCTCCAGCTGTTGCAGAACTACAAGTCCCATGAGGCATGGCAAGGCACTGACAGCCACAAGCATCACACGCAGATGCATGATGGGAATTGTAGTTTTGCAACAGCTGGAGGTCTGCTAATTGTATATCCCTGCTTTAAGGCATCAGCAGCAAAACACAGCGCTCGAGGAATATCTGTCTTATATTTAGGTAGATCATCCTCCTTGTTTAGGCCTATTACGCCTTTTGATCCGATCCTTTACAGACTGGCCAATAGCAATTGCTGCAACAGTTGGCTGAAATAACTGAACTGGTCAAAGAAAAAAGGAAGCTGTAACGGAATGACCCGTGACACCCAGAGACTTTGTGAGGATGGGGGATACACCTGTGTCAGCGTCACTGATAACTCTTGGGTCTGAGTCCACCCTGTGCCCTTTGGGCATGGGGTGGCAAGTGAATCATAATTCATGTATTACATGAGATGGGCTACACATGTTGGATTGTTTTGGCATGGACAGTGATTTACAGTATATTCCTTAATGCCTGCAAAGAATATTCTATGACTAATTTCTATGATTAGACCTGACTAGTGACATGCTAATTGAGTCAGGGCCTGGAAGACATTCCATTGTCCTTGTGTAAAGGTGTTAATCCAGGTCTGCTCCCAGACCTCTAATTATGTATGCTAAATACTGTTTATGTGTGTAATGTACTTGTCGGAGACAGAGCGTCTGTCTGGGGATGTGGATTGGAAGGAGATCATTGTGTGATGGTGTTTTGTTTGTTATGCTGTTAATGAAGGAATGTTTAGTAATTAGCCTTAGTGTGTGATTAGGGGGGTGGAGATTTCATTGTCCCTTTGAATACTTCCATGCCTTGTACTGTATATAAGCTGAGAAGAAACCATTAAAATTGTCTTCATTTGAAACCAGAGAACACAGAGCAAGTCTCGTTATTCTGGGAAATGGGAGACCTGCTGGTTTGTCTGTAGTTGATGGGAGGTCGTAAACGGTGGTGACCGTTACAAGTTCACGGGTCATTCCGTTACAGAAGCCCTTAATAATAACTCCAATTTCTTGTCCACAGGGTCTTAGGGCCTGTGCATTATCTCCCGGATGAGTTAAAGGGGTTGTAAAGGTAAAAAAAAAAAAAGTTTTCCTAAATAGCTTCCTTTACTTTGGTGCAGTCCTCCTTCACTTACCTCATCCTTCGATTTTGCTTTTAAATGTCCTTATTTCTTCTGAGAAATCCTCACTTCCTGTTCTTCTGTCTAACTCCACACAGTAATGCAAGGCTTTCTCCCCGGTGTGGAGTGTCATGCTCGACCCCTCCCCTGGAATACAGGAGAGTCAGGACGCTCTCTACATTGCAGATAGAGAAAGGAGCTGTGTGTTAGTGGGTGTCCTGTGTAGGGGTAAATACTGCACAGCCTGAAGAGGCCTTAGAGATCCCAGAGAGAACCAGGGGGGCTCAGTTAACTCTTTTTTAAAGAGGCAACTTAAAGGCAGAACAAACCATTTCGGTCAGGGTCTGGATGAGAGGCCTCTGCAACTGCGAGGCAGACATCCACTGGATATCTTCTTGTCCAGATTGCGCGGAAGGAGATTCATCTGCTGGGCACTGAATCCTGAGCTTTTTAGCTCTTCCCCATTCCTGCTCCAAACTAGGAGACTCCAGGTAGGGGGATTTGTCACGCTTCTTGCCACCCTGTGTGATGAAGGCAATCCTGTGCTCTAACCCAGATAGGTCTGAAGACAGTTCCTTAGTATCAAAGGGTGAAGCAACAGCGTTGACTGTAGGCACTATACCAGATAGGCGCAGCGACTTAGATTGCCCGGAAGCCTCTGGTCTTTCAGGGGATACAACACTAGGGATACGACCAAGTTATCAGGAACTACTAATGACATAGGTATGCCCTTCCCTGTAGTGTTAGTCCCACTCCTTTTTTTTTGGAAGACCTTTATAGCCACAAACAAAGAGTACTTGGATGTGTGTGACAACACCCCCTTAGAAGGGAGACCCTTTAATAGGGCTCACCAAGCCCCTATACATCAATCCTGCCAAGCACCTTTAGCACCTCACGTGACCCGGGTAAGAAGAAACGAACCACTGCAAGTGTTTGTTCAGAGCCTGCTCTTTGTCCCACAGCTGCCTTCTAGAAGCACCACATGCTTAGCTTAACCAGCTTAAATGACCCGAGTGTGCGCCGGGATGTAGGTGTATTTGCGCATGACGCAAATCTTTGTGCGCCAGAGAAAAGACCATAGCACATGTGCACCATGGCTGCCAAACAGTTTAGAAAAAGGGGTGCACTTACGCCATGGTGATCCGAATGAGAAAAAAAAAAAAAAAACAGTTGTGTGACATCATACAGGCAAGATAAAAAAAAAAAAAAAAAATACACTTTGCAAACACCCACAGCTAGCCCAAAACTCCCTCGTATGGTCACCGCACACAGTTGTCCAGCCCTTAGCTAGCTTGACTGATCGTTACAATTACTGGGACACCCCATAAAAAAATAAAGGAGTTTCGCTTACCCATCCAGGCGCAGGGCCACTTATAAACCAAGGGCCCAATTTTCACCCTTCACGGGTTCTAGTCACATGAACCTTCGCGGGACTGGGTACCCTTTCAGTTTTAGGGTCCACTGCCCTGGACCTGTATAGCACCCTGCAGGAAATGCCTTAAGAGTTGTAGTGTCCAGGATTTCCACTCCACGGGGTCCAGTGCCCAGAGGCAGGTTACCATTTATTTAGGCATAAAAGCCTGTATTCAAATGGATCCGATTGGTCAATACCTTGATTCGTTTTTGGGAATCGAGACATGGAGCTCAGAGAGCTCCAACAAACTGTGCCATTCACCTTGTAGGCACTGGTTAATAAAAAAAAAAACAACCAACACACACACCCCGATATGCTTCCTGTATGGAAGGGATGATATAGGGAGGGGCATTTCCTGTCTGAAGATCTTTGATCTTCCAGTGTCGTTCACCTGACAAAGTATAACCCAGCAGGTAATGCATATTAGCCAGACTCAGTGTCCCATGATGTATGAAAAAAAAAAAAAAAAGTTTTCTATTTAAGATACAATAATTTTGTTTATGTAGCATAGTTATGTAGCATGAGGCCGTTTAACATTTTTAGTAAACGCATTCAATGAATCCAAGCGCTGCAGGCTGAGATAACATGCACTGCATTGATGCTTTCACACAATTTTACAGTAACCATGAGATAAAACAAAGTTCAGGAATATGCCCTTATCCCATTGTTTTGCAAATCTATGTATACTAGTATAAACTGTATGGTTGAATCGGTTCTGATATCACCGTTTTACGAACCTGACAGCTTATTATTCTAAATAGGAAACCTTAATTTTGTTTGCATATATTAAAGATTCTTACTACCAGCAAGAATAAGGCCCCTTTCACACTGGGGCGGGAGCCACGGTGGCGGTATAGCGCTGCTAAAAAAAGCAGCGCTATACTGTTGGATTTGCCCTGGCATTCGGCCGATTGCGGTGCGGTATTAACCCCCGCTAGCGGCCAATAAAGGGTTAATACCGCCCGCAATGCCCCTCTGAGGAGGCTCATTGCAGGCGGTAATGCCGCAGTTTCCCATTGTTTTAAATGGGAAGGAGCGGTGAAGGAGCGGTATACATATCGCTCCTCTCACCGCTCCAAAGATGCTGCTGACAGGAGATTTTTTTCTCTCCTGCCAGCGCATCGTCTCAGTGTGAAAGCCCTCCGGCTTTCACATTGAGGTTGCTGGGCAGGAGTTTTTCAGGCAGTATAGCAGCGCTATTTTTAGCGCTGTACCGCCTGAAAAACTCCTCAGTGTGAAAGGGGTCCAAGTCTTTACATTTAAAGAGCACCTGTCATTTTAGATCCATCATGGCAGCAATTGTTAATGGCATCCACTCACCTGCTGCCGCCACATCCCTCACCTTGTTGTATCACTGCCGCAACCAGCTGTCCCATTAAAGTGAATGAGCATGAATGAGACTATCGGGGAGTCAACAGCGGTTCAGAGGAGGAGCCGCTGCGGGACAGAGGTGACAGTTGCTCTTTAAAAATTATGATTTAAATCAAGCTATTTTACCAGCTATTTAAATCAAAGTCACCCTATTGTGAATACTTTCCGGAAGCACTGTACACCCTAAAAATTTAAAGCATTTCATAGCCTTAGCTTTGGAAGTGATTTAGTGACCCAATATAAAATACACATACACATGAAGTAGAAATATTTATTATTTCAGATCTGGTTACAGAGTAACAACAAAAAATCCAGGGTTCTTGTTTGGTCAGTGATACTTTCTCCAGCGGTCATGTTCTGCAACAAAGAACATTTTTACTAAATGGTGATACACATATTTATATCAAAACATACTGTACATAATTTTTTTTATAAAATACAGGTTTTAGAGAGTCCTTTTAGGCCTCATTCCCACGTTTGGGGTCAATTACAATTTATTGTGATAAAATCAGCAGGGTTTCCTGCTGGCAGTAAGCCATTAAACAAGTAAAAAAGGCGCAAAACACAGGTACCTCAAGTAGTGGTACCCAATAGTCCAAGGGCAAAGGTAAGAAGGTGTGTGTATATACACATATATATGCACACATAGAACTATATGGCAGGGTATCAGTGCTGGCAGTAAGCCGACAGTGCCACAGCCATTTGCATGTAAACAAACATGTGTAATCGCTGTAGGGCCGAAACAACGAATCGAATAATCGACAACTAATCGATTATGAAATTAATGGATTAATCGGCCAGTAACATAATAGGGTAAAAAAAATGCCCTTTATAGTACAAAAAGAGCAAATCTCTACTGTAAATATTACTTTCACTGTCCCAGAGTAAAAAATGAACCCCTTACAGTAGCGATTATTTGCTCTTTTTGTACTAATTTTAGTTTTTTTTAACCCCCATTATGTTACTAAACATCTCAGGCCTGGGTCACACCTCTGTGCTTTTTGCAGAAACACACTAAAGTTAATTTACATGGTTTCACATCCATGATTTTTAAGCTGTTGCGTATTTGGAAAGGGCAAGGACTTTTTTTTAACGCAAAACGGTGCCATTTTGTTTTTTTGGTTCAATATACTTCAATGGAGAAGCTGCAGAAAAACATTTTTGTGGCAATTTGTGTTTTCTAATATGCCCAACAACAATTTGGACAAAAATAAATAAAATGCAAATCGCAGCAAAAAAATTTTTTAATAAGGTTATTAACCGATTATTCAATTAATCGAAACAATAATCGGCCAACTAATCGATTAAGAAAATAATCGTTAGTTGCAGTGCTAAATCGCTGCAACCGATCCAATGTCGGATTACATGCACCATTAGACTTTCATTACTTTGTATAGAGGTTCCTGCCTCAGGGGTTGTGACACCAGCCAGAGGAATCTTTGTATTAATTGCTAGAATACATTGCTTGCTCTGAGCAGCTGAGCGCCGCTGTGGTAGACACTTCTGTGTTACGGGTATGACAGGAAGTCTTGGCTAGCACCCAGAAAACAGTGCGATATGCAGCTATATACTGCACATCTAGCTTGGCCCAAACAAATTATGTAAAGTGTGTGGAAAGATGGAGATCTTCTTTAACCACTTAACGCTCGCCGCATGTATATGTACGTCCACAGAATGGCACGTACAGGCATATGGGCGTACATGTACGCCCCTGCTTTCTTGCGGGTCGGGGGCCCCCCCCCGCTACATGCGACGGGCGTCTTACCTCCGGGAGCGATCCGTGATGAGGGGGCGGCTGTTCGTTTTTGTCGGCCCCCTCATGATGGCTCCTAGACAATCCCGCAACCCCCCGCTGTGTGACTTCCTCTGCCTGTGTAATGTAAACACTGGCAGAGGAAGTGATGTCAGCTCTCCTCTCGGCGGTATTTTCAATCCGACGAGAGGAGAGAAGACATCACAGTAAGTGGCACCAACACTACACTGACACCACACACATAGGCACACTTAACCCCTTCCGATCACCCCCCCCCCCCCCCCCCCGTCACAGTGTCACTGTCATATTTACTGATCACTGCATTTAGTGTCAGTGTGACAGGCAGTGTTAGGTCCAGGGTAGCCCCCGTACCCCCCCCCCCCCCCCAATAAAGGTTTAACCCCTTGATCACCGCCCTAGTTAACCCTTTCACCCCCTTTTGCCAGTGTCACTAAGCGATCGGTTTTCTGATCGCTGTATTAGTGTCACTGTTGCCGCTAGGTAGCTAATTGTTTTTTTATATTGCGATTTTTTTTTTTTTTTTACTAAAGACATGTGGCTGAATACATTTTGGCCTAAATTTTTGACTAAAATTTAGTTTATTCGATTTTTCTTATAACAAAAAGGAAAAAATATTGATTTTTTTCAAAATTGTCGCTCTATTTTTGTTTATAGCGCAAAAAATAAAAACCGCAGAGGTGATCAAATACCACCAAAAGAAAGCTCTATTTGTGGGGAAAAAAGGACGCCAAATTTGTTTGGGAGCCACGTCGCACGACCGCGCAATTGTCAGTTAAAGCGACGCAGTGCCGAATCACAAAAAATGGCCAGGTCCTTTAGCTGCCTAAATGTCCGGGTCTTAAGTGGTTAAAAGTACTGATTTCCAAGGGCTCTACCAGACCAATAAAAGGGTGGGGGGAGCACACTGAAGGAGAGTATTAAAGGGGTTGTAAAGGTTTTTTTTTTTTCTAAATAGGTTACTTTAAGCTAGTGCATTGTTGGTTCACTTACCTTTTCCTTCAATTTCCCTTCTAAATGATTTTTTTTCTTTGTCTGAATTTCTCACTTCCTGTTTTTCCCTCAGTAAGCTGTTCTAAATGACTTTCCACTGCTCGGATGATGGTGGAAAGCTTACTGAGGAGGAACAGGAAGTGAGAAATTCAAACAAAGAAAAAAAACATTTAGAAGGGAAATCAAAGGAAAAGGTAAAGGAACCAACAATGCACTAGCTTAAAAAGGAACCAATTTAGAGAATAAAAGATGAACCTTTACAACCCCTTTAATAGGAGAAGGCTGGTGTTCTTATGAGGACCAGTCACTTTGCCTTACTTGGGAAAAATGCCAGGTTCCTTTTGTTAGTGATTGGTCTGACAAGCGCCCCTTCCTCATACAATCAAATTTGTTTAAATTGCAAAGCATACCATATACTTTAAAATAAAAGCACATAGCAGAAAGAAAAAAAAAAAAAAGCTTATTGAAAGATCAGATTTAAAAGTTCAATCACATTTTCTACTGTATAAAACACTGGGGGTCCCAAGCTCAAATCGTATGACACCATCTGCTTGGAACCGATATGTTACACTGCTGTGACAACAGCAGCAGTTGTAATTGGTACGCAAACGGATCAGCAGATTACAAATCTAAATTCAAGGTAAACATGAATGTATTCTTATGTCAATAACAGGTAATATAAATATAACTTAGCAATACACAGCTTGTATTCTAGTATAAATTAGATGTAACACCACTTACTGATGTGATCATATTGCCAGGCGTAGCTCAAAGCTACATAACTAACAAGTACCATGGCAATCCCTCCAATGCCCCCTCTTTTCACATTGATGTATTTGTTATAATATCGATCATAACCTAAGGGAAAAACAAAAACAAATAAATTTACCAAGTGACAATATAAAACAAACAAAAACAAACACACACACACACACACACACACACTTGAAAAAGTATTCACTCCCCTTGAAATTTTCCACATTGTCATGCTACAACCAGAAACAAATTATTTTATTGGGATTTTATTTGATAGACCAACACAAAGTGGCACATAATTGTGAAGTGAAAGGAAAATGATAAATGGTTCTCAATTTTTTACAAATATGTGAAAAGTGTGGTGTGTATTTGTATTCAGCCCCCCCTGACTCAATCACCGTAGAACCCCCCCATCGCTGCAAGTCTTTTTGGGTATATCTCTACCAGATTTGAACATCTAGAGGGTACCATTTTTTCCCCATTCTTTGCAAAATAGCTCAAGTTCTGCAAGTCTGGATTTTGACTGGACCATGCCAACACATGAATATGCTTTGATCTAAACCATTCAATAGTAGCTCTGGCTGTATGTTTAGGGTTGTTGTCCTGCTGAAAGGTGAACCTCCATCCTAGTCTCAAGTCTTTTGCAGACAGATGATTTTCTTCTAAGGCTGCCCTGTATTTGGCTCCATCCATCTTCCCATCAACTTTGACCAGCTTCCCCAACCTTGCAGAAGAAAAGCATCCCCATACCATGATGCTGGCACCACCATGTTTCACGGAGGGGATGGTGTGCAGTGTTAGCTTTCCACCACACAGAGCATTTTGCTTTTAGTCCAAAAAGTAAAATGTTGGTCTCATCCGACCAGAGCCCCTTCTTCCACATGTTTGATGTGCCCCCCACATGGCTTCTCACAAACTGCAAACGGGACTTCTTATGGCTCTTTAAACAATGGCTTTCTTCCTGAGCCTCTTCCATAAAGGCCAGATTTGTGCACGAATAATAGTTGTCCTGTGGACAGATTCTCACACCTGAGCTGTGGCCTGCTGGCTGCTTCTCTGATTAACACTCTACTTGCCCAGGCCTGTCAGTTTAGGTGGTTGGCCATGTCTTGGTAAGTTTGCAGTTGTGCCATACTCTTTCCATTTTTAGATAAGTGAAAACTATTTATTATTTCTCTTCCACTTCACAATTATGTGCCACTTTGTGTTGGTCGATCACATGAAATCCCAATAAATTACATTTGTGTTTTTGGTTGCAACATGACAAAATGTGGTAAATTTCAAGGGGGTATGAATACTTTTTCAAAGGCACTGTACATAGAGACATCAGTAATAAGATGTGTTCTAACGCAGCCTCTCTCAACCAGGGTGCCAACTGAGGTTATCAGGGGTGCTGCAGCATTCAGCTCAGACCAAGCCCTGTCTCTCCTCGCCCCGTCTCTCCTCCGCTCTCCCCTATGGGGAATCGGATGAATACGCACCGTGTGTCCGTATTCATCCAATCCGTTCCGCCGGACGGAAGAAAAGTAGGGTTTTCTTCTGTCCGCAAAAGCGGATCTTTGCGGAGGCGTATGGTCGCGGACGTTAGCGGATGCATCATCCGCTAACGTCTGCATCATCCGCTAACGTCTGCAATCCCATAGGGTTACGTTACAACTCCGTAAACGGACTTGTAATAAACGGACCGTTTGTCCGTATGTGTGAAAGGGCCCCAAGTCTTTAAATGATTAAACTGAGAACTCTTACACAGGGAGCTCAGCCCTTTGAAGTGTTAACATTGTATCTTTTCACAAACTTGGCAGGCTGCCCAGAGAGGAGAGAAGTCTCCATGGGAAACTTCAGGCAACTTGCATTGACTTTTATTAGAGAAGTCGCATTGAAGTTTTAAATCTGCTTTTTTTTTCCAGCACAATCGGCCAATGCCAAATAAAAAACACCAAATATCGGCCAACCTCTAGTTATCGCTGTACTATAATCTCATTGTCGCTCTAGATCTTCATGACTTTTCAATAAACTTCACTCTCAACGATTTATATGGGAATGCAAATTGCACTTAAAAGTGATTAAGGCTGGATTCACAACTATGCAGTTTTAGTGCTTTTTGCAGATTTGCACTACAGTCCATTTAACATGGTTTCCTATGGAACACGTTCTGTAGTGCAAATCTGCAAAACGCAGAAAGCACTAAAAATGCATAGGTCAACAGATATGGGTTTTTCTCTGGCCGATGCCGATATTTAGAAATTGCGGCGGCCGATATGTTAGGCGGATTTAACAAAAAAAAAAAAAAAAAGAATTTCCCCTTCATCTTATAAAATTTAACAGTTAGACCTATTTCACACTGGGGTGTTTTTCAGGCGCTTTTAGGCTAAAAATAGCACCTGTAAAGTGCCAGCAAAACGGCACCCCTGGAGTCTCAGTGTGAAAGCCCGAGGGCTTTCACACTGAGGCGGTGCGCTGGCAGGACGTTAAAAAAAAAAGTCCTGCAAGCAGCATCTTTGGAGCGGTGTATACTGCTCCTCCACCACTCCTGCCCATTGAAATGAATGGGCACTGATGCTGAAGCGCCTGCAAAGCGCTTCAGCAGGGGTGCTACACGGGTGCATTTGACCTCTTCATCAGCTGCTAGCTGCTAGCGGCGTTTTACCGTCAACGCCTGCCTGATCCAGTGTGAAAGCAGCGGAGTTCCGCCGAATAAAAAAAAAAAATATTAAAAGTCAGCAGCTACAAATACTGCAGCTGCTGAGATATATATGTACCAGGGCTCGACAAATCCCGGTCGCCATGGCGACTAGAAATAGCGTCCTGGCGACTTAGCTTGGAAGGTGGGCAAAAAAAAAATAAAAAATTTGTTCCATAGGACCGGCGCTCCGCAGACTAGGCCGAAGCCGCGGCCTCACCTAAAACATCCTGCCCGCAGCTCGCCACGGTCCTGGGAAAAGGCCGCGAGCGGCATCTGCCGCTCACAGCCTTTTCCCAGGATCGCTGCGGGCAGGATGTTTAAGGTGAGGCCGCAGCTTCGGCCTAGTCCGCGGAGCGCCTTTTCACCAGGATCGCGGCAAACTAGGCCCCCCACCTCCCCCGCAGATCGATCGCGGGGGGCCCATGATGTCCGGTAATTGAGGCCGCGGCCTTGTGAAGTCTCCAGCTCTTCCTTGTGTGAGCTGGCGCCATCTAGTGGTGACCGTTGGTATTACAAGTTAAACAGCAATTCTAATGTCATTTTTCACTGCCGTCTTCTTCCCTCTAATTAGAACCCCCAAACATTATATATATTTTTTATCCTAACACCCTAGAGAATAAAATAGTAATAGTAAATTCATACCCAACATGTCACGCTTCAAAATTGCGTCCGCTCGTGGAATGCCGACAAACTTTCACCCTTTAAAATCTTCATAGGCGATGTTTAAAAAAAAATCTACAGGTTGCATGTTTTGAGTTACAGAGGAGGTCTAGGGCTAGAATTATTGCTCTCGCTCTACCAATGGTTAAACAGAACTTCTATGGATAAGTAGAAACATTGTATCTCTTTTCTCACACTTGGCAGGCTGCCCAGAAACAAGTTGCTCAACAGGAAACTTCAGGCAACTTGCATTGACTTCTATGATACAAAAGTTATTTGCAAGTCGCGCTGAAGTAAAAATCTACCCTTTTTTTTTTTTTTTATAAAAACAATTGGCCGATGACGATCAATTAAAAAGTGCCAAAAATCGTCCGATATATCGGTCGACCGCTACCATTGACACAAGCTCCAACAGTGTTTCACAGGTAAATAAACAGACATTTTATATACTAACCCCTTCTTACACCGGCCAAAACTCCATTTGGAGTGAAATTACAAGTGGCAAGCCAGTTGGGAAGCTGACCGACCTTAACATCCAGCAGTCTCTTCTCAGCCAAAGGTACTAGAAAAAAAAAAAAAAAAAATGTAATAACAGTTTTATTACCAGAGTATATACATTTCCTGTCCTAACAGCTAATGAATGGAGACAATGCAACCATGACACACAACAAAAAAACTTTATACTTGCTTTGGGACCCCCACACCTTTTTTTTTTTTTTTACTCATTGGTTGTTGAGGACACGACGGGCGGCTTCCTTAGCAATCAGCCATCTTCCCCTCCTTAGCAATCAGCTATATACAGCGTTTGAAGTTCCATTACTTTTTTCCGGATGAATACTTCATCCATTTTGACATGACTGAACTAATGAAATGAATGGTCCGTATGTGTGAAAAGGGGACTAAGGCACTTACCTGTCCAGGGATCCAGTGCAGTACTCACCGAGGCTGGTTCTTGATCGATCTTTGGATCCCTGATGCCACCACGGAGCCTGTGGGAAGCTGGCTGTGAAGTCTTGCCGCTTCACAGCCGGCTCTCCACTGCGCATGTGTAAGATGCATGGAGGGAAGAGGCCGAACTTCCAATGGAATAGCTTAGGCAATTCCAGGGCAGGTACCTGTCAAAACTAGATATGGTGGTAGGAGTGATGAGAGAGGTAGCCCTGAGAGGGAACAAGAAGTGCATGCTCTCTGACTGAAGTTCAGGAAAGCTGCCTGAAAGAAGCTGGGACTGTGCTATTTACAGGAAGAAAGTGTGACCAGTGACATTGAGGCAAATGATCAATTGGCAAGTTCTTAAAGGGAGAAGTATAGCCAAAGCTTGTTTGGCTGTACTTCTATGGATCACAGGAATGCAATTCATTTTGTACTCCTGTGACCTGTTTTCCGCAAAGAGCGAGTCCACTCTCTGCCGACGTCACGGATTTCAGTCCAGGCACTGCGCAACAATACAGTCTGGATCTGCCACCCGTATCAGACTGATCTGGCCACCCCTGACCCCCCCCCCAGCCCAGCACACCAATGAGCGAGGAGGGGGGGGGGGAAGAGCAGAGAGCTACTGACTGAGTCTACAGCAATCTGCTCTGGGATCTCTGAAAACGGAGTGATTGGCGGTGTTCGATCACTCGGTTCTCAGTGTAGAGGCATTGGGGGACAGAGGCAACTTCGAACCGATGCTGCATCCACCTAGGTAAAAATAATAAATTAAATAATAGGTAAAAATATGATACTCAAATAAAAAATCCTTTACTTCTCTTAATAGGGCAATGTATGTGTAGGGGAAAAAAAATGCTAAAGCCTTAAGCTGGCCATACATTATATCATTTTTCTTAATCAATGTCCTTTAGATTTACCTTCAGCTATGTAGTGCAAGTGCCTGCCAGACTGCATACAAATTTAACGTGTTTAGGTTTGCCATCATATTATATGGTTTTGGTAAATCTAAAGGAAAAAAAAAAATGGTACAAAAAACGTGCCATTACTTCAGTTTGCTATAGTGCGCATGTGCCGATGCAGGGGATATCTCCAAAACCATTTAGGATATCCTGAGTAATTACAGGTAAGCCGTATTATAAGCTTACCTGTAGCATAAAGTGGTTGTAAAGGGTTAACAACCTCTTTAAACTTTTTTTAAACACCCTGCAATTCCATACTAGCTCATTATGAAGTACTTACCCGAGATCGAAGCCCCCGCAGTGGTGCTTGGTCGCCTCCTCCGTCTGCGCCATCTCTCCACGATTCACTTCCGCATATCGCCGGAGCAGCGATGATGTCACTCCCAGACATGCGCGAGGGTGCCGCCACTAACGCCGTTAGTAATGGGGCATGCGCCGTAGACATTGGTGTCTTTTTGCAAATATCTCCTAAACCGGGTAGGTATTTGTTGCACCTACAGGAAAAGCCTTAATCTAGGCTTACCTGTAGGCTAAAGTGGTTGTAATGGGTTTACAACCACTTTAAGGGCCACAACAGGCAGTGTAAGGGAACATCTCACCTCAAAGCCTTTCAAATGCCCTCTGAAAGGCAATCCACTGCACAAACCTTTATATCTGATGACATGCCCACTCAGTGCAGAGCTGTAGGAAAATCCTAAGAAGGTTGTACGCCAGATTGCAGCATGTGTCCAGCTTTATCCTTTACATGGCATGGTTCCCCTCCACCTTGCTAACACCCCAACTTTGCATCTAGGCCCAGAGGTCAATGGGGAAGCCTAAATTACACATACAATAAAGATTCTCTAATCACTGGTAATGACCCTAAGTAACCAGAAAAAAGCAATAACACGGTGTTGGGTAAAGACACACGGTGAAAGGTCACCTCTGCAATGAGGTGACCCGGTCACAGCCTCCATTACAACGCGTCTGAGCATGCCGCATTCCAAACCTTCTTGTCCCCAGACACCTCACATACAACACACACAGCAGACGTTTCCTCACCCAGCTTGTCAGCCATTTTGATGTCCGGAATGACACTGAGGAGGAGCGGGCAATCCCAATGCCAAGTACTGTAGCACCGCCTCTGACAGGAAGGAAGACGGCTCCGGGCACTGACGTCACTTCCGTACAGAACTCGTCGCCATGTTGAAGGTGGAAGAGTGTAGTTGTAAAATGTGGAACCTTGTGTGTTTGTATTTAAAGGTCTAAATAGAAGTGTATTGTTATCAGACAACCATAAAATAGAATAGTCATTGGATAAGTATCGAAGCTGGAGGAAAAAAAGGATTTCTGACCAATATACAAAAAACAGGTGTTTACCACAGGAGGTAATGTCTGTCTAGAATTTGTTGGCTCCCTCCATATCTGCTGGATTGGTTCATTTAGGGTATGTTAGTTACATTTCACAACCAATTCCTGTTCAGCCTAAAGCCTGGTACACACTGAGTTTTCTTTTCCAGTTAAGCAGACTGAATGAAAACAAAAAATCGAAGAGCACAGGAGGAGCAGTTGTACTAACAATCCACTGTTAGTACAGCGATCTCCCACTGAGCTATTGTGTTTTGGCATGAGGACGTCCCCCCTCCCCCAGCCAGAGCACACTTGTCAGCACTATTCATCCATTGGATTGCTGATTGAATCCCGATCAGACCTTTTTTGGTCATGCCCCTTCGGGCAGAAGCTGGGTTCTGTTGGACCGGCTGCCAAACATAACTGCTAATGATAGATAGAAACCAGCCCATGCCAACCGATATCATAGTTGCCAACATTGTGAAAAAATGTATAGGGACACTTTTTTTGTATGTAGGCAGAGTCTTATAATTAGGGGGCGGGACATTTGTTTGTAGGCGTGACTTAGGGGAATGGGCGTAGTTAAAAAAAAATTGTCTTAAAGGGGGCGTGGCTCAAAGTGGTGTGGTTCGAGTCTGAGATGATTTAGGGATGGAGGGGGAGAGCGAAAGAAAGAGATAGTGAAGGCCAGAGAAGGAAGAAAAGAAAGAGGGATGGGGGGACAGCAGGCCCAGATCCTACACCACAATATCAATATGTGCATTTCAGAAAGTTTAACAATTAACAGATAAAGATACTCCAAACACCTGCTGTTAGCTGTTGGTGTCCCCAGTAGAGTCCCTCCTTGCATCAGGTGTCCCCAGTAGAGTCCCTCCTTACATCAGGTGTCCCCAGCTGAGTCTCTCCTTACACCAGGCTTTCCCAGCAGAGTCCCTCCTTACATCAGGCTTTCCCAACAGAGTCCCTCCTTACATCAGGTGCCCCCAGTAGAGTCACTCCTTACATCAGGTGCCCCCAGTAGAGTCCCTCTTTACATCAGGTGCCCCCAGTAGAGTCCCTCCTTACATCAGGTGTCCCCAGCTGAGTCTCTCCTTACACCAGGTTTTCCCAGCAGAGTCCCTCCTTACATCAGGTGCCCCCAGTAGAGTCACTCCTTACATCAGGTGCCCCCAGTAGAGTCCCTCTTTACATCAGGTGCCCCCAGTAGAGTCCCTCCTTACATCAGGTGTCCCCAGCTGAGTCTCTCCTTACACCAGGCTTTCCCAGCAGAGTCCCTCCTTACATCAGGCCTTCCCAACAGAGTCCCTCCTTACATCAGGTGCCCCCAGTAGAGTCACTCCTTACATCAGGTGCCCCCAGTAGAGTCCCTCTTTACATCAGGTGCCCCCAGTAGAGTCACTCCTTACATCAGGTGCCCCCAGTAGAGTCATTCCTTACATCAGGTGTCCCCAGTAGTGTCCCTCTTTACACCAGGTGTCCCCAGTAGATTCCCTCCTTACATCAGGTGTCCCCTGCAGAGTCCCTCCTTACATCAAGTGTCCCCAGCAGATTCCCTTCTTACATCAGGTGTCCTCAGCACAGCCAGTTACATGGTATTTTCACACAGCCAGGTGCACACACTCTTCCGCTTGTTATCTTCAATGACCAGTCTAGGGGATTTGTTTTTGTATTTTATTTGAAGAACTTGATTGGTAGAAGGAAATTAGTAGGATACTCCAAGTTAAAGGAGTTGTAAAGGAAATTTTTTTTTTTTTGCTGAAATGACTGTTTACAGGGTATAGAGACATAATAGTTAACTGATTCCTTTTAAAAATGATTAAAAATAGATAAAAATCAATCATATAATGTACCTACAGTTTCAGTTTGGTTTTTGCATTCGTTTCCTGCTTCTCTGCTGCACAGAGCCAATACAGGGCAGTGATGGTTTGGAAAACGAAACTGATTGGTGTTGAGGGGTTTTAGACACACAGTAATCACACCTCCTTCATTAGTGACCACAGAGAGAAAGCTCCCATTACTTTTTTCATCAGGAAACAGACAACCAGGAAGTGTTCAGAACCGAGAAGGATTAGAGCAAAAACGAACAATGAGGACAAGAAACCAGGGCTGCAGTAAGGTAAAGGAAGCTATTGAGCTAAAAATAAAAATTCCTTTAGTGACCCTTTAACTATTCACAGGTGAGGACAACTCTCTCAATAGAACTTATTTCTCTTATTACATTGTAATATAAAATGAAATCCCCATAATGCAGAATCAGTGGGAGCCCTGAGTGTGTCACTTCCCACCAGATGCCATCAAGTGTCCCCAGTAGAGTCCCTCCTTACATCAGGTGTCCTCAGCAGTGTCCCTCTGCACATCAGGTGTCCCCAGCAGAGTCCCTCCTTACATCAGGCACTCCCAGCAGAGTCCCTCCTTACATCAGGCACTCCCAGCAGAGTCCCTACTTACATCAGGTGCCCCCAGTAGAGTCACTCCTTACATCAGGTGGCCCCAGTAGAGTCCCTCCCTAAATCAGGTGCCCCCAGTAGATTCCCTCTTTAAATCAGGTGCCCCCAGTAGAGTCCCTCCTTACACCCGGTGTACCCAGTAGAATCCCTCCTTATATCAGGTGTCCCCAGCACAGTCCCTCCTTACATCAGGTGTCCCCAGCAGAGTCCCTCCTTACATCAGGTGTCCCCAGCACAGTCCCTCCTTACATCAGGTGTCCCCAGCAGTGTCTCTCCTTACACCAGGTGCCCCCCAGAACAGCCAGTTACAGGGTATTTTCACACAGCCAGGTGCACACACTCTTCCACTTGTTAGTGTCCCCTTTAGCTTGCACCCAGTAGCTGACTTCTAGCACTCAGAGGGGGATCTAACAGCACAAGTCCCAGGGATCTCCGGTGGGGGTCTGTACTCACAGGGCTTCTGAAGCACTTACACCAGTAATCATCTGCCCCCATCATCCCCTCCACACTCCTCTCATGTACATACTGCCCCCATCATCCCCTCCACACTCCTCTCCTGTACATACTGCCCCCATCATTCCCTCCAACTCCTCTCCTGTACATACTGCCCCCATCATACCCGCTGCTTTCCTCTACTGTATATACTGCCCCATCATACCCTCCCCACACCTCTCCTATACATACTGCCCCCATCAACCCATCCACACTTCTCTCCTGTACATACTGCCCCCATCATCCCCTCCACAGTCCTCTCCTGTGCATACTGCCCACTAGGGATGAGCCGAACACCCTCCCGTTAGGTTCGCACCAGAACCTTCGAACGGACCGACCGTTCACACGAACATTTAGAACCCCATTGACGTGCATGGCACTCGAACGTTCGAATTCAAAAGTGCTAATTTTAAAGCCCAATATGCAAGTTATTGTCGTAAAACGTGTTTGAGAACCCGGGTCTTGCCCCAGGGAACATGTATCAATGGAATTTTTTTTTTAAAAACGGTCGTTTTTTCTGGAGCAGTGATTTTAATGATGCTTAAAGTGAAATATTTTTTAAAAAATTCCTTTAAATATCGTACCTGCTCTGTGTCTATAGTATGCCTGTGAAGTGGCACGTGTTTAGAACTGTCAATGCACAAAATGAGATTACTATAAGAAAAAAGTAATTCAAAACGGCTTTAATGTAATGTCTGGTCCCTGCAATATGGATGAAAATCATTGAGAAAAATAGCACAGACACAGACAGTACACACACCACGTAGCTTTAGGTGCACACTGCAGAGGACAATGGCAGTACACACACCACGTAGCTTTAGGTGCACACTGCAGAGGACACGGGCAGTACACACACCACGTAGCTTTAGGTGAACACTGCAGAGGACACGGGCAGTACACACACCACATAGCTTTAGGTGCACACTGCAGAGGACACAGGCAGTACACACCACATAGCTTTAGGTGCACACTGCAGAGGACACAGGCAGTACACACCACGTAGCTTTAGTTGCACACTGCAGAGGACACGGGCAGTACACACCACGTAGCTTTAGGTGCACACTGCAGAGGACACGGGCAGTACACACACCACGTAGCTTTAGGTGCACACTGCAGAGGACACGGGCAGTACACACACAACGCAGCTTTAGGTGCACACTGCAGAGGACACAGGCAGTACACACCACGTAGCTTAAGGTGCACACTGCAGAGTACACAGGGAGTACACATCACGTAGCTTTAGGTGCACACTGCAGAGGACACGGGCAGTACACACAACACATAGCTTTAGGATTAGAAGTGTTTCCCATAACAGGATGTGGTATGGGATTTTTGGTGATGCATGATGGATAAATACAGTGGATATGTGTATAAGAGTTTGATCAAACCCCAAACATCTGAGTCACATAAACGGTGAGTATTAGAGTAGAAAATAAGAAAAATTTATTAATACAAATTTTGGAATAAATATATTTAACAAGTGCTAAAAACAATCATAATTGAATAGAAAAAGGACTGTATATGCAAATAGTCTTCTTTTTTTTTTAAATTCTTTATTTTATATCTTTTTCATTCTTAATTGCTCCATTTACAGGTATATATAGCTTACCTAAACTGTTACACAATTTAACACTTTCTTAACATTTTCTCGTCAAACATTGTTCCTCTTAACAAGATCTCCACAATCCCCCTTCATGTCCACCATATGTAGCTATATCGTTGCATACTCCCTTTTCCCCAAGACCACCCTTACCCTACCCTCCCCAACCCCCATCTATCCCCTCCAAACAACAACAAAAAAGAAATTCCTAGTGTCCATCTCTCCTCTCTCCCCGTCTCCCACCTCAAAGGTCCCGTTCTCTGTATCTTATATAAGGGGTTCAAACCTATACTATACTTCTCCTCTTGCTCTCTTATTCCCATAGTCAGATTCTCCATCAGCTGAATTTCTGTTACTCTACTTAGCCATTGTTGTCTAGTTGGCGTAGATGTGCTTTTCCACAAAATTGGAATGCATGCCCTTGCTGCCGTCAATAGATGTCTAAGCAGAGAGTTTTTAAACTTTGCCGTGGAAATTGGAAAATCATATAGTAAATAGGTAGCTGGATTGTCTCCTAGCTCCACATCTGTAATTTCTTTTACCGTGTCCGTGACCATTTTCCAAAATTCTTTCAATTTTGAACATTCCCAGAATACATGTATCATACTGCCCTCCACTTCTCCACACCGCCAGCACTGGTCTGATACATCTGGAAATATACGTTTTAATGAGACAGGGGTTTTATACCATCTAGTTAGGATCTTGTAACCTCCCTCCTGATATCTGGTAGCTAAAGAGGCCTTGTGTGTGAAATTGAAGATTTTTGTTTTCTGAATCTCTGAAAATGTTGTCCCCAACTCTCTTTCCCATGCTTGTATGAATGGTAATTCTTTCGGGGCTTCCGACTCTACCAACAAGCTATACATTAAAGACAGACCATGTCTCAGCGATTCTCCCTTCAGGCATATTTCCTCAAACCCTGAGAGATCTCTAGTCGTTCTACCTTGTAGATTCATTGCTCTAATAGCAGCTCTCACTTGGATTTGTCTCATTGGGTCCAATTCTCTTCTAAATACCTCATCCATTTCTCCCCCACATTCAAAATGTATTAGCCTACTCATTCCTAAGCGTCTTAAGTTGTTGAAATGTAAATCTGTAAGACCTATCTGAAACCTAGGGTTCCCCAGGACTGGTGCAAGTGGGCTTAAGTGTTCCGAAATTTTAGTTTTCCTGAATATCTTTTTTATAACTCGTATTGTGGCTCCTATTGTAGGGTATTTTTTCACCCCTTGTGGAATATCTGCCTCTTGGATCTTGATTTTTTGCTCCATGAGAATCCATGGTTTTACCTTCTGAAGGGCACACCACTCTACCACCCTTGCCATATGAGATGCATCGTAATATCTCGCCGTATTCTCGCTGATTTTCCTGCCCAGATAAACTTAGCAAATCTAGTTCTTAAATCCCTCAAGAACCCTAAGGGAATCTTTACAGGTAGGGTCCGAAATAGATAAAGTTATCTTGGCATAACATTCATTTTTATAATGTTGATTCTCCCGAACCATGTAAAGATTTCCTTGTCCCATCGTTGGAAGTCTACCTTGATCTGCCTTACCAGGGGTGCAAAATTT
Organism: Rana temporaria; assembly: GCF_905171775.1. NCBI lineage: Eukaryota > Metazoa > Chordata > Amphibia > Anura > Ranidae > Rana > Rana temporaria. The sequence continues at coordinate 98,928,491 of NC_053494.1, read as the reverse complement.
AACTCAAAAGTTCTATTTAGATTTTTTGGTATTTTTGTTCCCAAATAAAGTATATGGGAATCTGTCCACTTAAAGGGAAAATTTGCTGCTAGTTGTTGCTGTGTCTGCCTGTTTACTTCCACTCCCATCGCCTCTGATTTGCTATAGTTCACCTTGAAATTGGACAGGTCTCCATATTCCCCTATCTCCATCAACAGGGATGGTAAGGATAATTCTGGGGACGTTTTTGAGAATAAAAGATTATCTGCGAATACGGCGACTTTGTACTCCGCTCCTTTAACCCGAAGACCTCTTATGTCCGTATTTGCCCGTATAGTTCTCAAAAACGGTTCAAGAGTCAGAATAAAGATAATTGGGTGTTACGACTCTGCTATGTAAGAATTTAATTAGATTGGATCTCAGCTGCGGAGGCTTCTCAGGTCTAAACCACCAGTTCACTCTCTTTTATGAGCAGAGAGTTTAGGGTTTAAGTCATCACAACCTCCATTTGATAACCAACTTAATCATGGGATAGCTCATTCCTTCATAAGCATAATATGCACAAGTAAACAATAAAAAAGTCTCTATGGTATATGATTAGGTAAGAACGAAGGTTGTGGTCTAGTAGCAAGCAGAATATTACTTCATGAGTCTCTGGTAACTACTTTTAATATTGCTTGACGGTAATTAGTTTTAGGCAATTCTGACATTAATGAATGATGTGTCTATCAGGCAGGAAATAGGTGACTTAGTCCCATAGAAAATCAATACAGTCTATTCAGAGTAGTGGACCAGGCAGGAAGTAACACTGGTAGAATTAGTCCCATAGAAAATCAATACAGTCTATTCACAGTAGAGTGATATGCAAATTCATATGATACTTGCGGTTCTGCTGGTAACAGGTCCTAGTGTTTTAAGCTGGTTTGGGATCATCCAGGTTTGTCTGTGACTGCTGGGAGGTCAGGATCCGGTCTGTGGTCTTAGCCAAGATGTTTTGGAAAAGTTCCTGGAGTGCCTAGGCTGGTGCAAGCTGGAGGTCTTGTTCCCAGAGGTGAGGAGGTCTGGATACTCAGGCACTGGAGGTTCAGGGGTGCTACAAGCGGGTCCCAGGTGACGGCAGGCATCCAACAAAATAGCGGAACAACCTGTCGTCATCCCTGGGGGTTTAAATAGGGCCTGGAGCGCGGGAGAAGGCGCAGCACGCCAGGACGCGCTTCTGCGTTCCAGCGTGGAACGCAAACGCCGGCGCACCGGAAATGACACGGACGGCTTACAGAGAGGAGCTCAGCTGTTTGAACAGGGTAAGGCTGCGCTTGTTCTGTATAGGATAATGCCAGTGGCGTTATATTGGGGAAAGTGGGCATCCTTGCCTTGTTCCATTTCGTATTGGGAAGGGATCAGACATTGCATCGTTTACCTTCACCCTTGCCGTCGGGCAGGAGTAAAGACTTGCAATCCAGTTTTGCATCCCTCTCCCCAGCCCTATGTGTTGTAGTGTAGCTCTCAGAAATCCCCAGTCCACCCTATCAAAAGCTTTCTCTGCATCAGTTGATATTAGTACTAATGACTTTTGATAGACTTGGGACATATAGATGGTACTTAGCACTCTCTGTGTGTTCTCCCTCCATTCCTGCCCAGGGGTAAAACCTACCTGGTCTGGGTGTATTAGGGGGGGGTATATAAGTCAATAATTGTTAGCGATTATTTTTGAGAATATCTTCAAATCTATGTTCAATAGGGATATTGGTCGGTAGCTAGGGCATAATGTGGGGTCTTTCCCTTCCTTGGGGATGACAGCTATATGTGCCCCTAGTGTTTCTCTGAGCATCGGCTGTCCCTCTTTTAACGAGTTAAAGGCCTCTAAAAATTTGGGTGCCAATTTTTCATAGAAAGTTTTGTAATATAGTAATGTATATCCATCTGGACCCGGGGATTTGCCCGGTTTCATTTCTTTAATTGCTTCTAAAAGTTCCTCTGATGTAATCGGCCCCTCCATGTTAACAGTAAATTCTTCTGGGATTTTGGGCATTCCTGACTCCTTTAGATATTCCTTTACTCTATCCTCTCTTCTCTGACTCTTCACTGATGTGGATTGACTTTCCAGTTGATACAGACCACTATAATATTCTCTAAAGGCTAGATTATCTCCTTGAGTTTTTATTTTTTCAATATGTTTTTTAGCTCTTGACTCTCTCAATGCGTTTGCCAGCATCCTGCTTGGCTTGTTCCCATATTCATAGTATGCCCTCCGGCATCTACTTAATTTGGCCTTCGCCTTCTCCATGAGTAACAGATTTAATTTATCTCGGAGGGACATTAGTCTCTCTTCAATATGTGCTTTTTGCGATTTCTTATGTTCATTTTCTACTATTCGGATCTCCCCAAGCAGACGGTCTAACTTTGCATTGAGAGACCTTTTTCGATCAGCTCCTAATGAAATAAGGATTCCTCTCATATAGCACTTGTGTGCCTCCCATTTACATAGCGACGATGTTTCGTCATCTTCATTCATTACAAAAAACATTTCTATTTCCTGATTTATCTTACTATCGTATTCTGGGTCTTTAATTAATGTTTCATTGATCCTCCAATTCCACTCCCTGGGGCCTGCTACCCCCCAGTCAGTTATATATATAGGTGTATTACAATACTATTATTTTCCTTAAAATAAGTCATTATAGAGGAAACCACAAGGTCAAGAATAGACGTCACAAGAAAAGACCATATATGGATCAACGAATCAGATGTACTCATATGAATGATGTCACTCTGTCTATAAAGCTGTGATAACAATTAAGGTTCCGCCTTGCGGTTGGACACTGAAGGCAGCAGACTGTTTCTCCTCATCTGCATGCTTTCATTATTAGAGATTTGAATCAGAGGCAGTTTAGGTTTTTGCCCTGGAGTTGTGACAAGGGATATCTATTTCAACAGCATAATAGCTCAGCCAATGGATTTGCACATAATAAAGAGAGTAATTCAAATTGATACAAACATTGTACAATGCAGTATATACAAATGCACGCATCATAAATCCCGACGCACGTTTCGCAAGATCATTTTTAGCTCATCAGGGGTGGATGCGGATGGGATGTATCTAAATAGATAAAGAGATGTGTCACAGTAGTAAAGGCCAGAACAAAATGGCCCAATGCTTACCAATGAACAAAGACAGAGTTTCCATTGCTGAACCCCCAAATGGACAGCAGCAGCCAGAGTGTGGCACGGGAGCTGAGGGGGAGAAAACAGACACAAATACCCCCAGGGGAGACGCCAGGCGGCAGACATGGCATGGGTGAAGGTGAATGGTCCTAATTGTCTCAGTATGCAACTTGATAGATATCAGCTGTAAACATAAATGTATGTGTCTCAATGATTTGCCAAAATTAGTAAGATAAACGTCAAGTTATATAGTATAATAATATTTTTGTATGAGAGCATGTATGCTCTAGCATAAGTATGTATATCAAGCCTTACTAAATAGGCAAAGTAGACAAAAGTTATTTGTATAGAAACATATATGGACTAACCTGATCCAATAATGGAGCAAACATAGAGACCATTATTAAGAAAGTAAATCCTGAAGCAATGTGTTTGTCTGGGAAATCAATCCCTATAGTGTGAAAAAGGGAAAAAAGCCGTTTTGAATGAACAAAGAAAGTGCAGGGAATGCAGATGAAGCACCAGGTGAGTGCTAGGGTGGGGGAAATGTATTTACCTTGATGTGTAAGCAGCTGAACAGCAGTAGAAATCTTTGTGATGTGCATAGTGTTGGTGAGTGAAGGAAATTATCTCAGCCAGGTCTCACCCCTGACTTCTATCCCCGAAGGGGTGGGGTCTGCCCCACCCCCAACGCCATGCAAGGATGGATTGGTGTGCTGACGCCGAGGCATCAGCTGGCAATGGGAGTACGCATATGCAGTAGACTCCCGTCCATCTAAGAGGACAAACTGCACTGCCACTGGGTGACAGCGCTGTCGCGGATGCCACGCAATGGGTGTAGGAGCATAGAACCGATATGCCAGTGCCCCCCCCCCCCCACAAAATCCATTGGACGAGGTGGGGGGACAGCAGGAGACAGAAATCTCCCTTAGCATATCGCAGCTCCCATGCCAGACAAAAGCCGCCAACGAAGACAGCAAAAGGACACAAAGGTCACAAAACACCACCACTGTTGGAGGCAAGGTCAAAGGCTAAAACATGTATATAAAGTATATTTGTAAAGCACAGTGGCTGGTGGGGACAGCAGGCCAGTTTTTGGGCTAAATGGGTGTCTTCCACCCGGGTTCAATAGAAACAAAAATAAAAGGTCTGCAGTCACCAGTGATGCACCTCCATCCCTATATACATACATACATACATAAAAAGAGGTCGCCCTTGGGACTTTAAAGGAGGTGGTCACAGTTTGCCACTAAGTAACAAAAATAGTAACAGTATAAATGTTTATTAAAATTGATGTACATACATGAACAATACAGCATAATAGCTCAGCCAATGGATTTGCACATAATAAAGAGAGTAATAAAAATTGATACAAACGTTGTACAATGCAGTATATACAAATGCATGCATCAGAAAACCCGACCCACGTTTCGCGAGATTATTGCTCGCTCATCAGGGGTGGATGCGAATGGGATGTATCTAAATAGATAAAAAGATGTGTCACAGTGGTAAATGCAAGAACAATGGCAGAATGGGCCAGAACAAAATGGCCCAATACTTACCAATGAACTAAACCAGAGTTTACATTGCTGAACCCCCAATGGATAGCAGCAGCCAGAGTGTGGCACAGGAGCTGAGGGGGAGAAAACAGACACAGATACCCAGTAGTGTATTTAGGTTTTGTGCTGCCCTAGGCCTGACTAAACTTGTACACCCCCTAATTTAAATATGACCCACCCATTTCTGTCAAGGCAACACCCCTTGCTGTTTAAGACCCACTCTGAAATTTTCGAGTGGGGACACTAGTTCTGAGGGCCTGGGGGGGCAATGAATTCCCTTAAATTCCATAGATTTCCTTTCACTTCCTGTTTAGCTATGGGTCATGAAGTGAAGGGAAATCTCTGCAATTGGACAGGGATGGTAAAAAATAAACTGACAGGGGCTATAACCCTCCCTTACTCTATCCAAAATGAAAAAAAGGTGTGCTTAAAGTAGAAGTATAGGCAACACATTTCTGATAATTCTGTGGAAAGGACTAAGAAGATATAGCTAACAGTGTAGCGCAAGCCGGTGGTGACTCTTTCCGTGCTGCCCCCCTTCAAAGTGCTGCCCTAGGCCTGGGCCTTGTTGGCCTAGGCCAGGATACAGCATTGCAGATACCCCCAGGGGAGACGCCAGGCTGCAGACATGGTATGGGTGAAGATGAATGGTCCTAATTGTCTCAGTATGCGACTTGATAGATATCAGCTGTAAACATAAATGTGTCTCAATGATTTGCCAAAATTGGTAAGATAAACGTCAAGTTATATAGTATAATAATATTTTTGTATCAGATCATGTATGCTCTAGCATATGTATATCAAGCCTTACTAAATAGGCAAAGTAGACAAAAGTTATTTTTATAGAAACATATATATCCATTATTGGATCAGGTTAGTCCATATATGTTTCTATACAAATAACTTTTGTCTACTTTGCCTATTTAGTAAGGCTTGATATACATACTTATGCTAGAACATACATAATCTCATACAAAAATATTATTATACTATATAACTTGACGTTTATCTTACCAATTTTGGCAAATCATTGAGACACATACATTTATGTTTACTGCTGATATCTATCAGGTCGAATACTGAGACAATTAGGACCATTCATCTTCACCCATGCCATGTCTGCCACCTGGCGTCTCCCCTGGGGGTATCTGTGTCTGTTTTCTCCCCCTCAGCTCCCGTGCCACACTCTGGCTGCTGCTGTCCATTTGGTTTCATGCATTGGTAAGTATTGGGCCGTTTTCTTGTGGCCCATTCGGCCATTGTTCTTGCATTTACCACTAAACATCTCTTTATCTATGTATATACATCCCATTCGCATCCACCCCGTGCGTCAGGTTTTCTGATGCATGCTTTTGTATATACTGCATTGTACAACGTTTGTATCAATTTTAATTACTCTCTTTTTTATGTGCAAATCCATTGACTGAGCTATTATGCTGTATTATTCATGTATGTACATCAATTTTAATAAACATTTATACTGTTACTATTTTTGTTACTCAGTGGCAAACTGTGACCACCTCATTTAAAGTCCCAAGGGCGACTCTTTTTGTGTTGTGGCACCAGTGTCTAAGGCCCAGTTTTTCTACCCCTGTTCAACAGGGGCATGTAATTAATATTTCACAGCAAGGCCCATTTTTGCAGCCACCAAGATTAACTGTGAGGGCTTAGGCCTTGTACAGACGATCGAACATGTCCGATGAAAACGGTCCGCGGACCGTTTTCATCGGACATGTCCGCTCGGAGATTTTGGTCTGATGGTTGTACACACCATCAAACCAAAATCCCAGCGGACAGACAGTGCGGTGACGTGGCGGCGACGTGGCTTCGAATCACTTTGACGCATGAGTGGGATTTCGGGCCAGCGGACATGTCCGATGAGTCGTACTGACCATCAGACATGTCCGACGGACAGGCTTCCAGCGGACAAGTTTCTTAGCATGCTAAGAAACTTTTGTCCGCTAGGCCGGGAAACTGTCCGGTCGGCCCTACACACGACCGAACATGTCCGCGGTAACTGGTCCGACGGACCAGTTTCAGCGGACATGTTCGGTCGTGTGTACAAGGCCTTACAGTGTTGTGGCACCAACACCACCACAACCACCACCAAAGGCCCTATTTTTCTGCCCCTGTTCAACAATGGCATGTAATTACAATTCTTGATCTAATATTTCACAGCAGGGCCCATTCCTGCGCCCACCAAGAGTAACTGTGAGGGCTTACAGTGTTGTGGCAACACCACCACCACCAAAGGCCCAACTTTTCTGCCTCTGTTCAACAGGTGCATGCAATTACAATTCTTGATACAATATTTCACAGCAGGGCCCGTTCCAGCGCCCACCAAGAGTAACTGTGAGGACTTACAGTGTTGTGGCACCACCACCACCACCAAAGGCCCAATTTTTCTGCCCCTGTTCAACAATGGCATGTAATTACAATTCTTGATCTAATATTTCACAGCAGGGCCCATTCCTGTGCCCACCAAGAGTAACTGTGAGGGCTTACAGTGTTATGGCAACAACACCAACACCACCACCAAAGGCCCAATTTTTCTGCCCCTGTTCAACAATAGCATGTAATTACAATTCTTGATCCAATTTTTCACAGGGGGCCCATTCCTGCACCCACCAAGAGTAACTGTGAGGGCTTACAGTGTTGTGGCAAGGTGAGGAAGGGGGCAGGGTGTCCCTGAATGGCAGTTTGGAAAAGTGGTAACCCTAAATGATACATGTCCCCTGGGGCAGGACCCAGGTCCCCAGACCCTTTTTAGGACAATAACTTGCATATTAGCCTTTAAAATTAGCACTTTTGATTTTAAACGTTTGAGTCCCATACACTTTAATAGGGTTCTAAAGTTCCCGCAAACTTTCGGTCCGTTCGCAGGCTCTGGTGCGAATCGAACCGGGGGGTGTTCAGCTCCCCCGTGGATTTTGAGGTGTGTATAGGATCATTATTCATTTGTAGAAGCCATCCTCTCTTTAACTTCAGCTTTTTCACAGATGGCATCAAGTTACCATCCAAAATTTGCTGACATTATATTGAATCCATTTTTCCTTCTACTCGTGAAATGTTCCCTGTGCCACTGGCTGCAATACAACCCCAAAGCATGATTGATCCACCCCCATGCTTAATAGTTGGACAGAGGTTATTTTCATTAAATTCTGTGCCCTTTCTTCTCCAAACATACCTTTGCTCATTCCGGCCAAAAAGTTCTATTTTAACCTCATCGGTCCACAGAACTTGTTTCCAAAATGCATCAGGCTTGTCTATATGTTCATTTGCAAAGTTCAAACGCTGATTTTTGTGGTGAGGACATAGAAGAGGTTTTCTTCTGATGACTCTTCCATGAAGACCATATTTGTACAAGTATCTCTTTATAGTGGAATAGTGTACCACAACTCCAGTGTCTGCCAGATCTTTCTGGAGGGATCGTGCAGTCAAACGTGGGTTTTGAATTGCTTTTCTCACAATCCTGCGGGCTGTTCTGTCTGATATTTTTCTTGGTCTTCCAGATCTTGCTTTAACTTACACTGTTCCTGATGACTGCCATTTCTTAATTACATTCCGAACAGAGGATATTGACATCTGAAAACGCTTTGCTATCTTCTTATAGCCTTCTCCAGCTTTGTGAGCGATAACTATTTTCAGTTGGAGTTTTCTAGACAACTGCTTAGAAGAACCCATGGTGCTGATTGTTGGGGCAAGGTCAGATGAGTCTGGGTATTTAAAACCTTTGAGATTGACATCACCTGGTCTTCCCAGACGATGATTGAGAACAGTCCATGACACTGGCAGGTCTCAGCTTTGCAAAGGGGGCAGTGCATGCTATAAATTCTGTCGGGTGCCCAAACTTTTGGAGACGCCATTTGTTTGTTTTCTGTAATTTTGAAAGTGTAAATGATGGAAATAAAATCTAACTTTTTTTGACATATTATAAGAATGTCCAGTCTGTAATTTGATGCCTTTTTGAGATTTTTCCATCTTTCCTTGGCTTTGTTATGCACATTAATACAAATACCTGGGGTGCCCAAACTTTCGATCCCCACTGTAGTCCTTCTGCAGGTCTTGGATGATGGCACAACAGGTCTCTGGGTTTCACCTATTTCTGAGCATTACGGCTCCGGGTGCCTCCTTGGTGATTGATATAAGCTACAGCAGTAGCATTGTCGGATTGAATCTGAATCGGATGGCCCTGTAACCTGTGAGTCCAGGTTCTGAGAGCTAAGTATACTGCCCAAATTTCCAGAATATTGATGGGCAGGAACCCTAGGCCGAGGCTTCTACTAATACTGCTCCCTAGCCCAACAGGCTGGCATCTGTTGACACCACCTTCCAGGTGAATGGGAGGAAGGACCTTGCTTTCCACAAGTTCTTGGTTTTCAACCACCAACTGAAGCTTTTGCGCACCTGTGGAGACAGGCACATGGGTAAATCCAGAGCTCGGCTTTGCCTGTTCCAAGCAGCCAGAATGCCCCCTGCAGTAGTCTCGAATTAAACTGTACGTAGGGAACTGGGGAATTGATAGTCCCCTCTTTGTTATGACTTTGTGGATCAATTCTCTTAGGGACTTGATCTTTGGCTCTGGCAGGAATACCCTGCTTTGGGCTGTGTCTATGATCATGCCCAAATATTCTACCCTTCTTAGGGCTTGTAGAGAGGATTTCTGCAGGTTTATGATCCATCCTAAATGCTCCAGGTATCTCACCGTATTGAGCACTGCGTGATCTAGTCCTGCCACTGACTGATCTATCACAAGTAGATCTTCTAGATAGGCTGTCAACATTATGCCCTGTGCACTCAAGTTTGCCAATGGTGGGGCCAGAACTTTTGTAAATACCCGGGGTGCAGTGGCCAAACCAAACGGTAGAGCCACAAACTGAAAGTGGCGATGCTCTATCGCGAATCTTAGGAACCTTTGGTGAGTGGGATAACTAGGCACATGTAAATAGGCGTCCTTGATGTATATGGACGCCAAATACTCTCTGCGTTGCAGGGTGGCGATCATGGACCGAATGGTTTCCATTCGGAAATGGCGAATGTCCAGAAACTGGTTTAGATCATTTAGATCCAGAATGGGTCTGACGTCTCCATTTGGATTTGGAACCACAAAGAGTTTTGAATAGAACCCTGCACCTCAATCTCTTAGAAGGACTTCCTTGATTACCCCGAGACAGCAAGTGATCCAAACCTTGAAAGAAAGAATCTCTTTTTGTTGGATCTTTGGACACCCCTGAACTTCTGAACCGATCGGGTGGGGTCTTTTGAAATTCCAGCTTGTACCCCAGAGATACAGCTGAAACCACCCATTTGTCCTGGATCTCTGTCTGCCAAGCTGCTGAAAACTGCCAAAGCCGTTCCCCCACTCGGCCGAGAGGGGGCGCCCCTTCATGAGGAAAATTTGGAACTTTGCTTGTTAGCTTTTTGTCCCCACTGCTTCCTGTTTTTCTGAGCCTGGCCCTGGTCTTTATCCTTTGAGGCTGTCTGAGACTGCCGTCGCCACTGCCTAGCGGCATGTGTTCCAGGAGCTGGGGGGAGAGAACGTTTAAGACAAGGACGCTTGTTTTTTTCTTCTCTGGCAACAGAGTAGTCTTGCCGTTTGATATCTTTTGGATATATTTTTTCAAATCCTCCCCAAAAAGGCTTTCACCATAGAAGGGAAAGCTGGTCAATATCTTTTTGCATGGGGCTTCCGCTGACCAGTGCTTCAGCCAAAGAATTCTGCGCATGTGCACCAGATGGAGCGTAAGGCAAGATGCTTGTTGAATAGATTCCCTGATGGCATCTATTGTGAAACAAAAAGCCCTGGGCATATTCTCCCAAAATTGGATCCGCTCCGGAGGCAGGTCTTTCAGCCCTTGTTTCACCTGATCCTTTAAGACCTGACACATACCCACTACCGCCATGGCAGGTTGGGTTACTGCGCCTGCCAGGAGAAAGGAAGACTTCAGTAAAGATTCCAACTTTTTCTCAGAAGGATCTTTAAATACCTGAGCATTTTCCACAGGACAGGTTAAGCTTTTATTTACACAAGAAATAGCCACATCTACTGAAGGCAGACTCCACTTCTTGGTAAACTTCTCCGCCATTGGGTAGAGAACTTCCTAGGGGGAGAAAAACACCTATCTAGATGCTTCCAGTTTGCGTTTATCAGATTCTCTAATAAAGGATGAACCGGAAAGGAACATGCAGCCTGTGGGGATTTTATTGAACCCAGTGAGGAGACAGGTGAATCAGATAACTCTGAAGAAGGCAATGTAAATGCAGAGCGTACTGTTTCAGTGTAATATTGCACCTGTATTTTTAGAACCTGGGAAGCAGAGAAAGGTTCTTCTGAAATCCCAGCACCTTCTGACTCCTCATCCTTATCTGATGGCGCTATGTCCTCCTCATCCTCATCATCTTCAGACCTGTCTGAAGGAAGATCTGAAGTAACAGAAGGAGCTCTGCTTTGCTTTTTGTCCTTTTGTGAGGACTTTGCGACTAATGAAGTGATTCTTCCTTCTAAACTGTTATGGGCTACTGCCAAAGAGTCCTCAGTGACATATGCAGGCCCAGGCACTACAGAAGAGGCTGTTGCTCCAGAAGGAGCCAATGGCTCATCCTGCACAGGTGCGTCATATATTACTGGAGAGGAAAGTACCAAGTGGGCTAGAGGCTCTCGTCTCAGGTGGCGATGCTTTTTTGTCTTTTTTAACCCCTGTATTTTTTCTTTGGGAAGACATATTAACAATCAACAAAACCAAGGTACTAACAGTATATACTCCTGTGCTAGTTAACCCTTTACATACAGTATGCAACTAAACACACAGCTTCATGCCCAGTGGGTGTCCTCTCTTGGGGGTGCCCAGCTAACCAATCCACATAGAGACCTTAGGTGCCCTTTTGCAAGTCGCTGTGTCCCAGATCAGGGGAGAGCTGCAGGTTTTGAGAGGCTTTTATGTGCTCCTGCAAAAACGCAGTGAATGACGTGCCCGTATACGTCCGCGATCCGCCCCTTCCTCTTTGCCCCATAAAGCGCGCCCCGGGGGATCTGGCGTCTCTGAGAGAAGCAGGATTCTCCTGCATTATGGCAGTGAGGAAAAAGAACCTGATCGCCCCATGGCAGAGCTCTGCAGCGGAGAGTGTGCTGTCTGAACCGACCTGACACTGTCTGGAGCTTGGTGAGTAAAACTCAACTCTTAAATACCTCTAGTGGCGGAAATAGAGAAGACACACTTACAAGGAAAAAGTTTTAAGGTAAATTCTTAACACTTTTTTCCCACTTACCTGATCCATGCCGCAGGTTTGATGAAAATCTGACATCACCATGAAATTCACCCATCACGGCGGGTAATGTGTGCCAACCTTCAGGGATATGGGTTCCTACTTAAAGGATGCCTCTTCCCTGGGCCTTGAAAAAGACTCTGACAGGACATTTAGCGTTTGTAAAAAAGCAAAAGTGCTGGACCTTATAGCCCAGTCTTCCAAAGAGCGACATTACAGGCGACACTTCATGCGCGAGGCCCGGATACCATCCAATTGTGGCGTAACAATTTAAGCGTCTTTGATGGACCCGAAGTATAGCTCTTTTGCCCCAGGGGCCTCTATGGCAGAGCTTCCTTAGCACTATTTTCATTGCGTCCAGACATTGGCGAAAAAACTGAGGGACAGAAGACCCGTATATTATAACAGCCCTTGCGGGGGGTAGCGCTACACTGGTATTAAGGTTTGAACATGTACTCCAGACACAGATTTAGGCCCCTTTCACACATGCAGATCCATTTTCACAGACTCCACTTGCTCAGCAGGGATTGATCCACTTATGCCAAATGAGCCGGCAGATGACAGGTTTATCTCTGCTCACTGTGCAGCGACGGACCTGTTAGATCTCCGCTTTCCTCTATGGGGAGATTGGATGAAAATGGACCGTCTGTCTGTTTTCATCTGATATGGCAGACAGACGGAAAAGCCTTTTTCTTATTTTCTTTTAGCAGCTTAGTATATTTGATTTAAATGCCATTTTTTTTAGTTTTAGTCGTATTTTAGACCCCTTTCACACTGGGCGGTTTGCAGGCGCTATTGTGCTAAAAATAGCGCCTGCAAACTGACCTGAAACAGTGGCTGCTGTTTCTCCAGTGTGAAAGCCCAAGGGCTTTCACACTGGAGCGGTGCGATAGCAGAACTGCTCCAAAAGTCCTGCTAGCCGCATCTTTGGAGCGGTGAAGGAGCGGTGTGTTTACCACTCCTCCATCGCTCCTTCCCATTGAAAGCAAGGCGCATTGCGGGCGGTATTAACCCTAGCGGGGGGTAAAACCACACCGCTAGCGGCCGAATCCTGCCGCAATTCCGACGGTAAAGCGTCATTAAAAATAGCGGCGCTTTACCGCCACTGCACCACCAGCCCCAGTGTGAAAGGGGCCTTAATGATCTGAATTGTTTTTGTTTTAATCGTATCTTAGTTGACTAAAATAGTATTAATTTAGTTGATGAAAATAATTTAGTTGACGAAATTAAAACCATGCACCCGATCCCCCAAAAAAGTGCCAAATGTGGCAACGTAGGGGGGAGGCAAAAAAGCTGGCCATTGGCGAGCCCAAAAAAAACAAATGTTCTGTCAATCGGAAAAAAAATGTTAGTGCATACGATTGTGCCATCATTTGTTTCGTTTTTCGAAATAATCCAGCATCGACTGGCCCTGCAGGTTGTAGCACAGCTGCAAAATGTCCCGCTGCTGGTGAATAAAAGGAATTTTTCAAGTTGTGATGTCACCTAGGGCAGCTCCAAACCCAAAAAATGTGTAAAATGTAAAACTCCGGTGGGTGTAACAAGGTGTCCGCTTACACCAGGGGTGTCCAAACTTGTTTCAAAGAGGGCCAGATTTGATGAAGTGAACATGCGTGAGGGCCGACTATTTTGCCTAACATTCTTTGAACCATTCAAATTTGGTCTAAGTGTGTTCGTCTGAGCACTAATACACGGCCCAACAAGAATTCTCTTGCCTTTGTGGCTGTGTGTGGTGAAGAGATGAGCTTGGGCGTGTTATTTAGATATATAGCTAGATTCAGGTAGATGGGCGCATATTTGTGCCGGCGTAACGCAACGTATATGCTCTAAGCCGGCATTAATCAGAGAGCATAATACATGATTCACAAAGCACTTGCTCTCCAAGTTGCGCTGGCGTAACCTAAATTTGAAGGCGTAAGCTGGTGTAAGTGTAAGTGGGTGTGAACTTATGCAAATGATGGCCTGAGCCTGGAGCAGTGGATTACGCCCGGCGTATCTTCAACGGAGCATGCGCAGTGATGTCGAAGTATAATCGCTTCCTTGTGTGCATGCTCACAACTGCGCCGGCCCAACTTCCTGGTATACGCCGGCCTACCGGCTTACGCCGAGTGCATAAATACGCCCAGACATGCGCCCGTCCAATGCAAAATTACATCCTGCTTGCCCCCCTGAGCAAGGTAATTTTGCTGGTCCTTAGTTCTTGCCTCTTTTGCTGTACTATGGCTGCTCCAGTCAGCAAGAGAAAGAGGAATTTTTCAGCACAGGAGAGGGCAATTGTGATTTCTGCTATGGAGCAATACGATCGGTTCCTCCATGGTGCGGAGAGTCACGATACCACCTGCGCCAGGAAGCAAGAAATCCTGGACACTATTGCCACTCAGGTTAAAGTGGAGTTCCACCCATAAATATAACATTACATCAGTAGTTTTAAAAAAATTTCATTAGTCCTTTAAGAAAAAAAATTTTTTTTTTAGATGCCTTCAAAGTGTTGTTGCTAGGCAGAATAGTTAATCTTCCCTCTTCCTGCACCTAGGTGCTTAAGCTTCACCGCACAGACTCCTGGGAATGTAGTGGGTGTAACTTTCCAGGAGTCTGTGCACTCCCCAGTCTCAAAGAATCATGTGACTTGGACAGTACAGGTGCTGAAACCTGATCTTGTGCAGCACTGAGCATGTGCGAGATCTGCAAGGCTGAAATCCAGGAAGTCATACAGTCTGGCTTCATGATGCCCACACTTAAAGTGGGAGTTCACCCAATTATGTTTTTTTTTATCTTTTCCCCTTAGATGGATGCTCGTTTTGTCTAGGGGAATCGGCTAGTTGTTTTAAAATATGAGCCGTACTTACAGTTTTCGAGATGCATCTTCTCCGTCGCTTCCGGGTATAGGTCTTCGGGAGCGGGCGTTCCTTCTTGATTGACAGTCTTCCGAGAGGCTTCCGACGGTCGCATCCATCGCGTCACTAGTAGCCGAAAGAAGCCGAACGTCGGTGCGGCTCTATACTGCGCCTGCGCACCGACGTTCGGCTTCTTTCGGAAAATCGTGACGCGATGGATGCGACCGTCGGAAGCCTCTCGGAAGACTGTCAATCAAAATAGGAACGCCCAGTCCCGCAGCCCATACCCGGAAGCGGCGGAGAAGATGCATCTCGTAAACGGTAAGTACGGATCATATTTTAAAACAACTAGCCGATTCCCCTAGACAAAACGAGCATTCATCTAAGGGGAAAATGTGTCATGTGCGGGTGAACCTCCGCTTTAAGATGGCCCCAGTCAATTTCTATTTTATAAAGTGTCTAAATGCTGTAACAACCTAACAAAACGGACCTTAGTTTACAGACTAACTTTACTAGAATACATTAAGCTTGTGTATTACAGGGGTATTTATATTTAAAAAGTGAAATTGTGGCCGGAACTCCTCTTTAATGCCCTTGGCAATGCCACCCGCAGCGGCAAGGACATAAACAAAAAAATAAATGATCTGAGGCTCCGTGTGCGGGAGAAGCTTACCGCAATTCGCAAGCACCTGAGTGGCACGGGTGGGTGGACCACCCTGCAACATTGTGTTGACCCCGGATGAGGAGAAGGTCGCCCAGTGTATGCAGAGGGAGCATTTGGAGGGCGTGGAGGGCTTTGATTCCCGGGATGATGCCTCGAGGACAGGTAAGTGTTTTATATTCCCTATCCGGTGGGTAGCATGTGAGGGGGTGGAAGGGAACATGTGACAAGTGTGTGGGTCCCCCAACATGTGACTGCTTTATGTCATCCACAGATGTGCAGGAGGGAGCGGGCCCATCTGCTGGCGGTGGCCGTACCACCACATCGTCCCCGGAGCAGCCTCAGCAAGACCCCCAAGATCCTGAGGTGGAGGGGACTGTCCACACCTCTCCTCTCGAGGTGGTGGAGGAGTCAGTGGACCTTGGCCAGATCGGCCTAATTATAGAGGAGTCCAGTTTTATGGCTGGGCCCTCTCACACCTCCACCCCCATGAGGGGAAGCCCCTCTGCGTCTCCCACCAGCAGGGGAACCACCTCAAGGGGCTCCCTATACACGCGCTCGATTGCGTCTGCCCCAAGAAAGGCAACACGTAAGACGAGAGGTGTAGCTGTCAATGTCCAGGACCAAATAGCCCTGGACCAGAGCCAGCAGACCCGGCATATGGGGGATATAGCTGGGCACCTGCAGCAGATGGCACATAAGGCTGGCCAAATCCATGATGCAGTGCTGGATGGCAATTGTAACAGTTCTGCAGTGGCTACCTGTGTGGTGGACCTGCAGGCCACCACTGTCAACCTGGTGGACAAGGTTGATAGCCTTATTGAGGCCATAAACGTCAACACGGCTGCCATCCAGGAGGAGGAGAGACAGAGGCAACGCAATCAGCGGTCTAACCTCACCCGCCAGCTGAGGATGCAGGCCCAAACCAACCTGTTCCTCAGCCGGATTGCCGTGGCCTTGGAGGGCAGGCAGCCATCACCTGCCAGGAGTGGCTCACCCGGGGATGAGCCACCTCCAGATGTCCCACCCCCCCCACCCCAGGCTCCCCCCAGGCAGCTGAGGAGCCAGAGAGGTGCCAGCAGGCGCAGCCGCCGTCAGGCAAAATAAGTGCCTGTATTTTTTTTGGACTATTATTTATATGCTCAGGTCATGAGTTTTTTTTATTATTTGATTCATATGCTCAGGTCATGAGTTTTTTTTGGTATTTTGAAAGCACACGGTGAGGAGTGCTGCTACAGTGTGACTGGTGCTGACACTCTTGCCAGCAAAGGGGTGTCACCCTCGGTTGTTGGGGAGAAGTTATCTCCACGACCCGTGTGAATGTAGTATGAATGTACAGCAACATAATTGGAGCCTTGGCGTGGCGTTGCTGCTCCCAAGTCCTGCATGGTGTATTTGGGCTAATCCAATGTGATGTGGATATGGGGTGTGTGCTAGGGACCACAGTGGTGTGCATGTGTGCATTCTCCTTGTGCCATGATGAATGTGTGTGTTTAACGTGCAAAGATGTCTTATCCAGGCATCGGAAACGGGACTTCAGGAGGCCAAAGGTGCGTTCCACCACTGCACGGGTACGTATGTGTGCAGCATTGTAGTTTTGCTGTCCTGTGGTTTGGGGATTCCGGTATGGAGTCATGAGATGGGGTCCAAGTGCATATGCAGAGTCACCTGGAAGGGAAAAGACAGGAGGATGTTAGTCGTGCATGTGTCCCTCGTGATGTCTGCATCATGGGGTCGGACAGTCATGCCTAACACCCATGTCACTCACCAACCAGCCTGCTGTCCCCATACACGTTCTGTTCAAAATCTGTTGGGATGGTGCTTTGATGGTATATGTAGCTGTCATGGCTGGACCCGGGGTGTTTGGCACGGACGTGCCATATGAGGCATTGGGCATCGGCTGTCACCTGTACATTAATGGAATGCCAATGCTTACGATTGCGGTATATGTGCTCTGTGTCACTGGGGGCCGTAGTGCCACATGTGTGCAATCAATGGCCCCCACGGTGCGTGGGAATCTTGCAATTCTGTAGAAATCCTCCATTGCCTTCTGCTGCAGATGCTCCTGGGTGGGTCTGATGAAGTGGTGGGACATGCGTCTGAGGATTGCGGGGACAACCTGGTGCACACATCTGCTCATGGTGGATTGTGACAAACCAGCCACGACTCCACTTGTACGCTGAAAATATCCACTGGCGAGGAAATGCAGTGTTGCCAGGCCCTTGACCAGTGGTTGCACTGCATGTGCACGATGTGTCTTGCTGGTGATGTCATCCTGCAGGGTTCTGGCTAATTCTAGGATGGCAGCAGGGCTGAATCTGAAGATGCAATACACCTCCGATTCCCCCATGCCAAAGACGTTAATGCGCGTTCTGTATATCCTATCCCGTGCCCTCCTACGAGTCGGTGGACCCATTAGTAGTGCTAGGAGCACGCCTGCCCCTGGCATGTTGGCACACAGATGTGTTGTCCTGCAAGTGTGGGTGCTCAGCTCGTCCGTAACGGTGCTGCTGTAGCTGCTCTCCAGCTGACCTGTGCACGCCTGGTGCAAAGATATTCCACCTTTTTGATGGAATAACTTTAGGCCTGACGTACGACTTACGCGCACCAGGCGTAGCCTGCGTCGGGGGCACTTACATGCGTGAATCGGCGTATCTCCCTCATTTGCATATTTGAATAGGAAATCAATGTGAGCGCAAGATGCGTCGAGCGTAAATATGCGCCCAAGATACGCCGGCATAGAAAAGTTGCGTCGGTCGGAGGAAGCCTATTTTCAGGCGTATCTTGTTCTGTGGGTACGGAACATATATGCGCCGGCGCATATTTACACCTACGCCGCGTATCTGTAGATACGCCGGCCTAACTCTCTCTGAATCTAGCTAATACTGTATATATTTCTTTTGTGGCCCCAACGAATCCCAGGGTGCTGTTTAGGACTAAGGCTGCATTCACATCTAGACGGACGAAATCGCGGCGTTTTGTCGCCGCAAATCGCGGTAAAAATAGCGGCGTTTTGTACCGCGATTTGCGGCGACAAAACGCGGGTATTGTCCGCCTAGATGTGCCCCAAGATGACCCCCTCTATGGAGATGATTGCCATCTCCTAGCCGAACGCTCGAAGACGCCTGAAAAAAAGGTCCGGGACCTTTTTTCACGCCGCAGGCGACAGGCGTCCGGCGTTCGGCGTGGAGATGTGAACCATCTCCATAGAGGGACATGTATTTCCAGCCCTCTGGCGGCAGAGGCGTAGCGCTACAGGCGTAAAAACGCCTAGGTGTGAATGGGGTCTAAGGATGAGCTTGGGCGTGTTATTTGGATATACCGTATTTATCGGCGTATAACACGCACAGGCTTACCATTGCCATGAATGCAGCATTACCATTGCCATGAATGCAGCCTTACCATTGCCATGAATGTAGCCTTACCATTGCAAAAAATACAGCCTTACCATTGCAACCAATGCAGCCTCACCATTGCAACCAATGCAGCCTCACATGTGCCATAAATGCAGCCTCACATGTGCCATAAATGCAGCCTCGCATGTGCCATAAATGCAGCCTTACATGTGCCATGAATGTAGCCTTACATGTGCCATGAATGCAGCCTTACATGTGCCATGGATGTAGCCTTACCATTGCAACCAATGCAGCCTCACCATTGCAACCAATGCAGCCTCACCATTGCAACCAATGCAGCCTCACATGTGCCATAAATGCAGCCTTGCATGTGCCATAAATGCAGCCTTACATGTGCCATGAATGCAGCCTTACATGTGCCATGAATGCAGCCTTACATGTGCCATGAATGTAGCCTTACCATTGCAACCAATGCAGCCTTACCATTGCAACCAATGCAGCCTTACCATTGCAAGCAATGCAGCCTTACAATTGCAAGCAATGCAGCCTTACCATTGCAACCAATGCAGCCTTACCATTGCAACCAATGCAGCCTTACCATTGCAACCTCACATGTGCCATAAATGCAGCCTCACATGTGCCATGAATGCAGCCTTACCATTGCCATCAGTGCCTGATCGATGCCCATCTGCAGCCTCGAAGGAGAATCTCTTGTTTACTCTGTGCCCTCTTTAATACAAAGTCCCGCCTCCTATGATAGACAGAACAGTCGTCCAATGGCATCCCAGGAGATGGGACTTCCAATACAGACGCTGCTGAGTAAACAGGAAATTATCTTCATGTAATCTGACGGCGCTCGTCCTGCCCTCTCCACGGCAGCGCCGATAAATACTGTATATATCTTTTGTGGCCCTGGGGGCCACAAACAATATATATATATGCAAATCCCCAGGAGGGCCATATTAAATCAACAGAGGGGCCGCATTTGGCCCGCGGGCCAGACTTTGGACATGCCTGGCTTACACCCTTCTGTATCCTTATTATGGACGAGTGCGGGGTGTAGCAAGATGGTGGCGACTAAACGTCACTTCCGTTACACTTTCTGATGGGTCCCTGGTGTAGCGACCTGTCAGAATTGGTAACGGAAGTGACGTTTTATTGCTGCATCTTGCTACACCCCGCACTCGTCCATAGTAAGGATACACAGAGAGCGGGGACATCCCGTTACACCCACCAGAGTTTTACATTTCACAGTTATTTTTAACAGAAAACTGAGCTTATACGGTTTAATACAGTATTTAGAAATCGGACGCACTGTTTAGATTTTGAATTTTAAAAGCAGCGGCAAACCTGCTGATCTCACAGATCTAGGTAGCTACGGGCCAGATTCAGGTAGCTACGCTATAAGTTACGGCGGCGCAGCGTATTGTATTTACGCTACGCCTCCGCAACTTACAGGAGCAAGTGCAGTATTCACAAAGCACTTGCTCCGTAAGTCGCGGCGGCGTAGCGTAAATGGGGCCGGCGTAAGCGCGCGTAATTCAAATGGGGAAGGGGGCGTGTTTTATGGTAATATGTGATGACCTGACGTGATTGACATGATTTACGAACCGTGCATGCGCCGTCCGTGTACATATCCCAGTGTGCATTGCTTCCAAGTACGGCGTAACGACGTATTGGTTTCGACGTGAACGTAAATACGTCCAGCCCTATTCGCAAACGACTTACGCAAACGACGTAAATAATTCAAATTTCGAAGTGGGAACGACGTCCATACTTAACATTGGCTGCGCCTCCTAATAGCAGGAGCAGCCTTACGCCGAAAAAGCCTTAACGCAAACGACGTAAAAAACGAACGCCGGGCGCACGTACGTTTGTGAATCGGTGTATCTAGGAAATTAACATATTCTACGCCGACAACAACGGAAGCGCCCCTAGCGGCCAAAGTTATATTGCACTCAATTCTACGCCGCCGCAATCAAGTTACGTCGGTGGAGGAAGCCTATTTTTTCAGCGTAACTGCCTTTGTGAATCGGCGTAACGATACGCGGGCGCGGAATTCAAATTACGGCGGCGTATCCGCAAAAGGTATGTGAATCTACCCCAGTGTATCGTTACTATGGAGGAATACGGGGTGTAGCAAGATGGCAAACGACAGAACGTCACTTCCCGTTACCAATTCTGACGAGTCCGCCTATCTGATGGAACACTGAATCTGATGAAACTCCTCTATCAGCTAATGTCGAGCGGCATTCTGGGAAATGTAGTCCGGTTTACCGGCACTCTCGCGCGGTCTATGAATGGTGACATCACTGCTGCTGTAGCCGTAAAGTGAGGCCTCGTGTGCGGTGGTGGTGGAACAGCGCTTCTTCTATCGAAATGCCACCAAAAAAGCCTCCGGCGCCGCAGCAGCCTGCGAAGAAGACGGAGCAGAAGAAGAAGGAGAAAGTTATTGAGGTGGGCGCCTATCCTCGGCTCGGGGCCGTTCTGGGCTGGACGTCAGGCGGTGTGATCCTCCTGGCCTGCTTCCTTCTTATCCTTCCCGGCTACTCTGTGCCCGCGTGTCTACACTGGGCGGCCTGGCCGGGGGGCTGTGTGTGGGATTATTGGAGAGCTGTGGATGTGATCAGCTCCATACGGGAACATTTAGTCACCGCCACTGGACGTGACAACGTGTTGCAGATCTCACCCCTGCCATGTGTCACTTGGAATTTATTTAAAGCCCAACTCCCCATCTATTTGTGCCCCCTAACCCATCTTTCCCGGTGTTTATTTTATCCTTACATGGTGAGGTCACTTATACTCACCTGAGCCACCTATTCAGGTTCCTCACTGATGCCATTCCCATAGGCCAGCAGCTAAACCGTCCTATCCTTGGCAGCCAAGGAAGCTGCCTTCTTAGCTTTCTATGGTGTTGCTCATGTGATCAGTTATGGCACCATCCATCTGATGGCTTGAGTTATCAATCACAGCATGCCTTGAATATTAAAGGGGAGTACCACCCAAAAGTGGAAGCTCTGCTTATCTGACCCCCCCCCCCTCCGATGCCACATTTGGCAGCTTTCAGGGGGTAGCAGGTACCTGTCCCCACTTCCGGGAGATTGCGGCACCAAAGTTCGAACCAACCGGCTGCCATTCAGAAAGCGCTTCGCATGTGCGCAGTAGGCACCAAAGGTCGAACGAACCCGCTGCCATTCAGAAAGCACATCGCGCTTCGCATGTGCGCAGTAGGTAAGCGGCTGTGAAGCAGCAAGGCTTCACTGCCGGGTTCCCTTACTATGAATGGTGGCGGCGGCGGCACCCGAGAGCCGATAGAAACATCGGCTGGGGTCCCGACATTGCTTGATTCTTGGACAGGTAAGTGTCCTAATAGTATGTGTAGCTGCTGAGTGGGGCGCAAACCCCCCCCCCCCCCCCCCAATCATACTTGCCTAGGTGGATGCAGCATCAGACTGATTGCAGTGATGTCAGCGGAGAGCGAACTTCAGTCCGCTCTCCGCTGAAAACAAGTCACAGGAGTGCGTAACGAATTGCACTCCTGCGACCCATAGGAGAAGCTCAGGCTGGACTTCTCCTTTTTAACTGCTTTGGGAAACAGTTAAAGTGGAACTTCAGTCATATATTTTGTTTTAATCTTTCCCTCTATTAAATCTGCTTTTGTTTTAACTTTGGATAGTAAAACACTTTTTATTTCTGGCAGTAAATACCTTATACAGCCCACTTGCTGTTTTTTGTCTGGTGATAAGCCTAGGCTTATGACATCATGCATAGCTCTCTGCCAGGATGGGAGGGGGGGGTTGAGTCATAAGAGGGCCAATGAAAGCTGCAGAGCTGGAGGTGTGCATCTGTAAATCCAGGAAGTGAACAGGCAGCAGCTTAAACTGCCCACAGTTAAAATGGCTGCAGCTAGACTTCGTGGAGGGAGATTTCTGCAGCCTATTTGGTAAGTACAGAATCACAGTATATATAAAATATGCAAAGTGGTTGGAGGGAAGCTTCAGAATGGCAAAGATATTTTTATTACAAGTTGTGAGCAGACCGCAGTTCCTTAAGCCCTTCCTGTTGCTGCCTCTTGGCCCTTTAAGAGGTTCTAAATACTGGGAGGTAAACATTCTGATCATGTGATTGGCGGTCACATGATGGAAAAGCTTCGGATTGCTGTGAAGGATAGGACCATTTAGCTGCTGGACTATGGGACCCGCAGATGGGTATCTACCAGTTATTGTGCCGGGTGTGCACAGTAATGTGTGTACATAGGGCTGCATATATGCATACGCCTGGTGGGAAGAGGTTATAGGAGAAGTGGGGCCAAAGCTCCTTTGGTCCTATTTCTCCATTGGGTCACAGGAGTTCTTCACTCCTGTGACCTGAATTCAGCTGATGTCACTCCGGTCCAGACTCTGGAGAGATCCTAACTTTTTTTTTTAAAGCGGCAGACCTTTTCCGGTCATGCCCCTGTTGGACCCGTTGCAGTACAGATAGGCTGAATGTCAGCCTGGTGTGTACCAGGCTTAAAGCGGGATTTCACCCATTTGTAAAAAAAATTTTTTTCTCCCCTTAGCTTCCTGCTCGTTCGGTCTAGGGGAATCGGCTATTTGTATTAAAATATGAGCAGTACTTACCCGTTTTCGAGCTGCATCTTCTTCCGTCGCTTCCGGGTATGGGTCTTCGGGAGCGGGCGTTCCTTCTTGATTGACAGCCTTCCGAGAGGCTTCCGACGGTCGCATCCATCGCGTCACTACTAGCCGAAAGAAGCCGAACGTCGGTGCGGCTCTATACTGCGCCTGCGCACCGACGTTCGGCTTCTTTCGGAAAATCGTGACGCGATGGATGCGACCGTCGGAAGCCTCTCGGAAGCCTGTCAATCAAGAAGGAACTCCCATTCCCGAAGCCCATACCCGGAAGCGACGGAGAGGATGCATTTTGTAAACGGGTAAGTACTGCACATATTTTAAAATAAATAGCCGATTCCCCTAGTAAAAACGAGCAGGAATCTAAGGGGGAAAAGTGCCCTCTAAGGGTGAACCCCCGCTTTAAGTATTAGAGCCCATTCACATCTAGGCGACAAAACGCCCGACGCCGGACGCTTGTGCCGCTAGAGGGGAGAATTCCCATTGCTGTCTATGGAGATGGTTCACATCTCATAGACGCCTGTCGCCTGAAAAAAAGTCCCGGACCCTTTTTTTCAGGCGCCATTGGCGTTCGGCCATACAAAGCAATGGGAAGGCTTTGTGAAAAAAAAAAGTTACACACTCGCGGCAAAATACGCCGTGTATGCGGCGTATCTTGTCGCGGAGGTGTGAATGCAGCCTTAGAGGGGTTGGGGGAGCTGCATACTGAAGTGGTGTGTGTGTTTTTTTTTTTAATACTGTGCTGCATAGAATGTATCAAGATAGAAAACCTTCAGCCCTTAGAACCACTTTAACGTCAGTAAGCTGATGCCACTGAGAGCCTGAGCCGGCCATCTCCACCCCCTCCAAAGTCACCAGCTTACTGAGCAATTAGCGGTCCTTGATCACTCAGCTCTCATTGTGGAAGGGGACAGATACAGCATCAGAGCAATGCTGCATACACCTAGGCAAGATTTTTTTTTTTTTTTTTTTTCTCAAAACCTGCACTTCTCTTATAAAGTGGAGCTAAACCCATTTATCTAATTGTTTCCCAATCATTTACATTTTAAATGGGAACTAAAGGCGTAAATCTCCAATGGCCTGACACCCAAGATGTCTTTTCCTGGTTTCTTCTGGGTGCTCGTCTTGATTGGCTGGTACAGGATGACGGCACACAGCAGTTATTCATCATTGCAAACTGGCACTGTGCCGGAAATGTAAATGAAGCAACGCATGCACAGCACCGTGTCCATTTTTGATGGGATTGTGAATAGGCAGGTAGGTGTATTTTATTGCAACTGAATCATTTCATGTCTCATCTGCGATAAAAGGCCGGTCTTTTCACAATTGTTTTATTTTTTACATTTAGTTCAATTTCAAGGCATGCAGTGAACTGTCAAAATTGCTTGTGATCTTTACTGAACTATCAAGCCTGAAAATGGATTTGGTTTAGTTCTGCTTTAAAGTGATTGTAAATCTATTTTCGTTTTTTTTTTTATTAAAATAAAAAAGTTTTATACTTGCCTTCTTATTGCAACGGTGTTGCACAGAGCGGGCCCTTTTTTTCTTTTTCTTTCTAGCGGTCTGGAGCATCTTCTTCCCACATAGCAAGATGTGTGCTATGAGGGCACTTGTGCTCCTGAGCCAGAGTGTGTGAGTCTATAGACGCACGCAGCCCAACTTGGCCATGCTTCTTCCTTGCAAGATTTGACTGACCGCAACAAGCACTATGAGTCTCCTGTGAGACCAGGAAGTGAGGTGGGAAGACGTGAAGCTAGGACAGCGCTGGATCGTTCAGAGAAGACGGGTACATTTTTGGGCTGGGGGGAGGGTAGGAAAGGTAGTCATAAATTTTTACTTTAATGCAGGAAATGCATTAAAAGAGAAGTATGGGAAGGGTGTGTGTGTGTGGGGGTTTTTTTTTTGTTTTTTTTTATACACTTGCCTAGGTGGATGCAGCATCAATTTCCCCCGCCGGCTCCAAGACTGAGTACCTGGCGATCAAACGCCACTGATCGCACGGTTCTCAAAGCTCCCTGAGCAGAGAGCTGGTGGCAGCCAGTTCAGGCATTCAGTGGCCTGCTGTGAGGCTGAGGAGGGTGCTGGTCCAGGTATGTGTGCAGATCCCAACTATATGGTCGCAGTCTTCCCTGAGCCGGCTCTGTAACGTCAGCCGACTTCAGATAGGTCTGCTGTAAAAGGGCTGTGCAGAATGAACTGCACTCGTGTGGTCCACCGGAGAACTACAGCCAAACCGAGCTTTGGCTGTACTTCTCCTTTTTAAGGTAAAAATTGATCATTCTTGCATATTTACATCAAGCTTGGCACAATACAAGTTTGTATGTACTGTATATCGCATACCTGATACCTTGCTGGGGAAGCCGGCAATAAATGTTGGTGCTACTACAGTGATGGCCACAATATTCTGAGTCCTGTGCTGAGTGGCTGCCCCACTAAACACTGACCATAGGGGGGGTCACTGCCATAGTTTCTCTGCACCAAAACAGATACATTTATTGGACCTAGGAGCTTATTCACATTGTGTGGTGAGCAGCATTAATCTGCACAGATCAGCCCAGGCTTACAGCTAGGGCACAAAGAAAATAAATGTTTTCCATGTGCCCTGTTTGCACCGCAACACTACCTTGAGGCGAGTCAGTATACTGTGTAAAAATGAAGATCTGCTGCATTTTATTGCTCTGCTGCAGTACATAGAATTAAAATTGTCCTTTGTGACTTTTAACCACTTAAGCCCCGGACCAATATGCTGGCTAAAGACCCAAGGGGTTTTTACAGTTCGCGACTGCGTCGCTTTAACAGACAATTGCGCTGTCGTGCGACGTGGCTCCCAAACAAAATTGGCGGTTTTTATTTTTTGCGCTATAAACAAAAATAGAGCGACAATTTTAAAAAAAATGCAATATTTTTTACTTTTTGCTGTAATAAATATCCCCCAAAAACATATATAAAATTTTTTTTTTTCCTCAGTTTAGAACGATACGTATTCTTCTACCTATTTTTGGTAAAAAAAATCGCAATAATCGTTTATCGGTTGGTTTGCGCACAATTTATAGCGTTTACAAAATAGGGGATAGTTTTTTTGCATTTTAATATTTTTTACTAGTAATGGCGGCGATCAGCGATTTTTTTCGTGACTGCGACATTATGGCGGATACTTCGGACAATTTTGGCACATTTTTGGGACCATTGTCATTTTCACAGCAAAAAATGCATTTAAATTGCATTGTTTATTGTGAAAATGACAGTTGCAGTTTGGGAGTTAAACACAGGGGGCGCTGTAACATTTAGGGATCACTGTGTATGTGTTTACTAGTGTAGGGGGGTGTGGCTGTAGGACTGACACCATCGATCGAGTCTTCCCTATAAAAGGGATCACTCGATCGATGCGCCGCCACAGTGAAGCACGGGGAAGCCGTGTTTACACACGGCTCTCCCCGCTCTTCAGCTCCGGGGAGCGATTGCAACGGAGCGGCTATAAACAAATAGCCGCGCTGTCGTCCCGGATCGCTCCCCGAGCGGACCCGACCTCCGCATGTACCGGGGGGGGGGGGGGGGTCCCGATCGGACCCCCCACCCACGTCTAGGCAGACACGTACAGGTACGTTGATGTGCCTGTCCGTGCCATTCTGCCGACGTAAATGTACATGAGGAGGTCGGGAAGTGGTTAATAAATATAAAATAAGCTAAATTATGCTTTGCATTGTAATAACACCAGGTATAGCCCCTCACTGCCTGTTCACAAAGGACACCAGCCTGCATGCTAAAATGGACAAATATGGAGAGATGCCGCTATCATTAATAAAGTGCTGGTTATATGTTTTGGACCCTTATCATAAAATGGAATACGAAAATTGATATATAGCTTGTAAAACAGTGTAAATTTGCCGTCCCCTCAAAATAACTCTCACAGCCATTAACCACTTAAGCCCTGGACCATATTGCTGGTCTAAGACCAGAGCACTTTTTGCAATTCGGCACTGCGTCACTTTAACTGACAATTGCGCGATGTGGCTCCCAAAAAAATTGGCGTGTTTTTTTTTCCACAAATAGAGCTTTCTTTTGGTGGTATTTGATCACCTCTGCGGTTTTTAGTTTTTGCGCTATAAACAAAAATAGAGCGACAATTTTGAAAAAACATTATATTAACTTTTTACCATAATAAATATCCCCCCAAAAATATATAAAAAAATGTTTTTCCTCAGTTTAGGCCGATACGTATTCTTCTTCATATTTTTGGTAAAATAAAATCTCTAAGCGTTTTATTGATTGGTTTGCGCAAAAGTTATAGCGTTTACAAAATAGGGGGTAGTTTTATGGCATTTTTTATTAATATTGTTTTTTTTCTAGTAATGGTGGCGATCAGCCATTTTTTTTTCGGTACTGCGACATTATGACGGACACTTTTGACACATTTTTGAAACCATTGGCATTTTTATAGCGATCGGTGCTATAAAAATGCATTGATTACTATAAAAATGACACTGGCGGCGAAGGGGTTAAGTATGTTCCCTGGGTGTGTTCTAACTGTAGGGGGGGGGGGGGTGGACTCACTAGAGGAAATGAATGACTGCTGTTCATACATTGTATGAACAGACGGTCAGGCATTTCTCCCCTGACAGGACCGGGAGCTGTGTGTTTACACACAGCTCCCGGTCCCCGCTCTGTAACGAGTGATCGCGGGTGCCCGGCGGTGATCGCCACTGCCGGGCGCGCGGGAGCCAGGAGCGAGCGCCCATAGTGGCCGCTTCGCGAGGTGACGTTATACTACGTGCTCTTGCGCAGGGGAGCCGACCTGCTGCCGTAGAACTGCGGCGGCTGGTCGGCATGTAGTTAATGACTAAACCGCTGGCAACAAAAGTGAGTACACCCCTAAGTGAAAATGTCCAAATTGGGCCCAAAGTGTCAATATTTTCTGTGGCCACCATCATTTTCCAGTACTGGCTTAAACCGCTTGGGCATGGAGTTCATCAGAGCTTCACAGGTTGCCACTGGAGTCCTCTTCCACTCCTCCATGATGACATCACAGAGCTGGTGGATGTTGGAGACTTTAAGTGTTGGTCTGCAAACTAGGCTAAAGAAGCTTTGACCAGTTTTACTTTTACAAGATCATTGTCTTTTTGGGGGCTACCCTGGATGACATCCTTGCGTGTCTCTCAGAGTGGGTGTACATCTTTTTCAGTCTAAAAAGGGACCACATTTTTTAAAGGGGGTTGTAAAGGTTTGTTTTTTTTTTCTAAATGGGTTCCTTTAACCATTTAACCCCCGGACCATATTGCTGGTCAAAGACCAGAGCACTTTTTGCGATTCGGCACTGCGTCGCTTTAACTGACAATTGCGCGACGTGGCTTCCAAACAAAATTGGCGTTTTTTTTTTTTTTCACAAATAGCTTTCTTTTGGTGTTATTTGATCACCTCTGCGGTTTTTAGTTTTTGTGCTATAAACAAAAATAGAGCGACAATTTTGAAAAAAATGAATATTTTTTTTACTTTTTGCTATAATAAATATCCCCCAAAAATATATAAAAAAAAAAGAAAAAATGTTTAGGCCGATACGTATTCTTCTACATATTTTTCGTAAAAAAAAATTGCTATAAGCGTTTATTGATTGGTTTGCGCAATAATAATGGCGGCGATCAGCGATTTTATTTTTTTTAATTTTTTTTTCAGTACTGTGACATTATGGCGGACACTTTTGACACATTTTTGGGACCATTGGCATTTTTATAGCGATCAGTGCTATAAAAATGCATTGGATTACTATAAAAATGCCACTGGCAGGGAAGGGGTCAAGTATGTTCCCTGGGTGTGTTCTAACTGTAGGGGGTGGCCTCACTAGGGGAAATGACTGATCGCTGTTCATGCATTGTATGTATGAACAGAAGGTCAGCCATTTCTCCCCTGACAGGACCGGGAGGTGTGTGTGTGTGTGTGTGTGTGTATATGTATACATACATACATACATACATACATACATACATACATACATACATACATACATACATCCCGGTCCTCGCTTTGTAACGAGCAATCGCGGGTGCCCGGCAGGGACACGGGAGCCAGGGACGAGCGGGGGGCCGGCGGTGCGCACGTGCCCCTAGTGACCGCTTCAAGAGCCGACGTATAGCTACGGGCTCTCACGCAGGGGAGCCGACCTGCTGCCGTATAACTGTGGCGGCTGGTCGGCAAGTAGTTAAGCTAGTGCATTGTTGGTTCACTTGCCTATTCCTTCGATTTCCCTTCTAAATATTTGTTTCTTTGTTTTCTTTGTCTGAATTTCTCACTTCCTGTTTCTCCTCAGTAAGCTGTTCTGGCTGACTTTCCACCGCTTGGATGATGGTGGAAAGCTTACTGAGGAGAAACAGGAAGTGAGAAATTCAGACAAAAAAAAAACATTTAAAAGGGAAATTGAAGGAAAAGGTAAGTGAACCAACAATGCATTAGCTTAAAGGAACCAATTTAGAAAATAAAAAACAAACCTTTACAATCCCTTTAAACCCTCCTTGGGAGGTTCCACACAGACCTGGTCTGGCAAGTCGAGAGCAGGATTCTCTGGACACACGGACAAGGCCCCTTCAGCTTCAAGGTCTGCCCCTGTGCCTGAAGTGGGTGAGATGCGTTGATTTTGTCCGGTTGCAAGATAGTTTTCTGGCCTTGTTCCCCAAAAGGTTTCTTTCCTTCCAATGGACGATCTTCTTCTGCGAGCCCTCAACTACCCCGAGGGGCGACGTAGCTCCTATACACAGACCTTGACAGATTTCAGTTGGCTTTTAACCTGCCTAAAGTCTGCTCTGGCTCCTTCATGAACATTGTATTATCTGGGCCTGACCCAGGCTTCAGTTCTGGCCTGAGTGTTTGAAAATCTGGAGTTTGTGCAGAGGAAGAATGTTGCCAGCAGTTTATAATCCGCAATGCACGCAGCTAAAACGCGCTTTTACCAGAAGACTTTACAGCATATAGTGCTGTACCAACGAGTGTCTACATCTTGCTGCAGTCGTTTTGGTGGCATTCCAAACTGTAATCTGGAATAAGCAAGCGGAGAATGCTTAAAGTGACCCACAATTTTTCTTCCTTTTGCTACTATGTCTGATGCGCTGACTCGGCAATCCCTCATTCAGATAGCTTTAGCGTATGTGCCATGCACGGTATGCTTTTAAGTTGACTGTCCGCCATAGCCTTTGCCATGTTCCACGCTTTATCTCAGACAATCAGATGATGCACTTTAGACTTATCAATGTGCCAAGTGTTGAGCATGCTTTTTAAAGCATCAGATGTTGCTGCAGTGTGTGATCCAGCAAACTCACATTAAAGTGGAGGTTCACCCGGAAATGATACATTTTTAACCTTAGATTGAGGCTCATTTTGTCTAGGGGAATCGGGTAGTTTTTTTAAAATCAAAGCCGTACTTACCGTTTTAGAGATGCATCTTCCCCCGCCGCTTCCGGGTATGGGCTGCGGGACTGGGCGTTCCTACTTGATTGACAGGCTTCCGACGGTCGCATCTATCGCGTCACGATTTTCCGAAAGTAGCCGAACGTCGGTGCGCAGGCGCCGTATAGAGCCGCACCGACGTTCGGCTACTCGTGAAGCGATGGATGCGACCTGTCGGAAGCCTGTCAATCAAGTAGAAACGCCCAGTCAAGTAGACAAAATGAGCATCAATCTAAGGTTAAAAATTTTTTTCGGGTGAACTCCCGCTTTAAGTATAATGTTTTGCAATTGATATTTGACATCTATCCACTGCGCTGTGAGGCTAAGCATGCTGACTTCTGAACTCCAAATGTCAATAGTAAAACTGAGAGCTGGGATGTCTGTAGTCATGAGCTCCTGAACGTGTTTTGCAACACTGTGAAACCATTTAGGTAGACCGGTATGTGTAAAGTAGCGTCTGCTTGGTAGTGTGTAACGTAGCTCAATAAGTTGCATGAGCCTACGGAATCCAATGTCCTCCACAACGGAGAATGGCTGGCTGGATCCTCTCGCAGAAAATGCCATCATTTCTATCTAATGCCACATGCTTTGGAACTGTCATCTTTTTCAAAGATTGTGGCCACAGATGGTGTTGAACTTGATGTGCTTTGGGTACTTTTTGGAAGCTGTGTCGTCTTGTATTCTGCATGCTAAACTGGATGATACGTTTTCAGGTGGTGTATAAAACCTGTTGTCGAAAAAAAAATGCCTTGGCACTGTACCCCTCTTGACATTTAAGCAGAGCAAAGACTGCAGATTTGGTGTCTTCATCCGAAATATTTCCACACTGCAGACATGGTCCACCTTTGCTGGCAGTGCAGAATAATGGCATAGACTGAGCTGTAGTGAGTGAAATCTGAGACCGGGGGGGGGGGGGGGGGACTTTTTAAAACCAAACCCCAGGCAACTATATTATAAAAATAAAAATCAGTATTGTACAACAGTGCAGCGCTTTTGCCATGCAAGGTAGTTATGTCTGCACTGTATTTGTGGCTTGGAAGATATATCGGAGGTCTAAACAGGCACCCATATCTTTTGAGACAGACAATCCCTTTCTCTGCAGCACTTTATACTTTGAATGAAATAAGGAATCTGTATAGATTATTTATTCATTCATAAAATGACAGTCTAATACATAGTACAGTAAAACCTTGGTTTGAGAGCGTTTTGCAAGGTGAGCAAAATGTTTTAATACATTTTGCCTTGATATACAAGCGATGTCTTGATATAAGAGTAGCGTCATGTCACAACTGAGTATAAAAGAGAAGAGAGGTTCCTCCAAGTGTAGCAATATGATTACATTTAATGAAGGTACAACATTTAGCAACTTATTGCTACACTTAAATGCTTTGATATACAAGTGCTTTGGATTACAAGCCTGTTTCTGGAACAAATTATGCTCGCAATCCAAGGTTTTACTGTAACACTCGCAGTTACTATAAGTAAGTGGGACATCTAGGAGTGGTCTGTACTGATCGCTGCCTGCGCCCACTCTACTACAGGGGAGAGCTTGGTAAACACATGTTTACCAAGCCCAAACTTCTCTACCGCCATGCTCCCCAGCCGGACAGATTGCACGAGATCAGTGCATTGGCCACCTGCGGGCACTTCTCGAAGTCCGTACGGACCTGGCAGTGAAAGGGTTAAAGGAACAGGATCCTTTTTGGGTTAACGCTTTAACGTTAATACAAATTCAAGGATTATGCTAATCCTTTATAGGATAGGAGACATAGCCCACTTCCTTGGATCAAACAAGCTACGAAAGTTTTCCTCCAATGGGACTTTTAAGGGAAAGGGCTCCTCAAAAAACAAACTTCTTTAAAAAAAAAAAAAATCAAATAAAAACGTACCATTTTTCAAAAGCAAGAAAGGAATGCGTGGTAACCCCCCCCCCCACAGTTGTAATTGCAAACATGGATGCACAAAGCATGACAAAAAAAACACTTGCTCTGTTGAGTAAACATACGCAACAGTGTACCCAACACATTTCAAGTTGCAGCATTGATCCTCATCAGGGGTGAGTGGTTATGGAGGAAGCATTTTATGTCACGTGGTTTGTGTAGCTTATCATGGGTATTGCATCAGTGCAGCGTTGTACTGGCTAGGTCTGAGGAATGCTTATAAACGCCATATAAAATATATAATACATATGCTGTTTATGAGCATTCCTCAGACGTAGACAGTACAACGCTACACTGCAGGCAAACAGCGTTGAATTAATGTGCAGTACAAACACTAGAGCTACACGATTAATTGTCAAGAGAATCGTTATCGCGATCTTTTTCCCTTGCGATTCTTCACACAGGGTTTCACAATCTTTGATGAAAATAATTTTCTCTCTGCACTTTGGTATGCAAAGAATTTCCTCTCTGCTCTCAGCCAAAAGTCAAAAGTCTGGGCAATCTGCCAAGTTTTGAAAACATTCTTCATCAGTGGAAAGTTAAGTCTAAACATTGTATCACGTTGACTTTTACATCAAAGGAATAAACTTCTGTATGTAAATTAGGAACGTTTAACCGCTTAAACACCAAACCTTTTTCTGACAGCTCTTTTCAAGTTAAAATCGTTATTTATTTATTTTTGCTAGAAAATTGCTTGGAACCCCCAAACATTATATATTTTTTTTTGTAGAGACCCTAGAGAATAAAATGGCGGTTGTTGCAATATTTTATGTTGCACTGTATTTGCGCGGCAGTCTTTTTAGATGCAATTTTTTGGGCCAGTAAAGTAAGCCCTTTTTTTTTTTTTTTTGTATAAATGTACGTGAGAATCGTGATCTTCATTCTAAGCAAAAAAATCGTACTTCTCATTTTGGCCAGAATCGTGCAGCTCTAACAAACACCTCACTCCATACTGTGTCACTCTGAGGATTCAACTTTCACTGCTTCAGTCCACCAAGCGTAAGACATGAGCTATACCAGTCTTTGGTGTGGTGCCTTTCCTGGAGCTGAGTGCCCTCTGTGGGTGGTCTCGGTCTGATCCATCATGTGCCTCCACCCTTTGGACTTTCATGAATGGCTTATGGCAGCAATTATTCCATGGTTTTTAATATGATGCAATACCCATGATATTTTACACAAAATGCTTTCTCCATAACCACTCACCCCTGATGAAGAGGATCAATGCTGTAGCTTGAAACACGTTGGGTACACTGTAGCGTATGTTCACTCGACAGAGCAAGTGTTTTTTTGTATGTCATGCTTTGTGCATCCATGGTTGTAATTGCATCAACTGCATTTTCTTATTTTTCAAATAAAGTACCATCTTTCAAAACTTTTTTTTTTTTGCTGCATTTTGCATTATCCCCTGGCTGGTGGTCAAAACGTTCCTATCCTTCTGCGTTAAGGAGAGGAAGGTTGAACCTCTCACCTAACAGCAGCAGTTTCTAAGCTCTGCTAAGGCCTCATGTACACTGCTGCTGGTAAACGGACGTTTAGTAGCAGTTGGGCTTTTTTTTTTTTTTTTTTTTTCCCAACTGCTCCTGAACTCTCCTCTGTTATTTTATCAGTACTGTACACAGGGTCATTTTATAGTTGTTTCTAGGCAGTTGCGTTAACAGGCTTTTTTTGTAACCCCAAAAAAATGCGTTCAGAAGTTTGTTAAAACGCTTCTAGATGCAAACACGGCTAACCACATCATGTAAACACGACTTAATTGGCTTTTTTTAGACACCGATTTCTAGCTGACATGTTAAATCGTTCATGAGAGGTTGAACGTCCCATGTACATGAAGCCTAGAAGTCTGAAACATTGACACACAGGCTATTCTTTGGGGGGGGGGGGGGGGCTCCTAAACTCAAGTTTGAGCTGCTAGTGTACATGAAACCTTATTCCCAGCAATTAAATCTTTTTTTAACATGAATGGTTTCTTTATTTAAAGGACAAAACATTTGGTCTAAAGAACAAGAAAGGTGCCAAGCAGCAAAAATTCATTAAGAATGTTACGCATCAAGTGAAAGGGCAGCCTCGAGTGGTAAGTGTGTTTGTTTTTTTTGTTTGTTCTTTTGACACATTCTTTGCAAAATAATCAATGCGTGGCTTTTTTGTTTTGTTTTTTTTAATAGGCAACACAGACTGAGAATGATAAGAAAACCAAAAAGAAAGAACTTTCAGAACTGAATGATCTCTTTAAGCCGGTAGTAGCTGCACAAAAGGTCAGCAAAGGTAGATAATCTGCAAATTTTTCACTAAAAGTTGCATATGAAAGTGTTTTTAATTTTATATAGAGGTAACAGGTAAAACCAGTAAGTAAGCTAGCAAGGCTTTCCAGCAAATGCTTGAGTGTTGTAAAAAAAAACAGTTCACTTAAAGTGATGCTAAAGTCGTGTGTGTGTGTGGCGTCTTTAATGAAAAAAAATAAAAATAAAATTGTCATACTTTCCCAGATCCTCCAACCTTTTTGGGTTCCTCTCCCTCCTGTTGAGTGCCCCCACAGCGAGCAGCTTGCTATGGGGGCACCCGAGCCGTACCTCCCTGTGTCCATACAGAGCCACGGCCCAGACCTGCCCCCTTTCTCTGCTGACAACAAAGCAACATGGTACAGAGGTATATGATCTATGCTGGGATTGATCATTCCATTCAGTTCTGGGTAACAGAAAGTTGGAGTTTGGCATGTTAAAGTTTTTTTGCTTGTGACAAGTCAGACTCTAATTTCATCTTAATTGCTTCTTGTGGAGCGTTGTAGGAGGTGACCACACATTGCAGCTTTGTATGTTTCAGTCAAACCAACTGAATCTGCATTAAGACCAAAATATTTGTTAGAGTGCATTTTGACAGTGTCTTCAGTTTAAGTTGCATTCAATATGGAGTTATTAAAAATCCATATGAATGACTGCGACTTGACAGTCATGTGCATAAAAGAGATTACTGTAGGCTCCTGGTCCAATCAGGGCACTGTAGAAATATATGCTGAAGCAATGTCTGGGTCAGCTTTTTTCCATTCAGAATTTTCTTGTAAGATAACTTGTGTTTTTAAATGAGCCTTCTAAAGGCACACGCAAAGCCAGTTTATCACATAAGAAATCTATTTCAGGCCTTATCTGTGCAGCACACAGAGATTTGCATTGATTATTTAAGATGAATGCTGTGGTTGCATGATAACCACCTTTGCTGGTGTAGGATGGTATGTGGCTGCTTCTGTGCTGTCAGGTTTGCATAATATATCTGTGACTTGTGTCATATGTGGCTTTTTGTCATTTCGTATGTAGGTGTTGATCCAAAATCTGTTGTCTGTGCGTTCTTCAAGCAAGGACAGTGTACAAAAGGCGATAAGTGCAAATTCTCCCATGACCTATCATTAGAAAGAAAATGTGAGAAGAGAAGTCTTTATGTTGATGGAAGAGATGACGAGCTTGAAAAAGGTAAGTATTTTAGCCTTTATCAAAAATACTAGCTGAGTGTCACAAGTAATGATGTACTCTTAATATTGGCTTTTTATTTACAGATACAATGGATAATTGGGATGAGAAGAAGTTGGAGGAGGTGGTTAACCAGAAACACGGGGAAGCTGAAAAGAAAAAACCCAAAACTCAAATAGTATGTCTGTGTGTTTTTTTTTTTTTTTTACCATGCCGTTATTACCTGGTATTCGGGCTGCACACTCAATGCTTCTGAAATGGGTTTTCTACACTGCAAAATAACAGAAGTGGTTCTAAAAGTCAAAAGGGTGTTTTTACCTTTTTTTTTTTTTTTTTTTTTTTTTTTTTTATAACATTCCCTGCATTTTGGTAAACCTTTCACTGGCTGTTCTATCTAGATCCATGTGGTCATCTGAAGCAGTGCTGGTTTTTCACCCTCATCTCACAAGATATTCGGGCAGCTGTCAATCCGAGCCTGTGAGGGGGTAGTAGGGGCGGGGCCAAGCCATGCTTTGTGTGGGGTATATATCTATATATCTAAATGTGTGATACTTGAAAAATGTGACTATTGTGCAAAAGTTCATTTATTTCACAAATCCACAAGTAAACCCTGATGGGTGTTGCTTTCTCTTTGATTCCCTGCAAAGGTAAAGAATAATAATGCCCATTATGTGGCACTTACCTGCAGGAGAAGCCCGCGATGTCCCGTCTTCCTCGTGAGTAACGAGCATCCAGTCTACACCCCTCTTCCTTCCAGTGGTGCAAACTCACTCTGTGAGTGGCCTGGGTCGCGTGACATCACTTCCGCGCATGCGCGTGGGAGCCTCCACTCACGGCATGACCGCAGTTAGAAAGGGCATGGCGTGCCCTTCCTAACTCTGGCGCATGCGCAGAAGAAATCGCCGTACCGTGATTTGCAAATATCTCCTAGACCGTGCAGGCCTGGGAGATATTTCAAGCACCTACAGGTACGCTTTAATCTAGGCTTACCTAAAGGGTTTACAACCACTTTAAAAGGTGAAACTAATATACCAGATACTCCATTATATGCAAAGCAAGATGGTTCAAGCTGTGATTTTTCATAATTGCGATAATTATGACTTACAGCTCATAAAAACCCCAAATCCACAATCTCAGAAAATTAGAATATTACATGCAATCAATAAAACAAGGATTGTACATAGAACAATATCGGACCTTTTGAAAAGTACAAGCATACATATGTACTTGGTTTGGGCCCCTTTTGCAGCAATTACTGCCTCAATGCGGCGTGGCATGGAAGTGATCAGCCTGTGGCACTGCTGAGGTGTTATGGAAGACCAGGATGCTTCAATAGCGGCCTTCAGCTCTTCTGCATTGTTTGGTCTCATGTCTCTTATCTTTCTCTTGGCAATGCCCCATAGATTCTCTATGGGGTTCAGGTCAGGTGAGTTTGCTGGCCAATCAAGCACAGTAATCCCACGGTCATTGAACCAGGTTTTGGTGCTTTTGGCAGTGTGGGCAGGTGCCAAGTCCTGCTGGAAAATGAAGTCTGCATCCCCATAGAGCTCATCTGCGGAAGAAAGCGTGAAGTGCTCCAAAATCTCCTGGTAGACGGCTGTGTTGACCCTGGACTTAATGAAGCACAGTGGACCAACACCAGCAGATGACATGGCTCCCCAAATCATCACAGACTGTGGAAACTTCACACTGGACTTCAAGCATCTTGCAGTGTGTTCCTCTCCATTCTTCCTCCATACTCCGGGTCCTTGGTTTCCAAATGAGATGCAAAATTTGCCCTCCATAAGAAAAGAGGACTTTGGTCCACTGAGCAAAAGACCATTTTCCATTTTTCTTTAGCCCAAGTAAGACGCTTCTGACATTGTTTGTTGTTCAGGAGTGTCTTGACTAGAGGAATACGACATTTGAAGCCCATGTCCAGGATGCGTCTGTGTGTGGTGGCTCTTGATGCACTGACTCCAGCCTCAGTCCACTCCTTGTGAAAGTTCCCAACACTTTTGAATGGCCTTTTCCTGACAATCCTCTCCAGGCTGCGGTCATCCCTGCTGCTTGTGCATCTTTTTCTTCCACACTTTTCCCTTCCACATAACTTTATATTAATGTGCTTTGATACAGCACTTTGGGAACATCCAACTTATTGAAATTAACTTTTGAGGCTTTCCCTCCTTTATGGAGGGTGTCAATGATGGGTTTTCTGCACAACTGTCAGGTCAGCAGTCTTTCCCATGATTGTGATTCCTACTGAACCAGACTGAGACCATTTAAAGGCTTGGGAACCCTTTGCAGGTGTTGTGGCTTAATGAGCTGATTAGTGCGACACATTGAGCCTAGAATATTGCACCTTTTCACAATATTCAAATTTTCTGAAATTGTGGATTTGGGCTTTTCATGAGCTGTAAGTCATAATCATCACAAGTATGACAAATCAACTATCTCATATATTAGTTTCACTTTTTTTATGTTGCATTAGTGAAATTAACTTTGCACAATATAACATTTTTGGAGGTTGTGTGTGTGTGTGTGTGTGTGTGCGCCTGCCTTGAGTATCACTTAAAAAAAAAAAAAGTTTTTTTTTAAAGCAGATCTCCTCCAAAAAAAACATATTACAAGCCAGCAGCTACAAATACTGCAGCTGCTGACTTTTAATAGTAGGACACTTACCTGTCCTGGAGTCCAGCGCCGTCGGCAGCAGAGGACGAGCGATCGATCGTCACTCTGCTGCCCCCACCGCCATCCTCGGTGAGGGAACCAGGAAGTGAAGCATTGCGGCTTCACTGCCCAATTCCCTATGGCGCATGCGCGAGTCGCACTGCGCCATGCTCACTGGTCCCCGCTGTGTTCTGGGAGCCGTATGTTTCCCAGAAAACAACGGGGGGAGACTGGATCTGACGTCCTGCCCGCAGACTGTGGCCGGAAGTGGGTGCAAATACCTGTCTAAGGCCCCTTTCACACTGGGGCTGGAGGCGTGGTAGTGGTATGGCGCTGCTAAAAATAGCGCGCTATACCGTCGGAATTGCCGCCAGCGGCTGATAAAGGGTTAATGACGCCCGCAATGCGCCTCAGGCTTTCACATTGAGAAGGCTGGGCAGGAGTTTTTTAGGCGCTATTTTTAGCGCTGTACCGCATGAAAAACTCCTCAGTGTGAAAGGGGCCTTAGACAGGTATCTGCACCCCCCTCCCCCCTGAAATGTGTCAAATGTGACACCGGAGGGAGGGGGGGGGGGGTTCCGATGAGCGGAAGTTCCACTTTAGGGTGGAGCTCCGCTTTAAGCTTTTGAAATTCCAGTTAATGTACCTGACTGTGTGCGCGCGCATCCAGTTCCAGGTAATTTGTTGCTTTGCTCTGACTCATTGGGGATAATCTAGGCATGCAGGAATTTTTTTATTTTAGTGTAGCGCTGCATATTCTTTAATCTCCCACCCCCCCACTTTTTTTTTTGTTGTTCCTTTGGCAGTATTTGTTAATTTTCAGACTGACTGACTGAAATTGAGCGTTATGCTCTTTTTAGTGGCTTTTTTTTTCTTTTTTTATGCAGTAAGTTCACTCCAGCAGCAGTTCATCAGATTTTGACTCCACTAATGGCCAGGAAAGTAGGATTAAAAAAAATGCACAACAGAAATTTTCACCATTTTCACTTTTTTAAATATTTTGAAAATGGAGAAAGCATTGCAAATTAAAAAGGATGTGTTGTTTTTTTTTTTCCCCAGAAGGCCCCCTAGTTTTCAAAGAGGACCTAATTTGCTTTTATAGGGAACATTTTAGAAATGTTATAGAAATGGAGAACTCCGGCGCTGTCTGATGGACTGGAATGCAGTAGCACCTGTGGATCTGATCCTAACAGAAAAAGTGATGATAATGTGAAGTATGGTAGCTGCGCTGTGGGGGAAGGAATGGGAAGGGGAAGTGAAAAGGGAATGCGAAGTAAAGAGATCATGGGTGAACAAAACGGTGAGAGAGAGAGGGAAAAAAAAAGGTATCTGATGATACTACAATGAACAATACAGATGAAAGTGAACAAACGCCTATTATCCTGTAAAGATTTAACAGTGAAAATACATGGTAAAATGGCTACTACATATACAAACGCCAAAACTAGCATAAAATAAGTGGGGGGAGCAAGTGCTAGCAGCTCACCTCATGGCTGTTTGTCCAAACAGCTAACAGATACTGATCGCAGCTGGATGAGTGGGCTGATAAAACACCTCCTCCTGACTCCTAAGACAGCTCTCAGCGGCCAATGTGTGTCATGGAAAAGAGAAGATCTATGCAATGCATATAGAGTGACACTGTGAGGGTACCTTGAACGGGTAAAGATTTGATAAAATGCACTCGCATGAATAAAAGGACAGCGGGCATAAGTCCACGAGTGCCGATTTCGTATCCCCCCCATCAGAGTGTCAGCTATACAGGTGAGAGCGTGATCTGATCCCCATACGTCTGAATAACAAGGCTCAATGTATCATAGGAGCATTAGGAAGAGCGAAAAAGAGACCATAGCGTGACTCCATATAATGGATAAACGTAATAAAAAAAACTTGCATTTAGGTAGTGACGTAGAATAAAACATCCACGAGTGCCGAACTTGTATTAAAACTTCAGACTCTGTCTGTACCCGGTGCTCTAATCCCTATTTATCGTCGCATCACGTGACTTCAGGGGATTCCTGCTAGCACAGGGTGGAGGGGTTTCCATCTATACACTGTTCTGTGGAGGAATTACTGGACTGCTAGATCTGATCCTTATTTATGGACAGGACTTCATCACATGTGTGATTTTTTGATAGTTTTGCACTTTTTTTCCACTTTATTTTATGCTAGTTTTGGTGTTTGTACAGTACAGACCAAAAGTTTGGACACCCCTTCTCATTCAAAGAGTTTTCTTTATTTTCATGACTATGAAAATTGTAGATTCACACTGAAGGTATCAAAACTATGAAATAACACGTGGAATTATACATAACAAAAAAGTGTGAAACAACTGAAAATATATTTCATATTCTAGGTTCTTCAAAGTAGCCACCTTTTGCTTTGATTACTGCTTGGCACACTCTTGGCATTCTCTTGATGAGCTTCAAAAGGTAGTCACCTGGCGCAGCACCCCATCACTCTCCTTCTTGGTCAAATAGCCCTTACACAGCCTGGAGGTGTGTTTGGGGTCATTGTCCTGTTGAAAAATAAATGATGGTCCAACTAAACGCAAACCGGATGGAATAGCATGCCGCTGCAAGATGCTGTGGTAGCCATGCTGGTTCAGTATGCCTTCAATTTTGAATAAATCCCCAACAGTGTCACCAGCAAAGCACCCCCACACATCACACCTCCTCCATGCTTCACGGTGGGAACCAGGCATGTAGAGTCCATCCGTTTACCTTTTCTGCGTCGCACAAAGGCACGGGGGTTGGAAGATCTCAAGTTTGGACTCATCAGACCAAAGCACAGATTTCCACTGGTCTAATGTCCATTCCTTGTGTTCTTTAGCCCAAACAAGTCTCTTCTGCTTGTTGCCTTTCTTTAGCAGTGGTCAGTGTAAATCTACAATTTTCATAGTCATGAAAATAAAGAAAACTCTTCGAATGAGAAGGTGTCCCAACTTTTGGTCTGTACTGTATATGTAGTAGCCATTTTACTATGTATATTTACAGGATTATAGGTGTTTGTTCACTTTTATCTGTATTGTTCATTGTAGTATCAGATACCTCCCCCTTTTGTTTTTATTTTTTTTTTTTTTTTTTTCTCTCTCTCACTGTTTAGTTCGCCCACGATCCCTTTACCTCACATTCCCTTTTCACTTCCCCTTCCCTCCGCCACAGCGCAGCTACCATACTTCACATTTTAGAAATTTAATTGTGCCTAATTTATTACCCTAGAAAAATGTTACTTTCTCATGAAAATAATAGGAGCGTGCATCTTGATATGCAATATACCTGGACATTCCTGTGCCCTACAGTCTTATAGCTGTATATCGGCAGTGTACATTTTAGGCATTGCTACCTGAGCTAGTCCTATGAGATTTGAGTAAGACTTTAGTGTCACTACTGTGCTGGTCACTGTTCTTGCTGGAGACTCTGACATAAGGTGTGTGTGTCCCTGCAGCTTCCAGAAAAACCCAAAATGTGTGGCTTACCCTTTTTCAAAGTACTTTTTAGGCCAGTTTCACACTGCTGTACTATGGCTAGCTGCTGCCATAACCCAGGTATCCATGTCTTCAGGGAGCCGTCCAGTTTACGATAATGGTGGTCTCTGCGGCGGATTTTCCGCAAGATTACCGTTGGCGGCTGGAGAGGGGCCCCCTCCCGCCGCTTACCGGAGCCGTCGATAGCAGCGGAGGCAATTGGGTCCTCTCGTTAATTTTTATTTCTATTTTATTTAATTTTTTTCAATCTCATATTTAAGAGGACCTGTCATGCTTTTTTCTATTACAAGAGATGTTTACATTCCTTGTAATGGAAATAAAAGTGGGGGGATTATATAATATTTTTATTTATTAAAAAAAAAAAAAAAAAAAATTACGGTGTCAAATAAAATTAAAATAATGTAAAAAATGTATTAAAGCGTCCCGACCAGCTTGTAACATCTTAGGCCCCGTACACACGACCGAACCTGTCCGCTGAAACTGGTCCGTCGGACATGTTCGGTCATCTGTACAGACTCACCGTACATGTCCCCTCGGCCGAAAGCCCTCGCATGCGTCGAAGTGATTCGACGCATGCGTGGAAGCATTGACCTTCCAGGGCCGAGCACGTCGCGACGGCGCAGCCACGTCACCGCGTATCGTGTCCGCGCGGATTTCTGTTTGGCGGACCTTTTTCATCGGACAGTCCGTCCGTGTGTACGAGGCCTTAGAGTTCATTAAGGGAAGCCG
This sequence comes from Rana temporaria, assembly GCF_905171775.1. Lineage (NCBI taxonomy): Eukaryota > Metazoa > Chordata > Amphibia > Anura > Ranidae > Rana > Rana temporaria. Next base: position 98,885,361 of record NC_053494.1, on the reverse strand, counting down.
GATCAGAGGAAATTATGGGATGTTGGTTATGCTGCCCAGCCCCCCTCCCTTCAAGGAGAATTGTTGGAAAAATATCCAGTTGCAGTCTCCTGTACAGCATTGTTTCAGTAGAGGGAGGAGCAGAGCTATAAGTCTGTAATGTAGGCTGCTTGCTAATGGACAAGATCGGAGGAGGGGTAGCAGAATTTCAGGTAATGACCTCATCAGTCTGCTGCTGGTCAGTCATTTAGCATGTTTGATGTGGAACGAACACTTTTTTTTTTTCTCTTCTACCGACTTAAACTGCAGCAGACAAAATGGTGATATTCACCTGGTCGAGCTCGGAGCTTAAAGTGGTTCCAAGTGCAGGAGTTTTTTTTATCTAAATGCAGTCTTTGCATAAAGATTAAAAACCTTCTGTGTTGAGCATCCCCCTAATACCTGAGTCCATATTGATCCAGCATTGTTGCACGAGAGACTCCACTGTCCGTGACTCTCTCCTGAGTGGCTGAGACACAGCAGCTGGCTCCATTGGCTCCACTGCTGTCAAAGCCACTGAGCCAATGAGGAGAGAGAAGGGGCAGGGCCTAACTCTGTTTAAATGGACACACAGAACTGTAGCTCAGGTGTCCCCATAACAAGATGCTTGCTGTGGGGGCACTCAGCGGGAAGGAGGGGCCAGGAGATACTGAAGGCAGTGCGAGTCTTGGGCTTCTGTTGCTGTCAGACTTCTGTAAGGAGGGACTGGGGGTGTGTCTGTTTCTATGGACACACACAACCCAGGTCGGGAGCCCCAATGCTTCTTAAGGATCAAGAAAGGATGGACAGTGCCAGCGGAGGACCACCAAAGAGGAGCGCGGGTAAGTATCGCCTCTATTTTCGCAATTTTTTTTTTTAAAGGTTATCCTTTTTTAGTATCACTTTAAATCGGTAATCTTCTTTCTCTGTTACAATGTCCGTTGTTGGCCTCTAGCTCGCATTTAATTTTATTGCATATGATTTATCTTGCATACACGTATTGGCCACTCTGGAAATTGTTGCTCCTGTGATTTTATGTATTTGTCTTTGATTTGCTTGAACCCTTTTGGCGGGGGGGGGGGGGGCATAAAAAATGTGTAGGGGAAAATAGACCTTTTAGATTTGCAAAAATGCTAGAAACTAGATTCTTAAGCGTGCCTTTTTTATTTTTTATTTCAGGTGTGCAAGTTTTTCCTTGACGCTATAGAAAACAACAAATATGGGTGGTTTTGGGTATGTCCTGGTGGAGGGGACGTCTGCATGTATCGCCATGCCTTACCTGCTGGATTTGTGCTGAAGAAAGACAAGAAGAAAGAAGAGAGAGGGGAAGAAATTTCATTAGAAGATTTGATCGAGAGAGAGGTATAGTGTTGCATGTGTTTGCATGTGTTTGTGTGTTTTTTGTGTTCTTTTATTAATGTACAAAGCAAAAACTCATCCTCAAACATAAGCTAAACTTACTATCTCCTATCTACCGTTGTGCTCATAAGTTTGTCAATGTGATTTAAAAAGAGTAAATACAGTTGATAATAAATGGCTTCAGCCAAATACTAACCATGAGTGAAAATTGTTTTTTGTGTTATTCATATTCTCTGAAAAATGGCCAAGAAATCATAAATTCTGCCAGGGTATGTAAACTTATGAGCACAAGTGTGTTATATAAGATCTATCTCTATCTATCTATCTATCTATCTATCTATCTATCTATCTATCTATCTATCTATCTATCTATCTATCTATCTATCATCAAAATGTAATAATGCTTTCAAAGTGCAGGCATTCTATGGTGCTTACAAGTATACTTGTTAATATTCGTACCCATTTCTAAGGATCTAGAGAATCCCAGGGGCACACTGTAGGTGGTCTCGGGCATCTGCCTGACTTGAACAAGCGCTGACTATTACAGGATGTGACAGACCCAACCAGGATCGGGGCTTTTGGAGGGGACTGCAGGGTGGCCTCTTGCCTACTGACTATGGGCCCTGGCTTTTACAGGAACCCTACTCTTTGGGAGGTGTGTGCCTGGTGGACCCTTGGAGTGGTTTTGTTTCTCCCCAAAACAGACTAGGAACTGGGTGACCTAGATACATATTTAGGGCCTCTATGCCCAAAACCAGCAATGACTGCTTTTAATTTGTGAGACTCGGAGCAGATGTTTAATATGATAAGCTCAAAGCAACCTGATACTGAGGGTCTCCTGCTATAGTCTGTTTATTAAGGTGTTAAGTGTTTTTCTGTTACATATGTCTCTCCCATTGTGTGCTTCCTAGGTGTGCATTCCCATTGTTAATTGAGTCGCATATTGTTTGTCTGCTCATCGCTTGGAGACATGAATGTGTAATGTACAGTACTTTGTATTCAGGGTTGTAGACGCTGGACAGTCTGGTCACCTAGGCTTGTTTAAGAGGCTAGTTGTTTGTTCATGTTAATTAGACCTGTCAGCTATTACTTTTTAGAGGTGAATATCCTTTTAACTGTTTTAGCAAAGAAAAGCGATACTGGAGGTGGGTAGAACGCTGCACACCCCAGATTAATGTAGAATGAGAAAAGGAAATTTACCCCGTGGGGATTTGTGTTGCAGCAAAAAATAATAATGGTAATGAATTGTTTTAATTGAAACAAGGTTTAATTGGTGTTATAGTATGTCTCCTCATAGAGTACATATCTATTGTATTTAAACAAAAAATGTATATACAAGTAATCACAGTAAAAACATGTATACATGAAATAACAGCATATTCATTAGACTGTAAGGGCACACCAACAAGAACATGGCATAATCTTATAAAAATACAAACATGATGAGCAAGGTAAAATGATAAAACTCCAATGCGTTTCGACCTTGTAGAGGGCGGTCATCCTCAGGGGGTAAAGTGGAGATGCTCTAAAACGAAATATGTTGTATAGGTGAGATTGTATCATTTATAATGCTCATCATGTTTTAATTTTTATAAAATTATGCCATGTTCTTGTTGGTGTGCCCTTACGGTCTAATGAATATGCTGTTATTTCATGTATACATGTTTTTACTGTGATTACTTGTATATAATTTTTTGTTTAAATACAATAGATATGTACTCTGAGACGTACTATAACACCAATTAAACCTTGTTTCAATTAAAACAATTTTCATTACTATTATTTTTTTGCTGCAACACTAATCTCCACAGGGTAAATTTCCTTTTCTCATCCTTTTAACTGTAGGATGCGCCGCTCAGCGTCCAAACCATAAAATGGTAATTCTGAGGGTTTGGATGGAGCACTAGCCCTTGTTGGAGGAGGTCCCTTCGATGCGGCAGGGGCCAGGGGGGAGCTGCTGAAAAGGTTCTCTGTGTTGGGCCACCAAGGAGCTATCAGGATTACCTCTGCTTGTTCCTGGATAATCTTTCGGATTACTAGAGGCAACAGCGGGAAGGCATATGAGAGACTGAACTTCCATGGGAAAGTCTGCGTATCTGTCCCTAAAGCCTCCAACTCTTCCAAGTGAGAAGAAGGCTGGAAGCTTCCTGTTATGACTGGACACAGAGGTACACTAAGGGTATTCCCTATCTTGGTGTGATCTCTTGGAACACTTCCCTGTTCAGCTCCCAGTTCCTGCTGCTGACTCATTTGCCTCAGTCTGCTAGAAAATGTGATGTGGACAGCCCTGATTGAGGCAATATGGTTTTCTGCCCAACTCAGGATCTACTGGCTTAGGGACAACAGACTGTTCGAGTGGGTGCCTCCCTGCTTGTTGACATATGCTACGTCTGGCATTGTAGGGCGGGAAAGACCAACTGCTTGCCTGTTTAAATCCTTGGCTCCAGAGGTACCAACGCCTTGCCCACTGCAAGGAGCTCTCTGAAATTGGACCACTGGCCTTCCTCCTCTGGCAGCCAGGATCCCTGAGCCTGCCAGTCTTCTGAGTGAGCTCCCCAAAGACTGGTATGGGTGGTTACTTTTATTGGGGAGCACTGTGCCCAAGGCCTAGCCTCTCTGCAAATGCTCTGGATGTTCCCACCAGGACAGACTCGGTCTCCGCCGGGGAGTTTAACTATCTGATTCAAGAAGCTTTTCTTGTGATCCCAACATTTTAAAAGGGATTTTGAAGGGGTCTGAAATGCAATTAAGCACATGGCACCCCATGATCGCTGCTGTCATTTAAACCTAACGGCTGCATCACCTGGCATGGGGAGGTTCGTGGCAGCAACCTGAAATTCTACACAGAGAGAAGGGTCTTTGATATCTTTCCCCCGGAAGAGAGATCTTTTGACTTACTGTGTCTATTTGGTAATCCAAGGACGGACTCAGAGAAGACATCGGACACGATTTTTCAGTCCAACCTATGTGTGTGATTTATGTCAGTAGTGTGTGTGTGTGTGTGTGTGTGTGTGTGTGTGTGTGTGTATATACCTGTATGTTGTGGTCGTTCAGCTGCTTATCTAATAGTTTTATGAAACTATTGATGCTCCTCCACTGAAACCACCACCTGTGGAAGGGAATTCCACATCCTTTGCCACTCTGACAGTTAAGAACCCTCTACGCAGTTAAATGTTAAACCTCTTTTCTAATTTTAATGAGTGGCTACGTGTCTTATTAAACTCCTTTCTGCGTAAAAGTTTTATCCCTATTGTGGGGTCACCAGTGTGGTATCCCCTCTCGAGCGTCTCTTCTCCAGAGAGCATGAGTTCAGTGCTCGCAACCTTTCTTCATAACTTCTTCTGTACTTGCTCCATTTCCAGTACATCCTTCCTGTGGACTGTTGCCCAGAACTGGACAGCATACTCCAGGTGAGGCCGGACCAGAGTCTTGTAGAGCGGGAGAATTGTTGCTTTATCTCTTGCGTTCATCCCATTTTAATGTGTGACAATATTCTGTTTGCTTTGTTAGCAGCTTGGCATTACATGTCATTGCTGATCCTGTCATCAACTAGGATCCCTAGGTTTTTTTTTTCATCCTAGATTCCCCCAGAGGTTCTCCACCTAGTGAGTAGATTGCATTTATATTTTTTGCCACCCTAATGCATTTTTACATTTTATTTTCCACATTAAACCTCATTTGCCATGTAGTTGCCTACCCCATTAATTTGTTCAGATCTTGAAAGGTTTCCACATCCTGTGGAGAAGTTATTGCCCTGCTTGGCTTGGTATTGTCCGCAAATACAGAGATTGAGATGTTTATCCCATCCTCAGTCGTTTATGACCAGAGTAAATGGGATTGGTCCCAGCACAGAACCATGGGGGGGACCCCACTTTCCACCCCTGACAATTCCGGGTACTCCCCATTTATCACTACCCTCTGAATTTGCCCTTGTAGCCGGTTTTCAATCCACGTACTCACCCTATTGTCCATGCCAACGGACCTTACTTTGTACTGTGAATGTTTATGGGGAACTGTGTCAAATGCTTTTGCAAAATCCAGATACACCACATACATTTTTTTATATTTCTTGAAAGTCTTTATTTCTCCTGGGCAAAGATTAAGAAATGGTCTAGATAAGAAACTATTGAAATTTTTCTGTAAATTAAAATAGGCCATGACTTCGGCAATTTCCGTAAAAATTGTCGGGCTGCAGAGAGATCAAGTGTCAGATCCCTGAACCGCCCATGGCATGGTCTGTTCTCTGTGAGAATCACGAATGTCTGGTGACTCTGGGAAATTGCCACGTAAAGCTAAGCTTTTTGATCAAAGCGAGTAGAAACCCTGAAATGTTTGATCTTCCGGGACAGGAGAAATCACTTGCTCTGACCCTAAGGGGGGAACTTGGCTGAAACTGACTGCAAAGGTTCCCGGACCACTGGAACAGATTTGGAAGTGACGGGACGTAATCCAGCCAGTCTATTGCTAAATGACTGAAAGGAGGAAACCACTTCTTTCATGGAAAACATTAACTCCTGTCGTGGAAATTCCACTTTACGCCATGCGTAGTCCATATCTCCTGCGCTTTAAGTGCCCTTTCAGCCTCTTGGTATAATGCATCTTGGTATCACCCTGTTTCCCCCACATATCCCCAAGTAAACACGTTAACCATCCTCTTACATCCTTGGCTCCATTGCTCGACCACCTGCCCTAATCCTCGGAGCAATCTTTGTTAAACCATCAAGCTCGATTATATAGATCGGCCAATCAAGCTAGGGCATTCTTTTAAACAGGAGGGGTTATACAACAACCAATGAACAATGACTAGGGGAGTCTTGTGGGTGTGTCTGGGCGGAGGCAGTGCATAAAATTTCTCATCCCCTGTACCTGAAAGCCATGCTCTCCAGTAAACGGGAAGCCGCATTGCTTGAAATCATGAACCCTGTCCGACTTTAACAGTTCAAAGGCTCCCGTTTTTTTTATTGTTGGCGTGAATCCTTATTCTCCATTGTTCAGAGAATGCATACCTGGATTATACTACCATTCTGTGAATAGGAGATTATCTGCAGATGTTTTTTTCCTTAACTGGTTTTGTCAACCTGAAGGAAAAACCAAAGTAAATGCAAACATGGCAAGTTCCCTCCCACCTACACAGCCCTTACGCTCACATTTCTTAATGCAAGAGAAGGCACATAACTTGGGAGTAGTGTTGGCAGTGGATGCAGCCGCTGGCTCAGTTTAAGCGGGTCCTCTGTCTGCAGAGGTATCCTCACAATCTATAGGTGACAGGAAACCCATTTCTGTGGGGGTGATGCATCAGCAGCCTTTGCCAAGTGAACAGTGCTGCACTGAGAGAAGACCACAGCCGCCAACAGTTTAGGCGCCGCTGATGTGAACGGAGAAAACCCAGTCTCATTGTCGCCTAAGCCTGCCGGGAACAAGTAACCCGCCGTTTGGAAGCACAACGCCTCCCTTCCACTTTTGGTATCTTAACACTCCACCGGAAGTGTGTCATCGGATGTCTTGTGTCCTCTGCACCCCCACCAATGCAGTAACCTCTGCCCCCTAAAGCCGAGTCCTTTGTCCCCACTTGCACTGCAAAACTTTTACATGAATATGATTTTACTGTTTTTATCTCCTCCCTTTTTTTTTTTTTTTTATAATTAGCATTGCAACACAGCGACTTATATTACTTTTCTGTCTGTTTAGCGAGCAGCTCTTGGACCAAATGTTACCAGGATCACCTTAGAATCTTTCCTTGCGTGGAAAAAACGAAAAAGGCAAGAACGAATAATTAAAGCTGAAGAAGACATGGAAAGAAGAAAAGCAGACTTTACAGCTGGAAAATCTTTAGGGGTATTACTTTCCACTTTAAATTTAAATTGTTAGATTTGTGTTTTTAAAAAGTGTTTTATGTAACTTCCTTCTCTCTTTTATTTTTTTATTTTTTCAGATCAGTGGACGTGAAGTATTTGAATTCCGACCTGAGCTTGTAGACGATGATGATGAAGAAGCAGATGACACTCAGTATATAATGGAACAGGATGAATATGAGGTATTCTGTTTTTTGATATCCAATGAGATTATGTGATTGCCATTTACAGTCACATGAGTAAAAAGTGATTTTAAAACTTCTAATTTATGATTGGTAGCGATTGGGGTCGGTGTGTGTGTGTGTGTTTTATTTTATGTGCTACAGCTGCAGGCACGACTTGCCTCTAATGGAGTATGCACCGCAGGCTGGTGGCTCCTGTAGAAATCTTTTCTTCATTGATGACAGTCCTTTTAACAGCGCTGAATGTCCGCTGCTGCAGGGTTTATTGGCTTCTGGCATAACACTGCAGTACATAGAAGAAGGTCCTCGTGAGTCCCCACCCCTTACCATCCTCCAAAAAGCCCATGCATTGTTTTCAGAATGTTGCACATTCTATTAATGAGGGTGAGGAGGATTGATTATAGAATGCTCTCCTCCATTCAGAGAAAGTGTTGCATTCTGTGAAAACAATGCATGGACTTTATCGTACAGGACAATAGGCAAGTATTTATAGACCCTGGGTTTAGTGGGTTATAGGCTTGTATCTCCAAGTGATTGCACACTGGCACACCAGCAAAGCTTTCAAGGATGTGCTACCCTGGGCGTCTTCCCTATACCCAACTACACCCCTTCAGGCCTCAGTTTTTTGCTAGTGTCTTAAGGATGGACCTCTTCTCCCGTCAAAGAAAAATCATTTTTCAGTTAACTAGTTTATTACCTTCATCTTTTTTTATGCTTTTTAATACCACAGATACCAGAGGCGATTCAGTTTGCATGTGTTGCGCTATATACGTTTCTCACTCACTCAAACACTGCATCTGGATTGGCTCAACTTCTGTAAACCTTTTGAAACTGTACCTGGACCCCATGCCTTGGGGACGGCCTGTAATGTTGCCTTGGGCACTGGATCCTACATGGTTGCTCCCATTGGCACTTGTAGTCAGCCAAAGGTTGCTATACAGGTCCAGGGTTAAGATCTATTGCTATGGGAACTTGAAGACCCCCTCAGTTATGCCCAATGTGGTGGGCGAAGCCTTGGGTGTGTGTATGTGTGTGTGTGTATGTATATATATATATATATATATATATATATATATATATATATATATATATATATATATATATATATATATATATATATATATATATATATATACACACACAATTACATTTTAGTGCTCAGGTAAGACGGGGGTCATCCTGGGTCTGACTGTTGCTGTAAAGACTGGGGCTTTGTTTGGAATGTTCTCTAAACAGTAATTTTTTTTTTTTTTTTTTTTACTGGATGGGTAATATTCCACTAATTGGAGCTTAGTCCCAAGTAGATGACCAGATGTTGCATCAAACCACTGTTTGTAAACTCTACCGCCACTTCTGCCTAGAGCCCTTACAAGGGTGCTTTCTCCACATTTTTGCCACAAGTATTCGTTACAGGATGAGTTGCTGCATACTCCTTCCAGACACTATTATCCTATATACCTCGCCCTTCTACATAAGTACACAGGGGAATACCTGCACTATGGCAGAAACAAGGCGAAAGGCAGCCATGGCTAAATCCAAGCAAACATTCACACGCAATCTCCTAGTGATGCTTCCCTAGCACCAGACCAGGAACCACTTCTTTTTATTTTTATTTTTTTTCCCCTGCATTTTAGGCATGCAACAAGTGGTCTGCTGACATAAGCAGAATTTTCTACATTTGTCACAATTAGTTGGACAACAAACAGCCTTAGTGCATGTATCCTTGTCCAGGACTACAAGACTCCACTACTAATCCGTTCTAGGGGTAGAGGGCAGTTCTCCAGTCTAGGTTGGATAACGATATGCCTGTCCTAGAAGATGCAGACTAAGATGGAAATGAGGATATACAGTGCATCCAGAATTCAGAGCTTCACTTTTTCCACATTATGTTACAGCCCTATTTCAAAATGTTACAATAACCCGTAAGGACAATGTGAAAGAAGTTTGTTTGAAATCTTTGCAGATTTTATCAAAAAGAAAAAACAAAAAAATGGAAATTTTTTCTAATCAGTTACCCATATTTGTGCCTTAATACAATCCTGTCTCTGAGGTCTACAGACGATTTCTTGGACTTTATGGCTTGGTTTGTGCTTTGACATGCACTGTTAACTGTGGGAGCTTATATAGACAGTTGTGTGCCTTTCTAAATCATGTCCAATCAACTGAATATACCACAGGTGGACTCGGTTGTAAAAACATCTCAAGGAGGATGATCAGTGGAAATGGGATGCACCTTTGCTCAATTTTGAGTGTCATGTGAATACATATGTATTTCCCCCTTTTATTTTTATTTTTTTGAGGTAAAAGTGAAGGAGGACTGCACTAAGGTAAAGAAAGCTATTTAGGGGGAAAAAATTTTTTTTACAACCCCATTAAGGGAAGACACATTAACCCACTTTTTTTTTTTATGAATTTGCAAAGATTTCAAACAAATTTCATATTGTCATTTTGGGTTATTGTTTGTAGAATTTTGAGGAAAATCATGAATTCAATGCATTTTGAAATAAGACTACCATAACAAAATTGAAGCGTTGTGAATACTTTGCGGATGCACTGTAGTAACTGTATTTGAGAGGATGCTGAAGATTTATTTTTTGCCCCCACACTTTTTTACATTTTGAAGTGGGAGCATCCCGCAACATGCTTGCTTATGTGGATAAACTCTGTTGTGCCATGCAAAAAAAAACTTTGACATTGTAGTTCTTGATTCTCCATCATCTCGCCAGGCCCCTGGTTGTTCTTTTGGTGGTAGGTTATGGTATTGGTAAGAAATATACAGTTTTATTTTTATTTTTTTTACTAGTTTTGAGCCCGTTTTTTTTCCTTTTTTGCTAAAATTAAAAAAATAGCCAACATTTACCACCAAATGAAAGCCCAAATTGTCCTGGGGAAAAAAACGGGTAAAATCCGCCTGAATGCACAAAGTAGTTGATATGTGCAGTTTTCACGAACTCATGTCAAAGTTGCAAAATTTAAAAAACAAAAATCACAAGGTGTTGTAATGGTAAAACATTTTCTTTTCCTAATGACTTCCTTTACCTCAGTGTAGTCCTCCTTTACTTACCTCATCCTTCAATTTTGCTTTTAAATGTCCTTATTTCTTCTGAGAAATCCTCACTTCCTGTTCTTCTGTCTTACTCCACACAGTAATGCAAGGCTTTCTCCCTGGTGTGGAGTGTCGTGCTCGCCCCCCCTATCTTGGACAACAGAAGAGTCAGACTCTCTACGTTGCAGAGAAAGGAGCTGTGTGTTAGTGGGCGTTCTGACTCTCCTGTTCAAGGGAGGGGGCGAGCACGACACTCCACACCAGGGAGTAAGCCTCACATTACTGTGTGGAGTTACAGAAGAACAGGCAGTGATGATTTCTCAGAAGAAATAAGGACATTTAAAAGCAAAATCGAAGGATGAGGTAAGTGGAGGAGGACTGCACTAAGGTAAAGGAAGCTATTTATGGGAACAAAATTACCTTTACAACCCTTTTTAAAGGAAGGCACATTAACCCACTTTTTTTTTTTTTTTTTTTTTTTTTTTAATAATTGCCTTCCCAAGGTTTATTTATATCCTATATTCGAATTAGCTGTGCTTTCTTATACTGTATACGGTTCTTCGCAGTGAAAACAAGAGTTCACTAAAGTGGCTTGATTCTGCAGCATCATTCCTTAAAGTGGTTCATAATCCACTTCTATTAAATGCTCCCATCCGCTCTGTACCATTCGAGTAATTGTCCCTGTGCTTGTGTTTTGTACAAAATCTCCCCTATTTGTACCTAAATATGAGCTCTGTTTCAGTGCTCAGCTGATTGTCGACTCTCTGGCTCACGGCTGCAGTGGGCGGGGCCGAGCCCTCCCACTGATGTCAGTTGGGGAGAGAGCCGACAATCAGCTGAGCGTCGGGAGCCACGCTCCTATAGGTACAATTGGGCAGAATTATTACAATGGTACAGAGCGGATGGGAGTATTTGAGAGCACTGTTATGAGCAGAGACGGGAGGTAGGAGGAGAAGGACTGGAGACAGATAGCAGGTTGCGAATGACAAAATCGTGCAAACTGACCACTGTGTCAGGGCTCGGTAGTCATGATTATTGTGGTCTGTTTGCAGAGGGGATGGTATAGCCAGGCAGGATACGCCCAGGTATTTGGGGGTTATCAAATGCTATAAATGCCTCTGTACCAATCAAAGCTATTAAATCATTCAAGGATTCTGCATATAGAACCTTTGAAACACTTGGACTCCTTTTCACACTGGAGGCTTTTTTAAGGGGGTTTAGCGCTTAAAAAAAAGCCTCATCTGCAATCCCAGTGTGAAAGCCTGAGTGCTTTCACACTGGGTTGCTGGAAGGACATCAAAAGTCCTGCAAGCATCGCTTCACCGCTCCTAAAGCGCCCCTGCCCGTTGAAATCAATGGGCAGCGCCTCCAAAGCTAGCGGGTGTTAAGCGCCCCTAAAACTAGCGGCGCTTTACCGCCCAGGCGCTGGCAGTGTGAAAGGGGCTCTTAAGAAGCCTCCTTCGGAGCTGTATCGTTCACCCAATTTTATTTGAGACCACGCCAACACATCTTCTCGACCTGGAACAAACCTGCTCCTTCCCTCCAACCTACTAATTCTCCTGTCCAGCCAAGCAACATTTTTGTCTTTCAATCCTTATCACTTGAAAGTCATAACGGACACCAGCCTTTCTGGCTGGGGAGGAGTGTTTCGGTCCCTCATGGTCCAGGTTACATGGTCACCTGTGGAAACTATGCTGCACATCAACATCCTGGAGCTCAGAGCAATACATATGGCTTTGCAGCTCTGGACTCCCCTTCTGCGAAGATGTCCAATCAGGATGCAGTTGGACAATGTCACAACTGTGGCCTATATCAACCATCAAGGGGACGTCCCCCGGTAGTTCAGCCAGATAATCTCATGGGTAGAAACTGGCTTCAGTTCAAATCTCAGAAGTGGACAACTGGAAAGCAGACCACCTCAGCCATCTGGATGTAGCCATCCTAGCCTCCAGATTTACCACCTCTGTCTGTGGCCAGGGCCAAAGATCCTCTAGCTCTGACTTCGGATGCCCTAATTCCTTGGTCTCACCTCAGGCTAATCTGTTCCTTTGCCCCAGTGAGAATTAAGCCTTGTCTGCTCAAAAATGTAGAGGCAGACTAATTCTCATTTTTCCTTCCTTCTTTTATTTCCTGAATCAGTGTATCAAAAGGAAATCTGCCGTCTGGTAATTCCTCTTGACCATGTTAAAAGTAAACGCGATGGGTTCATGATTAACGATCAACTCGCCCATATACTTTGTATTAACGCCCAAAAAAATGAACAAGATATGGGACCCGTGGATATCTCGACTCTGTATGGAACTCGATTTTGTCATTCGCAACCTGCTATTTGTCTCGTGTCCTTCTCCTCCTACCTCTTCTTCTCTCCTTTATATTTTTTTCTTTTTCTTTTCCTCTCTTCCCCTTTTTTCTTATTACTTCCTTCCTTTTCTAGTACTTGTATGTACAATACAGATGATAGCTTATGGGGCCTCACACAGTAGTGAGCCCTGAGATGATCTATACCCCAAGTGCCCTCCGATCCGCCCGGACAGAAGGGGACAGATCTCCATCTGGTGTGTGTTTTTTTTTTTTTTTTTTTTTTTTGCAGATCGGATTGCAGATAGGCGGGTGTAAACGGACATGAGTCGTTTACATTTGCCGCTCTATAGAGGTGAATGGAGAGTCTGTTTTTGAGTCCACCTGAGAAACAGGCAGATGCACTCGATCGGGGTGATCATGTTAAAGGGGCCTAAGGCTGCTTTCACACTGATGCACAGCAGTTTACCTGCACCTCAACTGACCTCAATCTTCACTTCTTCCTCAGGATTCCTGCAGCTGGCTTGTACTGCCGGTGGGTGCTGGTGGCTGGTATTGCTGGTTTATACTGATGACTGGTACTGCTGGCTGGTATTGGTACGGTTACTGATGGCTGCTGTCCCAGATCACGGGTTTCCGTGTTCTGACCCGCCATCCCCGAGCATAATTGTGACAGAAGCATGCCGCTGCAGTAGAGCAGAGCCGATGCTTCCTGTCACAGGCGGAGTACATTTGGTATCACTCCGTCTGTGAAGGAACTGGCGCTAATACAGGAAGCATCGCCTTTGCTTCCTCTAGCGGTGGCTCCATTCTTCTCACTAATGCTCGGAGATGGCGGGTCGGGAACCCACGATCTGTGCTTGCCGACCTGCCATCTCAGAGCAAGACATGGCGGGCCACATTGGAGGGCGCCCGGCTTACATTCTCAAGGACAAATCTCCTCCTGCACTTTCACATGCCCATTCAGTGGGAGTTTCCTGGGCTTTCTAGCACCAAGCCTCTGTAGCCTACCTTTGTAAGGTTGCCACCTGGTCTAAGTTCAGTCAGGTGATCAATCCTCTGTGGAAGCAGGTTTCGGCTGCAAGATTCTTGCAGCACTTTGAACTTGAGCTTTTTGATTGTTGTGCCTGTTTTGTACACTTTTGTTTGACCCATTGTTGCCCACCCTTCTTCATTGCTTTGGCACTATCCATGGTGTATGAATACTCTTGTCTGTGTTCTGTAATGTATGAGTAAGATGAGCAGAATTTTGACTTGCATGTGCATTCCATATCTTGGAGTACTATACAGGACACTGACTACTGTTTTATTCCTCGGTTGCTCTACATTGCTTGCTACAAAACTTGCATAGTGGGGAAGAGTTCTAGAGGAGGTGTCCTATTACCTGAAGATACAAGCCTGTAACCCAGTGTCCTGTTGTTTTTGCCTGCATCCTGTTCTGTACTCCAAGCCATGGAATTTACAAGCAAGTCCAAATTCTTCTTGTACAATGGGGAGAGAAGACAGGTGTGGGTGCCCATGGGGATCTTCAATGTACAACAGTGCTAGACCCAAAGCTTTTAACCCTTGGGGGGGTCCTCTGCGAGGACTAGGAATCTGTGAGGAGAGAAGACTTCTCAGGGACCTATGGGACATCATTCACTTCAGATAAGTTGCCCTATTGCAGCTGTAGTGCAAGTGCAACAAAAACTACAGCTTTAAAAGAAGCTGTAAGCTTAGAAATATGGGAGCTGCCATTGCTGACCTTGATTGGTAATCTGAGCTTCACTAGGAGTTTTGCTGCTTCAGATAATGGCTGTGTGAGCAAATTGATAGGAAGATGAGTTTTAGTGCTGATGTGTACATCCTTATTTATTTTGATTCTCCAAGTAAAAACCTTCAAACAGTTGCTCTTCAAGGTGAATCTGCTTTACCCACACAGGGCATGGTAACTGGTTCACTTAAAGTTGGCTCTCCCCAGCCTCAAACTTCCCTTTTTGTTCCCTCACTGCCCTGTTCTGGCACCGGAGTAAAAGAAGGTTCTTTTATAAGTAACAAGTTGCTGGAGTTGGAGCTCCAGAGTTTCTCTTCCGTTCATGGACAGACACAGCAGCCTTTGACCTTAGGGTTATATCTGCTTCCTTCCAGGAGAGTTAGGCAGAAACAAAGCACTTTTAAATGTTAACACTTTCCTCAGTGCAGCTCCTCCCCAGGGGGCGTGGTTCCCCGGGTATAACCCACACCCTGCTCTAGCAGCTCCAGTTTCTTTCTGCCTAACGTCAGGAGAGGACAGGCACTCTGGAGATTTTATTTCTTGCAATTTTCACGCTTTTTATTATTTTGTTCCTGCATTTTTGAATCCTGTGATTCTTCTATTAACAGCCGACTGGGTGACAGGCTGGGTCTTGACTCTTGTAGTCCCCCCCCATGTTCGGCCATCGAGTGTGTGCCGGCGCTCAGCTCTGGGTTGTCCACAACGGGCCCCATTGCTCCAGGGGCGGCCGGGGAACTACATGTTCCAGGACACGCATATGACTGGTCTCTATGGCCTTGTCACAGTGTGTCTGGCCGACAGCCATGCCGTTAGTGAACGTTGGTTCTGTCCGGGATACCTCCCGGAGTCGCAGGACGGGTAAGTAGTGGCCCCTTGCCCTGGCAAGGTGGTTTGGCTGGTGTTTTCCCTGGGGAGGTCGAATGAGGGTTTCCTCTCCCTCCTTTCCCTGACTGGTTAGCGGCTGTGAAGGGGGGCCTCCTGGGTTTTCTTTATTACCGCCGGGGACTGTTAACTCTGGGGGGTGCTGCTGTGTTGTACGAGGTGTTTGGTGCGTCACTGGGGATTTTAAACTGCGCCACGGCTGCCATTTTGCCGTGGTCACGATTTACATAGCTCGGCGGCCATTTTCCTGTAGCCCGCTGGTGATTTTTTTTACCTCACACGGCGGCCATCTTGGAAATCTCTTGGCCTCTTGTGACAGTTTTAGCGCTGTGAAACGTTGTGATTCTTCCCTGAGGTGACAGACACAGCACAGCCAGCATATCAGAGCACACCTCAGGTTTTTAGCTCTCTCTGAAGCTGGGTGGGGTGGTGTGTCCCTGGGAGGCCTCTGCTTCTATTTTTGCAGCCAGGAGGTGTCCGGTGGGGTGCTCTGTCTTGCAGTACACAGCGGTGGGGCAATATGGAACCTGCATCTGGTGTTTCTGCCCCAGCTATGCCTGAGATATACTTTAATCCCCCTGCTCCTGCCGCATCTGTTGAGGCAATGTCAGCTGTACTTGAGGTGTTTCTCGCCAGGTTTGAAGCAGCTAGTGCCCAGTAGGGGGGTATAAAGCGCCCCCTCCCTGAGCCTGCTTCTGGGGATGTCTCTGACACAGACTCATTGCCTGCTGTTGCTTCTGATTCTGTAATGTCAGATGATGCAGGCTTAACCCACACGGACTGTGAGGATGACTCTGCCTCAGGGTCAGTGAATGATAGGGAATTTGTTAGAGCTCTTATTTCTGCGGTGCGTGATACTCATAAACTTGAGGATTTGGCAGGGGCACCAGTTGTGCCGGTCCCTTTTGGGTTCCGCAAGCTGCCCAGCACCGCAAAAGTATTTCCCTGTATTTCTTATTTGGAGCATTTGCTATGTAAGGAATGGGACATGCCACAAAGTTTTTGCGGTCCGTTATCCCTTTGAGGAGGACTTTAAAAAAAAAAAAAGTGTCTCTCCTCCGTCAGTGGACCCTCCTGTGTCCAGACTGAGTAAAGCCACCACATTGCCTGTGGTAGGGGCTCCTTCTTTTACGGACCCCACTGATAGAGTGGAGTCTGTGGCCCGCTCTGTTCACAGTTGTGGGTTCGGCTGTGAGACCGGTCGTGGCCGGGTCTCTGGTGTCGCAGACACTGACTGAACTGGAAAAGTTGTTGCTGCAGAAGCTGGAGGAGCAGGATGCTTCCGAGACCTGCAAGGACCTGGCTGAACAATTGGTTCAGGGTCTAAAATTTGTCTGTGAGTCGGCCCTGGATACGCTTCCCTTGCCTTCCAGAGCCTCCGCCAATGCGGTGGTACTACGCCGCCTTGTGTGGCTGAAATGCTGGTCTGCGGAGCAATCCTCCAAGAAGGCCTTGGTAGATTTGCCCTTTAAGGGTGAACGGCTTTTTGGGGCGTCCCTGGATGACATCATTAAGGATGCCACAGGTGGTAAGAGCACACTGCTCCCACAGTCTGGGAAGGGCAAGGAGCCTCGCCGTAGGCAAGGGCCCTCTTTTACTACCCCAAAGCGTTTTTTTTTCGTGCGCCCAGTGCAGCAGGAAAAAGTTTGCAAGGTGTTGAGGTGCCCCCTGCAGGGCAGAAGCGCCCCTGTTTCCGCAAGCCTGCGGACGAACCTGCTTCCGCATGAAGGTCTGCCCCCGCCCAGGTCTTGGGTGGGGGGCCGGCTTCACAAATTCGCGGCTCGGTGGAGGTTTCTCCTCTCCGACCGCTGGGTTTGCGAGGTAGTTTCCTCGGGGTACAAGATGGACTTTTCTCTCTTGTCCACCAAACAGATTTTTTTCCTTCCAACCTCCTGCTTCATCCGGTTTGCCGGAAGGCTCTGTCAGGGGCTGTCCAGGATCTTCTGGTCAGGGGAGTGATTGTGCCAGTTCGGCCTGGCCTTGGGCACCACAGGTTTTCACCAAGGTGCTCGCCCCGATACTGGCCCTGCTGAGACAGCGAGGGATCGCTATCGTTTGATACCTGGACGACCTTCTCCTGAGAGCTTCCTCAGGCTCAGAATTAGAAGAGGACGTGTCTATCACGTGTCAGACTCTCCGAGAGTTCGGCTGGCTTCTGAATATCCAGAAGTCAGTGTTGGTTCCGTCTCTGCGTCTGGAATACCTAGGGCTAGTCCTGGATTCCGCAGAGGCGAGAGTTTTTCTCCAAACGGAGAAACTTCAGACTCTGCAATCTGCGGTGCAGCAGTTGTTGACCCAGAAGTGGTCGTCTCTTCGATTCTGCATGAGGGTTCTGGGTCTGATGGTGGCCTCTTTCGAGGCAGTTCCTTATGCCCGATTCCACACCAGGGAACTACAGAGGGAGATTCTGTCACATTGGGACAGGCTCCTGTCTTCTCTGGATTCAGTTGAGTCAACTGGTCAAGTCTTCTCTGATGTGGTGGCTCATGTCTCCGGTGCTTCGAGCCGGGAAGTTGTTTCTGCCATGTCACTGGACAGTGATCATGACGGATGCCAGCCTCTCCGGCTGGGGGGCGCGTTTGGGGCACCCAGTCAGCCCAGGGGCGCTGGACTTAGGAGGAGTCTCGCCTGCCGATCAATGTTCTGAAGCTCTGAGCAATCAAGCTGTCCAGCTCTATCGGCCGTGTACGTTCCGGGTGTTCAGAATTGGCAAGCCGACTACCTAAGTCGCCAAACACTGGACCCAGGAGACTGGTCCCTTCACCCGGAGGTGTTTTGGAGTCTATGACAAAAGTGGGGCACTCCAGACGTGGACCTTCTAGCGTCCTGTCTCAACCGGAAGGTGCCACGGTTCGTTGCCAGGTCGAAGGACGCATCAGACGCGTTTGTGGCTACTTGGGGTCACTATCGACTGATTTACGTCTTCCCTCCTCTGAAGCTTCTTCCTCGCCTGCTGCGCAGAGTGGAAGCCGAAGGGATTCCAACAATCCTGATCGACCCAGACTGGACGCGCCGCTCCTGGTACGCGGACCTGGTGCGTCTGGTGGCAGACGCCCCCTGGCGTCTACCTCTGAGAAAAGATCTGCTGTCGCAGGGTCCGATCCTCCACCCTGCTTTACAGTCGCTGGCTTTAACGGCGTGGCTGTTGAGAGCCAGGTACTGAAGGAGAGCCAGGTACTGAAGGACCGAGGCCTATCGGGCTTGGTGGTCTCTACCATGCTGCGTGCACGGAAGTCTACCTCACAATTTACCATCGTACGTGGAAGGCCTACATCTCTGTGTGAGGGGATGAAATGGCACCCTCGTTCATACGTGGTGTCTAGGATTCTGCTGTTTTTTACAGCGGGGAGTGGATCAGGCTCTCGCCTTGAGTACGGTTAAGGGTCAGATTTCGGCTCTGGCCGTTTACTTTCAGTGAGCTTTGGCGGCGCACTTCTTGGTGCGTACGTTTGTACAGGGGGTCCGACATGTGGCTCCTCCGGTGCGCCATCCACTACCCCCATGGGACTTGAATTTAGTCGTTTCGGTGCTTCAGGATGATCCCTTTGTTGACTCTGTCACAAAAGGTGTTTTTTCTGGTAGCAATTACCTCGATCAGACGAGTGTCTGAACTGGCGGTCTTGTCTTGCAAGGCTCTCTATTTGGTCATCCATAAGGATAAGGTGGTGCTGCGGCCGCAACCGTCTTTTCTCCCGAAAGTGGTTTCGGCTTTCCACATTAATGTTCTTCCATCCTTATGTCCTCAGCCGAAAAACCAGAAGGAGGCCACTTTACATTCCCTGGATGTGGTTCGGGCCCTACGAGTGTACTTATCTGCTCCGTTCCGGAAGTCGGACTCGCTGTTCGTGTCGGTGGCTGGTCCCAGAAAAGGTCTGGCAGTCTCGTCGGACACCATTTCTAGGTGGATACGACAGGTTGTGCTTCAGACCTATGCCCTGAAGGGGCGGGCGCCTCCCTTTCAGGTAACGGCGCATTCGACCAGGGCGATCGGTGCCTCTTGGACTTTCTGGTATCAAGCCTCTGTGTTACAGGTGTGTAAGGCAGCGACCTGGTCGTCGGGCCACACTTTTTCAAAGTTTTACGAGGTGGATGTGAGTGCATCTTCTGATGCCTCCTTCAGCCGCAAGGTGTTACAGGCGGCAGTTTAAAGTTGGAGTTCCTCCGTTGAGGTTTTGTTTGGGGTGTAGCTTGGTTTGCTGTGTTGTTTTCCCCACCCCTCGAATTTTTTTACACTGCTTGGGGACGTCCCTAAGGTCAAAGGCTGCTGTGTCCGTTCACCGTAAAATCAATTTCTCTGAATTCATGGACGGACACAGCACCCACCCCTTTTGTTTGTACTGCTTGTTACGAACTGGAGCTGCACTGAGGAAAGTGTTAACACTTAAAGTGCTTTGTTTCTGCCTAACTCTCCTGGAAGGAAGCGGATATAACCCTAAGGTCAAAGGCTGCTGTGTCCGTCCATGAACTCCTGAGAAATGGATTTTACGGTGAGTACAAAAATCCTATTTTTTCTTTTGCCCGCTGATGTTGATGCCTATGTAAAGCAATGAAGGACTTTCTGTAGCAGTTATTTGTGTGCACAGTAGACTCCTTTTTAAAATTATTCCTCTAAAATAATCGCCTAAAATTAGGTCTACCAGAGTGCCTGAACTCTGAAATTACAGAAACATTTCAGTATTTGTTTGCTCTTTTTCAAGGCGCCTTTTTTTTTTTTTTTATTCATAAATGTCTAAAAAAGAAGGTAGTGGGATTATTTCCAGACACAGATGACAATATCTCACAGTCCCATTATTTGATACAGTAAAAGAAAAGACAGTTAAGAGAGACAGTCGCTCTCCCAAAATGAGGGATTTTTAGAGAGATGTCAATACTGTATAAAGGTAAGCACACTGAACACAGATTGTTCAAAAAAGTATATCAAAATTTAACAAACGTTAAAAACAATTTGAGTATTAGCATTGACCACAATAGTTACAAAAGCAGGATAAGTAACAGTATGCAGGTGGTCAACAAGTTTCGCACAGACATGCTTTGTCAGGGCCTTGCAACTTTTCGTTTGAATTGTGTGGTCTGTGTAGGACATAAAAATACATCATTAATACAAATTATATAATATAATACAACAAGTTACATAATTATAACATCATAAATGTCATCTGTGAAACCCGAATTTTAAGGAAGATCTTTTTCACAAGTGTGTGGTTTTTTTTTTTTTGTTTCTTTAAAGAATGACGCTTCAGATGTTCAGGATATTGATCTCAGTCGATTTGTTCTGAAAGATGTTGATGACACTGGAATAACCGTAGCCAGCAGTGAACGTTTCAGCACATATATGCCATCAACCAATAGAGAGGGTAAGTTAATGGTAATCATTCTGTGTTTCAGCAGTTCTAGCCTTAATTTACAGAGTTTGCATAGTGTCCCTTCTCCAACCATGATAAGTTAACATTTTCCCTTTTACATGCACCCACCAAGATTAATCTAGATATTAAGAGATCTACCTCCCCCCCCCCCCCCCAAAAAAAAAAATGTGCACTTGATCTCATAGCTTGTGGACTTGTAGGATGATGTATGTTGACCACTTCCTGTCCGTAGGAGGTCCTATTGCATCCTTCAGTTGAAGTGGTAATTTCTGAATGATGCCTGCAGCTACAGGCATCATTCAGATATCTTTCTTTTCTGCTGGCGGTTCCCTGTAAAGTAAAAGCCATTCTAGTGGCTATTCAGCCACTAGATTGCTTTTGCAGGCAGCAGGAGGGGACATCCCTGCCCTCCGGTGCCTTTCCGGCCTCTCCTGTTTAATCGGGAAGCTGGATTTCCAATCCAGCAGTGGCACTGGACTGCCATCGAGCTGGCCGTGGACATCTCTATGACCCTGGGAGGCCGGAAGCCATGTCATAATGTCCCTTCCAGTTTTGGCAGATGTAAACACTGGCAGGTATTTAATTTTTTTTTTTCTGCTTTTCAGGGTACAGGAGATATCTGGAATCTCATTGACCCCAGATGTCTCCGTAAAGAGGACTTGTCATGCCTTATTTATGTTACAAGGGATGTTTACATTTCTTGTAATAGGAATAAAAGTGGTGCAAAAAAAAAGGAACCGTGTAAATTTTTTTTTAAGTGCCCCCATCCCTATGTGCTCGAACACAGAAGCAAAGGCATACATAGGTGGCATCAACAGCGTTCGCAGCACACATGTGAATTATTGCCACGAACATTACAATGAGAGCAATAATGGCACTAGATCTCCTAAACTGGTAATCTGTTAATTTTTTTTTAAAGTACTGTTTGTCCCCATTCCACAAGTGACATGTTGGGTATCTACTCAGCGTAACATCATCTTTCACAGCGTTTCTTACATTTAGGCCAATGCGACATATTAAACGTCTGATTTGTGCAAAAGTTATAGCGCCTACAAACTATGGGATATATAATGGCTTATTTATTTTTTATACTAGTAATGGCAGCAGTCAGCGACTTATAGCGGGACTGCGATATTGCGGCAGAGAGTCTGACACTGTGGGAACTGGAGACAATAGAGTGATCAGTGCTAAAAATATGCATTGTCGCTGTACTAATGACACTGGCTGGGTGGTGGTTAAGCATTCAGGGCAATCAAAGGGTTAAATGTGTGCCTAACCAGTGTCTTTGTGTGCTGTTTTTACTAAGGGATCTAATGGATTATATTCCCTGCATTGCATGGAAAGAAAATTCATCATGCTGACAGAGCACAGATCTGCCTTGGTTACATAGGCAGAGCTCTGTTCTGTGTCTCTCCTCGCTGATCAGCGGGTGCTGGCGGAAATCATTTGGCCAGCACTTGCTGATTGGCTTGTGCTGTGTCTAATCGCAGCACAGCCACGCCATGAGCGCCCCCACCCATTCTGTGCATTAAGGTAAAAAACCCTCTTTGCTGCAGCTGCCCCCAGAGCCCCCCTCTTTCTTACATGAGCCCATCCGATCCAGCGATTGTGCATGAGCCCAGTAGCTCCAGCCGCTTTCTGTCATCAGACAGATTGAATGGCTCTCGCTGCTGCCAATCAAATCCAGTGACGCAAGAGCGGGTGGCCCGAGTCCCGTGTCAATGGAGACAGCAGCAGGACTTAACAGCTCGCCCGCATGGGTGCCCCCAGGAAATGCAGCTTTCCGTGGGGACACCCAATGAGGTGGAGCAGCCAAGAGCGCAGGTGTTTCGAATAGTGGCCCCCCCCCCGTCAAAAAATGCCTCCACCAGGGTGTGCATGCGCAGTACGGAACAGCACTGCAGCTGATTTCTCGACCAACTGTTGTGGCGGCCTGAAGACGCATGCACAGATCGTAGGGGGCGGTATTCCTCGATCTGCACCAAAGGAAAATGTAATTGTCAGATTCTTCCTCGCTATTGTAGGGCAGGTTGTGAAGTTCTTGAAGAGCGGGTTTAGGGTGTGTTTTAACCTGCCCTTAGATGCAGCCAAAACACTCCATTTATCACAATGAGCCCGCCGTGCAACGCGGAAAACACGGTGTTCAATACAGGCAAAACCCGCTCTGCAACAACAAGGCAGAATCTGACAAGTACATTCTCCCTCCGCTGTTTGTATAGCGTTGAATAATGCCTCAGATGTGCACATACGCTGTGTTTACATCACGCCAGCTGATCAACATATACGCTGGAGTGACGTTTGTTACTGCGCAGAGGCATTTGCACAGAGGAGGTAAGTATAACATGTTTGTGAAGGTCGTTTGTTCATTTTTATAAAAAAAAAAAATCAGTTTAACATTAACCTCCTCCTTAACTTGCCAAGAACTCGATGAAAGGCACCAGTCTCGCATGTTTACCAAAACAAAACGAAATCTGCGCTATCGTGGTAATAAGCGGCCACAAACAATCCAGTGAAACAAAGCAATGAACAATATACAAAAAATTGTAGCGCTAAAATATAAATTAAAAAATAAAACACTGAAAGTCTATATCAACACTGAGTGGCAGTGTAATCAGATGCAAGTCCATGTAATTGTGTAAACGTTGATAGATGAATAAACCATGTGCAGTAAATGATTCCAAACACCACGGTGATTCACGGTAAATTAATCGTGTGAAAACCACCACCAAAAGGGGAGGCTTACCAGATGTATTTAACCCAAATAAGCGTACGCTCAAAGGGTCAATAAAAGCTGAATGTGAATTGGCGGAAGACGCATCAACAGGAACTGGATATACAATCGGCAGGATATCCTGAAGACATCACTTGAACCAGGACAGGGGGAAGTATCAGCAACTTGGAGGTAACTCTCAGAGGATCAGACCATACCCAGAGTGCATGAAGGAAAACGAGAGGCACATAGAGTGATACCGTAACAACTTAGAAGGTTTAATAACGGTTAAAAACACTTAGTTTCGATGAGTAAAAAGGACATCAATATAAAAATGCGCATGGCAGTGCTGCCTGCAGATGATGCAAACTATTGCGAAACACGTCAGGACTCTACTGCTGCCATGCGCATTTTTATATTGATGTCCTTTTTACTCATCGAAACTAAGTGTTTTTAACCATTATTAAACCTTCTAAGTTGTTACGGTATCACTCTATATGTGCCTCTCGTTTTCCTTCATGCACTCTGGGTATGGTCTGATCCTCTGAGAGTTACCTCCAAGTTGCTGATACTTCCCCCTGTCCTGGTTCAAGTGATGTCTTCAGGATATCCTGCCGATTGTATATCCAGTTCCTGTTGATGCGTCTTCCGCCAATTCACATTCAGCTTTTATTGACCCTTTGAGCGTACGCTTATTTGGGTTAAATACATCTGGTAAGCCTCCCCTTTTGGTGGTGGTTTTCACACGATTAATTTACCGTGAATCACCGTGGTGTTTGGAATCATTTACTGCACATGGTTTATTCATCTATCAACATTTACACAATCGCATGGACTTGCATCTGATTACACTGCCACTCAGTGTTGATATAGACTTTCAGTGTTTTATTTTTTAATTTATATTTTAGCGCTACAATTTTTTGTATATCGCATGTTTACCAGCCTTGTCATCTTGGCACTGTAAACTGTTGGGTTTAAAGGCTTTGTATGCATGTTTGTTACACCCATATGTAAGGTGTGACGTGACACAGTCACATTCCCCAATCTCCACTTTCAAATTGCTCCCCACTTACCTAAATCGTAAGATTGTTGTTCCTGCATCCTTGTGTTTTACCTTTTTAAATGGTTGTGGTCCCCCCCCCCCCCCCCCCCCCACACACACACACACACACATCCATTCATAGGATTTGTGAATGGAAAGCCACTGTGGCAGACTGATTCATGGATTTCAAAGTACTGTTCTGGTTCCGATGCTCTACATGCTCCAATGCAAAGGTTTTTGTAATTATGCAGGTTCATTTATAAAATGTTTGCAAATGGAGGTAGACTACACTTTAATTTCTTGCTCTCCTACACTTTTACCAAAAAATAATCATTACAGATCTCACCAATTTACTGTTTGCATATTCATTTAGAAGTGCTTATTGCAAGGCATAGTATTGCATTTAACCCCTGCTGTTCCAAAAAGTCTGCTGTTTACTCTCAAAACGTATTTTCTCTTCAGACATAAAGTTAAGTGAAGCATCAGGAGGAGAAATGACAAATGGTGAGCATAGCGACTATGAAGAAGAAAGTTATGACGAGGATCAAGAAGATAATTTGATCAATGATGTGCCTGTTGATGAAAACCTTTTTACTGGAGAAGATTTGGATGAACTTGAGGAACAGCTAAACACACTCGAGGAATGAATCTCACAGTTCACATTTTACATCACTAGTGAGATATTCAGACTGCCAAGCTCTTCAAATTTTTTATTATTTTAAACAACAAAGTTTAATTGTTCCCTTACTGCTTCTGAAGTGCACATCAAGAAGAAAAATAAACAAATAAAAATCTTATGGTGTTGTCCTGAGATTAGCAGACTGATGAAACTCTCTAAAGGAATGACAAAGTTCTCTTTGGGTGTAGTGGTATGTGATGTCTTTTACTATAACGCAAATTTCTGTGTTGATTTGTAATGATTTAGTAAATGCATCCAGCAAGAACCTATTGCCTGTTGAGATTTTGAATGGCTAGAAATGCTCTTGATTTTTACTGTTGCAGTACAAATGTGCACACAGGCTTGTTGTGGCCATACACTAACTGTCCTAACCTGTGATAACTCCTCAATAGGGATCACCTGGCAGAACAGGGTTTTTAAAATAAAATAAAAAATGTCTTAAAACTTGTTATTGCCTAGGTGGATGGAGAGAAAGTCTGCTACCTTTGTGCTCTTGCATTCTATGGTGAAGTGGTAAAACGAAATAAAAGCACACATAAATATTTAACTTTTTACAGGTCTGGCAGGCTTGTACTCTTGCCAACATTCTCACCAACCAGAACCAGGAGATTCCACAAGGCATGCGACTTAGAGTAATAGTTGTGCCTACAAGAGCTCTGCATTGATGATGATGAAAATGTCAGACACTCTGTTCACTGTAACATCTGCTGATATCCCTGGCCCAGGGTGTGGCTGCCATGCCATCAGGGTTAAATGACAATTTCTTTGAAATCTTTATACGTAATCTAAAATGTTAAATGTATGCTTGTCTTAATACGCTTGCTCTCAGTTGTTTAAAGACAGTGTGACCTGATTCCAGACTGTCCATTATAATTTCTAGTTATTTTCTCAATTGACACCCTTAACCTGAAAGATTATTATGTCTACCTAGTAGTAGAGGGAATCCTCCATATCATGCCACATCAGTTGTCCTATTGGGATATGTGGTGGAGAGTGTTGCTCCTGTCTCAACTCCACATTTTTGCATTGATGCATGTTACAAATGTATTTAGGGTAATATGGTGGAAATGGGACAACCAATTCCCCAAGCCATGACCATGTGTGGGTGGTTCTTCTCCCCAACAGCATCTGTTATATTTAGAATCTGCTCTGCTGTGCAGGGCTCTAAACAACAATGTCATTTATTCAGAGATTTGTAAATGAAGGAACTGTAAGTATCTTTGCCACTGCAGCAGACGGGCTTCTAGTTCTCAATAGAACACAAATGTGGCAATTTCTGTACTCTTAGGGTCCGCACGTCTGAAAGGACCCCATGTCCGCTTTTTCATCTATCCGTTTGCGGATGAAAAAGGGACATACATTGGTCCCTATGTGATTGCGGGTGTCAGCGGATAAACATCCGCTGACACCCGTAATCACCCGCCTCCGCATAGATCCGATTTTTTTTTTTTTTTTTTTTTTTTTTTCCTTCTGTCTGCGGATCGGATGAACACGGACATACTGTCCGTGTTCATCCCCCCCCCCCCCCCCCATAGGGGAGAGCAGAGAAAAGACAAGGCTCAGCGGGGATATACGGAGCGATCCCCGCTGAGCTTACGCACACACAGAGGTGGATCATTACTTATCTGCCCCATGTGAAAGGGCCCTTAGGCCTTGCAGTCTTCAGTGTGAAAGCCCGAAGGGGTGCGCTAGCAGGACTGCTTCAAAAGTCCTGCTAGCCGCCTCTGAATTGACCCTTTTTTTTGTCCGCTAGCGGGGGTTAAAACTGCACCACTAGCGGCCGAATATCGCGGTAAATACGGCCGTAAAAATTGCGCCACTATACCGCACCTCCCCCACGTGAAAGGGGCCTTAGTCCATGACTGCCTCCAACTGAAAGTCTGTACAGACGTAGAGCTGGAGCAAGAGTCTGCAGCCCAGAGTTGCAACAGCAATCCATTGATCGTGGGTGCAATGCTTTTGCAGGCTCCTATGCAAAAAAATGCATTAATTTTTTTTTTTTCTGTAACAGGTGGTTTTGGCCTTCAATGCAGGATTACATGGCATTTGGGGTATTCTGGATTGTTGAAGTTTTTAGTACTAATGGCAAAACACATATATGAGCATTGCTCCAGGAAAATGTTGTAGGGAAGTTGTCTGACGCTGACATGCAAGGATGGAGGAGGACCTGCTTTGAGGTTCCGGCAACCAATGCTGGAAAATACCTGTACAGTCCTAAAATTGAGCTTTTGTATTCATTACGAGTAAAATAAGGCAGTTTATCAAAACTAGAGCAGCTTTGCATGGCAACCATTCAGATTTTTTGTTTTTTTAAATGTTCGAAGTTTAACTGAGCAAGCTGAAGATAGGCATGGGCCTCCATGCACAGCTGCTCCAGATTTGATAAATTCCCTAAACGATCTTTCAAACATATAAATAAACTTGTGCTTGTCCTATCCTGTGTCTGTTACAGAGCTACAAATTCACAAGCCAGTCCCTGTATGCAATGTCTGGGTTCTAATATATTAGAGCAACAGTGTGAGTTATAGAAGCATACTGTTCTTTACCTGAATATTAAAGATGCTTGGTTCAAGTATTTTTTGAAAAATCAAGAGATTGTATGATGATTGTGGCAGTGCAAATTAAATTTGGACTCTGTAAATCTTGCACTAAATCTGTTTTTTGTTTTCTAGAGTAAGCATGCTACTGTGTCGACTAAAGTATTTTTCCTCCTAACTAGAGTTAGTCCAGTAGATAAGTCGGGTTCTTTCTGGGCCTAAACAAGTCTCTTTACCTGGCCACCCACATATCCAACATTGGTCCAGAAAGCTTTATTTTGTTAATGTCAAACATGACATCCATTGTAGAGGTGGGAGTATGGTTGGTTGTTGTGGTATGTTTTTGTTTTCCCCCAAATGCCCATCATTTTTTTTTTTTAATCTTCTACCAAATTTGTCTTGCCTTTTTTTTTTTTTCATTTTCCAGCCATCAACACATTATCATAGAATACCAGTTTTTACTAAAGCTGCAGAGTGCAAAATCAGGCTCACTTGCATAGAAACCAATCAACAGCTTGTCCAATTATGCTTTGGCAATAAAACCTAGAAGCTGATTGGTTTCTATGCAGAAGTGAGCCTGATTTTGCACTATTCAGCTTTATTAAGTAAACCCTGTAAATGTCTAACTTGCTCTTCTCCCACATCCATGAAAGTTATGTGTAAGCCAAGGCCAAACAAAGCTTTACAACTTGAAGTGGAACTTTACCCATAACAACTGATAAAATATTCTTTAGCAAGACTCTCCAGTTTCTTGCTGAAGGCTGCCATTTTGCTGTAGTCCGGAGCAGAAGTAAATCTTTAGGCTGGAAGCAGATTGGCCTCCGAAGGTTCTGTGTGGTTTTTTTTGGCATGCTACCGAGAATAGAGAACTGAGGTTGTGCAGAGCATAATGGGACTTAATTTTTGTACTTTACAAAAAAGTTACACAAATCACTGATGTGCATCTGTAATCCAACCCCACCGCCCCCCCCCCCCCCCCCCCCCCCCCCCCCCCCCCCCCCTTCAGCACAATTAGCTGGAGGATCCTTTTTTTTTTTTTTTAAAGGATGATACTTGGTCCATTCTCCTGGCTTAGAAGTGTGTTCGTTTTCATTACATTACAGCTTTGGCTTTTTGAGTGTCTATTTTCTTAAAGCGGAGGTGGGCGGAAACTTCCCCCCGGCGCGTAAGGTGTGTCATGAGTTTCCGAAAGAATCCAAATTGCGAGTCAGCGTTATGCGGCGCCTGCGCACTGACGTTCGGCTTCTTTCGGAAACTTGTGACGCGCCTTATGTGTCGGGGGGAAGTTTTTGTCATCACGTCGATCGCTTGGCCTCTGCATAGGAATGCCCACTCCTGCGGGAGCCATTACCCGGAAAACGGGGGGGGAGGCTATACGACGGTATGTACAGCAAAAAAAAAAAAAAATCTGCATACTGTCAATGTTGGAAGTGAGCACAATGTAATGTTAGAAAAATGTTTTTAGGGTGAACCTCCGCTTTAAGTCACTTTTACGTAATACTTTTTCCTGTGTAAATGATTTGTCTGTGTGTGTGTGTGTGTGTGTGTGTGTGTGTGTGTATATATATATATATATATATATATATATATATATATATATATATATATATATATATATATATATATATATATATATATATATATATATATATATATATATATATATATATATACACACTATGATTTTCATACCCCCCTGCATTATGTCGGTAATTGGTTATCAATGTTGACTTGCTGTACTCCATGTTATGAAAAGTCAAATTTTTAGCAGCCTCCTACTTGTACATCTTTAATTGTACAGCACAGGACAAAAGCTCTGCAGTCAGACCATGGATTGATTATATGTGGCCTCCAAGTCATAGGACACTGGCAGAAGCTTTGCTGGGATTGCCCTCTAGTGAACCTTCATTTAACCCTACATTCCATAGGACTCAAGTGTGTTTTTATATATATATATATATATATATATATATATATATATATATATATATATATATATATATATATACCTCAAAATTTCCCTGCCCCACCCCTAAACACACCCTGAAATTACACTGTTAAATGTTTAAAGCAAAATTAAGTTCCAAAAATAAAGAACAACTTTAATAATATTAACATAAAGCATATCCTTGCCCATGAAATGCAGCCTCACGGTGCCCATGAACACAGCCTTACTGCCCGTTAATGCAGCCTCTCTGTGCCTGTCAACGCAACCCTTACTGTGCCTGTAGCCTCACTGTGCCCCATCAAAGCAGCTTGACTGTGACCAATTAATCCAGCTTTTCTGTGCCCCATCAATGCAGCTTTACTGTGCCTTAGCAATACAGACTCCTTTTCTTTGGGTATGGAGGGGGTGTGAGGTGGGTAGTTGTTACTTTTCTACACAGAGATTGCTCTAGTCTTAATGGATACTCCGGACTCTGCCCCCTTCTGTGTATACAGACTCATCTCTCTCTCTCTGTCTGCTGCATGGGTCTGTGTTCGGCGTGCGGTGTAACAAGGTCCCGCCCCCCTAGATGGCTCATTTCTTAGACGTAACACTGATACTATCGCACGAGCAGTCTAGGTGGGCGAGATCTTGTTACACCGAACACAGACCCGTGCAGCTGCCAGACAGCGGGGATCACAGCAGGACATGCCCGCTGTGTGTGTGTGTGTGTGAATAGACAAGCGAAGCGGTGGAGAGAGGGAGGGGAGCGCTGCAGCCTCAACTCTGCTAAAAGTGGTGCCTCTGTGTCCTCCGGCTGACAGTTTCCTTATAATTTTTTGGGCCTCTTTCCCTCCCAGGAGAAGTTTTCTACTCCAATATTTACTATATTTGCTAGCAGCCCCTGGATGTACATTCTGGGAACTGTATCTGGACCCCGCGTTAGAGGGGCTGGCCTGTAATGTTTGCTTTGTGCACTGGATCCTGTGTTCAGCATTCACCTTGGCATATGGTGCAAAAAAGGTAGGTCGCCACAGGGTTGCATTCCTTTCCTATGGCATTTAGACCCTGATGCCCCCTTCAGGTGTATGCCTACTGTCGTGGTTGACACCCTTTGGGAACCTTCAGTGTGGCTAAGGTAAGATGTGGTTACCCTGTGACTTAAATGTGGGGTGTTTTTTCACTTTCAGTTTGTCTTCAACTCGCCAGCAAATGTCAATGCACTGTTTTTAATTGGGCAGCTAATTGGCAAATTTGGTTTAATGTTGATTAATGTAAAGTTATGCACTTGGCAAAAAAATATTCATGTATCGTACATACTAGGGGGAGTACAAATGGAGGAATCATGGGTGGAGAAGGATCTGGGTAGATCATAAGCTTAATGGCAGCATGCAATACCAAGCGGCAGTTTCCAAAACGAGCAAAATCCTTTCTTGTATTCGTGTTTGTGAACTTTACATTAGGGCTGAAAAACCTAATCGATTATGAAATTAATTGATTACAATTTTCATAATCGATTAATCGGCCAGTAACATAATGGTGTTAAAAAAAAAAAAATTTGCCTTTTTATAGTACAAAAAAGCAAATCACTACTGTAAATATTACTTTCACTGTCCCACAGTAAAAAAAAAATTAACCCCTTACAGTAGCGATTATTTGCTCTTTTTTTTTTTTTTTTTTTTTTTTACCCCCATTATGTTACTAAACATCTCAGGCCTGGGTTCACACCTCTGTTTTTTGGTGCTTTTTGCAGAAACACACTACAGTTCATTTACATGTTTTCCTATGGGACACATTCACATAGCGTATTCGCGTATTTGGAAAGGGCAAGGACTTTTTAGCGCAAAACGGTGCTATTTTATACTTTAATGGAGAACCTTTTTTTTTTTTTTTTAAGGCTTTTATCCGATTTAATCGGCCAACTAATCGATTATGAAAATAATCTTTAGTTGCAGCCCTACTTTACATGATCCTCTTTATTCCCCTGTGGCCGTGCATTCTTAAAAATGCAGCTATATACCTTGTTTACTGATCGCAGATTAGCGATCACGGGACATGGCGCCTCTTTTCTCGTCAGATGCAGTGGGCGGGGGGGTGTATCCCCCACTGACATTCAGGAGGAGAGAGGTGGCCTTGTCTGCTGCAGCTTTCATGCGAGAGAAGAGAGACGGCATGTCACGTGATCGCCGATCTGCGCTTGGTAAACAAGTTTATATAGCTGCATTTTTAATAAGTTACAGGGGGACATTAGATTAATCAACAATTAAGAGGATAATGTAAATTTAACCCTAATTTAAGCAGCAGGACAGGAGGGGGCGGCGTGGACATGGAGCAGACAGAGATGGGGAAATGACACTGAGCAGGGTGGCGGATCACTGAGACACATATGCTGACTCTGGTGTCAGAGCGCAGTAGCCCTGATATATCTGATTCAGCACAGAGAGGGGAGGCTAAAAACAAGCAGGATCAGCCAGGTATTACAGGGGGCCAAATGACACAGGATAAGCACTGTGCTGTATAACTTGCTTTAACCACTTCAGCCCTGGACCATATTGCTGGTCAAAGACCAGAGCACTTTTTGCGATTCGACACTGCGTCGATTTAACTGACAATTGCGCGGTCGTGCAACATTTGTTTCGCAAACAAAATTGGCGTCATTTTTTTCCCACAAATAGAGCTTTCTTTTGGTGGTATTTGATCACCTCTGCGGTTTTTAGTTTTTGCGCTATAAACAAAAATAGAGCGACAATTTTGTTTTGTTTTTTATATTTTTAACTTTTTGCTATAATGAATATCCCCCAAAAATCTATAAAAAAAAACAATTTTTAAGTGGTCCATATAGTACACTTTGATGACCTTTAAAGTGAATAACTCTACACAGAGGACAAGTGGGCACCCTTTATGTCTGGAGGAAGAGATTTTGTCTTCAAATACGGAAAGGCTTCACCGTAAGAGCTGGGAAAATGTGGAATAGGCTCCCGCAAGAGCTGGCTCTGGCCAGCTCAGTAGATTGTTTAAAGAAAGGCCTGAAACACCAATGCGTTTTTTTTTTTTTTCCATGCTCTTTAAAGAAACGCAGGACTTTTTTTTTTTTATATATATATATATATATATATATATAACATGGGTTCCTATGGAACATGTTCACATCAATGCATCTTTGGAAAGAGTCAAGGACTTTTTGTTTTTAATGCAAAATGGTGCTTTTTTTTTTTTGGTTTAATAGACTACAATGGAGAAGCTACAGAAAAGTATGTAGTGTGTTTTTTTTGCTGTGATTTGCATTTGACCACTGGGCACTTAAACCCCTTTCCTAACCACACCAATTTTCAGATTTCGGTGCTCACATTTTGAATGACAATTACCGGTACTCATACAACACT
Source organism: Rana temporaria (assembly GCF_905171775.1). Taxonomy (NCBI): domain Eukaryota; kingdom Metazoa; phylum Chordata; class Amphibia; order Anura; family Ranidae; genus Rana; species Rana temporaria. The sequence continues at coordinate 98,852,351 of NC_053494.1, read as the reverse complement.
GTACCCAAATGAATTTTTTTTCCTTTTTTTTTTCACACATAGAGATTTCTTTTGGTGGTATTTAATCACTGTTGGGTTTTTTATTTTTTTGCGCTATAAAAGAAAAAAAGACTGAAAATTCTGTAAAAAAAAATGATTTTTTCTGTTATAAAATTTAGCAAATTAGTAATTTTTCTCCGTAAATTTTGGCCAAAATGTATGCGGTTACACATATTAAAAATAAGTACAAATTGGTGTATATTTGTTTTTGTCTTTGTGAAAGTTAGAGTCCACAAGCTATGGTGCCAATATCTGAAAATTGATCACACCTGAAGTACTGACGGCCTATCATTTCTTGAGACCCTAACATGCCAGGAAAGTACAAATACCCCCCAAATGACCCCTTTTTTGGAAAGTCATTCCAAGGTATTTAGAAAGAGGCATGGTGAGTTTTTTGAAGTTGTAATTTTTTCCCATAATTCTTTGCAAAATCAATATATTTTTTTCACAAAATTGTCATATTAGCAGGTTATTTCTCACACACAGCATATGCATACCATAAATTACGCCCCAAAACACATTCTATTACTCCTGAGTATGGCGATACCACATGTGTGAGGCGGCCCAACATGCAGGGAGCGGCCCAACATGCAGGGAGCACTTTCAGGCGTTCTGGAGCACCCAAGCCAATTCTGACATTTTCTCTCCTACATGTAAAAATCATATTTTCTATAAAATTACATAGAACCCCAAAACATTATATATGCTTTTTTTTAGCAAAGACCCTAGAGAATACAACAGCGGTCGTTGCAGTATTTGCGCAGCAATTTTTCGAAAAAAAAAAATGTTTAATTCCTTTTTTTTTTTGGAAAACGGTTTTGTGCTTGTGTTTTTTTTTTTTTTTTCTAACAAAACAGTAAAGTTAGCCCGATGTTTTTGCATAATGTAAAAGATGATGTTATGCCACGTAAATAGAGATCCAACATGTCATCCTTTAAAATTGCACAGACTCGTGGAATGGCACCAATCTTCGCTACTTAAAAATCCCCATAGGCGACGCTTAAATTTTTTTTTTGTAATGTTTTGAGTTACAGAAGGAGGTCTAGGGCCAAAATTATTGCTCTCGCTCGAATGCTCGCAGCGATACCTCAGATGTGTGGTTTGTACAGAGTTTTCATATGTGGGCGGGACTTGCGTATGCGTTCGCTTCTGCGTGTGAGCACACAGGGACAGGGGCGCTTTAAAAAAAAAATTATTGTTCATTTTACTTTATTTTAGTTTGGCACTTTTTTCCAAAAAAATATTTATTTGATCACTTTTATTCCATCCCTTGTAATAGGAATATGGTGTTACAGGTCCTCTTTACAGTGAGATGTAGGGTCAATAAAACCCCACATCTCGCCTCTAGGCTGGGACGCCTGAAAAAAAAAAAAAGAAAAGATCCTGGCTTCGATCGTAGCGGTGAGTCGGTAGAAGCACCGGAAGGGGGGGGACGTCCTCTCGCATCCCTAAGAACGGTCAAGTGGTGGAACAGCCACTATGATCATTTCTTATGGTGTAGGGAATCGCCGGCTGAAAAGGCTGATATCTGAATGATGCCTGTAGCTGCAGGCATCATTCAGATATCCCCACACACAAAGTCAAGGACGTCATATGACGGCCGGTGGGCGGGAAGTGGTTATAACTTTTTTTTTTTTTTTTTGCAAAGTTGTCCATTTATACAATATTTCTAACACATAGCATTTACATACCAAAATGACACCCCAAAATAGATTCTCCTACTCCTCCTGAGTATGGCGATGCCATATGTGTGAGACTTCCACAGCCTGGCCACATACAGAGGCCGAGTAAGGCTGGGTTTGGCAAGCTGGATCTGACTGCAATTGTCAGAGCAGCGCTGTGGGCACTACAGATCCAGCCCACAGCGCTGCTGCCACCGATCCCTCTCCTCTCTCACTGTACCGATCGGCACACAGAGGGGAGAGAGGAACCGGTGTAATGACATGACGCCGGTTAGTTTACAAGTGATCGCTCCGTCATTTGACAGAGCGATCACGTGGTAAACGGCCGCTATCAGTGGCCATTTACTGTGATGCGCTGGGTCCTCTGGACCCCGGCGGTCATGGGACACTACCGGGGGCGCGATTCTGGGAGGATGTCAATGTGCGCCCTCCCAGAATTAACGAACCGACTTGTAGCTGTCATTTGGCTATAGGGCGGTTGGCAAACGGTTAAATCTGCTCAACAAATTTTCCCCAAATATTTATAGGTAAAGTTGATCCAGGCAATATCTGATCACCACTTGGGGGATCAATAAAGGGTTTTCTTCTCCACCGCCCTAATCCAACCACCCCCCTCTCCCAGAGCACATTGGTTAATTTTTTTTATTGATGTTTTCTTGCCTTCCTTTAGATTAACTGTGGGTATTGAATTGTGTATATGGAGGTTTTCCATTTTCTGTGTGTGTGTGTGTTTGTGTGTTTTTTTTCTCTCTCAGATGGTTGAACTGGACAGACTTGCGTGCGTGTGTGTTTTGTTTGTTTTTGTTTTTTTCCCCCAACAAGATTAACAATGATACTTAAAGGAGGTGAAAAACCTTCTGTGCTGCAGCATTTCTTACCTAAACTTGATTGTTCCAGTTATGAGCCCAGCTGCTGTCTCAGGTCCTCATTGGACAGATTGATGGCAGCGTGGAGACACTTGATAAGGGGAGGAGTCAAAAGCGCTTCCAGGGACCCCAGAAAAGGAGGATTGGGGTAGCTCTGTGCAAAACCCTTGCACAGAACAGGCAAGTATAACATGTTTGTTATTGTAAAAGTGTTTTTTTTTTTTTTTGTTTTTTTGTGTTTTTCTTGTCAAATTTGGTTTATTGAATTAAAAATAAAGACATATACAATTAGTAATAAATTATAACAATTGGTAACATTAGTTAAGTATATATTAAGAATATGGAATAAACGTATACTTAATGATTTGAGAACATGCATAACAACAGATTATCAAATAAAGATTGAGAAATTCAAATAAGAAAAACCATTGTATATTGTAATTCTATCGATACGTGATAATATTATTGCATCAATGCGGTTTAGATTTATATAAAATGACTATCAAAATAATTAATTGGAGATCCACTAGTTTAAGAATGAACTTAGAAATGTATGGTTTTAATTTTGTCATAACTGTATATCGTATTTGTTTATATTTCATTACCATTGTGTGTATAGAAATAATAAAAAGGGATAGAGTAGAGAGAGAGAGAGAGAGAGTAGGAATAGAGGGAAAGAGTCCAGGGTAAGGAAGATCTACATTGTAAGAAATGTAAACACAATATTGCATAAAATAAATCCATTTTGATTGGTATTTGTTTCCCATTATTTTATTTTATCAAGGTCTCAGTAGGGTATTGTCAAGATTTGTAGGAAAAAATGTCATCCAAGGATTCCATATTTTCTCAAAGTTGTTTATAGTATCATTGGTTATGGCTTCTGTTTTTGAGAGGATCATTGCTTGGTTTTATTCTGTTTTTAATTTCAGAAGCCATTAGTGTAATAGATTTTCAAGCTTTGGTAATGGTTTGCTTTGCGGCTGTGGTAATCTGGATAAAAAGTTTGAATTGTGTATAGGAAATATGAGCTAGCTTTAAATTTTAAAAGCGCAGTAGTTGGATCTGGAATGATGGATTTCTTAAATATTTTAGAAAGCATGAGGAAAATATCTTTCCAGAAATGCATGAGTATCTTATAATTTGTTTCCAAGGCTATTATATTTTGAGAAGACATTTTTGTATTGGTCTAAAAACTTTTTTCCAGCTGGATGCAACCATTCGAAATCCAAGTTCATTCTCCCATTTTTCTACATATGAAGGTAGTTTTGTGTCCGATGTAGTATTCAGGCGATCCCCTGATGAAGTCACGTGATGTGACGAATACGCGTCGGGAACACAGAGTACACACCAGGAGCAGCATCTGACGGACGGTGGACGAGCGCGGCGTTCGTGGCTACGAAGACCGCCTTTAGACTGCCCCATGTGAGTCTTTTACCTACCTATTTTTGTTTTAATAAATTTATTTGCTGCACGGTTTATGCGATGTGCCCCCCCTCTCTCCTTCCATCCCTGCCTATACATCTCGCCATGAGCGGACGGCTCTTTTGATGCTAAAGAGAAATTGGCAGCAGGAAGAAGATTGGGATACGAGTTCGGCGCTCGTGGAGATAGGCACACGCTCCTCATACACTCCTGTAAGTGGACAATCAGCCACTCCTTACTTTGGGTACTTTGTCTCCTTGTTGCCTGTAAGAAGATAAAGCTACAACTTCTATATCGCTGTCTTTACATGTATGCACCACGATTGAGACAAGTAGATATCCATTTAACAGCCAGCTGGTACAGTGACTGATTCGGGTTTGTATGTGAGTAGAGAGGTAAGCCATCTGATTCACTATCGGTGAAGGGTGCACGGTGTGTGGACCTACCTGATCACACACCTTTATTCACCTGAGTTTGGCATTTTCTACACCCAATCACGCATTTACCTACCAGTCACTTTTCATTTGTTTGTTTTTTGGACTGCACTCCAATATTGTCTATAAGATTTCACCTTTTCTTCAAAGTCTTACCAATTTTATATATGTTTATTCCCATTTATCACCTAAGGAGGTTTCTTGTTCGAACTGTTCACTTACCATTGATATTTTGAAGATTTTTTATGTGTTTTTTGTTACACAGTTTAGGCTAGACCACACCCATTTTATTTTCCATTGTGGGTCACTTCCACTGTGTCAATATACTTACTATCCCACGGTCCACTGTCCACGGATTTTTGTCCCCCCACCTCTTCCCTTTTCCCTCCCCCATTTCAGGTTTTTTACAGCGCAGACACTTTCTCATTTTACACATTATTAGTTTTTGTCTTAAGAGGACAACATTCCTGTTGTTTGCTGCAGTATTCACGCCCACCCACCCCACTGCCCCTTCTCTGGCCCACTTCCCCTCACCTTTATCCCATACAGCGCAGGAGTTCACTTAATACATTCAGGTGATTGTATAACGTTGAAATTAGTTTACATATATGTTCAAATTGTGTCATATCACTCGGCTTATTGTGTAAATATGGTTCAAAAAAGTTTTTGATCTGTAAATAGTGAAAGAATTCTGAAACCGGGAGTTTGTTTAAAACATTTCCTGAAATGTGAAAATTATAGGGCTGCGGAAATTAACGATTAATTGGTCGATTAATCGTTAATTTCTTTGGTCGATTAAAATTATTTTGATCGAGGACGATCCGCGGAGTGAGCTCCGCGGTCTCGCCCATAGGTAAGGCTGCGGCTTTGGCCTAGCTCCAGAGCCGTGGCCATCTTGGTCCACCCGGCGGCAGCCGAGTAGCGGCGCGCTGACGTCATCATCACCTGCCCGCCTGCTTGTATCTTCTTCCCCCACGTGTGTCCATCAGCTACTCTGCAGATGGGTCTGCCTGCCTGATAGTCAGGTAAGAAAGGACAACCATCTGTGTGTGGTAACATTATGGGGCAGATGTATATATTCCTGGAGTATGGGGACAGATGTGTATATTAAAGCATGGGGGCAGATGTGTATATTACAGCATGGGGGCAGATGTGTATATTACAGCATGGGGGCAGATGCTGTAATGTACACATCTGCCCCCATGCTGTAATGTACACATCTGCCCCCATGCTGTAATGTACACATCTGCCCCCATACTGCAAGAATATACACATCTGCCCCCATGCTGTAATGTACACATGGGGGCAGATGTGTATATTCTTGCAGTATGGGAGGCAGATGTGTATATTACAGCATGGGGGCAGATGCTGTAATATACACATCTGCCCCCATACTGCAAGAATATACACATCTGCCCCCATGCTGTAATGTACACATGGGGGCAGATGTGTATATTCTTGCAGTATGGGAGGCAGATGTGTATATTACAGCATGGGGGCAGATGTGTATATTACAGCATGGGGGCAGATGCTGTAATATACACATCTGCCCCCAAACTGCAAGAATATACACATCTGCCCCATGCTGTAATGTACACATCTGCCACACAACTACTTTTAGCTGATCTCCTTGCATTGCAACTCTGCATTAGCCACTGGTAAATATGGTGGGGGCAGTATGGGGGGCAGATGTGTATATTCTTGCAGTATGGGGGCAGATGTGTATATTCTTGCAGTATGGGGGCAGATGTGTATATTACAGCATCTGCCCCCATGCTGTAATATACACATCTGCCCCCATGCTGTAATGTACACATCTGACCCCATGCTGTAATGTACACATCTGACCCCATGCTGTAATGTACACATCTGACCCCATGCTGTAATGTACACATCTGACCCCATGCTGTAATGTACACATCTGACCCCATGCTGTAATGTACACATCTGACCCCATGCTGTAATATACACATCTGACCCCATACTGCAAGAATATACACATCTGCCCCCATACTGCAAGAATATACACATCTGCCCCCATGCTGTAATGTACACATGGGGGCAGATGTGTATATTCTTGCAGTATGGGAGGCAGATGTGTATATTACAGCATGGGGGCAGATGCTGTAATGTACACATCTGCCCCCATGCTGTAATGTACACATCTGCCCCCATGCTGTAATGTACACATCTGCCCCCATGCTGTAATGTACACATCTGCCCCCATGCTGTAATGTACACATCTGCCCCCATACTGCAAGAATATACACATCTGCCCCCACCACATTTACCAGTGGCTAATGCAGAGTTGCAATGCAAGGAGATCAGCTAAAAGTAGTTGTATCTGTATGTGCGTTAATTAATCGAAATTAGTCGATTAATCGATTAAAAAAAAAAAAATTAATCAAACACGAAAATTGTAATCAGTCACAGCCCTAGAAAATTACAAAGTAATCGATAGAAAATCACTTAATTGTGTTAGGCCAGCAGAAGTCCATTTTTTAAAAAAAGTATTAGGAAATGTGTGAGCTGGGTAAAATTTGGGATTTCTGATAAATGACACGAGAGGTGTATGTGGGGATTGTAGACCCTTGGTTGTTTAAAATGTATCCCATATGGTAATTGTGTGTTTAGTTATTTTATTTTCAATTATTTTATGGTCAGAAGAGGTAGACCAAATCAGACTAGGTATTTATATTGGGTCGCTGTCGATTGATTCAATTGCTACCCAAAGAGGGATTTCATGTTTCATGTGATATTTGGGAATATTCGCAATTTGCGCAGCATGGAAAGAAGTAGTAAAGTTAGAAAAACCTAGTCCACCTTTTGAGTTTTGGGAGATAGTGTGCTGGGGTAAACGAGATTTTAGGAAGTTCCAGATGAATGCATGTGTTTTGCGTTGAAGGTTTCTTAGGAAATATGCCAGTATAGACAAGGGTAATACCCCCAAAAAAATATAACATTTTTGGTAGTATAGATATTTTTATAACATTTATTTTGCCAATCCAAGATATTGGTAGAGTGGACCATTGTTTAAGATAATTAGTGATTTTTCCATAGCAGTGGGGGATAGTTGGCAGAGAATATGTCAGTAGGATCAGGGGTAAGAGTAATACCTAGATATGTGAGGTTTGTAGATGACCATGCAAAAGGGAGGTATATTTTCGCTTGCTGTAGTGTATCTGGAGATATATAAAGCTGTAGATCCTTGTGAGTTTATTTTTAATCTTGATATTCGGGCAAAGTGATCTAACTTTTTTATAAGGTTAGGAGCAGTTATATGTGGGGAGGACATACAAATTTAAATATCAGCAAATAAACAAAAGTTTGTTGGTGACTGGCCAATTCTATGCCTTTTAATTGATGGGTCTGTTCGAATAATTGGGCAAGGGGTTCAATGAGTAGGGCAAATAAAAGTGGGGAGAGAGGACATCCCTGGCGAGTACCTCTGTTAATATCGAACATGTCAGACTTGTATCCTGCGTATTTGGCATATGCTTTGGGTTTATTATACAGTGAGAAAATAGGGGGGCCAAAGCCCCATTTTTGAAGAGCAAATTGTAAATATGACCATGATACTGTATCAAAAGCTTTTTTTGATGTCTAGTGATACAAGGCACATAGGTATACATCTTTTAGCTGCTTGGATCAGTAAGGTTGTCCTACGGACATTATCTGCTGCTTGACGTAAGGGGATGAAACCTACTTGATCATTATTTATTAAAGAACCTATTATATTATTCAGACGAGAAGCTATTACTTTCGCTAGAAGTTTTACATCTAGATATAGGCCTAAAATTGGCACAGGTTGAGTCATCTGACTGGGGCTTAGGAATCATTGATATTATTGCTGTAAGGGTTTCTGATCGAAAAGATTGTTAAGAAGAGAGTGGAATGCTTCTGTTGGCATGGGAGTTAGTATATGGGAGAATTTTTTTTATAGTAAAGGGCTGAGAAACCATCAGGTCCCGGACGTTTGTTTGGTTTGAGGGATTTGATTGCCAATTCAATTTCAATAGAAGTAATGGGCCTTTCCAGACTATCATATTGAGTTTGAGAGTCTGAGTTTTATTTGTGAAAAGAATGATTCTGCAGAGGATTGGTCAAACGATCCTTCTTTTTTTATATAGAGAGGTTAGATGTTTATGAAAGGTATGCAAGATCTTTATTGGATTGCTTGTGTATCTGTCTTGAGATTTTCAGACGAATTGGTTTAAAAGGGTTATTTCATTTTTTGCATGCACGGGCAAGGAGGGTGTCTGGTTTATTAGCTTTAAAGTAAAATTTATGCTTGGATTTATGTAGTGTTTTGTTTTTTGTTTACGATTCTGATAGAAAAAGGTCTAGTTTTAAACTTGCTTCATCTAGTTGTGATTTTGTCTTTGGAGTGGGGTTAGTTTGAAAGTTATTATGACACTTACTCAAGTTCCAGTTTTTGTGCTGTAATTTTTTATTTTCTTTCTTAAGATATGATGCTTGGCGTATGCAATATCCTCTAAGGATAGGCTTATGTGCTTCCCATAATGTTATTGGAGATATATCTGGAGATTTATTATTGTCTTTGTATTATTTTATAGCAAGTTCTAGCTCGGAGGAATGTGACGGGTGAGAAAAGAGTAATTTTCCAAGTGGGGTCATGTTTTTTTGGAATTAGAGAGGTAAATGTGGATATTATAGCAAAATGATCTGTCCAAGTATAAGGTTTTATAGATTAGGTTAGTAGTTCTGGGGACATACTTATAGAGATTAATATATGGTCAATACGGGAAAATGATCTATGTGGGTTATAATAAAATGAAAATGTATGTTTTTAGTAGGGTTAACTTCACGCCAGGAATCTTTTAAGAATGTTGTTGAAGTCTTTGAAATTATCTAGATTGAGAGTTGGATATGGGTAGAGCTGTGGATTTATCTAAGTAGGGATACAATATTTGCTCTAAATCTCCACATATCAAGAGTTTACCCATTGTATGTCTATCTATTAATTGAAGTAAATGAGAGAAAAATGATGTTGGTCTTTTATTAGGGGCGTAGTAAGACACTACTGTGATTGGGATATCATATAGATGACCCGTAAGTATTAGGTAACGGCCTTTTGAGTCCTTGATTTCTGCTAAAGGGGAAAAAGCTGTAGTCTGGTGGAATGCTATCAATACACCTCTGTGTTTGGATTTAGCTGAGGCTGTAAAGACTTGGGGGTATTTTGTACCAGAGTATTTAGGTGCGGAAGTTTCAGTAAAGTGTGTCTCCTGGAGACACACTATATGAGCTTTTGAAGAAAACCACCTGAATACTTTTGTTTGTTTTTGGGGAATATTTAGACCTTGTACGTTTTTAAAGTAAGTACATTCAAAGGAGCCATATATTTAAGCATATCAGAATTTTTTTTTGTAATATTAGAATCCCCCTGGAGAAAGACAGAAAGAAAAGGGAAAATAGAAGCAGAATAAGATAGAAAAGAAAGGAGGTAGGAATCATGTATATAAACTAGTTATAATAACATAAATATATAGTAAAAACTAAAATGTTGGTGTACTGAGCTTGCAAAATTTACAAGCTTGGAGGCACGAAGTCTGTCTGAGGCCCCTCGCACTGTAACCAAAGTGGAGGAGAGTCCCAAGACAGAAAAAATGGGGGATGCAGTGACCATTTCTCAGGTTCCCCATGGCAAATTTGTATTTATTTATTATCTATTTGGCAATATAATCAAATATAAGAGCAAAAATAAATGGTTTCCTATCTTATAAGAAAAGTAATTAAAGTGGAGGTTCACCCAAAAACCTTTTTTTTTAACATTAGATTGAGGCTCGTTTTGTCAAGGGGAATCGGGTGTTTTTTTTACAATCGAAGCAGTACTTACCGTTTTAGAGATGCATCTTCTCCGCCGCTTCCGGGTATGGGCTGCGGGACTGGGCATTCCTACTTGATTGACAGGCTTTCGACGGTCACATACATCGCGTCACGATTTTCCGAAAGTAGCCGAACATCGGTGCGCAGGCGCCGTATAGAGCCGCACCAACTTTCGGCTACTCGTGACGCGATGTACGCGACCGTCGGAAGCCTGTCGGAAGCCTGTCAATTAAATAGGAACGCCCAGTCCCGAAGACCACACCCGGAAGCGGCGGAGAAGATCGCTCTCTAAAACGGTAAAGTACTGCTTCGATTTTAAAAAAACTACCTGATTCCCCTTGACAAAATGAGCATCAATCTAATGTTAAACATTTTTTTGAGTGAACTCCCGCTTTAAGGTACTACTATTTAATTTTAATGTTGTGTGTTTTGCCTTATATCCCTATTCAGGAAGATAAGGCAAAAAACACAAGTCTACATTGCCCTAAGATTTTAAGATGTGGGAAAGGTGGTGTATGTCTTATCATAACAGATATATCTGTTATTTGCCAGGATAACTCAGTTGAGTAGATGAAACATTGGGAGTATAATTTTGTTTGTTCTTGGCATTCAAATGAGGAGGAAAGAAAAAGGGGGAATAGGATAGAGGGGGGGGGAGATTTAGGGAAGTATAGGAGAGGGTAGGAAGATGTGGGAAATGGGTGAGGAACATATGACTGTTCTTATACTTATGCTCTGAGGTTAGGAAGTTCCTAAATGGTGGATTTTGAGTTCAATACAAAGGTTAAACTAAATGTTGGATAATTTAACCATGAACTTGCGGAATTTCAGGGTGAGATGCAGAGACTATTCAGTCCATAGTGTCTGGAGGATTCAATTATGGGTAGTTGAACCATTTAGCAATTGTTATTGGGGATAGATCAGTGAATATTTGGTATGAATGTCCTTGGAAAGTTAGAGATTCTTTGTTCCTGGCTGCAGCCATAATCTGTTCTTTAGTATGGAAAAAGTGGAATTTAGGAATGTCACAAGGGGGAACATCTGTTTTGCGTGGTGCTAATGCTCTATGAATTCTGTCTATTGCCAATTGGGATTGACGGTGATAACTACTGAAAGAGTGCTGTCATGGACGATTGAAGTTCAATGATTGACTCAGGTATTGCTCTTATGCAGAGGTTTGATCGGCGAGCCCTATTTTCAACGTGTTTGTAAAGTAAAATTTTCATCTTTGAGTATCTCAAGCTCGTTGTCATGGGATACAACATTTGTCTCAATGTCATCCATTCTGCATTCTAGGTCTGCAGTGCGCTGTCCTAAGTCATGAATTTCTTTAATCAATTTAGTAATATAGTAATTTGGTCAGAGGCCTGCCTTAAAGCGTTATGTAACATTTTCTCTATTTGTTTTAAAATGTTGGATATAATGTTTCAGTTTGTGGCGTTTTATATTTATTACCCTATCTTTCAGGTGTCTGTGGAGCTTCAGCGGGACATGTCCGTCGCTGTCCGTTCCACATGCGCCCGTTTTTTTATTATTATTTATTTATTTTCCACTTAAGCCCCGGACCATTAGGCAGCCTAAAGACCAAAGGACTTTTTACAATTTGGCACTGCGCTGATTTAACTGGTAATTGCGTGGTAATTGCGTGGTCATGGAATGTTGTACCCTAATGAAATTTGTGTCCTTTTTTCCCCCAAAAATAGAGCTTTCTTTTGATATTTGATTGCCTCTTCGACTTTTATTTTTTGCGATTATAAACGTAAAGACCAAAAAAAATTGTTATGAGAAAAATCCAATAAACTCAATTTTAGTAATACATTTAGGCCAAAATTTATTTAGCCACATGTCTGGTAAAAAAATGTCAGCATATATTTATTGGTTTGCGCAAAAGTTATAGCGTCTACAAACTAGGGTACATTTCTGGGCATTTTATGGCCTTCAAAACTGTGATAGGTAGTGAGGAGTGAAATCAAAAATTTACGCACTTAGAAATCCTGAAGGCGGTGCTTGGATTTTGGTGTCCCGTACGCGGCTATGCTCCCAAAAAGTCTCACACATGTGGTATCCCTGTACTCGGGAGAAGCGTCAGAATGTATTTTGGGGTGTGATTCCACATATGCCCATGGCATGTTTGAGCAATATATCATTTAGTGACAACTTTGTTCAAAAAATAATTGTCCTTTTCCCGCAACGTGTGTCAAAATTTTAAATATTCCATGGACTCGACATGCCTCTCAGCAAATAGCTTGGGGTGTCTACTTTCCAAAATTGGGTCATTTGGGGGGTTTTGAACTGTCCTGGCATTTTATGCACTCTTCTAACCACTTGAAGACAAAGCCCTTTCTAACACTTTTTTTTTTTTGCAAGAAAATTACTTTTAACCCCCAAACATTATATATTTTTTTAAAGAAAAGGCCCTACAGATTAAAATGGTGGGTGTTTTTTTTCACATAGTATCTGCGCAGCGATTTTTCAAATGGATTTTTTTGAAAAAACACTTTTTTCTTTCGTTCATTGACTGACACAGCACTTTAATTCTTGACCTTAGCGTTTATATCGCCACCTTCAGGAGAGGACTAGGCAGAACATGTAAAAACGGCAAAACTGCACAGTACCGCCATGGGGGCGGTCCTACTGGCTATAGCCCCTCCCACTGCATCCAGCAGCTCAGTTTTTTTCTGCCTAGTGTTAGGACCTGGCTCCTGGTGGGGACCATTGGTCCTGGAGATTTTTTTTTTTTATTCCTGTGATCTTCTATCAACAGCCGGGCTGGGTGACAGGCTGAATAATATAGATCCTGGTAGTCTCCCCAGCCCGGCCATCGAGCGGGAGCAGGCCCTAGCTACGCACTGGGTTAGCCACAACATGCCCCTTCTGATCCAGGGGTGGCCGGCAAGCTATATGCTCCGGGGCACACATATGACCGGGCTACTGCTGTCCATGTCACAGTGTGCCGTCGCCGACAGCCACCCCTGTACCACTCGGGTGATGGGTCTGTCCGCGGAATGCGCCCAGCAGTCCCCACAGGAGGTGTAAGTATGGTCCCACCTGTTTTGGCAGGATGGAGCAGCTGGGTATTCCCTAGGAGGTCAAATAGAGGGTCTCTCACTCTCCCTTTCTTCTCTCCCTGTCCTTTTCCTCCTCCCCACTTCCCTGGTCTGGTGACTGACATCTCTGGCCCTTCAGAAAAGACTCACATCCTGAGGTGGACAGAGTGGCTCTATCGGCTGTAGAAAACTGGCAGGCAGACTACCTGTCGTCAGACACTGGACCAAGGGGAATGGTCCCTACATCCGGAGGTTTTTCGACTCCTTTGCCTGAGATGGGGCACGCAGGATGTGGATCTCCTGGCCTCTCGACTCAGACATTACTGAGGTTTGTGGCCAGGTCCAAGGATCCCTGGGTGGATGCATTGGTGGCTTCATGGGGGCATTATCAGCTGATTTTATGCCATTCCACCAATAAAACGTCTCCCTCGTCTGCTTCGCAGAGTGGAGACCGATGGCATTCCGGTAATGCTGATACCCCAGATTGGCCTCTGCGCCCCTGGTATGCCGACATAGAACGTATGGTGGCGGATGCGCGAGGACCTTCTGTCGCAAGGCCCTAATATTTCATCCTGCTTTACAGTCGCTGGCTTTAACGGTGTGGCTGTTGAAAGTCAGGTGGTAAGGGACCGAGGTCTGTCGGAGTCGGAGATCTCCACTATGATGAAGGTGCGGAAGTAATCTTCTCGGAAGACTTATCGCACATGGAAGGCCTACATCGCTATGTGTGAGGAGATGTGGCGTCCGCATTCTGTTTCTAGGATTCTGCTGTTTTTGCAGCAGGGAGTGGATCAGAAACTTGCCCTAAGCACCATTAAGTGGCAGATATCAGCCTTGGCTATCTTTTTTTCAGTGTCCCTTTCATTGGTGAGTACATTTGTGCAGGGGGTTTGACATGTGGCCCCTCCGATTTGACCACCGCTGCCTCCGTGGAATTTAAATCTGATGCTCTCGGTACTTCAGAAACCGTCATTTGAAAACATTAGGCAGATCCCTCTATTGTCACTCTCTCAGAAAGTAGCCTTTCTGGTGGCTATTACATCTGCCAGGAGGGTTTCTAAAATGGCGGCCATGTCTTGCAAGTCTCTCTACCTGATCCTCCACAAGGATATGGTGGTGCTACGCCCGCAGGCTTCATTTCTTCCTAAGGTTGTTTTGGTGTTCCATCTAAATGAGGACATTGTGCTTCCATCCTTGTGTCCTCGGCCATCTCATCCCAAAGAGGTTGCTTTGCATTACTTGGACGTTGTCGGGGTTCTGCGGGTGTACCTGTTGGCTACGGCTCAGTTTCGGAGGTCGGATTCACTGTGTCGGTAACTGGTCCAAGGAAGGGCCTGGCAGTCTCGTCGGCCACCATTTCTCATGGATTAGACAAATTGTGATCCAGGCTTATGCCTTAAAGGGGCGGGTGCCTCCCTTTCCTGTCACAGCACATTCGACCAGGGCAATTGTTGTCTCCTGGGCTTACCAACATCAAGTGTCAGTTTCCCAGGTGTGTAAGGCGGCGACCTGGTCGGCCATTCACACTTTTACAAAGTTGATGTGAGTGCATCGGCAGATGCTTCCTTTGGGCGCAAGGTTTTGCAGGCGGCTGTTAAAGGTTGCAACTCCTCCATTGCGGAGTTATGGGTGTTTGGGTGGAGTTTTTTGCTTGTTGTTCCTACCCTTTTGTTTTGTTTTTTTACACTGCTTGGGAACGTCCCTAAGGTCAAGAATTAAAGAGCTGTTTCCGTCAATGAACGAAAGAGAAAATAGGATTTTTGTACTCACCCCTCATCTCCGGACACAGAACCCACCCCTCCCTTTTCTGTTTGTACTGCTTTTTGACGAACTGAGCTGCTGGATGCAGTTTGAGGGGTTATAGCTAGTAGGACTGCCCCCTGGGTGGTACTGTGCTGTTTATACATGTTCTGCCTAGTCCTCTCCTGAAGGTGGTGATATAACCCTTAAGGTCAAGAATTAAAGTGCTGTGTTCGTCAATGAACGAAAGAGAAAAGGATTTTATGGTGAGTACAAAAATCCAATATTTTTTCTTATTTGAATGCACTAAAACACACTATATTGCCCAAATGTTTGATGAAATAAAAAAGATGATCTTGGGCTGAGTACAGGGATATCAAACACGACATGCTTTAAAATTGTGTACATACGTGCTGTGGCAACGAACTGCATACATTTTTAAAAGCCTTTACAGGTTGCCACTTTAGATTTAGGCTGGAACCCATGTTAAATGGACTGTAGTGCAGATCTGCAAAAAGCATTAAAAATGCATAGGTGTGAATCCAGCCTTACAGAGGCGTTCTACTGCTAAAATTACTGCCCTCGATCTGACATTCGCGGTGATACTTCACATGCATGGTGCAATTGCTGTTTACATATGACGCCAGACTGACGCTTATGTTCGCCTTTGTGCGAGAGCAAGGGGGGGGTCAGGGTGCTTCTTCTTTTTTTTTTTTATATAAATATATTCTCAGGGAATGTAAATATCCCCTAGGATAGCAATAGGTAGTGACAGGTACTCTTGAAAAAAATTGGGTCCTGTTAGACCCTAGATCTCTCCTCTGCCCTCAAAGTATCTGACCACACCAAGATCGGTGTGATAAAATGCTTTCCCAATTAAATCCAAGTCATGAAATGCTCGTAGCTTCTGTTTTTTTAGGCCATAGAGAGAGATGATTGGAGCTGTTCTGGTCTCTTATCAGCTCTATGGTTAGCTGGCAGAACCACCGGATGCATTCTCAGGTTCCCTGCTGGGACAGGAGAGCCAGAGAAAAACATGGAAGACGGTGGGGGTCGGGGACATTTCCTCCCACTGCTTATAAAAGCAGTCTAGAGGCTAATTAGCTGCTAGGATTGCTTTTACATGAAAGTCGACCGCTGGCTGAAAAGAATTATACCTAAACCCGCAGGCATCATTCTGGTATAACCATTCAAAGTTCAGCAACATACCAGTACATTGCTGGTCCTTGGCATATATTGTAATCTATCTTTTTTTTTCCATGCAGCCTGTTGGCTGAACGATAAGAGATTGATCGGTGGGTATGGCCACCATTAGAATACCTCCCTTCATCCACCCACTTCTAATGATGGGCATACATGCTTATCCTGCCTTTTTTTTTTTTTAACTGTGGTGGTGAAATCACCTCCTACAGCGTTGGAGTCACGGCTTTATGTATCGTGGGAGCAAACGCTGTTGCTGTCAAGATTAATAAATCTGCGCTGCAACTGAATGGCATATCTGCTAAGCAAATGATGGTTAACATTAAAACAAAGTAACATTACAGTATAACAGTAAGGCCTTACCATACATACAAAGCAAATGTAAAAAATAAAAAATAATTTTAACGCAACCTGTTGCTAAAATATATATACCGAAGCATGGGGGCATCTTCCCGCAAAAGTTATGCCCCGTACACACAGTCAGGCTTTTCAAAGGGCAAACCTCTGTCGGAATTTCGACCTTGTGTACAAATTGCTCCTCCGCTCCTGCTGTCCCCCATAATTTGGCATATATGCTCCGTTATTTTTTTTTTTTTTTTAACTGTGGTGGTGAAATCACCTCCTACAGCACTAGAATATCTTTTTATTACTTTATACCGATACTGATTCCCACACATTCCTACAGCCACCATGGACGTCTTTTTATTTTTGGATAAAAGGCAGGTCAATTTGGAGGAGGTGTTTAACATAGACACGCCCACCAATAAAAACAGTCATTTGAAAATCCTTATGAGAAAATTAGTCAATAATATGGAGAAAAAAAGTTAGTTTATGGTGGGACATAACTACTTTTGAACAATACCTGAAAGGCAGCATTGTCTTAAGATGGGACAGAACACCAAATGATGGTCTAACAGACCATGAATCCATTGACGAATGGTTTAAGTTTTTTTAATAGTAAAGGTCTCTAATTACTCATGTTCCTACTAGAGAGGAAACGGAAGAAAGTAAAGATGATCGATCAGATTATATCAGAGGTAAAAGAGGAATTGGATGCTTATAAAGACACTACAGTATTTGCCACTTTTACTACACAACTGAACAGGGATCTCACAAAAAAAGGACAAAGTACAGCAAAGGAAAGGTAAAAAATACAGTAGAGATGTGACTGACTTCAAAACGGACCGAACATTCAAATGGCAGAGCCAAGTGGGCCAGACAGACCCCATCTCAACCTACTCTACACTGGAAAAAACGGCCAGAGTTCACCCACAGCATGATGAACAAAACTATGGTACACAATATGGACCACATCAAGAACACCATGAGAGAAATAAGAGAAATGCTCCAAGTCATGATGAAAGACAATGAAATTACAACCAACAGACTCCTCAGTACAATGATAGAAGACCCCAACAATACGAAAGAACACCACAGAACAACCGGAAAAAAAACTTTTTGGAAAAACAAGAAAAACCATAATGGCCATAACAATGGGCCAAAACCCCCATATGAACAAAGAGACAATAGAACATATCAATACAACCAAAGGGACAATAGAGGTGCACAATATGAGAATAGGGGACGTCCATATGAAGCATATGGACAAAGAACGAGAAGTCCGGAGAGACATTACCCAGGGACCACAGGGACCTGCCACCACCAGGACCATATCGTCCATACGAAAGGAGCCCCACTCTTACATACTTTACTATACATTAACTATTACGCACCTCTGAGCCACAGACCAAATGAGGAGAGATCAGACGGGTACCACAACCCTGACATTAATTACAAGAGGTCTTTTTTTAGAGGAAGGCAGAGAGCACCATCCCCCGAAGAACATGGAAGCACTAAGGAACACCAGGAGAACCCCAGAAAGAAGAGAGGGATGCAGAGGAGGCAAGAGAAACCAAAAGAAGAAAAAGAGATTGAAAGGTGAAGGGATCTTCAATCTGAGTGGGTAGGCATTAACTCATGAAGAAATTGGGGTCCTGGATAAGGGCCTCAAATATGCACGCACAAAAAACTTGGATACATTTGAAACTTATATAGGGATTCAGAAATACATTAGAAAACTGAACATCAAGAAGTACATCATGAGTAATCCCTTCAAATCCAAAATCATAAGTTCAAATGAAGGAATCACACACAGCACCCTAAGAAATAAATCGATTTTTAACCCCCCAGTGAAACATAGCAAACATATCAAAGTTTTTAAGAAAGTTGTCTAAGATAAAGAAAAAGGAGGAACCAAAGCATATAAAGAATGGAATCCGCAACCTAATCAAAAGAAAAGACTGATGGGTAGATTCAGTAAGATCGCCGTAACTTTGCGGCGGCGTAGCTTAAGGAATTTAAGCTACGCCGCCGTAAGTTAGCGAGGCAAGTACATGATTCACAATGTACTTGCCTGCTAAGTTACGTCGGCGTAGCCTGAATCGGCGGGCGTAAGGGCGCCTAATTCAAATGTGTTGGGGGGGGGGGGCGTGTTTAATGTCAATGAGGCTTGACCTCACGTTTTTTACGTTTTTTTAAAGTGCGAATGCGCTGGGCGCCTACATTTCCCAGTGTGCATTGCGGCTACGTACGCCGCACGGGCCTATTGATTTCGACGTGGACGTAAACAACATAAATCCCGATTCGCGGACAAGTCGCAAACGACGTAAAAAATGTGAATCTCGCGGCGGGAACGGCGGCCATACTTTAACATTGTTATTCCACCTAATAGGTGGAATAACTTTAGGCCTGCTAATGCCTTACGGAAGCGGCGTAAAACTACTGCGGCGGCCGGGCGTACGTTCGTGAATCGGCGTATCAACTCATTTACATATTCTACGCCGACCGCAATGGAAGTGCCACCTAGCGGCCATCCGAAAAATTGCAACCTAAGATAGGACGGCGCAAGCCGTCTTATCTTAGTTATGTTTAAGCGTATCTCTGTTTGAGCATACGCTTAAACATAAGTTGGCGTAGATTCTGAGTTAGGTCGACTTATCTGCTGATAAGTCGGCCTAACTCTACCTGAATCTACCTATTAGTAATCCGGCCAGCAGACAAAGGCGGAGGAATTGTTATCCTCTCCAAAGAAGAATATAGCACAAGTATGAATCAAATGCTACAAGATGAAGACACATATAGCCGCCTGTTGAGCAATCCTATGTTCAAGTGCATGAAAGCGCTAGAACAGACTGTACATTTGGGAATGAAAAGAAACATTCTGAACAAAAAAGAGGCCAAATACCTAATACCACAATCATGCCGTACACCAAACCTATACTCACTTCCAAAGATTCACAAGAACAAGACAGATCCACCTCCTAGACCAGGGATATGCAATTAGTGGACCTCCAGCTGTTGCAGAACTACAAGTCCCATGAGGCATAGCAAGACTCCGACAGCCACAAGCATGACACCCAAAGGCAGAGGCATGATGGGAATTGTAGTTTTGCAACATCTGGAGGTCCGCTAATTGCATATCCCTGTACCTAGACCAATAGTCAATGGTATAGACTCTCTAACATCAAGAATGGGTCAATACAACGATCATTCCTTACAACCAGCTGTACAGAAGACTCAAGCTTATCTGAGAGATACCAAACAAATGCTACAAGTTCTGGAAAAGATCCCGAGAGAAGATGGCCCTGGTGGTTTGCAACAGCAGATGTTGCATCCCTCTATACGTTTATACTACACCATCAAGCCTGTGAAGCTGTCAAATGGGGATTAAGGAAACATTCCATGTTACCATGTGTCCAAAGAAAATACCTTGTGAAATGTCTTGCTTTCTGCCTAAAAAAAATCGTAATTATTACTTCCAAAAGACAGGCGTGGCTATGGGAGCTAAATCTGCTCCCAGCGTAGCAGGGCTCTTCATGGCGCAATGGGAAGAGGAACAGATAATTTCCAATCGTCCAAAATGTTTGTTCAGTTACAGAAGATACATCGACGATATTTTCCTTGTGTGGAAAGGGGAACAAATAGAACTATTAGATTTCCTCCAAAACCTGAACATAAACGATGGAAATATCAAACTGGAAAATAAGTGACAAAAAGATCACCTTCCTAGATTTAGATATCTTTCAAGAAGATAAAACACTTGTTTCCAGAACCCACTTCAAGAACGTGGACAGGAACAGTTACCTCCCCCTGGAGAGCTGCCACCACAAAAACTGGTTGTATAATATAGCAAAAGGACAATTCATTCGCCTGAGAAGAAAATTTACCCATAAAGACTCTTTTACATCACAGACTGAAAAGATGAGACAGAGATTTATAGAAAAATGATATGACAACACATTTATCAACAATAAAATTACTGAAGTAGCAGAGATAGACTGAAATACACTCATAAGAGATAAATCAAAGCATGAGACCGCAAAGGACATGGTACCAATTATCTTCGATTATAGCGTGCAACATAAACAAATTTAAAAAATTATCAAGCACCATTGGAATATCCTATTGGCAGATAAGCATCTGCAGGAGACTCTCCCCAGACTTCCTAATTTTTTTTTTATAGCAGACCTCCCATAATTCGGCACAAGATTGTGAAAAGTATCCTGGACCCCCCAGGAAGAGGCCTGACCTTCTTCACTGGAAAGGGCTTTTTTCCCCGCAAGCGCTGTTACGCATGTGTGAGAACAAAACATCCAAATGAAAAGAAAAAGGACTTTACCTCCACCAGTACAGGAAACTCATATGAAATCAAAGAATTTATCTGCTGTAACACAGAAGGAGCTGTATATGCCCTAGAATGTAGCTGCGGGCTACAATATATAGGCCGGACAAAAAGACCCCTCAAAATCTGCATAAAAGAACACGTGCACAATATAATCAAAAGGTTTCGATAAGCACAATGTGTCACAATAATCACAACAAAGACCCCACACAACTCGAATTTTGGGGCATCGAACCTTACGTTAGACACTGGCGGGGGCATAAAGTCGGAACACTAAGCCAACTCGAATCAAAATAGTTATTCACGTTGGACACTTTCGCACCTTGGGGCTTGACAATTGAATTCGATCTGAATTGTTTTATCAGTGATTTTTAATCTTGTTAGTTTATGAACTATTCCACAAGTATTGCCTCTCCTACTATGTAATTTTTCTTGCCGATGTCATTTCCGGTGCAATTGTATATTACTACCCCCCTCCCTCTACCACAATCGAGTTTCTATTCTATATTAATCTTTATGGCTATTATGGCTTCTGGGTTTCCTTCAGAATAATTTTTGCTAAATTTCCCCTGTTTATCCACCTGCCGTATGTTTAATGTCTATTTTTTTATATTTTATATATATTTTTATTTTTTATATTTTAATATCTTGCCATTCACATTTTTATAGACATTGGCCGTTTTGTTTTTAATTGGTTTACCATATTTACACAAAGTTAGTAAGTATGACCTTTATCATAGCATCATATTATTTGCTTTAGAGTCGTATGCCCATATATTCTTTTACTATTAGCATCATGTTTTTTTTTAGGCCCCGCTATGATCCGGTCTGTTCCACTGTTGTTTCTAGTTTTCTAGGCCACCTCTCCACTTGCGGCCAGCAGAAAATAGCCATTAAACGGATGTGTATCTATTTTACTAGATTGTGATTTTAGTTAAAGCCACTGCATTGTTTACTGTGACCAAATCCACCCAAACATGGCCGCCGTTGCAACTTTTTTTTCTATAAATAACCATGAAAATGGCCACCGACCTACTTCTGCTGACAAAAAAACATCCAAAAATGTCCGCCATACTACTTACGGTGTCCGGAGCTACAAGAAAATGGCCGCCGTAGATATTTAATGTTTTATTTTTGCCCATAGACAACCAACACAATGGCCGCCGACTTACTTCTGACGACAAAAACCACCCAAAAATGGCCACCGTACTACTTCCAGGGACCAGAGCTACAAGAAAATGGCCGACATAGTAATTACCTGTATTAATTCACAACCATATATATATATATCCACTTCCTAAAGGCCTCCCCTAATGAAGTTACGTGACTGTAACGAACATGTGCGGGAACGCAGGGCACCGGAAGTGATATTGGACGAGTTTGCGACTCGTTTTTGATATGCCTGTCTGATACTTCACATTGTAAGTACCTGTTTTTATTATTGCTGCCAATTCCAATAAATGTTTTAAATACTACACTATCGAGCATCCCCCCCATGCTCCAGTGTGAGGCTATCTGATTCAGATTCACCAGGGACACTTAAAGGGGACTTTGATGCCAAAGTAAACATACATACCAGCGGAGTCGGAGACATCAGGAGCCACCAGGAGATTGAAAGACACACTCATACGCTGTTACCTTACAGCGGTATGGTAAGGGGACACCTATACCCTAAGTTGCACGGAGAACCAGCAACCACCTATCAGTAGCAATCTATACCAGAGACTGACTACTAGCACCAGCACCTTCACCCTGATCACTGTGCACACACAGCCATCCATCCAGCTTGCACCTTATGGACATTATCTGCACTGCATTTTTTTTTATTCATTTTTATTTAATTTTATGTAATTTAAGTGTGAATATATTTATTTATGGTTGCATATGTCACATGATGATGCCATTTTAAAGATTTTATGAGTTTTATTCTCACATCTATTTTGTGGTACACTTTTCACAGTATTTGGACACTTTATTAGTCCATCGTTTATACTGTGGCAGCTGATTATTTATATTTTATTGTTGCTATTGTGACCATTCATTTATAGCCTTTCAAGTGTACCTGTCACATGAGCACATTTGCACTTTATCACCTATTTATGCACAGCGCAGCACTACTTCTACATTTATACAGCACTAGAGTCACGGCTTTATGTTTTGTGGGAGCAAACGCTGTCAAGATAAATAAATCTGCTGAATGGCTTACCTGAAAACAAAAAAAAATGGTTAACAATAAAACACAGTAAACAATATAAAAAAAATTACATACCTGAAAAGCAAACATGATAAAACATAATAACAATAAAACATTGCAGAATATAATACAGTAAAAAAGAGCAGAACAATAGAAAGAGAATAGAGAACAATAAAATGACAACTATTTATTTTTTTACACTTTTTTTTGTAACAGTTCGGTTCCAGGTTCGGGTCTCTCAAAATGTGATGGCATCTTGGGAGACCCTGTGTAAGTGTGTCCTAGTCTGTGAAATGCTGTACCCTACGCTAAAACCGCACTAGTGTGTGGTAGTGTTCAAAACATTCATTAATGCAAAGACCAGGATTGTCAGGACAGCGAGGACAATAATGGGTGTCACGCCTATATCCGCGCTTTCTACAGACACAACATTTTCTTTGAGGGGCTCGTTGGGTAGGGGTAGCAGGGAGGACATACAGAAAATGCCTCTCATGCAGCCGGATTACTGCATTTGGTTGGGGATGGTGGGATGCGGCACTGCCTGCATACAGGAGGGCTCGGACCATATCTCCCTGGAATTTATGGGAAGAGCCAGTCCATCCTGAAGCTCTGTATAGCACAAAAGCATTCAGCAAAGCCAATTGAAATAAGTATACAGACACTTTTTTTGTACCAGAGTCTGGCCTTATGGGCAACCTAGGTATGGCGCCAACAACTGGTCGTTGAGGTCCACCCCTCCCATATTTTGGTTATATTCGTGGACACAGAGGGATTTCTCCACAACACCAGTCGCTGTACGAATTTGGGCTGTCGTGTCTGCGTGAAGGGAGGAAAGGACGAAAACATTCTTATCCCTCCACTTCACAGCGAGTTAATTATTACAACTTGTGCAGGCTCTCTCCCCCAGATCAAACAAGTGGCAAAAGTGGCACGCTTGTGTAATAATTGTCCACATACAAGTGGTACCCCTTTCCGAATAAGGGTGGCACTAAGTTCCACACTATCTTGCCAGCACTCCCTATGTAATCTTGGCAGTTCTCTGTCTCTACGTGACTATCTTTTTAGTTGGAAACCATAAAACTACATGTATAGCCTGTGGCCCTGTCACAGAGCTTATACATCTCGACCACATATCTGGCACGCTTGCTGGGAAGGTACTGTTTGAAAGACAAGCGGACAGAAAATGTTATGAGGGACTCGTCAATGCAGACAACTTGATAGGGAGTATACAAGGCGGCAAAAGCTTTGTTGTGGTGGTTTACAAGGGGCCGAATTGTGTAGAGCCAATCAAATTCAGGGTCTCCATGAGGACGATAAAGTTAATTGTTGTTAAAGTGCATGAACCGCAAGATCTGCTTGTATCGTGCCATGGCCATGGAGGCAGAGAACACGGGCAATTGGTAAACTGGGTCAATGGACCAATATAACCGCAGCTCACTCAATTTAACTATAAAGATATCGAGGGATAGGCCCAGAAAGGTCTTAAATTTGCAAACCGTAATTGTTTTTTATTCTTTGGCAAGGGAGAACTGGGGATTAGTGGAGATGTATTGACCAGCATAAAAATTAGTGTGGTCCACAATAGATCTATAGAGATCTTCAGTGAAAAATGGCAAATATGAATCAAGTGCCGTAAAATCACCTGAATTCCAGGTTGGCCAGTGTATGGGGGAAGTACGGGTGCTGCAGAAGTGGTGGGCTCTCAATTAGGATTGGCCAATTCTGCAGGAAGGACACTATGGGCACGATGGGCCTGTGCTGAGTGAGTCTAATGGGAGTGGTTTAATAATTATCAACCAGCTGCTGCACCTGTAGGACTCTGAGGAAAGTGGCAGGGTCTGCTTCCCTTTAGATGCAATTCCCTATTGGGAGTATTTAAAAAAAAAAATTCGCAGTGTATGCCAAACATCTGACTTTTATCTTGGTGCAGACTTCTGGGAAAATCAACGAGCCAGTCATACAAGCAGGAAATGATGTTTCAGGGGGTGTTCTGTACACATTCTGTGTACAAAGAACCTCCAGATAGCCATGTTTCATTGCATGTTACAGAAAGTTGCAGCCCCGCAGATTAAAAAAATAAATAAAAAAATGGAGTAAACCTTTGAATAAGCCTGTCTGGAAGACGTGAAGAGACAAGGTGGTAACAGCTTTGTAAGAGCTGAAATTAGCGGCATACTCTGTGATGGATGTGTCAGACATCAATTTATGTTTTTCAAGAGCAGTGTTCCCTGTGGTCACGGCAAGGAGTGCATTATGACTGAAGCCATGGTTGGCAAGACACCAGAACACAGATCCAATCTATTTGGCAGTAGACAAGATACAGCCATCTCAAGGGTGACCATTAGCAGGTCAGGGTGACTATCATCTGACAAAAAACTGAAAATTCAAAAAGGTCCAGCATACAGGTGGCAACTTCCAAGTAGATACCAGGAGGCAAAATCCTACGGACCGAGAAAGATTAGTGAACGAACTGGAGAAGTACCCAATCTTAATTATTGAAGCCTTAAATATCTAAGGCTCCTGTCTTGGGAGAAAAGTCCTTTTCAGGGTGCACCAATCCAGGGGGTGCCTGTGTGAAGCTTTACGCATACACCTGGATGGAAAACCTTCAGGATCAGTGGTCCATATGAGCTATATTGGTGGAAGATTAATGTCAGGAAAGGTTCCATCCGCTGGTGCTATTTATTACCTGGCTCGCAGTACTGTGTCTCACCAGCAGGTCTCCTTACAGTTCCATACTGTCGGGAGAACTTCTCCCTGCTGGTGTTATATCACCCTTGGGACGCAGTACTGGTCTCCACCAGCAGATGGACCCTGGCAGTATGGAGCATACGGCCCTTCTGCGCTCAGGTGTGACCTGAACTTAATTACTACATATATATATATATATATATATATATATATATATATATATATATATATATATATACCCGGCGAGTTCAAGCAGACCTCGCCCTGGTATCTTTCTACCCCTCTGACCCGGAACCTGCAAACCTAACCCTGAGCCTGCTAACCTGACCCTGCTTCCGATCCGACCTGATCCCTGTCCCGAGCCCATCCTGGGCTTATCCTTACTATTGCCTGTTTACCTTGGATCCTGTTCCCCTTGGATTCCTGCCCCGCAGCCTGTCCATCCGTCCGCCCCCTGCGCTGTTGTGTTCCCGTCCTCACCCAACTGCTGATATCCCCTGGTGTATGACCTCGGCCTGGCTTTGTTTACGATTACGGTATCTCCCCTTGATTTGTATATACTATTTGTTGTTAATTGTGCACTGGTTGTCTTCATGTTTGTAAATAAACACCTTTGTTATTTCACTACATACATTGTTGGTCTCCTCTGTGCAGTCACACAGTACTGGTCTACTATATTCTCTGACAATTAAGGGGGGTCCACCTTTCGGTTACAATAATTTTTATTGAAAAAGTATAACATCATGACAAACTCGTCCATGCTGGGGCATAATTCAATGAGCATAACGATCATATAACATTGACAGGTGGGAAGTCAACCTTTCAATCTCTTCCAGTCCAAACCAGGAAGTGAATGAGAGAACTGACACTAGAACGCTGGGGTGATACAGATGAATGAATTTAATAGGTATTTACTCGTTTCTTAACAGAATCATTACACTTTCCTGACGCATTCATGGCAGCACACAATGGGTTGTGACTCCGCCCCCACAACCTGACAGGATTGGTTACCTATAAATTTGAAGAGGGAACACCCCGCACCATTCTCTTTTTTTTATCCTCACCTGACAAGACTGGACGTTACAAGAAGATTTGCCTCTTACCGCAATCGCCCCAGCAGGTTCAGGCCTCTCCTGTTGGAAGTCCCTCCTGTACAGTCTCTAATAGAGCTATATGGTGGGAACCCCGCTCTGGTGGTCTCAGGGGTCTGTTCAATGTCTTTTCCTGGCTATCTTACAAGCTTTAAATAAGCTTAATGTGGCATGGCTCCCCCCTTTTTTTTTTTCCTTTTACTATATTCATGGCTTCCCCAGAGTCTGCTGCTGCTGCCTGGTTATTGGTCTTATTAGGCTCTTCTGTTCCTTGGCCCCTGCAATGATTTACCTGGGTTGCTGGCTTTGCTGGGCTTTGCTGTCCCTCTCACCGCCACCGCTGCATCTCCCGGCCGTTCTGCGCATGCGCGCAGCAGGCTGATGACGTCGGCGGTTCCTTTCGCCCTCACCCAAGATGGCGGCGGTCGGCGCGGGACGCTACTGCGCATGCGCGGACGCGTCATTAGCGCCGCGACTACGGCGCCAATTTTAAAAACAGAGAAATCTGTTTTTTCCTTCTCTAGGCTGCTGCTCTGCCTGAAAAACTTCAGGAAAGCTATCCAGGTACCTGGGGGCTTCTCTCCTTTCAGGCCCTTCTGCTCCTTTCTCATTCCCCTAAAGCTAACATCTTCCTTTCTCCTTTCAGACACCTGCTGCTGTCCCTGCATCTTTTCATGGAGTCCACTGCCCTAGCAGACCACCACCAGCAAACAAGGTAAGGAGGCCGTCCAAGTTGGTAAGTAGTGAAGAGACAAAAGAGTGCCGGCCACTAACACTGCATTGTTTTTGCAGTCCCATCAGGCCTAGAGATGCAAGTCCACGGCAAAGAAGGAGGTCCAGCCGTGCATCCAGCAAACGCTCACGCAGAAGTCGGTCAAGGTCACCCTCTCGCCATTATCGGAGGCATAGCCGGTCACATCGCAGCCGCTCCCGTCGAAGCCGGTCTCACCGCAGACGGTCTCCGTCAGTCCACCGCGAGCATTTTCAGACCCGTCCTGCAGCAAATGCTTGCTGGGTGTGCGGTGCTGCTGCATTGCCAGGAAAATTAGCCTGTCGCTCCTGTTTTGCCGAGGCAACCAGAGAGAAGGAAGCTGACGCCAGAATGGCCACGGATATCTTAAGAGAGTCGGTACGGGAATCATTCATGGAGACCACGGCCATGCGTACTGACCCTATTCCGGGTCCTTCATCTGCGCATGGCTCGTATGCCCAACTAGCAGAGACCCACTCTGACTTCGGAGAACGCGAGCCAACATCAGGATTTGATTTCAGCTTAGTGGAGCCCTTTGCCCGCTCTGTTAAGGAGGCTATCGGCTGGGAGGAAGCCATAGAAGAGCCCCAAAAACTTGGGAAATACTTCCCTGAATTAAGAAAAGATCCTGAGCTATTTCCATTCATTGAGGAACTGGAGGATCTCATTAGGGACGAATGGGAAAAGCCGGACAAGCGGCCCAGCCTGTCCAATAAGCTGGCAAAGCTGTACCCTCTAAAGGAGTCCAAGGTCACCTCCTTCATTAATGCTCCTATTGTGGACTCATCCCTCATGCGACTCGCTAGGCATGTCACCTTGCCGATAGAGGATGCGGTCACCTTCCGTGATGTCCTCGATCGTAAGATCGACTTGGAACTGAAAAAAGCCTACTCCTCGGCAGGGGGGGCCTGCAGGCCAGCCATCACCACAGCGGCCGTGGCTAAGGCCATTTCTGCATGGGCGGCCAATGCGGAAAAAGCCCTCCGAGAAGGGACTGACCAGAATGAAGTACTCTCCTCCCTACAAGAAATCAGGCTAGCAGGTGACTTCATGGCAGGAGCCTCAGTGGACATTATTCGCTCCGCCGCTAGATCTATGTTGGCCTCAGTAATGGCCCGCAGGGCCTTATGGCTGAAGCCCTGGGTCGCTGACTCTGCTTCCAAGTCTAATTGGTGTAAAATACCCTATGACGGCACGAATCTGTTTGGTGCGAAACTGGACTCAGCAATTTCTAAAGTCACTGGAGGAAAGTCTGGACTTATTCCCTCCGACAGAAAGCCCAAGCCTCAGAAGGGCCCTGCCTTCAGGCGCAATCTGCCGGACAGGTACAGGGATACTAGATCCTACCGCTGGGGGCAGAACCCGGGCAAGGATTTCAGAAGGGATTGGAGGTCGACTCGTCCTTCCTTTGCGAGGGTCCAGAAATCCAAGGCCTTCACCGCCGGAGACCAGCAGAAGTCCTTTTGAAAGCTCGCCTGCCCACCCAGCTCAGGTGGGCGCCAGGCTCAGGAGTTTTGCACGAATTTGGGCAGAGCACATAAGAGACCCGTGGACACTCTCCACGATCAGATATGGCCACAAGTGGAATTTTATGTCATTCCCAGGAAGTTTCTTTCGTCCTACCAAGGTTCCTTCTTCCCCGGACAAGAGGAAACTGCTCCTGCAGTACGTCTCGGAGTTAATTCAGAAGGAGGCAGTCATAGAGGTTCCTCCGCACCTAAGGGGCAGGGGATTTTATTCCCCTCTATTCTTGGTGCGAAAGAAGTCGGGGGATCTTCGGCCCGTTCTGGACCTCAAACGGCTCAACGCAAGCATCAGAATAGAGGCCTTCAAGATGGAGAGCCTCCAGTCCATCCTTCTGGCAGTAAATCTGGGAGACTGGATGCTGTCCATAGATTTGTCGGACGCCTATCTCCATGTGCCAATCCATCCAGCCTTCCAGAAATTTCTCCGTTTCTCCATCAACGGGTGCCACTTCCAGTTCCGATGTCTACCATTTGGTATCTCCTCGGCACCCAGAACATTCACGAAGGTTCTCCTTCCCCTCATTGCACTCCTCAGGGAAAAGGGGCTACGGGTGCACCACTACTTAGACGACATTCTCCTATTGGCAGAAGATCGGGAGACTCTGCTCCTCCAGCGGGAGACCCTAATATCTACCCTCCAGAACTTTGGCTGGTTGATCAACTGGCGGAAGAGCAGCCTGCAACCTTCACAGGTCATGGTATTCCTGGGAGCAGAGCTGGATACCAAGCGGAACAGGGTACAGCTCCCGTCAGAGAAGGTGGTACCTTTGGTACAGAAAGTACAAAACCTAATGTCGTCCAGACGTCCGTCAGCCAGAACCTGCCTGAGCATGCTGGGCTCCATGGCATCAACCATACCCATGGTGCAGTGGTCCCAGTGGCACATGAGAACGTTGCAGAACGCATTCCTCAGACAGTGGAACGGGACCTCAATGTCACAGTCCATCCATATTCCCGACTGGGTGAAGCACTCACTTTGGTGGTGGACTCACCACCCCAACCTCAGAAGATTCAGGCCTATAGTCCCTCCAAGTCCAGAAATAGTGACTACGGACGCCAGTCAGAGAGGTTGGGGGGCTCATTATCAGGACCATGCGGTCCAGGGTCGTTGGCACTTTCCAGCCCAGGGTGTAGTCTCCAACGTATTGGAGCTACGAGCAGCCTTCCAAGCCCTCTTGGCCTTCGCACCTCTACTACGAGGGAAGAGTGTCCTCCTCCGAATAGACAACAAGGTCGCGGTGGCCTATATTCGAAGACAGGGGGGTACCCGGAGTCGCACGCTGTCGGAAGAAGTTCGTCCCATAGTGGAGTGGGCTCAGATACACCTTCTGGATCTGAATGCAGTATATGTCCCGGCAGCGCAGAATGTGCTAGCCGACTATCTGAGTCGGGAATCGCTCTCGAACAACGAGTGGTCTCTGAACCACCGGGCATTCTCCCTCCTAACGAAGGCATGGGGCATCCCAGAGGTCGACTTGGCAGCAACACCAGCGAATGCCAAATGCCCGAGATTCCTCTCCAGAGCTCCCTTTCGGTCAGCCGAGGGGACGGACTGCCTAGTACACCCGTGGGACTTCAACCTGGGGTACATCTTTCCCCCAACTCCTCTAATAGCGAGGTTCCTAGCCAGGCTCCGGAGATCCTCAGTCACAGTAATCATGGTGGTGCCATTCTGGCCGAGGAGGCCGTGGTTCACGACCCTCTTGCAGCTCAACACCCGGCCTCCAATCCACCTGCCGTTCTCAGCAGATCTCCTATATCAAGGCCAGTTCCTCCATCCGGCCCCGGACAGACTGCACCTAACAGCATGGAGGTTGAGAGGATTAGGCTGAGAGAACAAGGTTGCTCCCAAGAGGTGATAACGACACTGATGCAAGCCAGGAAAAATTCCACAAATACCACCTACACTAGGGTTTGGGAAAGATTCTTCCTGATGGCACAATTAAAAGGCTGGGATCCTGTCTCTCCAGCTCCATCCCAAATTCTGGAGTTCCTGCAGTTGGGCGTTGATAAGGGACTTAATTCAAGTACCCTCAAGGTACAGATATCCGCCCTGTCCGCCAAAACAGGCACTAGATGGGCTATTCACCCTCTGGTTATTCAGTTCATGAGAGCTTGTCTGAAGATCAGACCCCCCAGAAGACCATCCTTTCCTACATGGGACCTTTCGGTGGTTCTAGAAGCTCTCTCCTTACCACCCTTTTTTCCGTTTGACTCCATTTCCCTGTGGGACTTGACTCTGAAATTATCCTTCCTCATCGCTATTTCTTCAGCCAGAAGGGTGTCAGAGATCCAGGCTCTGATGGTCAAGGAGCCCTACTTAGTCTTCTTATCCGACAGAGTGGTACTAAGGCCTTCAGATCGTTTCCTACCAAAGGTTGCTTCGGCCTTCCACTACAACCAGGATATCGTCCTTCCACACCTTACGGACGAGAACGGCGAACCCCACGCCTTGGACATTAAGACCACTATATCCAGCTACCTTTCGGCTACCACTCACCTTCGAAAGACAGAGGCTCTCCTGATCATTCCACACGGAGCCAGACGCGGCCAAGCAGCTACTTCTCGTACCATCGCCTCCTGGCTAGTCAAAACTATCGAGAAGGCCTACTCCGTTCAACAACTTACAGTTCCAGAGGGCATCAGAGCGCACTCGACCAGGGCAGTGGCAACATCCTGGGCAGCATATTGTGGTGTCTCATCAGAATCCGTCTGCAGGGCAGCAACCTGGTCTTCCAGGCATACGTTTATATCCCACTATAGAGTGGACGCTGCTCTTTTGTCTACAGCCGACTTTGGTAGATCCATCATCAGGGCCAATTCTTCCGCTCACTAGGAAATAAATACTATTGCATTAAACCCTCCCGACTGGCGAGTTATTTCCCATTGTGTGCTGCCATGAATGCGTCAGGAAAACGGAAAATTGTATACTCACCTTTCCGCAATTTTCCTTTCCTGACGCATCTTCATGGCAGCACACAGATCCCACCCTGCTGTTTAATGATGATATATACAGAGAATGGTGCGGGGTGTTCCCTCTTCAAATTTATAGGTAACCAATCCTGTCAGGTTGTGGGGGCGGAGTCACAACCCATTGTGTGCTGCCATGAAGATGCGTCAGGAAAGGAAAATTACGGAAAGGTGAGTATACAATTTTCCGTTATTCTGTCTGTCTACCTTGCAGACATTAATTTTAGGCAAAACATTTTTTTCCTTTAATTAGTGTGACACGTTGAGCCTAGAATATTGCACCTTTTCACAATATTGAAATTTTTCTGAGGTTGTGGATTTGGGGGTTTTAGCTGTAAGCCATAGTCATCACAATTATGACATTTCACGGCTTGAACTATCTTGCTTTGCATGTAATGAGTCTATCTCATATATTAGTTTCACCTTTTAACCACTTAAGGACCCCTTCACGCCAATATACGTCGGCAGAACGGCACGGCTGGGCACAATCACGTACCTGTACGTGCCTCTTTAACCACTTGACATCCGCCGTCAAATGACGGCGGGCGGAATGCTCAATTGTTCCGACAGGACGTCATATGACGTCCTGTCATTTAAAGCCTCTAGGGCGCGCGCGCACCCGTCGCGTCACTGGAAACACAGTGCGCGTGCCTGTCGGCCGCCGGGCACCCGCGATTGCCCAGTAACTGAGCAGGGACGTGGAGCTCTGTGTGTAAACACAGAGCTCCACGTCCTGTCAGGGAGAGAGGATACCGATCTGTGTCCCTTGTACATAGGGACGCAGATCGGTCCCCTCCCCCAGTCACCCCCCTCCCCCTACAGTTAGAACACACCCAGGATACACATTTAACCCCTTCCCCACCCCCTAGTGGTTAATCAATGCATATTTATAGCACTGTTCACTGTATAAATGTGAATGGTCCCAAAAATGTGTCAAAAGTGTCCGATGTGTCCGCTATAATGTTGCAGTCCCGAAAAAAAAAAACGCAGATCGCCGCCATTCCTAGTAAAAAAAAAATCATTATGTCCCCTATTTTGTAGGCAATGTAACTTTTGCGCAAACCAGGTTATTGCGATTTTTTTTTTCTTTTACCAAAAATATGTAGAAGAATACGTATCAGCCTAAACTGAGAAAAAAATATATATTTTTTAAAAAAATGGGATATTTATTATAGCAAAAAAGTTAAAAATATTGTGTTTTTTTTTCAAAATTGACGCCCTTTTTTTGTTTATAGCCCAAAAAAAAAACACACAGGCGATCAAATACCACCAAAAGAAAGCTCTATTTGTGGGGAAAAAGGACGTTAATTTTGTTTGGGAGCCACGTCGCACGACCGCGCAATTGTCAGTTAAAGCGACGCAGTGCCGGAAGCTAAAATCTCGTCTGGGCAGGAAGGGGGTGTATGTGCACAGTAGATAAGTAGTTAAGCCCAGCCGTGGTGTCGCGAGCGCGCCGCCAGTCCGAAGCTCCGTGACCACGGGACCTGCGGACCAGATCGCCGCCGGTGTCCCGCGATGGGTCACAGGAGTTGAAGAACAGGGAGAGGTGTGTGTAAATAAATTGTTTTATATATTTTTGGGGGATATTTATTATAGCAAAAAGTAAAAAATATTGCATTTTTTTTCCAAAATTTTCGCTCTATTTTGGTTTATAGCGCAAAAAAATAAAATGGTCCGGGTCTTAAGTGGTATTAGTGAAATAAATGCACGATATTCACATTTTTCGAGTATCACCTTTATGATGCTAGTTGTCATCAATACCCGCAAAATTTGAATAGAATAGTAAAGAAACTTGTGACTTTATACATAAAAGAAGGAAATGTTCATAAATTGTCCAAATGAGTAATCAGTATATGTAGTGAGGATATCAGTCCCTCATGCCGCGATGGAAGTTGAAACTCAAAAGACAGCCACGGTGACACCTTTTACAAGGCTTTCCAGAATGCTAATAAGATTGGTAATAAATTCTCGTTAACACACTGGATCATGGAAAGGGATAATCTTTATGGGAACCCTCAAAAGATGTCAATTGGTCAAGCCACAACCTCCTCAATGATTATCACTGACTTCACGGTAACCAAGCTCAGATCAGTAGGGTCAAAGCATGCAATTAGACACATGTAATAAAGAAATGCTTTACATTGTATAAAACAAACAAGGACAATTTATTGACTAAAAATGCACTCACATAGTACCCAAATAAAATGAATGTATGGGTGACGACAGGATTTCTTCCTCCAGAAACATGGCCGACAGCCACGCATGAATGGTAGCGTGTGTGCGTAGCTCTGCCCAGTTGCAACTTCCATAATGGCATTTGGGACCGATATCCTTACTACATATATTGATTACACTTTATGGGCATTTTCTTCTTTTATGTATAAAGTCACAAGTTTATTTACTTTTCTATCCTAATTGTGGTAGTCATATCTGGCCTTACTGGGTATTGATGACAGCTAGCACCATTTTTAGAATAAGAATTGATTTAATTGGCCCAAATGATTATCCTGGAAATGAAAACGAATTAATGCTCAAATGGGAGTGTGCCAGTTGGTTGAACGCATTCACGCACATTACACGTTTTTCTGCCCAAACTCTGCTGCTTCTGGATGCACTGGCTGTGTTTTTTTCTGCCTCTAAATGCCCCTGCCTCTGAACTCCTTTTAAATGCTTATGTGTTCATGTAAACATAGGCTAACATGCAGGGGCGTTTAGAGGCAAGAAAAAATAAAAAAGCCAATGGTCTCTAGGAGCAGCAAAAAAAAATTGTCCAGTGTGCATGAGACCTTAAAAACCTCCACAAGTTGTATTGCAAAATGGATAAAGTCTATTTGTTTAGCTTTTTTTTTTCCTGTAGTGCAGGAACTGTAATCCTGAAAGCTTACTGAGGAGGAGAATTGTGGAGCAATGACCTAAAAAAGTATCCATGCAATCGCCAAGTAAAATTGCTTAGATGTTCAGGTCAACCAGGTGTTGTCGAAGGGGAGTAGCCGCTCCAGGTGGGAACCCAAAAGAATATCCTCCGTTGCAGATAACTCAGGTGCAGGCAATGCACTTAGCAAAGCAGGAATAAAAAATTGTCTCTGGACAGCCGCACCTCTGATGCGTTTCGCACTGAAACTATTACTTAGTCAAGCTATGACTAAGCACTAGTTTCAGTGCGAAACACGTCAACAGTCGTCAATAGTGCTGTCCTTCTTTTAACAAAGGCTAAAATTTGTTCAGAGTGCGGCTGTCCAGAGACAATTTTTGTTCCTGCTCAACCAGGAGTTGTCCTTTGGGTATAAAGTCCTGTCTAAGATGATCCCTGTCCAAGGTAATTCCTTGTAAGTCTCCATCAGGCGTAGCAATCGGTGTGACAAATTTCAATGACGGGCCTAAATATTTAATTGTCATATATTTTTATTAGGTATTCTGTGTATCACTCTAAGCCCTAATGGTAGTAAGGGCTTTTAAACATATTTCAGACATCAGATTTCTGTCATGTTCTCCTAATAAATGACAGCTAATGTAATCATTTTTTTT
This sequence comes from Rana temporaria, assembly GCF_905171775.1. Classification (NCBI taxonomy): domain Eukaryota; kingdom Metazoa; phylum Chordata; class Amphibia; order Anura; family Ranidae; genus Rana; species Rana temporaria. Next base: position 98,816,642 of record NC_053494.1, on the reverse strand, counting down.
TTCTTGAACATCTTCATTTAGGGGCTTGACACTGAGAGACTTGGCTTTGTGATTATTCCTGCAGGGCAAAAGAAAAAAACTCAAATCTGTGTAGCGGGGTCACACTATCGTGGACTATGTAGTGTGAATTCTCACTGAACTCTAGTTATGTTGTATGTACATGTTCACACCCTTTTGGAAGCCATGCATTGTGGGATCGGAAGTATCGGGAGATATGGACTCCACTGACTCTCAGCAGAAATAGACTACACTTCCCACAATGCCCTACCTTATTGGAACATGTGACACCTCCGCACAGGCTTATGGGGGAGATTATTTAAATAGAGGGAGGAGTTGATTTCTCTCTCGGGACCTGCATCTTCTCCTCTGCGGAGCTGTGTAGAGCCACACAGCAGTGTTGCTAGGCCTGAAGCCTGGGCCTGTATTTCCCCAGAAGACTAACCATCCAGAGGGAAGCAAGACCAAGAATGCCCAGCTCGTATGCCAGGAGACCGGAGAAGCCGCCCAGCTCACAACTGAAACAGTGGGAATTTGATACCGGAGATCGCGTGCTGTGAAGCAGTGAATGACCAGTGCACCCTTTGAGAAGTAATCAGGCGGTTCGGGCCTGTTTGGGTAAGTGAGCACATGCTCAGCTTCCAATCCTCTGTTTCTTAGACATATCACTTGGTGTCACCCCGCAAGCCTTATACACGAGTGTGATCTCTGACTGAACTATAGCAGTCTTTCAAGTTGATAGCTGTTCCGCAGGATTGACCGTCGCTGACGAGCGATCAGTCAATCAACTCTGTTATTCATCGTACCTTGTTGACTGAGTTTATTTCATCTTTTGCCCCTTTTGGATTACAAATCTAAAAGTGCACCAACGGCCGCAATGTGGTCTCCGTTCTCAAAGTTATTCTTGATATATGTTCAAGCCAGGCCTGGCAAGAAGTATTTTACATTAAGCGGTTTTGCAGGATTGCCCGTTAGAGGGAGCTCGCGAGCATAGACGGCCTTATTAATTTAGGTTGGACCACACTACCCTCTAGTTTAAACCCCTTTTTCTTTACTTTCTGACTTTCGCAAGGGCCGTTGCACAGTCATTGTGTGTTAATGTATATTTGTTATTTACCTGTTATTAAAACCCATTCCCTTCTTTGACATATACAAAGTAAAGTCATTCGTCTGGTTTGAACATATTAATTGTGTGACGTGTCTTTCATATGGAGATCGCCTACAGAAGCAGGTAACATTATTATTATATTATCATTGTATGTTATGTGCCTTGCTCTTGTGGCCTGGACAGGTAGAGGTCACAATATACCTGAAATACATTTGATGTGCCAAGGGAGGGTTCGAGCTAGTTAAGAGGGGGACAGATCAGTTAAAGAGAGTAGATCCCAAACCTAATCAGCGGCTCCTCCGGGGGTAGCGCTACATATGGGCAAGGTATAACTATGAAAAGCTATAAAGCTGTGTCCCTTATGGCCTACTGACCAGGATGTAGTCAATGCATTACATGATCAGTGCCGATACATGCACAAGTTGAAAACAACCCATAAAAAAACAGAAAGGTGTTAGGACTAGTTAGATTTAGTGCTGGCTCATTGTTTTTCAATGGAGCTGCATTTCTGTTTGCTAGGTAAATTTAGTCTCGCTGTAAGCATTGTGGATGTAATTGGTGAGTTAGGTAAATTTAGTTGTGTTTAATGTAATCAGTGCAGCTACATGTGATTAGGTAGGCCTTCTCAGTGTTTCAAAAAAATTGGGTGATATTGCGCACTCTGGTTGTGACTCAATGATTGAAAAAAATTGGGGAAGGGGAGGGAAAACAGGGTGGTAATAGTTGTATTTTTGTTGGGGTATTAATCCATGCAAGGTAGATAGATAACTGTTCAAAGAAGGCAGCCAGTTCAAAAAGTAGAAGTAAAAGAACTCTGCAATACATAAAGGGGAGAGAGAACAGCGCCCTCTATGTGCAGTAATAACATTTTAATAAGACACAGTAGAAATGATTGCACTCACAGGATGATGGTAGAAACACGCATGGTATGATATAGATCAGGGATATGCAATTAGCGGACCTCCAGCTGTTGCAAAACTACAAGTCCCATCATGCCTCTGCCTCTGGGTGTCATGCTTGTGGCTGTCAGAGTCTTGCTATGCCTCATGGAACTTGTAGTTCTGCAACAGCTGGAGGTCCGCTAATTGCATATCCCTGATATAGATCATCCGCTCCAACTTCCTATTGTGTCTTATTAAAACGTTATTACTGCACTTAGAGGGCGCTGTTCTCTCTCCCCTTCTTCTCAGTGTTTCAGCTACTGCTGGTTTGCCTGCTTCCTCTGCTTTCCGGAGAGCAGTAAAATTCTCTGGCACATAGGTATGGAGCAATGCAAATTAATATTTATTAGATATGTGCATTCCCATTCTTACGAATGTTATTTGTGTACAAACATTTTCATTTTCGTACCCGCAGAATAATGTGTACATACGAAAAAAATAAAGCACCAAAATACGAAAACGACAGGATTACGAATGAGCCGCATAACGAACAACCGCAAATACGAACGAACGATCTGACGAAAATACGACAAAACGAAAACGGCAAAAGAACAAAAATTACATCTATAACAAAAGATTTGCATTCTGTATCCTGCTTGAATCCCCTCTCTGTTCGTATCCTCAGCCGTATGTTCACACGACATCCACAACAAAAGATTTGCATTCTGTATCCTGCTTGAATCCCCTCTCTGTTCGTATCCTCAGTCGTATGTTCACACGACATCCACAACAAAAGACCCGCACCCTGTATTTTGAATTCCTTTTTTCTGTTTGTATTTTGGATTCAACAGAATGCAAATCTTTTGCCACAGATGTCACACGAACACACGACCGAAAACACCAAAAGAAAAAGGACCCAAAATACAGAATAGAAATCTTTTATTATAGATGTCATTTTCGTTTTTTTGAATGGGCAGTGAGTGTAGTTAGTAAAGCAGCTTCTCTTTTGTGCTGAGTAGTACAGTAAAGCCAAATAAACTTTTCTGTGGATTTTCATCTGACGGGAGATCAGTTGGCCAGACTTTTGAACCCAAAAATGGTTTTCTGATGGAGTTTAAAAACGAACAAATTTTCTGAGAACGAACGGAAAACGATCGTTTTTATGTTTGTTGTTAAAAAAGTCTGACCAAGTGTATGGGGCTTAACAATCGTTAATATGGATGAGCCGCGTGTTGAAAGTGCCGCGAATCCCTGCGATATATTTACGAAAGTACAAAATGACGAAAATCCTTTTTCTGTTCGTAGCTTCAGTCGCATGCCCACATGACATCCACAACAAATTGTCATAGATGTCACACGAACACACGACCGAAAACACGAACAGAAAAAGGAATCCAAAACACAGAATGCAAATCATTGACGAAAATTATTGTCTAACAAGTAACGAACATGAATTAAACAGAATAACGAACCATCCCGCATGTACGAAAATAAAACGGTAACGAAAATACGAAACGATCGGAATACGAAAAAATCTCGTTGTACGAAAAACGAACGGGAACGAACAGGAAAACGGGCGTCTTACGAAAAACGAACGGAAACGAACCTACGGAACGATACGAAACAGAACAAAAAAAACGAATTTTTTTTCTGTCTAATATTTATATAACCCTAGCCAATCCTGGCCCTGAAGGCTGCTGGGAGTCTGTATAAATACTACAAGACACAGAGCTTACGGGTCTTTGCCTACAGAGGGGAAGTCCAGCCTACCTTCCAGGGCAGCGCTGCCATCTGCTTGCTGTTAGTGAGACCTTAGGTGGGCAACCTGTGGACCTGGATGCTTAAGCTAGAGAGCTGACTGAGGAGCTGTCATCCAAAGATCTAGTCTAGACTCTGGTATGACTGAAGAAAGCTGTCGCATAGATGTTGGAAGGAGGCAATTAACTGTTCCTGGACATTTGTGAGTACAGATTGCTGTGAGAGATCTTAGAGACTATTTGGCTGCTGCCACACCTCTTGTGCTAGAGCATCGGTGCTCAATCTGTGGCCCTCCAGCTGTTGCAGAACTACAAGTGAGGCATTGCAAGTTTGCTCTAATTGCGCTAAAGGAAGAATCTTGGGTGTTTTAACTGCTTCTACTACAAGATAAATCCACAGTTTGCTACTACAAGGACTTCTGCATCAGCTTTTTAGAAAGAAGTTTACTGTCCTCAACCTGTACATTGTTCTCATTTTTGGAGTATCCCACTCAATTCCCTCAACCCCATATCAGTCACTCCAAAAATAAACAAAAAGAACATTCCTAGACAGTTTTTTTGAGAAAAAGAGTGATTGTTAACGTGTGCCTGGCTGTGGGGCAATCTACTGGCAAAAGAACCTGCTGCTCCTTCGGGTGTAGTGTTGCAAGAATAATATGGACTAGCGTCAATAGGCTTTTGTTTGCTTCAGAACCGATATTCTTCCTATACAAGTCCATGTTAATGCTAAAGCAACTTGGATCAATGCAGGTCAGAAGGAGGTCGACAAATGCACCTGCAATAATTCTGATTGACTTCAGAAGCGCTTTAAACTGCATGCTGCATTTATCCACCAAAGCCTGCTGACACTGGCCCTATAGAGACCTATTTATAAAGAAGTCTTTAGCATGGCTATGGCACTCACAAAAATCCTTTATAAAGCACAGACATATTGTTTACAAAAGTGTTTTCTGACATCTTCTGAAATCTGATGTGAAATGAAGCCCCATTAATTTTAATGAATTTGTGGGGGAGCCTGGGAGGTAAAAACATAAAATGGTCACGTAACTTGGACAGGTAATGTGACCGGGCTCCTATACTATCAGAACGTCAGAAGCGTGCAATGCTTCTGTTCCTTGATAGCTGCTGTTCTAATGCCAGCATCTTGGTTTTGGTTGCGATACATTCTCTCTGCCTGTTCACCTGCAAGGTAATTGATGTGGTCAGTCTCTGGATAGAGACCAAACCTGATTTAAGCCAGCCAAGCCTGCAGTCTCATGCTTGTGATAGCGTGTGTAATGCCTGATCAAGCTCCCTGTTTGTCTGCCCTGCTCTGCTAAATTGGATTACCTAGTTGACAACCTCGGATCGGATATCGAATATTCCCATAACTCTGCCTGCCTTTTGACTTTAAACGTTGACGCTGACAATCTGAAACTTGCCTGTCTGCAAACCACAAGTACCTGTTTGCTTTGCTCAGTTCGCGCATGCCCTGGCCTGGTAGCCAGGCAGTATAGCATTGTGTATAAGACCTGGGGGCAACCGAGTATCAGTAGGCCTGCTTGCCTTATGAGAAAGGGGGCTGCTATAGGTGAAGAACACAGAAGCTAGCTATAGTGTCTGACCACCTGCATTAGGAGTAAGCGTGACGCTACAGTTTTATGCATGTTGTGTTTTATTAACCCCTTTGGCAATCATGTGACTACTATCACAGTGGTAACTTGATTGGATGCATATGTGTTGTGTGGCATGTGGGCATTAAAGCCCACCTTTTTGCCCTTGCACGTATGTGTCAGATGGCCATAAATAGGTTAATTGGATTAAAAATGCAGGTGCAGTGTGAAGTATTTACTGCAAAGTCCTGCGAAAAGCAGATGCCACATTTCCCAAGAGGCCTTGCTCTTTACATAATTACCATGGTAGTTGTAGAAAAAAAGCAATACACCTTTTTTTTTTTTTTTTTTTTTTTTTTAACAGTTTTACTTCAAATGTACACATTCTTGTTTACATATGTAAACATTTGTCAAAAAAAAAAGCTTAGTACAATGTTTTATAAAAATGCATATGGTTTTAAGAGCATAAGCTTTGCATGGCTGCATAACATAAATGTTTTCCTAATGCCACTAGTGGTTGACATATTTCTGACTTGTTGCTAGGGATGTGCCCGATGTTCAAGTCGAACATATGTTTGACTCGAACATCGGATGTTTGCCCGTTCGTCGAATTTAGAACATTATGGGGCGTTTGCGGGATATTCGAACGCCCGGGGAAAGCCCCATAATGAACTGCGAGATCGTCAATGCACTGCAAAATCGCAGTGCATTGAGGGCTGCTGATTGTCCATAGCATGCACCTGACCTGCATGCTTTGGCCAATCACAGAGCGCTCTGCTGTAAGAGACATGATTGGCCAAAGGCAGTCATGGCTCAGGGGGGTACCCCAAAGCACCCTCCCCATGTTGAGGCCATGTGGGCTGGTACGGTTCAGAAGGGGGGCGCTCTCTCGCACCCCTTTTCCTGCAGCCTGCCAGGTTGCATGCTCGGATAAGGGCCTGGTTTGGATTTTGGGGGGACCCCATGCCATTTTTTTTTAATTTTGGTGCAGGGTTCCCTTTAATATTTATACCAGACCCAAAGGACTGGGGGGCGAAACCCATGCTGTTTTATTCAATTATTTGTATCTATATTGCCGGGATCTGACAATACATTACAGCCACGAGCAGTTTTAAATTACATTTGTTCCTTTAGAAATGCAATTTTGCTGTGGTAGTTTTATTGTTTTACTTTAAGCATTATTAAAATCACTGTTCCTGAAAAAAACACAGTTTTTAAAAAAAAAATCTGCATTGATACATGTCCCCTGGGGCAGGACCCAGGTCCCCAAACACTTTTTATGGCAATAACTTGCATATAAGCCTTTAAAATAAGGACTTTCGATTTTTCATGTTTGTGTCCCATAGATTTTAACGGTGTTCGCACAAATTTCTTGCATGTTCGCAAGTTTTGGTGCGAACCAAACCAGGGAGGTGTTCGGCTCATCCCTATTTGTTGCTAAGGGTTTAACAGCCAATTTCCACTAATTGTTCAGTGCAGTTTTTCTCTCTTTTGAAAAAGGTAATCCATATGCCAAGTTGGTTATCCATAGCAAAAATCAGACATTTTCTCCCACTTTATATATCAGCGCAGACTAAAATTTCTCACATTTTAATGATGCATATGTTATTTATACAGTATTAACCACTTTAGGACCAGAACCTTTTGCACCAGTATAAGGCAAACATTTGATAGATGTTTTATCCTTATTTTTTTGTGGACCGCATTTGATTCAGAATGGTTTAATTTGATAATGCAGATAATGCTTTTTATTTAGCAGTTTACAAAATGCCCTGTTTATCAGTAGAGCATAAAAAGCTTGACACAAACACACTATACTAATAATAAGGTTTGTAGCACAGTGACACACCTTGCATTAACAGGTTGTAGTCAGGCAGCCAGTTTATTTTGTACCACATTGCAAGTTTTTTTTTCTTCAATTCAGCGCACCACAACATGCAGCTGGTTCACATCTGTAAGTTGTGGTATGCTTAAACGCATGGGGCGGTTAGGTGCTGTCTAAGTTCATACTGAAGTGGGCATGGGCATCTGCAGGAGGGGGGAGGGGAGTCAAGCCCCCCCCCCCCTGGAATCAGCAAGGTGTCCGCGAGCTGAGCGGTCAACTGCTGCTGCTCTCTGACAAGATCTGACTTAGACTCACTTGGCTCCGCCTCCAGTCCCAGTCGAGAAGATGTAGATCCGGCCAGCGCTGCCCACAAGAGGAGCCCCACAGTGTGTCCCCCTCTAAATTAGGCTGCTTGGCTGGACAGGATCGTTGTCTGTATAAAAAAAAATCCATGTGGGCAGAGGCATAGCTTGAAGCTTGTGGGCCCCGATGCAAAAGTTGACCTGGTACCTGGGCTGTTCTCACCCTGTCCTCCTCTCCATTCAGGAAATGGCTCACAGCTTGTCCTCTGCCAATGAGAACAGAGGGGTGTGGACCATGGAAGGCAAAGTGGAAGCCCAGTACTGGAGCATGGCTGTGGGGCCCTTGGGCAGATCAGAGCTGGACTTTGTGGAGGATATGATAATATGATAGGGAGGCTGCAGGGAACCCCTGGAGCTAGGTGTGGGGTTGCAATTGTGACCCCTGCAACCCCTTATGCTACGCCCATGCATGTGGGCACAGCACAGATCCCTTGCTCAACCCCGCCGTGATCCCTGGGGCAGCTTAACTATTGGACACTCACTGCTATGTGACAGAGCCTTCTGTGAGGAGAAAGGCAGCCATTGGGCAGAAATAAGGGAAGGGTGTGTGGCCAGCCTTCAGGGATCAGCCGTGGCCACGTCTTGTGCCTCTGGATGATGGAAACAAAACATGGTCTTTTTGAAACTGGGCAGCATCAGGAGAGTAAGTAAAGGTGTCCGGGAGAAGCAGAATGTACACATATAGAGGACATGGGAAGTGACTGTGGACCGGCAATAAAAGAACAAGGAGCGGGTCTGGTGAGCTGGAGATGACTTCTTACACACATCTAGGGCCAGATTCACAAAGAGATACGACGGTGTATCTCCTGATACACCAATCGTATCTTGGACTTAAACTGGTCCTATCTATACGTCTGATTCATAGAATCAGTTACGCATAGATATGGCTAAGATCCGACAGTGTTACACTGTGTTACACTGTCGGATCTTATTTTCAATTTGAAAATGGCGCCGGGGGCGTTCCCGCTGATTTACGTTGAATAATATGTAAATCAGCAAGATTCGCGAATTCACGAACGTACGCGGACCCGACGCAGTGTTCTTACGACGTTTCCGTAGCGGCTTTCCCGGCGTATACTTACCCCTGCTTCTATGAGGCGCAGCCAATGTTAGGTATAGCCATCGTTCCCGCGTCGATTTAAATTTTTTTTACGTCGTTTGCGCAAGTCGTTCTCGAATATGGATGGACGTTGTTTACGTAAGCGTCGAAACCACTGACGTCCTAGCAACGTCAGTGGGAGCAATGCACGCCGGGAAATTCCGCGGACGGCGCATGCTCATTTAAATCGGCGTGGGAACGCGCCTGATTTAAATAGTACACTCCCCCTAGCCGCGGAATTTGAATTCCGCTGGAGGATTTACGATCCGCTGCCGCAAGTTTGGAGGTAAGTGGTTTGTGAATTACCCACTTGCCTCTCAAACTTGCGGGAGCGGATCTTAAATCAGGTAGATCGAGCGGATCTAAAGTTCCGCTGATCTACGTGAATCTGGCCCCTAGTGTTTACAGATTCTAAATGGAGTGACTGTGTATGCATTTCCCAACTCTGCTACTCTTATCTATCCACTTGTTACCTCACTTAAGCTTTGCATAAGGTCAGCCACTGTTTGCGCCTAGCACAGCGATTCCCTTAACCCTTCACCAGCCAGGTTTCCAGGTTATGAGCTTAATGCTCCATGGGTTTATACAGTACCCTGGCTCCAATGCTCATACAGTCTAACTGTTTTCATCAAGATCAATATATGGCCACCCACAACATGTATTGCAATATAAAAACATGTACATTCTCTAGGTTATTTATATGGGCATGGTAACTTCCAATACAAAGCGAAGATGAATTATCTCTTATATAACACATATCTTTCCAGTGGAATTTATAAATAGTTAATCAGATAATGGCAGCTTGGTCCTTCTATTAAGCTTCTGCATCAGGTTTCTCAAACCTTTGCATGCCTGTGCTTTATGTGATAATGACTAAGCCCCTCCCCTTCATGACATTGTCAAAAAGGTGCAGAGCTTGGGTGACCTTAAAATGATGCCCCCCTCCCCCCTGAAAAAAGTTCTGCGGATGCCCATGGAAGTGGGTCAAGGAACACATGTATTAGGCATTAGGGTGTGCACCCCAAATATATTAAAACATGGATGGTGTCAGTAGAGCAGTGGACTTGTCAGTAGAGCAGAGGTTGGTGTGAGGGACGTGGAGAGTGTCAGTAGCTTTTTATTTTTATTATTTTAATCTTTAAAAAAATAAAAAGTAGGAACCCCATGGGCATTGGTGCAATATCAGCAGGGGGAATCTGCACCTCAAGCGGTGATTAGGGTGTGCCCAGGCAGGGCCGTCTTGATAGCATCATCGGCCCCTGGGCTAAGTAATGCTTTTGGGCCCCTACAATGATGACAGTGCAGGTAAACAGACATTAAGTAGGTAGGAGACAGGCTGTCTCCCCTTTGCATCTATCACTCTCAGTGCCATCATGGGGCCTCCAATTTCAGGGCAGTGTGGGCTCAAGGGCCAGCTGCTTTGGGGAAAGTGCAGCCCCCCCCATGCAGCTGGGGCCCCTGGGCAGTGCCCAGGTGTGCCCTCTCATTAAGAAAGCCCTGTGCCCAGGCACATCCCCCTGCGCATGCCTATGAACCCTGATCAGATATCACAAATGTGGCTGTGTCTATACAGCCAAACACTGGACATGATATACTGTATGCACTCTTTCAAATGTCCTTAAGTGGTTGATAGATCAAAAAACATATGTATCAAGTTACACTGGCCAAAATTAAGCACTGCATATAGAAATAGATTGAAATGCCAAAGGGTAGTCTCTTATGCATTGTTTTTTTTCTTGTCTTGATCACTTTATTTTCAAACCTTTCATTGCAGATTCCAGACTCTAAAAAAAAAAAAAAAAAAGAGAAAATTACACGGTTACAATCACACTCTTCTACATATACAGTCCTGATCAAAAGTTTAAGACCACTTGAAAAGTGGCAAAAATTTTTATTTTACATTGTTGGATCTTAACAAGGTTCCAAGTAGAGCTTCAACATGCAACAAGAAGAAATGAGAGTGAGACCAAACATTTTTTGAGCATTCAATTTAATGAAAACAAAGAATAAACTGAAACAGGTTGTTTTTCAGCTGATCAAAAGTTTAGGACCACACCTCCAAAAAAAACCTAAACCCCCCCAAAACAGAAATCCAACTTCCAAACATGAACTCAGTAATGAGTAGCTTCGCCGTTATTGATGATCACTTCAAAAATGTGTTTCGGTATGCTCGATGCCTCGCGTTTCCATGAGGTGAGTGGGAACATTTCTCCAAGTGGTGAAGACAGCCGCACGAAGGCCATCTACTGTCTGGAACTGTTGTCCATTTTTGTAAACTTCCCTTGCCATCCATCCCCAAAGGTTCTCAATTGGATTTAGATCAGGGGAACACGCAGGATGGGCCAAAAGAGTGATGTTATTCTCCTGGAAGAAGTCCCTTGTCCTGCGGGCATTGTGTACTGTAGCGTTGTCCTGTTGAAAAACCCAGTCGTTACCACAGAGTCGAGGGCCCTCAGTCATGAGGAATGCTCTCTGCAACATCTGGACATAGCCAGCGGCCATTTGACACCCCTGCACTTCCTGGAGCTCCATTATTCCACTGAAGGAAAACGCACCCCAGACCATTATGGCGCCCCCTCCACTGTGGCGCGTAGAAAACATCTCAGGTGGGATCTGCTTGTCATGCCAGTAACGTTGGAAACCATCAGGACCATCAAGGTTACATTTTTTCTCATCAGAGAATAAAACTTTCTTCCACCTTTGAATGTCCCATGTTTGGTGCTCTCTTGCAAAGTCCAAACGAGCAGTTCTGTGGCGTTCAAGGAGACAAGGTTTTTGTTTTGAAGAGGTTTTTTGTTTTTGAAGCCCTTCAGTCTCAGATGCCATCTGATGGTTATGGGGCTGCAGTCAGCACCAGTAAGGGCCTTAATTTGGGTCGAGGATCGTCCTGTGTCTTGAGGGACAGCCAATTGGATCCTCCGGCTCAGTGCTGATGACATTTCTTTGGGTCTTCCACTTGACTTTTTTGTTCCATAACCCTCAGGATCATTTAAGAAATTCCAAATGACTGTCTTACTGCGTCCCACCTCAGCAGCGATGGCGCGCTGTAAGAGACCCTGCTTATGCAGTTCAGCAATGTTCAAAACCGACCACGTTCAAAAAGGGAGAGTTTTTTTGCCTTTGCCATCACAACGTGTGACTACCTGACAGAAAATTACAATGAATCCACATTTTTGCACAGATTTGGCCTTTTAAAGGCATGTGGTCCTAAACTTTTGATCAGCTGAAAAACAGCCCGTTTCAGTTTAATCGTTATTTTTAATTAATTGAATGCTCAAAAACAGTTTTGTCTCACTCTCATTTCTTCTTGTTGCATGTTGAAGCTCTACTTGGAACCTTGTTAAGATCCAACCATGTAAAATATGATTTTTTGTCATTTTTCAAGTGGTCTTAAACTTTTGATCAGGACTGTATTTTTATTATTTTTGGGGTGTAAAGCAAACTTTTCAACCTCATTCCTTTATTAGCAATGTACAGTGATTGGCAGCACAATCATTTCTCTGTCAATTCAGGTGAAAAGATTTGCAGTGGTGTTGCAGGTTTTTAATGCTACAAAATTGGGTTCTTCATCCATTTTGCTACAAGCTGTAACATGGAGAAAAATAAAACTGTTGCTGGAATAAAGTGCAGGCACCCCAAGTGGCCTAAAAAACTTATGGTCCTTTTTAAAACCTTTATATTGTAGCCAAACGACTCTAGTGTAAGTGCTTCTGTCCCCAAACATTCGAATTGGCCTATCACTATGACTGACTAATGCCCTGTACATACGATCGGTCTATCTGATGAAAACGGTCTGATGGATTTTTCCATCAGTTATCCGATGAAGCTGACTGATGATCAGTCGTGCCTACACACCATCGGTTAAAAAAACGATTGTGTCAGAACGCAGTCACGTAAACCACGTACGACGGCACTATAAAGGGGAAGTTCAAATCCAATGGCGCCACCCTTGGGGCTGCTTTAGCCGATTTCGTGTTAGTAAAAGACGATTCGCGCTTTTCTGTCTGTTACAGCGTGATGAATGTGCCATCTCCATAACGAAAGCTAGTTATACCAGAACGAGCGCTCCCGTCCCCTAATTTAGTCTGAGCATGTGTAGATTTTTAACCGATGGACGCGCCTGTAGGGGTTTTTTTTCTATCAGTTAGTTAACCATCAGATAATTTTAAAACAAGTTCCTATTTTTTTAACCAATGGTTAAAAAAACGATGGGGCCCACACAGGATCGGTTAGTCTGATGAAAATGGTCCATCAGACCGTTTTTCATCAGACAAACCGATCGTGTGTACGTGGCATAAGGTCAACTCAAGCCAACAAGTTTTTGCTTGTCAGTTCTGCATAGGAGTAGGAAAGTGTTAAAACTTACATTTTTATTCCTGTCTCACCATACATTTCATTTTCAATCACATACTAAAGCCCTGTTCACATCTGAGCAACTCTGAAATGGTAGCAGAATCGTACGATTCTGCCTGTGCTTCCAGGTCAGGCTAAAAATGCACCAAAACCCTGAAAAATTAGCTTGATTGCCATTCATTGTTAATGGCAGCCCAAGTACGCTTAAAGTGGATGTAAACCCTCTATTCACCCAGTGAAGTGGACAGCCTCAGATGATACACAGGGATGAACCAAATCTCCCTATATAGGTTTTACATCTATATCTGCTGTCTTCACATTTATATACTGTTTAGAAAGTTCCGATCATGTTAATACTAGGGTTGTCCCGATACCACTTTTTTAGGACTGAGTACAAGTACTGATACTTTTTTTCAAGTAGTCGCCGATACCGAATACCGATACTTTTTTTAAATGTGTCCCCAAATGCAGCCATGTCCCCCACAAATGCAGCCATGTCCCCCACAAATGCAGCCATGTCTCCCCACAAATGCAGCCATGTCCCCCCCATATCCAGCCATGTCCCCCCCATATCCAGCCATGTCCCCCCCATATGCAGCCATGTCCCCCCCCCTATCCAGCTATGTCCCCCCCCCCTATCCAGCTATGTCCCCCCCCCTATCCAGCTATGTCCCCCCCCCCTATGCAGCCATGTCCCCCCCCATATGCAGCCATGTCCCCCCCCATATGCAGCCATGTCCCCCCCCCCCATATGCAGCCATGTCCCCCCCCATATGCAGCCATGTCCCCCCCCATATGCAGCCATGTCCCCCCCCATATGCAGCCATGTCCCCCCCCATATGCAGCCATGTCCCCCCCCATATGCAGCCATGTCCCCCCCCCATATGCAGCCATGTCCCCCCCCATATGCAGCCATGTCCCCCCCCATATGCAGCCATGTCCCCCCCCATATGCAGCCATGTCCCCCCCCATATGCAGCCATGTCCCCCCCCCATATGCAGCCATGTCACCCCCCCTATCCAGCCATGTCCCCCCCCCTATCCAGCCATGTCCCCCCCCCTATCCAGCCATGTCCCCCCCCATATGCAGCCATGTCCCCCCCCATATGCAGCCATGTCCCCCCCCATATGCAGCCATGTCCCCCCCCATATGCAGCCATGTCCCCCCCCCCATATGCAGCCATGTCCCCCCCCATATGCAGCCATGTCCCCCCCCATATGCAGCCATGTCCCCCCCCATATGCAGCCATGTCCCCCCCATATGCAGCCATGTCCCCCCCATATGCAGCCATGTCCCCCCCATATGCAGCCATGTCCCCCCCATATGCAGCCATGTCCCCCCCATATGCAGCCATGTCCCCCCCCATATGCAGCCATGTCCCCCCCCATATGCAGCCATGTCCCCCCCCATATGCAGCCATATCCCCCCCATATGCAGCCATGTCCCCCCCATGCAGCATGTCTCCCCCATGTAGCCATGTCTCCCCCCCATGCAGCATGTCTCCCCCCATGCAGCATGTCTCCCCCATGTAGCCATGTCTCCCCCCCATGCAGCATGTCTCCCCCATGTAGCCATGTCTCCCCCCCCCCATGCAGCATTTCTCCCCCATGTAGCCATGTCTCCCCCCCCATGCAGCATGTCTCCCCCATGTCTCCCCCCCCCCATGCAGCATGTCTCCCCCATGTAGCCATCTCCCCCCCCCCCATGCAGCATGTCTCCCCCCATGTAGCCAGCCATGTCTCCCCCCATGTAGCCAGCCATGTCCCGCTTACCTGTCCTGCATCCCCGCTACCACCGACAGTCAGTGGAATACGCGCGCCGTTCCATTACAGCTTTGAATAGCTGTAATGATTGGCGCTGCGTATAGACACTCCCCCTCGCTCGGGATTGGACAGTTCACCCGAGCAAGGGGGAGTGTCTATACGCGGCGCCAATCATTACAGCTATTCAAAGCTGTAATGGAACGGCGCGCGTAGTACACAGTCAGTCGGCGGTAGCGGGGATGCGGCGTAACGGCATTGGCGGTGGTGGCGGCGGCGGGGGGGGGCAAGTATTCTATTCTGGTATCGGGGGTATTTGCGGGAGTACGAGTACTCCCGCAAATACTCGGAATCGGTCCCGATACCGATACTAGTATCGGTATCGGGACAACCCTAGTTAATACATTTTCTGTTCCTGGTTAACACAGAGTGTGATGTCTGGGCATACAGCCAAGATAGCTAAAATTGCTGATTGGAGGAAAGGCACACACCCCCTCTCATCATAGGCAGAGACTCTCAGAGGTGTTTTATAATAGGGCCAGCCCCCTGTTAATCTATTTTAGTAACCTCCCCTGACAGAAATGGGCTTTTATCTGATGTGTCAGAGAATTTGTCAGGGGTTATCAGGCTGATGACAGAGGAACAGTTCTGGAGAGAGCTAAGGGACTCTTCGAAAAGAGATAACAAATTACTGCAGATATATGTGCCCAGCTCAAATTTCATGAATTGGGTTTACATCCACTTTAGGAAACAAGTGTTTTGTCATGTGACAAACTGACCAGAAAATCCCCAAAACATGCCATTCAAAAAAAAGCCAAGGTTGGCTATGAAAAAGTGTACAGGAGCTACTTTGGTACGTTTTTGCAGAGGTGGTCCACCCAGTCATATGAATGGTGTTGCTCCAAAAACATGCAAAAACATTCAACGCCCCTGTGTTGATCAGATGTGTACAGGGCCCTTAAAGAGATTCTAAAGGCTGAAGGTTTTTTACCTTCATGCATTCTTTGTCTTATTGATGCATAAAGCAGCAGCTCAGGAGTGAGCACACAGCTGGGCCCCCAGGGCAAGCGACATTCTCTAGGGGCACTGCTCAAGGGGGAGGAGCACCAGCGGGGGACCCGAAAAAAAGAGAAATGGAGAAGCTCTGTGCAAAACCACTGCACAGAGCATGTTTATTATAAAAAACAAAGCTTTAATACCACTTTAAGCTCACACATGATACAATCTGACTGCGCAATCTATTTTATTTACATAGACCTGACTCATTAATTGTCCACCTGCAGACACACTCACACAGTAGGTGTGTAAACACTGATTGAGTTGTGTCTGCCTGGTTTAATTTGACGTAATTTGTTCTGTCAATGTAAAGTGAGTAAGGCTATGCAGAACAGACAACTAAACGAGTAGAGTGAACTGTTGTCCGACTCTGCTTTTAGGCTGTAAGTATGTTGAACAAGCGTAAATAAACTACACTGATAAAAATGCAGAGGTTTTGCACAGTAAGCAATAATGAGAGGCCTGCCAATGGTACTGGCAGGCAGGGTAGCAGCCCTTCCATTATACACCAAAGGCAGCTGAGGTGGTGCTGTCACTTATCACAATGCATTCAAAAACAGACCAAAAACATATATTTGGTTAATTCATAATATGATTATAGTAAAATATCTACAGGTACATAAAAGAAAAAAATGATTGCCCACCTTTATGTCCCAAAAACACATCCCTCCATCCATTCCAGTGGTGCAGAACTTGGAGCACTTTGCTTTCCCCCCATTCAGCACAGAGATTTGACTGAAAGTAAAAAAACAAAAAACAAAGGGTCTTTTTATTTAGTCATTATTATATTTAAACCATGTAACTAGGTGAATGGATTTCCATAGGATTGCTTCATACCCGAGGATGTTTAAAGACCTGTGAAACCCAATACAATTCCATCAAGTAAAATAACTTCCAAAGGTTGCTTTAAAAAAAAACAAAAAAACTGTTCAACTGTAGATTGGATGCGATTCCGCTAGCAGCTTTACTTTTGTTCTGCTATTATGCTGTTCTAAATTTAGTAATACCGGGTTACAAGCATTTGTGAAATAGTGTGATCTCCTGGGAGAGAGGGAGAAATTTCCCAGTAACTTCTACTCATTTACATTTGTTTGGTTATCAAGTATTAGTAAAGGTAAAAGCAAGCTCCAGGATACTTCTTTTGCTTAAAGCCTGAGGATTTTTTTTTTTTTTAAGTCAACAGCTACAAATACTTTAGCTGCTGACTTAATATAAGGACACTTACCTGTCCAGGGAGCCTGTGGTGTCGGCACCCCAAGACGATCCCTCCATCGACTTGCCGGCATTGCACATAAGGAAAACCGGCAGTGAAACCTTTAGGCGAGTATTGCGGCACTTTCAGAATGGTCCCGTCGTCTTCTGGGACACACACAGGTCCCAGAAGGCAATAGGGGGGGGAGGGGGGATTGATAAAACCATGGAAGTGAAAACATACCAAAAAGGTATAAAGAAAAATAAATTATCCAAAAATGAGGGGGGCAGGGTGAGGTGGGGTATTTGTTTCAAACTGAGTTACATTTTTGCCTGAAATCCGCTTTAACTTATAGCAGTATTAAAAGCCAAGTTCATCTTTTTCAAAAAATAGCCTATGTAAGGAGCACCAGTACATATTTGAAAAAGCTTTTTAAAATATGTATTACATTAGAACTAATGGAATATTTTTTATTTTTTTTTTTCATTTTGGAAAGAGTGAGAAAGGGTTTTAAGCCCTGTAATGTTTATTTTTGCCATCTGTGTCCCATTGGGGAGATTAACCTTTACTTCCTGTCCCATAGCCAAAACAGGAAGTGAGAGGAAATCCTTCCAAAATGAGGGGATCCTGAGGTGTTACCAGGGTCACCAGAACTAGTGTGCCCATTGGAAGATTTCTCCTCTATTCTGTTCTGGTGGCAACCCAAAATATAGGATTCTCTTTTTCTCTAACTTTCGATAATAATGTTAAACAGAACAAACAGAGAGGGGGAATCTCCCTAACAAGGGCACAGACAGCAATAAAAATCTGGCAAGAGTTATAATCCTACACTCTCACCAAATAAAACATAAAATAGTTTTGCCTTCATTAGCAATCGCCAAATCCTGCCTTGTTGCTAAGATGTAAACACTATTGAATCAGTGGTGGTGCGTCCATAGTGGGCGCAGGAGCGCCGCCCCCTCTCTACTGCACCTGTCAATCTCCAATAGAGATATTCATGCATTGCATGAATCTATCTATTGTCGCCGCTGTCGCCCACTATTCAGGTGTCCGGCCTCTTGTTGAGCGCTGGCCTTCTTAATTACAGCGGTGGGGGTGTTTTGGAAGTGCCTGATTAGAGCCTGTGGGCTCCAATAGTCTTCCAAATAGTTAAACAGTGGGCAAACTGCTGTGCGTTTCCCGTTTAAACAGTGCTGTGTTAGGGAATCGCTTCCCTAACACTGACCCGCCTCTCAGCCAATCAGGTGCACCAGGTCTGGTTACCGGTCACCTGATTGGCTGAAGCGACAGGTGCTGTCATTGGACGCCTATCCGGCGTCCAATCAAAGCATCTCTGACTCGAAGAGAATGGGAGAAGACATCGAGGACTTGGAGGGAGCGTGGAGGACGGCGCTGACCCGAGAAAGGTATGTTTCGGGCAGGGAGGGGGGCAAACTTGCTGAATTTGATGGGGCAAACTGGCGGCGTCTGATGGGGCAAACTGGCGGCGTCTGATGGGGCAAACTAGCATAATTTAAATGGGGCAAACTGGCGGCAATTGATGGGCACAGTGGCTGCGTTTGATGGGCACAGTGGCTGCGTTTGGCAGTGGTGACAATTGATGATCACAGTGGCTCCGTTTGATGGCACAGTGGTGGTGTTTGAAGGGCACAGTGGCTGCAATTGATGTTTTTTTTTTGCAGTTTGTTTGCATCCCCCAAAATGTTTGAGCACCAGCCGGCGTGGCGGCGTGGTGGCGTGGTGCATATACTGCGGTTGGGGGTGTGGGCGTTCCCAACCTCCGTCTCACCACACTACTTCACATCATAGCTGGACTGGCTTCCCGCTCCTCGTTTTTTACTTCTCTGCACTCAGGTATCTCCACACACTTTTCTTTGTTTTTCCTTTCCCCTGCACTGGTTGTAATGGTGTTGATCTTCCACCATGATCTTCACCCCACTCCTGGTCGTCCTACATTCGACCCCTACCCCTGCACTTATTTTTCTCACCAGTCCATTGTCATTCCTTTTACTTTATCCTTTCAATTTTTCCCTTTCCCTTCTACCTCAATACTCCCTCTTCACCTGTGTTTGTTTTGTTTTTTTCTTCACCCTGCCTTCTGGCTCTTCATCTTTCACCTTCACTTAGCCTTTACACATATATTTTTCATTCTACCATTTTTTTTATTTTTATTTGTTTTTTGTTTTTTATTATTTTTTAATTATTTTTGTTTTTAGTTCTTAGCCTTTATCATTTTTTTACACTAGGAGGATCTATGGGACCGGCACCGCCCCTAAACCTGCCTGCAGTGGTGCTATCGCCGCTCTTCATGCCATGCCCCCTCGGCTTCCGACCCCGATGTCTTGGGGTGGGTGGCCCTTGGTCCTCTACGCTGTGCCCTCCGGTACATACTTGGCTGTAAGTTACTCCCCCTTTGGGGTGTTTTTGGGGGGACACTACCTCCCCCCCCCCCCTATTCCACCTAGATATACCTTACTGACCTTATTTATTTCCATCCGCAGACACGCACATAACATGCTCCTGATGAGCGACTCAAATGCCGCGAAACGCGTCAAGCTACCATGATACTGTGTATGTGATACACATCCATCTGAGATATGTGCTTTAGCTATCTATACCCTAGAGGAATTTTAGACTGTTGTATGTGCAAATGTTACCATTTTAACTATATTATTCTTTATCAATATGGTGGATTCCCCCTGTTTTACCATGATTATCGCTGTTAAGCATGTGTTGTACCGGTTTTGCATACTCAAATAATGGCGCCTTTTGATAGGTGCGTTTTTGTACATGTTATTAATGCCTGCATCCATGTTCTGTACGCTATATCAATACATATGTACCAACCCACCATTTACTTGTCTTTGTCATCTTGAGCTTCATTTAAAGTCCCACCCATTCTTTCATTTGCATCATTTGTGACGTACCGCCACATTGCTAGCAATTGTATTCTACAACGACAGGGATGGAGGCGCTAGACTCTACCCAGTCATGACCTTATTTAAAGTCCCAATTTCCCCTCCCCTTTATATTAGTAGCCACTGCATTGACTGCTCACTTCCAGCACTACAGGAGCAAAAGTCAATGGGTTTCACATCATAGCAACAAGGCAGGATGTATCGGTTGCTAACAGGGAGTTTTTCAGCCAGGCTTCTAAGAGGCCCAAATGGTCTACAGGTATGACAGAGAAATGAATAAACATTTCACAATCCTGCACAGTTTTGATTTTCTAGAAAAAAGATTAACCTAGCCTTTAAATCACAATACAAAAAAAGTATTATAATGCAGTTTACAATTTCTTAGCTCTAGCTGCATTCTTTTCCTTTATTTAGACATGTTAATCTGGCCAGTAAATCTGTTATTTTTCATCTTTATTTTTCAGGCCGAGCTGTCCAGACAATGTGGCAGTTGTAGTGTTGAGAAAACCATTTAAAACTGAAAGCGACATTGCAAAAAAAAAAACAATGTTGCTGTAACTGCTTAAAAGTGTCAGCTGGAGTTTGGCTTTAACCTCCTGGGACCCGCGCTATAGTCGAATGACGGCTACAGCGCGGATCCCAAAGTCCAACAGGACGTCAATTGACATCCGCCCCTTTGGGCGTTCCCCGCGCTCCAGAGCACGCAGCGGGGAAACTCTGTGTTGGCCGTGTCCCTTGGACACAGCCAATTACAGATCGCCGCGAACGGCCAATCAGAGTGGCCGTTTGCGATGCGATCTGTGCGGCCAATGAGAGATGATGTAAACATATGAGATCATCTCTCATTGCCGTTTTACACAGAGACAGCGGTGTCCGCCATAACGTCACAGTCCCAATAAAAATTGCAGATCTAGTAAAAAAAAAAAAAAAAAAAAATAATAATTCTGTCCCCTATTTTGTAGGCGCTATAACTTTTGCGCAAACCAGTCGCTTATTGCTTTTTTTTTTTTTTACCAAAAATATGTAGAAGAATACGTATCGGCCTAAACTGAGAAAAAAAGTGTTTTTTTTTTTAAATTGGGATATTTATTATAGCAACAAGTAAAAAATATTGTATTTTTTTCAAAATTGTCGCTCTTTTTTGTTTATAGCGCAAAAAATAAAAACCGCACAGGCGATCAAATACCACCAAAAGAAAGCTCTATTTGTGGGGAAAAAAGGACGTCAATTTTGTTTGGGAGCCACGTCGCACGACCGCGCAATTGTTAGTTAAAGCGACGCAGTGCCGGAAGCTGACATTTCATCTGGGCAGGAGGGGGGTATATGTGCCCAGTAAGCAAGTGGTTAATTTGTAAATCAAGTTCATATCATCTGCTAGTCCATATAACACTACCCTCTTCCCAGATTGACAATGCTGCTGCCTAAAGATGTCTCTGTTGCGTGTAGTGGAGCCACCCTTGGACAGAAAGTGTGTTACTGGCCAGATCACTGGGGGAAAATGGAGGGGAAAATAGAGGGCAATAGCCCCCCCCCCCCCCCCCAGCTGAAAACAGGTCACTGGAGTGCAGAATGAACTGCATTCCTGGGATCCATAGAAGAAGTAGGGCCAAAATAAACCAACAAGATCTACAGCCTCTTTCATCCTGGTGAGTGAGGAAGTGAAATGGAAAATTTTCTATCAAATACTTACTGTAATTTTCCTTTCCTGATAGACTCCATGGCAGCATATGTGTGGGTTTACCCTGCCTCCACTCCTCCCCTATAGGACCCCTCTCCCATAAATCTTTGCTCCAAGCCAGTGGTTGTGTTCCATAACTAGCCTACTCCAGACATTTGGGAGGGAACTCCTGCTGCCATGGAGTCTACCAGGAAAGGAAAATGACGGTAAGTATTCTATAGGAAATTTTCAGTTTTGCTGACAGACTATGGCAGCATATGTGTGGGAAATAATTTGCTGTACACACCTGGATGAGCAAAATGTTGAGCAAAATGTTGAGCAAAGAAAGTTTAACACTGTATAACTTGTAAAGTTATATATAACTGTAGTACTTGTAAACCAAAATTAACTGAAGATAGGGCAGCTGGTTCAACACAGTAATGGGACACAGACGTGTTCATAGATGACCAGGAAGCCACCCTGCAAATTACTTTGAAGGCTACATGACGCAAAGCTGCCCAAGATGAAGACCCACTCCTAGTCGGGTGAGCAGACCAGGGCTGATCCGCCCTATAGGCTCACTATGCAAGCCGCTTAGGGCCCCACAAAGCTGTGGAGGGCCCCCCAAATTATTAGAGGCCCCACCTGGTGAAAAGTCATTTTCGGCCCCTCACCCCGCTTCTCAACTCTCTGGCTGCATGGGAGAAGAGGTATGAAGTCAGCACCCCCCGCTTCTCACTTTAATCTTTAATGTGACATGTCACTGGTCACCCCCCCCCCAAACTTCTCAACTCTAACGTGACATGTCATTTTTGGCAGCCCCCCCCCACTTCTCAACTTTAATGTGACATGTCATTTTGCTTAAGGCCCCAGGGAGGTCAGGATTGGCACTGGAGCAGACACTACCTCCAAAGGAGCCAAGCCCTTGGCTCTGTGAGCCTGTTGGATGACCTAGGCAATCCGTGTTTGATGTGATGTAAGTAAAGAACGCACAAGCCATTACTGTACAGAGTCCATGTAACCAGCAGGAACAGGAAACACCACACAGGAAGTGAGTACAACAGAGATGCACCATAGAGTTGCATTTAAATAAACACAACATCTGTGCCACAATCGCCCTAGATGAGGCACATTTCTCTGTCCTTTCTGGCAAAAGAATGAACAGGCATTCTGAAGCCTGAAAGAAGCTGTAGCTTGTAGATATGACTTTCCAACATCTGAGGGATTCCTAAAATTGAAGGAAGGCACAGCTGGAAGTCAAATCCGGATTCCCTGTTTACTAGATATGCGCTTCACCCAATTAAGCCACGGCATGCTTTCTCCCACTCAAGTTAGAACTCGAAGGTTGGCAGAACAATTTCTTGGCTCCCACAAAGACTGATGCACCCTTGAGAATTGAGTCAAGCATAGGTAACAGCACCGCTCAAATGGAAAGAACGTAAGAAAGTTCTCCATGACCAGTTAACCAATCTTTTTATCCAACATGATAACCACGAAAAGGCGAACTTGACAGAGAGCTTCAACTAAAAAAGAGCCCTAGAACACTCTACTCCAATTCCCAAGGGGGAGTTGAGAACAAGAGGGAGACTCCATTGGAAAACCTCAACTTACTCAGAGGTCTGAGCCTAGTGGACAGGAAAGATGCCTAGACTGGAAAACGCCTGTGAAGGTCGATAAAGCTGACACTTGAACTCCGAGGGAGCTTCCAATCTCGAGAACACCCTTCCAGAAAGGCTGCCTTCTCCAGCTTCCACTTGATCCTCGGACCCGTAGACACCATAGTGCCATTCATTTTTCTTGGGATAGTAGGACAAGGCAGGCATATGCCCCTTGTTTCGATAAAGATTATAACAACCAATAAGACCCTGAAAACACACAGGGTAATGCTGAAAGCCTGAATGGCTGGAACTGGAGCTGGAGATGGTCTTGACCTACAGTGAACCGAAGGAGCTTGTGGAAGTCTTATACAACAGAAACATGAAGATAAGCATCTTAAGTCTGTTGGAAACAAACCAGTTACCTGGCTGGACCCCCTGTGAATCAGGGACAATGTTTCCACCTTCAGCTTCTCCTTTGCTGAAAATTGTCTCAGGTGTGCAATTTCTAAAACTGGCCTCCGCAAGCTGTTCCTCTTCATGACCTTAAAGTGGAGGTTCACCCTAAAACAATTATCTAACATTACATCCAGCATACCAACAGTATGTACAGTACAGTATGCTGGTATATTTTTTTTTTCGCCGTACATACCGTTTAATTGTTATTTTCCCCCCGGCTTCTGATTCCCACGGGACTGGGCGTTCCTATTGAGAGCTTAGATGATTGATGTCTGGTGAAAAACTTCCCATGGCGCATAAGGCGCGTCACCAGTTTTTTGTAAATAGCCGACCTGCGAGTCGGCGCTATACGGCGCCTGTGCCCGCCGTGTAGAGCTGACTGCGCAGGCGCCATATAGAGCTGACTCGCAGGTCTGGTGACGCGCTTTATGCGCCATGGGAAGTTTTTCACCAGATGTCAATCATCTAAGCTCTCAAAAGAAACGCCCAGTCCCGCGGGAATCAGAACCCAGAAGCCGGAGGGAAAACAACAATTAAATGGTATGTACGGCGAAAAAAAAAAAAAAAAAGACCAGCATACTGTACATGTCGTTAGTATGCTGGATGTAATGTTACATAATTGTTTTAGGGTGAACCTCCACTTTAAGAGGGACCCTGAAATCTCTCGCATTCAGAGACTGGCACAGCAGCACTTTACGACTTCAGCGACTTGCGTAAAACATGAGTTTATGCTTTCTTTACCTCAGCGTGAGGCAAACATCCATGGAAATGAATTGGAGAAGATGGAGGACTACTGATGGACCATGCATGTCCCAAAAGGACCACTTTGATGTCCCAATAGTCTGAAGCCCAACTCAGTAGCTTCTTGGATTCCGAGTTCAAGCTTTTAGCATACTCCTAAAGGGAATATTAGGTCCCCTCACCAGCTCTTCCTAAAATCCCGACCTGGTCTGTAAAAATGTGTGACCCTCGCACACTCAACTTTGTTCTTTTTCTGGCCTAGCCAGTGCTGGTTCTGAGGTAGGATCTAAACATGCCAACTGTGGCCCGGGTTACGGTGCTATCCAGCTTGCCAAAAGATGGAGCGCCCTAAAAGGGAATGCTACACTACGCTTATTAGGAGGCGAGACCAGCAAGCCTAGGCCCCAGCCATAGCACTCACTTTGCCATAACTAATAAGAGCATAACCCATGCCACTATGCGGCTGATGTCATTTGGAGCCTTATCATGGAAACCGACACCAGCTCTGACTCCTGAACTAAAGAATTTCTGAAAACGCTCCTGAATACTGCGTCCACATTCTCCATCCACATTTCCATGCTTTTCAATATGGCCACAAGAGCCCAGGCCAACTTTTAGGCTATTCACTGCATCTTCCAAGGAAGAGCAGCATGCTTGCTCACCTCATTAAGGCCTCAGCCATTTAGAGAGGCAGTCTTTAGATGCTTCACATTCTTATCTCTGAATGGATAGAGCTTGGCCATCTTGCTCAGAAGGGAGGGATGTCTTGCGACCTAGCTCCATTTATCGAAAATTATGACCCCTAGTTCTGTTAAGAATGAGAATTTAGAACACTCTCTCTATGGCAATTCAGAGTGCAGCTCCGATCCAACTTTACAGTCTCTGGATCAAAGTTGCATCAAAATTTGCATCAAAGTAGCGCAGGAACCCCTCAAAGTCGCTGCAACTCTAAGTTGCATAGATTGGAATAGGTGCCATTGAACTTAATGGGCTGTGACCCACCATGCGCCCCCATGTGTCCAAAGTCGTATGACAAGTCGCACTAGTGGAAATGGAGCCCAAAAGGTGCTTACAGAACTCCTGCTTTGCAAGAGACTCTACCTTGGTTGGAACAGTTCCTGTTCTTCCTGGTCATCCTAGTGGGAGAACATGCCGCAATGGCCGTTAGACTTTGTGTGTGGCTTGTATCCCACTCTTTAAGGGATTCTTGCACCACGTGCCTCACTAGGGATTCCATTTGCTGGAAAACACCACCATCTGGGCTTAGCATGGCTCACACAGAGACTTGCCCTCTGAGACCGAAGTACCGCATCGCCAGCAGGCTCCCTCCTTGGAGCAGCTGACATAGCGTTTGGTGCCTACAGGCGGATTCATAGTTTCTGCTATGAAGGCTGGACCTTAACGGTGACCTATGCCAAATACTTTGGAAGAGGAATTTTGTGACCCAATGAGGTCTTTATCACCTTGTGCCTTGTATTGTCACTCTGACCTAGAAGGACTCACAAAAGCAAAAAAGGGTACAAAGGAAATGGTAAAAGAACCCAAAAAGAGTACCCAGGTCAGCAAGGAAAGGACAGGGTTAAACCCACCCTCTCATACCTGCTACATCAGGGCTGGCCCCATGGAGGGGCAGTGAAACATCCACAGTGTGTACTGCACAGAAAGACCTGCACAGGTTGTCAAATCTTAGCAGAAAAACACAGAGGCAGCATACCAGGGTGTTAAAGGCTAAGTTCAACTTTTTTTCCTTTCTTTCTAAATCCCAGCTCTCCTAGGCACCAATATAGCATTTATGTACTTTTTTTGCAAAATTAAAGCTTTCCATACAATCTACAGATACATACCTTACTGTCCTACATTCACGATTCAAAACGTATCTATTGCCTCGGTCTTACGTCCTTACAGACTGCAGGTCATGACACAGGAAGGACTTGACCAGCTGACCCAATTAGCACACACCCTGCATCATCCACCCTCCCACTCCCAGATTTTTGCAATCAGTGATCACCCTTCTCACTAAATACACAATATACAATCAAATTGCATAGTGTATGGCCATCTTTATACAAGTACATAGAAGGGAGTGGACAGAAACACTCAGCTGTCAAGCCCCATTCACATCTCTGCATAGCGGGAACTCACATTCCCACATGCGTTTTTTTTTTACACTCCTTGAGAATGAATAATTTTTTTAAATATTTTGGGATCGCTATTGAGTTATTTGTAAATCGCTATCATATCTCCTCTCAAGCGTTGTTTCTCCAGCGAGAATAGATTTAGTGTTTGCAGTCATTCCTCGTAATCAAGGTCCTCCAGTGCCCTTATTAGTTTTGTTGCCCTTCTTTGGACTCTCTCCAGTTCCAGAACATCCCTTCTGAGGACTGGTGATCAGAACTGGAAAGAATACTCCAGATGTGCTTTAACCAGAGTTTTATTAAGTGGTAAGATTATAGGTTTATACCTGGAGCATATCCCTTTTTTATACATATTCTGCCGGCTTTGGTAGCTGCAGCTTGACATAGCATGCTATTGCTCAATCTGTCATTTACTAGGACCCCCAGAACTTTCTCCATTCTTGATTTCCCCAGCAGTTCTCCCCTAGTCAGTAGTTTGCATTTATGTTTTTTGCCCCCCAAGTGCATTATTAAACCTCATTTGCCATACATTGGCCCACTCCATTAAGGTAAAAAAACATTTTAGCTTTAGAATTATTTTACAGTGGTTCTAAGGGCTGAAGGGATTTTCACCTTCAGTAATTCTATGTGAAGCAGCACCCCCCCCCCCCCATCCCATCCTTACCTGAGCTCCCATGATCAAGCAAGGCTCACGATAGCCTAGGCTGGCCCGGGACTCTCGCCTATTGTCTCCCGCTGCTGTCAATCACAGCCAGGGAGCCAATGAGGAGACAGCGGGGGGAGAGCCGCAGATCTGTGTCTTCTGGAAGCATGGAGCAGCAGCTCAGAAGCGAGCATGCAGTTGTACCCCCAGGGCAAGCTGCTTTTTTTGGGGGCACTGCTTAAAGGGGAGAAGCAAGGCGCGGCAGCGGGGGACCTGAAAAGAATAGTATTCGAGTTGCTCTGTGCAAAACCACTGCAAGGAGCAGGTAAGTATAACATGTTTGTTATTTAAAAAAACAAAAAAAAAAAAACAGCTTTAAAACCATTTTCAGTTACCTGTTAACCCATTAAACAGGTATAGCAAGTTATTTCTTCGCCAAGCCACTTTCAAGATACCTGGAGCACAATCTTTAAACATCTCCTTTTAAGATTCCAGCATATTTGTTAGGCGGGTGACCAACAAGCTAAAAACTGTAGTCCATTTAAATTCATGAAGGAGGTATAAAAGTCAGTTGGACCTTTCTTTTTTTTATGTTACATAGCCATCTTCTATGGATGTCAAGCTATCAGTGGTGTATTTAGGTTTTGTGCTGCCCTAGGCCTGACTAAATTTCTGCACCCTCCCTAATTTAAATATGACCCACCCCTTCCTGTCAAGGTAACACTAAATTTTCCAGTGGGGACACTAGTTCTGAGGGCCTTGGATTCCCTTAATTTGCAGGGATTTCCTCTCACTTCCTGTTTGGCTATGTGGCGGGAAATGAAGGGAAATCTCCAAAATGGGAAAAGGATTGCAAAAAAATAAACTGACAGGGGCTATAACTCTTCTATACTCAGGGCCACCATCAGGGGAGTACAGAGAGTACACCTGTAAGGGGCCCGGAGGTCCCCAGGGGCCTGGATGGCAACCCCCTTAAAAAAAATATATATATATATATATATATATATATATATATATATATATATATATTTTGTTTTAGGGGTCCGGAGGCCCCCAGGTCCCCAGATGACAACCCCCCTTTTTTTTTTATATATATTTATATATATTTTTAAATATATTTTTCTTTCGTGGTTCTCTGCTCCAGGGGACCCATGCCTGAAGCTGTGTAAGGGCCCCCATAATTCCTGATGGCGGCCCTGCCTATACTCTATCCAAAATTAAAAATAAAAGTGTTGCCTACAGTTCTACTATTTCTGCAAAATTTATGGAGAGGACCAAGAGGATATAACCATGCCAGTGGTGCAGCAGAAAACATAGCACAGCGATGAAGGTATGTGGTCCAGGTATTGAGCAAAGGGAGGATTGGGGGCAGGAACAAATAAATCCATCTGTTAATTTTTCTCATCAGCAAACAATCAGCAAACAGAAATAAAATTACTGTATATACTCGAGTATAAGCTGAGTTTTTCAGCACTTTTTTTGTGCTGAAAAAGCCCCCCTCGGCTTATACTCGAGTCTCCCTGCCTCAATGTGCCCATCTGCAGCCTTATGATCTCCCAGCACTGTGACATGCAGTCTAGTCAGCGGCTATCCAGTGTAACAAAGCCCTGCCTTATCCTTGTCCTCGTCCGTGATAGGCTGATTCACTGCTGGAAAACTGAGTCAGTGTTCCGTCACGGATTAGGAGGTGGGGCTTTTTTACAGTGGATGGCCGCTGACTAGACTGCATGTCACAGCGCCGGGAGATTATAAGGCTGCAAATCGGCAAATCGCTGGGAGATCAGGCACATGAGGCAGGGAGATGGGCAGAGTGAGGCTGAGGCATGCAGATGGGCACAGTGAGGCTGAGGCATGAAGATGGGCACAGTGAGGCTGCAGATGGGCATTGTTGACCCTCTTTTCCACTTACAGTACCTGCTGCCTTTCTCACCCTCGGCTTATACTCGAGTCAATATGTTTTCCCAGTTTTTCGCCTCTGGCTTATATTCGGGTCGACTTATATTTAGGTTGGCTTATACTCGAGTATATAAGATAAGATTCCTTAATATTTACAACTCGCACAAGTAAAGGAGAATACTGCAAGGTATAGGTGACCGTGTCACTGTCCCTTGTGTCTGCACTATGCCTCGGTTTAAAGCTCTTTGGCAGCTATATAAACGCCATGCATATTTCACCCAAATAGTGTAGCTTTCCTTCTACCCCATGCTACATAACCTTGTCAGCTACTGTATAAACATTAACACCTACCTCCTATATAGATTACAAATAGCCGATATCTATTGTAAGTTATATAATATATAGCAACTCCTCTGCCAAAGGCAATAAGAAGAAGATTTCCTAATGTTTAACTGCCATATGCATCACTACAAGCTCGAAAACCCTCTGGGGTTTCTGGTATATACAGTATATATATATATATATATATATATATATATATATGTATACCATCCCTACTACCCAGATTAGAAGCCCAGTGGCAGCTAGGTAGTTGTTCTGCAAAAACTGGTGTCGTTTTCCTTTCAGCCTGGGTACTTAAAGCCTGCCTGGCTCCCTTCACATGTCTCCACTGCACCTCTCCCGACATGGGGCCTCCTCACACAGTGGAGAGCTCCTATACTAGCCTGTGCTCATCAGCTGTCTTTCTCCTCCAGACAGTTTCAGCCTCCTGACATGGCATCTGTCCCTCTGTAGCTGAGAACTCGGGTGAGAGGTTAGCTGTGATCATAGGACAATCAAAACGAAAAGCTGTGCCCCCCCCATTGTGGAACTTCGCTTGCCTGCATACTGGCAGCAGTGTAGTCCCTTAATGGGCCCAGTCCATCCCATAAGACTGGCGCTACACTAAAAGTGTAGCGCAAGCCAGTGGGAACACTTCTCTTGCAGCCCCCATGAACAGTGCCACTCTGGGCATTGTCGGCCTAGGCCAAGATACAGCATTGCAAGCTAAATTCTTTACAAACCATCACTACACCAGGAGGCACCTTGATGAGCACAAGTTTTTTTATTTTTTATTTTACATCATAACTAAAAATTGGAGAGATGAACACTAGAAAATCAATTAGAATTAAAGCTCAAATTTAAACAAAATGTTCACTGTCAGATTTTTTTTTTTATTCCTGTTAGTGTCCCCGTTGGAGAGACTTCCTATCATCCCATATTTCGGTGAAACCCTGTCACACCTTGACAGGCACCAGGTGAAGTGAGGGAAAAATCTTTAAACTTGAAGACAGGATAAGAAGATGATCTAACCCCCTTCCCGTTCTAATAAATAGGTCTTCCTGCATTTTATGGTTCATTTTTAGAGACGGAACCGTTGACATAGCTTTATCTCTCTCCCACTTCCTAGCTATCTAACTTTTACTCCATATACAGTATCTCACAAAAGCGAGTACATATATTTTCATGTTACAACACTGAAGAAATTACACTTTGCTACAATGTAAAGTAGTGAGTGTACAGCTTGTATACCAGTGTAAATTTGCTGTCCCCTCAACAAAATAACTCAACATACAGCCATAAATCTCTAAACCGCTGGCAACAAAGTGAGTACATTTTCCCTCCCCGTTGACATGTGACTCGTTAGTGTTAGTCTCAGGTGTGAATGGGGACCAGATGTGTTAAATTTGGTGTTATCGCTCTCTCACTCCCTCATACTGGTCACTGGAAGTTCAATATGGCACCTCGTGGCAAAAAACTCTGAGGATATGAAAAAAAAAAAAGAATTGTTGCTCTACATAAAAATGGCATTGGCTATAAGAAGATTGCCAAGACCCTGAACTGAGCTGCGGCATGGTGGCCAAGACCATACAGCGGTTTAACAGGACAGGTCCCACTCAGAACAGGCCTCACCATGGTCGACCAAAGAAGTTGAGTGCACATCCTCAGCATTATATCCAGAGGTTGTCTTTGGGAAATAGACGTATGAGTGCCGCCAGCATTGCTCTAGAGGTAGAAGTGGTGGGGGGGTCAGCCTGTCAGTGCTCAGACCATATGCTGCAAACTGCATCAAATTGATCTGCATGGCTGTCATCAAAGAAGGAAGACTCTTCTAAAGATGATGCACAAGAAAGCCTGCAAACAGTTTGCTGAAGACAAGCAAACTAAGGATATGGATTACTGGAACCAAGTCCTGTGGTCTGATGAGACCAAGATAAACGTATTGGGTTCAGATGGTGTCAAGCGTGTGTGGCAACAACCAGGTGAGGAGTACAAAGACAAGTGTACCTTGCCTACAGTCAAGCATTGTTTTGGGAGTGTCATGGTCTGGGACTGCATGAGTGCTGCCCGCACTGGGGAGCTACAGTTTATTGAGGGAACCATGAATTCCAACATGTACTGTGACATACTGGGGTTAATTTACTAAAACCGGAGACTGCAAATTTTTGTGCAGTTGTGCATGGTAGCCAATCAGTGTCTAACTTCAGCTTGTTCAATGCAGCTTTAACAAAAAAACTGGAATCTGATTGGTTTCTGTGCAGAGCTGCACCAGATTTTTCACTCTGCAGTTTTAGTAAATCAACCCCACTGAAGCAGAACACAATCCACTCTCTTCGGAGACTGGGCCTGCAGGGCAGTATATAAAAATGACAACAATCCCAAACACACCTCCAAGACAACCACTGCCTTGCTAAAGAAGCTGAGGGTAAAGGTGAATTTCTGGCGAAACATGTCTCCAGACCTAAACCCTATTGAGCAAAACAATGGTGGCCATATAAAATATTGACACTTTGGGCCCAATTTGGACATTTTCACTTAGGCGTGTACACACTTCTGTTGCCAGCAGTTTAAACATTAATGGCTGTGTGAAGGTGAAAAAAAAAAGAGACCGCTATCTGAAATGATATTACGTGAATAATAAAATAATACTTCAACACATACAAAAATACAATCAATAACTGTGATCATCGGAAAGTGTAAAAATATTAATTCAAAAAGGGAATTTTTTTTTTATGTAGTCCAACCTAAAAAGGCAAAATTAAAAATAATAAAAATCCATCCTTTCAACTAATCATAAATGGATTAAAACGATGTGTAATAAATCCAAAAACAGTTCAATCGTATTCCAACACTGCTGTGTCTAAAAATTGTGCTCCGCCCAAAGTGAGAAAATCTTTTGCGTTCAATAGAAGTAGTCAGCCACAAAGTGACCATCAATAAAATATATAGAGAAGATGGAATGCTCCCATCAATTCATATATCAGACTTGCTTCAATCAAGCTCTTTATCTCCTTTAGCAGTTTAGGATCAGAAGTGGTAAGCCACAACGTGACCATCAGGATAGATAGACAAGATGAAGTACTCCCATCAATTGGTAAATCAGACTTGCTCCACTCAACCTCCCTTTCTCTATTAGCAGTTTAGGATCTATAAGAATGGCTCAACCAATGTGCAACAAAGAGGCAGATGATCATGTAATACCATTTAATATTAGACAAAGTTAAAACAATGATGTATTGCACTCACATACTGGCAGTAGTAAATACCAGTAAGTACCAAGTCAAATGCAGCTCTAGACCAAGGGTGCCTAATCCGCTTGCTGTGAGGAAAAACGGCATGCAGCTTAATAAATGAATTGGAAGGCTCCTTTACATGTGCGCCTCACCCTTATTAATGGCTGTGTGTTGAGTTATTTTAAAGGGACATCAAATTTACACTGTTATACAAGCTGTACACTCACTACTTTACATTGTAGCAAA
The DNA here is from genome assembly GCF_905171775.1 of Rana temporaria. Classification (NCBI taxonomy): domain Eukaryota; kingdom Metazoa; phylum Chordata; class Amphibia; order Anura; family Ranidae; genus Rana; species Rana temporaria. The sequence goes on along the minus strand of NC_053494.1, from coordinate 98,783,816 downwards.
ATGTCATTTCTCCAGTGTTGTCACATGAAAAGATATAATAAAATATTTACAAAAATGTGAGGGGTGCCGGTGTACTCACTTTTGTGATATACTGTATATCTTCTGGCAACCAACAACACTGACAACAGGGTATTAGAATTATTCATAGACGTTATAGCGAAACAAACAGTAATAGAGGGGTGATCACATTCTTGTCTACATATCTCCTTACCTAATGCTATTTTTATGCAAAGTATCCAGTGTTCCATTGTTGGTATCAGAGCTGGCTTTTTTGTCCAGGTTCTGAAATCTCTCTCGTGCGCTCATTCCTTTCTGTGCGCTCTGCTTAGGGATGTCCAGCTTTCCTCCAAAGCTCAGACTCCCCTGGTCTTTATCATATGTAAACAGCATAGGATAGCAGTCATGACCCTGGCAGGAGATAGAAATAAGAACTTAAAGAAAATCTAAAATGATGTTCATATTAAAAGCATAATATAAATATAGAAGAATTTAAGGGTCTGATAGTATGATTTTAGTTGTTGGATAGTAAAGTGGGTACAGTTTTTTTTCCAAAGAGAAACCATGCTGTTATTTCAAAGGTTTCTTATGTTGTATAATTGAAGTGTATACACTATTCACATTTACTGTTTTTCCAGTAAATTTTCAGCTCATAGAAGTACAGTACTTGTGGAATTCTTAGATCGATCATGTTTTCTGAAGGCTCACTCACCTGCTTTTCAAACCAAAAAAATCATAGCAGTCCCGAATTAATAATTTTTATTAAAAGTGAACTTTAACATCACCCATCCAATATGTATAGGTTATTTTAAAAAAATTAGTTTCTAGAAATGTGATGGAATATTGACAAAGCCTGGTTCATCCAACTGTAGCAAATCATCCCCATAGACAAACAGTCATGGGAACAACTAAAGCAGGGGGTCCTCCAACTTTTTAAACTAAGGTTCAGTACGGTATCCATCGGGCTGTAGGTGATTGGACTGTTGCCAATGGGAGTTTAAAATGTACCAACATTGGTGGACAGTAAGTGTAAAAAACACTCCAGCATCTTCGGTAGTAAGAATACCCTGGCATTAGCAGAAGTTAAAAAAAAATGTTGCAGCATTGGTTGTCAGTATGAGTAAAACATGCACTTGTGTTGGGGGTCAGTGGAGGTAAAAATGCCTTGGCAGCAATTGGGAGGAGTAATGCCCCTCCACTGGTGTCAGTGAGGGGAATGGTATCCCAATGGTGTAACAAAAAACACACACACCGCTTCAGGCAATGTTCAGGTGTATCCAGCTCCAGGTGCAGCCCCCGGCTCACCACCGTCCCATAGCACAAAGAAGAAGAAATGGTCACACACGAGAGCCAACAGGATACTTGCTGAATAAAGTCTTTATTGTCATAAGCCAGACAATCATGCAGGGTTACAGTTGACGCATTTCACATGAGTGTACTGTGCTTGTTCACAACTGTTGTGAGCAAGCACGGTACACTCATGTGAAACGCGTCAACTGTAACCCTGTATGGTTGTCTGGCTTATGACAAAGACTTTATTCAGCAAGTATCCTGTTGGCCCTCGTGTGCGACCATTTATTCTTCTTCTTTATCCCAATGGTGCAATTGGGATTCGGAGCGTTTTCCCCAGAACTGTTGTTAAGTGATTACCTACCTTTTTATATTCGCTGTGCCTCCCCACTTCTCTGCTGGCTAGATGATGTCACAGCTAGAACTATGTAGGCACAGTCAGACAGAAGATTGCTCAGCCCAATGGGGAGAGCTAAGGTATATTGTCCGTTTCTTGAATGCTCTGCATTCTAGCACTTGTTACCCACTGCCACTCTGCATACAGCACCAGAAAGCATTGAAAAGATTCTGCGCGCGTGGCCTTCTCATTGCAGGAAACATTGCTCCATGAGCCATAAGCTGGCCATAGATGGATCAAAATTCAGCCGGGGCAGCAGGGTCTGGCTGAATTTCGATCCATATGTGGCTGCTCCTTGTTGTGACTTGTTGGAAAGCTGATCAGCAGGTCAGTGACAGCGGATCGTCCCCCCTGTCGGAATACAATGTCTCAGCATGGAGTATTTCTTCATCCACCTCAAATGTATGGACGGAGGAATCAGTTTTTTTTTTTGCCTTCTGGTTCAAAACAGCACGGCAGCTCCCTCACTGTCACTGGTCTCCTGTCACAAGGCCTCTCTCTGATGGGCAGCTGGGATACACAACACCCTGCTGCAAACTTGACCATCCCAGGACTAGCACCATTGCTAGGCTCTGTTACATACGATGAGCCTTTTTACCACAACCTTCTAGAAAGTGTTTTCAAACCTTTTGGCTTATAGTCTTGTTGTTCTGCACTTAGAGGTGCCTTCCTTTTTATCTTGGCTCCCTCTGTTGTGTGAATTTTAAAATATTTTTAGTTTGTCACCATACCTATGATCAATAACATCAATTCATGTGGTATTAGTTATTTTACATGAAATTTGCACATAAAAACTTTAAAATCATAAAAAGAAATACTGCATTGACGTGGAACCATCATTTTCCTACATGAAACTAGCATTTGACAAAAATGTCCCCAAAACTGGCATTTTATCTCATTAACTGTTATTTTATTATTACCTCAAATGGTTCCTTCACTGTCCTTCCTCAGTGGAGGCCTCATAGAAACTAAGTGTTAATTTCTGCCAGAAGGTGGTCTTAGTTTTAGCAAAAACCTGCACAATAATGTTTATGAAATGACTTTTTCATACAAAATAATGCACAAAGGGTGATATAACGTGCATGTGGTAATTTAAGCAGACCCGTGCAATAAAGTGAATAAAGAAAAAAAAATGCACAGCAATAAAAATACTGCATGCGTAGGCTTTTTTTAAAAGGAACAATTTTGTGTTTAAAAGGACACAAAGTTTCTCCAACAGAGGGTGTCCCAGGTTAACAGCAGATGCTTCATATTGTGTTTGTGACAATTCTTAAAGTGTATCTATACATAAAACTTTTATTTTTTAAGTTTTGAATAGACTGGGGAACTGGGAAAGGTTGGAACTAATTTTTTTTACCAGACAAGAAGTGAAGGAATATCTCCAACAGAGGCTTTGACTGCAGTAAAACCTGACAGGAATACTAATCCACTCTACCTCCCCAAAAAAAGAAAACATAAATAAGTTTTGGGTATAAATAACTGCTTAAAGGGGTTGTAAAGACAAAAATATTTTCCTCTTAAATTAAATTCTGACAGTAGCTGATAAAGTAAAAAGTAATGTTTTGCATTATAACTAGTTTGATACCTGTTGAAATCGAGCTGTTTTATTCACCTCCAGCACTCCTGAATCATTATTCTCACTGACTTCCTGGTTTGCGGTGCGCACTCATTCTTGCTACATCACGGCCTAATGGGAACTACAGTTCCCATTAGGCTTAGCCTCCGTGCCTGTGAGGGATAAGAGAGCATCTTCACGCAGGGCTGTAGTCATAGGGAGGGGGTGAGCACATTCTGCTTTCCACCATGCAAAACAGCTCAGATGCTGGTGGAAAGCAAGAAGAGGAGAGACAGGAAATGGCATTTTCAAACCTGGATTACTGTATTTTGGAGGTCAAATGGAAAAACGAGGTAAGTGATATTTAAGTGCTCTAGCTTACAGCAATCAATTGATCTAATAAAAAACGAACCTTTAGTGTTCCTTTAAGGACCGCCGGACGCCTATTTACGTCAACAGAATGGCACGGCTGGGCAAATGGGCGTATATATACACATCCCCTTTAACTTGCTAGCCATGTGGTCGAGCTCCGTGACCGTGCCCGCGGGACCCGCGGACTCAATGTCCGCCGGTGTCCTGTGATTGGGTCACAGAGCTAAAGAACAGGGGGAGATGTTAGTGTAAACACAGCATCTCCCCATTCTTCTTAGTGACATGTCACTGATCGTCTGTTCCCTGTCATCGGGTACAGCGATCAGTGATGTGTCACGGCAAGCCACACCCCCTGACAGTTAGAAGCACTCCATAGGTCACACTTAAACCCTTCAGCGCCCCCTACGGGTTAACCCCTTCACTGCCAGTGCCATTTTCACAGTAATCAGTGCATTTTTATAGCACGGATCTCTGTAAAAATGACAATGGTCCCAAAATGGTGTCAAAAGTGTCCGATGTGTCCGCTATAATGTCGCAGTCACGATAAAAATTGCTAATCCATTACTAGTAAAAAAATTAATAAAAATGCCATAAAACTATCCCCTATTTTGTAGGCGCTATAACTTTTGCGCAAACCAATCAATAAACGCTTATTGCGTTTTTTTTACCAAAAATATGTAGAAGAATGAGTATCGGTCTAAACCGAGGAAAAAATATGTTTTTTTTAATATATTTTTTGGGGATATTTATTATAGCAAAAAGTTAAAATTATAATCATTTTTTTTCAAAATTGTCGCAATGCAGTGCGAATCACACGCGATGTCTGGCATTGCAACAGTGTGAACCGGCCCTAAAACTACTAAACTAACACCTGGAGGTAGGGGGATGACAGAATAAGTTTTAGACTTTTTGCTTTGTTTTCTACTGCTATTACTGCCTATGACCTTTCCAGAACTCATTACATGAGTCTGTTAGTTGTTCAGGTACTATGCATTACAATATGGAATTGGGCCTCATCCCCGCTATGAGAAAGTGGATACACTTCTGGAAAGTTCCAAGCATTGAGGCTGGGTTCACACTGGAGAATGCAGCGGCTCACAGCAGGAGTCCATTGCGTCTCCATTCACCATTTCAGGTCCAATTTCAATTTGGACCCGAGGCTGGATTCACACCTATGCATCTTTAGTGCTTTTTGCAGCTTTGCACTACAGACGTGTTCCATAGGAAACCATGTTAAATGGGCTGTAGTGCAAATCTGCAAAATGCACTAAAAATGCATAGTTGTGAATCCAGCCTTAAAGGACCAGAAGACGCACAGGGCTCCTGTGCAATACGCACCGGGGGCCGCCGCTGCAGGGATGTGTGAACCGGCTCCATAGAGAGGCAGTCACATACTCCTGCTATGTAAATTGGATGTGGAGAAACCCGCATCCAATTCACAATAGTGTGAACCCAGACTCAAGGACAAAAGCATAAAATAAAATGTGTATTCTGACAGTTTAAAAAACTGTCATCTACCTCCTGCAACTGTTACAGTGGGGATCGAAAGTTTGAGCACCCCAGGTAAAAAATACCAGTTACACTTACGGTAGCTGTTTTTCTGTAAGTCTTACAGGACGGCACCTTGAGAGTAGACTGGCTCCACCTGACAGGAAACACAATCAGAAAGAGGTTTAAAAGCCCCGCCCCTCCCCGTGCACCTCAGTTAGTGATAAAGTAACCACCATTAGAGCACGGGAACCAGTATATAAAAATACAAACCATATAAATTCCTCAGGGTGGGAAATAGGCCTGCCGTCCTGTAAGACTTACAGAAAAACAGCTACCGTAAGTGTAACTGGTATTTTCTCAAGTCGTCTTCCAGGACGGCACCTTGAGAGATAAGCAAGTAACCCTCAGGCCTACCTTAGGGCGGGACAACTGCCTGCAGGATTCTTCTGCCAAACGTCAAGTCTTGGGGTGACAGAAGTTCCACTCGGTAGTGTTTGAGAAAGGTGTTCTGGCTTGACCACGTTGCTGATCTACAGATTTGTTCCACTGAAACTCCTGCTCTCTCTGCCCAGGAGGTTGCTATAGATCTCGTGGAATGTGCCTTGACTTTAGGTACTGTTTTGCCAGCCTTAATGTATGCTAATGAAATTGCCTGTCTTATCCACCTAGATATAGAGGCTCTAGATGCTTGGCAACCCTTTTTCTGTCCTGAAAAATTAACTAGCAAGTGAGATGAGCGTCTGAACTCGCTCACCCTTTCCAAATAACTTAACAAACAGCGTCTTACATCCAAACAGTGGAAGGTCTTTTCCCTTTCGTTCTGTGGATTTGCGCAAAATGAAGGAAGAATAATTTCTTGTGACCTATGAAATTTCGTTGCCACCTTAGGTAGGTACAGGGGATCCTGACTTAGGACTACCCTGTCTTCAAAAATACGAAAATAAGGCTCTTTGATTGAGAGCGCCTGCATGTCTCCTATTCTTTTGGCCGTAGTAATAGCCAGAAGAAAGGAGAATTTAAATGTCAACAGCCTAACCGGAATGCTGTCTATCGGTTCAAACGGAGGTTTGGATAAATGGTCTAGTACCAAGGTGAGGTCCCAGGGGGGAACCCTGGAGATTTGAATAGGGGATAACCTATCCCTAGCCTACAGGAACCTCTTGATCAGCGGATCCAGGGCCAGCCTCTTGTCTAAAAAGTAGGACAAGGCGGCTACTTGTACTCTTAAGGTTCTTGTGGCTAGTCCTAGATCAACTCCTTCCTGGAGAAATTCCAGGATGACAGATATTTCAGGTAGTGGGGCTTGCCTGGCTGCACACCAGCGTGAAAAAAACCCCCAGGTCTTAGCATAGATCTTTCTAGTGACCTCCTTATGACTAGCCAAAAGGGTATTTATTACCTTCTCCGAACATCCTCTCCGCTGCAGGTTCCACCTCTCAAGTACCAGGCCGTCAGACTGAAAAAGTCGGGCTCTGGGTGAAAGATCGGTCCCTGCCGCAGAAGGTCCACTCGGACCGGGAGAGGAAGGGGGGGGAAGAACAGACCAACGTTCTAACATTGGGAACCAAGCTCTTTTGGGCCACTGGGGAGCGATCAGGATCAGCTTCCCTCGTGAGCGACTCAGTATCTGTAGGACCCTTGGGATCAGACTCAGGGGAGGGAAGGCATAGGCCAGATGAAATGTCCAGGCCTGGGCCAACGCGTCCACACCCTCCGATCCCTGATCCCGGGAGAGGGAGAAGAATCTTTCTACCTTCCTGTTCGCGAAGAGGTCTATCTCTGGGTTGCCGAAACGATGTCGAACCCAGTCGAAGACTTCTCGATTTAATTCCCACTCCCCCTGGAGGATGGGTTGGCGGCTTAGAAAGTCCGCTTCTAGGTTTAGGACTCCCCTGATGTGGATTGCTGAAAGGGAGAGGACTCTCTGTTCTGCCCAACCCAGAATTTCTAAGGACAGCCTTAGGAGGGAACGGGACCTGGTGCCTCCCTGGTGATTTATGAATGCCACCGTGGTTGCGTTGTCGGAGAGAATCTGTATTTCTTGGTTTATGACTCTCTCCTCGAACGCCTCCAAGGCCTTCCCGACCGCTAATAATTTGCGGAAGTTGGAAGAGGACCTGCTCTGTTGTCGATCCCAGGACCCCTGGGCCTGGAGACCCGACATGTGGGCTCCCCACCCCCAGTAGCTGGCATCCGTGGTTATCCTGAGAGGATTTGTCTGGTTCCATGGGAGGCCTTCCTCCAAATTCTGAGGAATGAGCCACCACCCCAGTGTGCATTTTACAGACTCCGGGATGCTGACCCTGGAGTCTAGGGATGAGTCCCTCCCGTCCCAGGAGGAGAGCAGGAAGGCCTGCAGTGTTCTGTAATGAAGCTGGGCCCATGGGACCGCTGGGATGCATGAGGTCATCAGTCCCAGTAACCTCATGATCTGTCTGAGGGAAATTTCTATTGAACCCATGACGGATCTGACCACTGACCCGAGTCTCTGGATCTTGTCCTCTGGAAGAACCAGCTTTTTCTCTACGGAATCTATCAGGAACCCCAGATACATTTTTCTCTGTTCTGGGAGGAGAGAAGATTTTTCTCTGTTTACAATCCATCCCAAAGATTCCAGAGTAGTCAGGACGGTGGCCAGATCCGAGAGAAGAAGCTCTCGGCTGGGGTTGAAAAGCAGTAGGTCGTCCAGGTAGGGGACAAGGGAGATCCCTTTCAGATGTAGAAAGGCGACCACCTCTGCCAGGACTTTCGTGAAAACCCTTGGGCTGGAGGCCAGACCAAAGGGGAGTGCGGTGAACTGCCAGTGCTGAATCCCCTGAGGGGAGGCAATGGCAAATCGGAGGAACCTTTGATGGTCCCCGAAGATTGGGACATGGAGGTAGGCGTCCCTCAAGTCTATGGTTACCATAAAGACTCCTTCTAACAACAGTCCCTTGAGACTGTAAATGTTTTCCATGCGGAACTTCTTGTAGAGAAGAAAGGTATTTAAAGGTCTTAAATTTATGATCAATCGGAATTTCCCCGAAGGTTTGGGCACCATGAAAATATGTGAGTACACCCCCTGACCCTGTTGTCCTGGTGGAACTGGGATTATGACTCCCTGCTGAGCTAGATCTGTCACATTTCCCAGAAGGGCAGCTGCCTTGAAGGGATCTTGGGGTAGATGAGTGAGGAGGAATATTGGGGGGGGGAAGTTGGCGGAATTCCAATCTGTAACCTTCCCTCACTATTTGCAAAATGTGAGGACTCTGTGTTATACTCTCCCAGGCTGGAAAAAATTGGGAGAGTCTTCCCCCGACTCTTAAGTCACTTGGAGTCCTTACCTGCGGGTTTGGGATCGGGGAAAAGGATACCCCCTTTTGGCTTATCCTTTCCTGCGATCCATCGCTTATTAAAGGCCGATCTTCGGTCAGAAGGTCGTTTTTTATTCTGGGGGCCTCGAAAAAATCTTCTCCTGTTAGGTCTAGGTTTTGGGGGGAACCGTTTCCCCTTTTCTGAGGCCCTAGTTAGAGCTTGATCAAGTCCTGCCCCAAAGAGAAAAGTGCCTTCAAAGGGCAGGGCACATAGACGGGTCTTGGAGGCAAGATCACCTTCCCACGTCTTGAGCCATACCGCCCTTCTGGCGGCGTTGACGAGAGCACCCGTCTTAGCAGAGGATCGGACTGTTTCAATCGATGCATCTGCAAGATAGGCTACCGCACTGCCTATGACTGTAAGAGAATCTCTAATTTCTTTAAACTTGGAGGTCTGAGGTACATGCTCCAGAAGTCTGGTTAACCAGGTATCTGCATTCCTAGCGATGCAGAAAGAGGCCAAAGCGGGTCCAAGGGCGGCCGCATTAGCCTCCCAGGCCCTGCGAAGGGAAGTGTCTGCCTGCCTGTCTAAGGAATCTTTTAAGTTCCCTGCATCCTCAAACGAGAGGTCAGACTGCCTGGAGAGTTGGGCTAGAGATGCATCTAATTTAGGAGTTTTAAAAAATGTATTTTCTAATTCCTCCTTAAAGGGACAGCGCCTCTTCCAGGTCTTGTACCTTAGCAGTTTCTTTTCAGGCTCCGCCCATTCCCTCAGAACTATATCTTTAAGCGACTGATGGACTGGGATAACCTTTGGCTGGGGTTTAGCTAGACCCTGGTACATTCTGTCCTGAGCCGACACCAGCTCTGCTGGATGCTGAATCCCCTCAGAGGCATAGACAGCAGACAGCAGACCCCCCATGTCATCTGCAGAAAAAATATATTTGCCTGATCTGGCATCCTCATCCTCATCCTCAGAATGACTATCAATTACCCCATCTTCTGGAGCCTCTGAATCTTCGGTGTCGGATAGGAGAGACTCCCTAGCCCTGGAAACTCGTGGCACTGGGGTGGATGAGCTCTCTTGGGAAGAGGGGCCGGCTGCTAAGGGCTCAGGATCCCTATTTTTTAAGGTGTCCTTAAATTCCTTTAATGTGGAAAGCATTTGGGATTGGACAGTTAGGAATTCTTTCATAATAAGGGAAGCTTCCTTTCCTGCCAGTTTTTGTATGCATTTGGCACAAAGAAGTTTGGAGTAATCTGCAGCCAGCTTAACGCTACAGTTACCACACCTCTTGGTTTTGGAAGTGTGTTTTAGGGAGAGATTAGCAGCTTCCCCCTGGGCAGAAACCTCCTCCCCTGTAAGGGGAGAGAAAAATATATCACAGTCCATACATACAAGTGTGAGAGGAGGGGGGGGGGGGAAGGAGAGGACCCAGTCCAATATGCCCCCCTGACATTCTGAGGCAGACTCACCCTTGGTGGTGTCCTCGGCAGCGGCTGCTAACGAACGATCCTCGTGCTCCATAGCGAAGTCGTACAGGCGCCACTCTCCTCCTTGCTGCAGTGTGAACAGCGAGGAGCCGACGCCGCTGGCGGCCGCCATTTTGGTGAAGACCGGAAGCGGAACTTCGTCATCACCGTGCGCCGCCTGTGACGCGGCGTCGACTGCTGGCTCCATTCGAAAATGTCCCCGGGAGGACAGCACACCGGAGCCACGCTGAGGAAGCCCTCACACCCGCCCAGCAGGTAAGGGGTCCTGGAGGAGAGGGAACATGGCCAAATAGGAGTACTGGGATAGCCACTATCCCAGGGATTCCTACAGAAAGGAAAGAAGGGGGGTATTGTTTGCAATCTTCCTCCCCCCCCCTATCACACGGGGAAAACCCCCCGGGACGGGCATTATACCCTTAGCTGAGGCAGGGACGGCCTCCCAGGACCCACTGCTCAGTACCCGGAGGGGGACCACCAGCCCCAGGCCTTAGGTCTGACAAAAAATAATAAACCGTTTCGCTGGGGGAAACACAATCAATAACTGAGGTGCACGGGGAGGGGCGGGGCTTTTAAACCTCTTTCTGATTGTGTTTCCTGTCAGGTGGAGCCAGTCTACTCTCAAGGTGCCGTCCTGGAAGACGACTTGAGAAATTTGTATTAATGTACATAACGAAGCCAAGGAAAGATGGAAAAATCTCCAAAAGGCATCAAATTACAGATTAGACATTCTTATATGTCAAAAAAAGTTAGATTTTATTTCCATCATTTACACTTTCAAAATTACAGAAAACAAAAAAAATGGCGTCTGCAAAAGTTTGGGCACCCTGCAGAGTTAATATCTTGTACTGCCCCCTTTGGCAAGTATCACAGCTTGTAAACGCTTTTTGTAGCCAGCCAAGAGTCTTTCAATTCTTGTTTGAGGTATCTTTGCCCATTCTTCCTTACATTTTTCCAGTTCTTTGAGATTTCTGGGCTGTCTGTCATGCACTGCTCTTTTAGGCCTTGTACAGACGATCGAACATGTCCGATGAAAACGGTCCGCGGACCGTTTTCATCGGACATGTCCGCTCAGAGATTTTGGTCTGATGGTTGTACACACCATCAAACCAAAATCTCCGCGGACGGACAGAGCGTTGAATGCTTCCACTTCGACGCCATGCGCGGGTTCTCGGGCCAGCGGACATGTCCGATGAGTCGTACTGACCATCGGACATGTCCGACGGACAGGCTTCCAGCAGACAAGTTTCTTAGCATGCTAAGAAACTTTTGTCCACTGGAAACCTGTCCGCTAGGCCGGAAAATTGTCCGGTCGGCCCTACACACGACCGAACATGTCTGCGGAAACTGGTCCGCGGACCAGTTTCAGCGGACATGTTCGGTCGTGTGTACGAGGCCTTAAGGTCTATCCATAGATTTTCAATTATGTTGAGGTCAGGAGATTGTGAAGGCCATGGCAAAACCTTCAGTTTACGCCTCTTGATGTAATCCCCCGTGGATTTTGAGGTGTGTTTAGGATCATTATCCATTTGTAGAAGCCATCCTCTCTTTAACTTCAGCTTTTTCACAGATGGCATCAAGTTACCATCCAAAATTTACTGAAATTTTATTGAATTCATTCTTCCTTCTACTCATGAAATGTTCCCTGTGCCACTGGCTGCAATACAACCCCAAAGCATGATTGATCCACCCCCATGCTTAACAGTTGGACAGAGGTTATTTTCATTAAATTCTGTGCCCTTCCTTCTCCAAACGTACCTTTGCTCATTCCGGCTAAAAAGGTCTATTTTAACCTCATCGGTCCACAGAACTTGTTTCCAAAATGCATCAGGCTTGTCTATATGTTCATTTGCAAAGTTCAAACGCTGATTTTTGTGGTGAGGACGTAGAAGAGGTTTTCTTCTGATGACTCTTCCATGAAGACCATATTTGTACAAGTATCTCTTTATAGTGGAATAGTGTACCACAACTGCAGTGTCTGCCAGATCATTCTGGAGGGATCGTGCAGTCAAACATGGGTTTTGAATTGCTTTTCTCACAATCTTGCGAGCGGTTCTGTCTGATATTTTTCTTGGTCTTCCAGATCTTGCTTTAACTTCCACTGTTCCTGATGACTGCCATTTCTTAATTACATTCCGAACAGAGGATATTTACATCTGAAAACGCTTTGCTATCTTCTTATAGCCTTCTCCAGCTTTGTGAGCGTCAACTATTTTCAGTTTCAGTTTTCTAGACAACTGCTTAGAAGAATCTATGGTGCGGATTGTTGGGGCAAGGTCAGATGAGTCTGGGCATTTAAAACCTTTGAGATTTCACATCACCTGGTCTTCCCAGACGATGATTGAGAACAATCCATGACACTGGCAGGTCTCAGCTTTGCAAAGGGGGCAGTGCATGCTATAAATTCTGCAAGGTGCCCAAACTTTTGCAGACGCCATTTTTTTGTTTTCTGTAATTTTGAAAGTGTAAATAATGGAAATAAAATCTAACTTTTTTTGACATAATATAAGAATGTCTAATCTGTAATTTGATGCCTTTTGGAGAATTTTCCATCTTTCCTTGGCTTCGTTATGCACATTAATACACATTTTTACCTGGGGTGCCCAAACTTTCGATCCCCACTGTAGGTAAGTAGTTGTTTTGTTCCCGCAAGTTTGCTTTAAAAAGACATTGAACGCAGACTTAGGGGCATATTTAAAAAAGCAGGCTAATGTAGGCACATTTATCTGCATAGGTTGGCTTGCAAATGCTGGCCATTTGCTGGTGTTTGCCCTGTAGAATATTAATAATGTAAATCTGCAGTGATGCTGTAAATGGTTTACAATTGTAATGAAAGCCAACGGCAAATATATTTGTCAAACCAATAATTGGTTAGCCAATTTAGCTTGGTCAGCTTAAAAAACATGCCCCAAAGTGTCATGCATGTTTTTCATCTTGAAATGGCACGATTTTTTACAGTGAACATAAAATACTTTTTTACTTACGGCAGCAACTAAGCTGTTTTCTGTAATAAATGTCAAACACAGGAGAGGCAAAGTATCTGTGGTTAGAGTTGCAACCCTGTAAGCAATTGATTATTAAATAGTTAATAACAGTTTCTATTATTGTAAACTAGTATTTATTTAGCACTGACATATGCAATATGGAGAAGAATCAATGCAAACAATTTGCTTAAACCCAAAACAAAAACGTAATATGATGTAGCATACCAATCCTTAGATGTTGTGGCTGCATTCGTCCCCCCCCCCCCCCTCTGTATTTACTTGGTGATTGGCCAGTAACACACCTCCTGTAATAGAGTGCCCCACTCTGGATGAAGGAGCACATGAGGCAGCAGTGTTAATCTGGTAACACTTTTAGATGTACTAGCAGATTTAGAAAGAACAACTAATTAAAGCCAAACTCACACTGCAGTTACAGACACAGATTTTTTTCCCCTCTTGGGATAAAGGTTAAACATGAATAAATAAAAGCTTACCATTTTAAGTACCCCTGTCAGTGGTAAATGGTTTGTCTCAGCACTCTAAACTCCTACATTTGGAGGACAGCTTGTTCTGCTGAAAAATAAGACTTACTGGCCAGATCACCAGGTGAAAATAAAGGAAAGGAAGCCTAAAACAGAAACAAATGCAGACATCACATCTAAAAATCGGTAGCTGCAATTTGTCGTTAACACCACTTTAAAAAAAATATAATCTGAATTGGAAGCATTACAAATTTGTACCTTTTCAACAGGAATGGACCAGGAATGGTATATTTTTACATACCATTAGTTACATTGGTACAGCTTGGACCAATGTAACTGTAGCGCCCCTCTTACTTTCAGTGCGGGCGCTACACTAAATTTAGTGGGGAATGGAAGGGTTAGTTTTACTCCCATTCGTGATTTATGGAAACTCAGGCTGCTGCCCACTTCAGGACCGGTCCTGTAGGTCAGTCTGCGCTCCAGGGGTATGTTATCATCCCTGGGTGGCAGTTGGCGCTAGAGGTGTTCTGACGGACCTACCTTCTCCCAGCAGCCAATCAGAGGAGTTCTTCCCTCGTTGGGCATGCTGGGAGGGGGATATATCTGGGGCAGCCGCTTTTGGCGGGTTGTTCTATGCGGGGCCCGAGTTCCAGGTGCGGTACCCACCTTCAGGGTACACGCATCCATGGGCTCCGCTCCTGCGGCCTGCTTTGCTGAGGTTGTGTACCATGCAGAGCCTCATCCTGACATTGAGAGGGGCCCCAGCGACTTGCTGGGTCCCAACCTTCTGTTGAGAGGATCCTAAGCTGGAGGCTGTGCGATGGGGGATCGGCTCGGGGGAACCTAGAACTAGAGGTTGTCCAGGAGGCCTAGACGAACCATCAGGGATCCGGTCACCACACCATATGACAGGTATGCTCAAGCTGTCAGTGGGTGACACTGATTGAACTGGGAGGATTTGCTCAAATTGATCTCACAAATCCCAAGTTGTCCGGCCTGTGGCAGAGGCCCTGAGTCAGGCCTGTGGCAGAGGGCTGTCTCCTCCCAGTGATCCGCAAGTGACACTCCGGCTGCCAGGCCTGAGATAACCGCCTGTCCGGGGGCACTTTACCCACCCTGATTGGGGTGGCGACATATTGAGCTATATCATTGCTGAGAGCAGGCTTGCTCTCTCTTCATATCCAAGGCCTGATACTAAAGTTTTCTCTACGCTCATCAATCTTTCTCTGTCGTGTGCCATGTTGATGTTGGCCGTGTTGGGCCTTGGAATAAAGCATTGAAAACTGAATTGATGTCTGGACACTTGCTCTTTATTCACACTCACAGAAATCACCCCTAGACCAAGTCAAGAAGGTAACTCAGTAAGCCGATCCCAAACGAATCATCGGCTCCTTCGGGGGTGAGCGCTACATAACTGTAAATACTATACCTAGCTGACCCCCATGTAAGCTGTAAATCACTGAAGTAGACGCCGCTACTCAGGGCCAGTGCTACTTGCGCCCCCCCCATAACAAATACAACTTCTGTACTGCTAAAATATAATTTCTATAACTCTATACAGTATAGAAAGGGCACAAAACAGTCTAGCACCATCCCTATCTATACCCCCCTGTGATGTTTGTTTCCCCCTCATTGAACTTTTTAGAGAACTGGGTGACAGCAGAGGGCTGGGTGACAACAGGGGACTAGGCGACAGCAGATGGTTGGGGGACCGCAGGGCAGAGCGACAGAAGAGGGCTGGGCGACAGAAGAGGGCTGGGTGACAGCAGGGGACTGGGCAACAGCAGAGGGCTGGGTGACCGCAGGGCAGAGGACTGGGTGACAGCAGGGGACTGGGCAAAGACAGCAGAGGGTTGGGTGACAGCAGGGGGCTGGGCGACAGCAGGGAGGGAGCTGGGTGAAATTGCGTTGAAAACTGCTCTGCCCAATAACTCACAGTGAGGACAGTGATACAGGAGAAACCAGATACCATCTTGATCTTTGTTAGCCAACAGCACTTTTTATTTCTACGTAAAAGTCTAAAGATGGAAGTAATAAAGTTGACAAAGATCAAGATGGTATTTGTTTTTTCCTGTAGCACTGTCCTCACTGTGAGTTATTGGGCAGAGCAGTTTTCAACCCAATTTATCCCAGTCCAGTGGCTGCATAAAAGACAAAACAACAATTTTAGAGCCTTTTTTTTTACCTCCATGTTGCTCTGCCCAGAAGGACAACAAAATCTTCCCTGATGCCAGCTGCTCCGCCCCCTGCCCTCCAGTGACATACGGGATTAGCCCTTGCCTGGTCACACCCCCTCACAAGTCCCGACCAGTGACCATGAAGGAGGCGGCCAGCTCTTTTGCATCAGAGCCCTGAGCCGCCGAACAGCTCTGCAGCTGGGGGAGGGATCTGCCAGTGTATTGCATGCAATAGTTCCCTCCCTGCGCCCCTGTACGATCCGCGGCAGCGGACATTCCCTCTCCTCCAGACCTCCAGTACACACTCCTGCAGCTCTAGAGGTTACATCCAGCGGGGATGAGGAGGTAACAGGCCATGGCTGGGCCCTAGATGTTGAAGCGCCCCAGGCAGCTGCCTTATCCGCCTTGTGGTAGCGCCGGCCCTGCCGCTACTCCAGTGATCTTCACTTGCTTTTGAGTCCCATGCTGAGCTGCTGGCCTGATGCTTTGTGAACACAGAAAGTCAGCTCGAGTAACATTCAAATAATGCATTTTCTGAATGAATGCAAATGGTTCCCTGATTAGATAATGCAGAGTGTGTAACGCATACCTACCAACTTTTGAGATAGGAATGAGGGACACCTATCAGCAAAAATGCAGGCATTGGACACCCCCCTTTCCACGCCCCCTTAAAGGAGAATTGTACAAAAAAACAAGATTGCTTTTTTTTTTTACCACTATTATTCCTTTATATTGGCTTTTGGAATTTACAAATGCAGCAATTTAGAAATCAGATGAAAAGTTTAGTGCTGGAAAACACTTTTTGATAGATAAAAAGTACATTTTATATACAACTATATAAACCAAAATGAGGGACAAATGAGGAGGAATGAGGGACAGAGGGACATTGCTCCAAATCAAGGACAGTCCCTTGAAATCAGGGACAGTTGGTAGCTATATGTAGCGTCACCTGATAGAGACTGAAACTGAAGGAAATACAGGGAGCCTGTTACTGACTGTCTTCTAATTCTGTCCGGCCAACTTTATTAAGAATAGAATACAAATTAATGAAGCCTGGGACTCCAGATTTGTTCCAGGTCAGTGACTTACTCAATGTATTTCAGCGAATTGATCACTGTAACAGAGAACATTTTATTATAGAGGTCAGCTATGCCAACCTAAATATTCACTCAGTATAGATTTCCTTTCAGCCCTTGTACAAAGATTATGGCACAGCAAGGTGAGGCATAGCATAATGATATAATTAAAATTTGCCTATAACATTGCTGTGAGCATAGGGAAAATTTGTAACAAATGGTCCTGGAGACTATTCTATTAACCGGTTCTTGAAAAATCTCACCTCTTTTAATATATAACACGCCATTCAAACCCTTATACTGTACTGTAATCAACATACAGTTGAACCTCGGATTACGAGCATAATCCATTCCAGGAGTATGTTCGTAATCCAAAGTACTCGCATATCAAAGCAAGTTTTCCCATTGAAGTCAATGGAAACAAAAATAATTTGTTCCGCATTGACTTCAATAGGATGCATTACCGAATGCGGCCAGTGGTGGGGGGGTGCAAGAGAGCGCCGAAAACAGGCGAAAAGGCCAGAGGACACTTCGTCTCGTTTCTTGCGCCCCAGTACCTCAGGCCAAATTAGGTACTGCAGGCCTATTTTCGTCTCTGCTCGGCTTCTGCGCCCACGTATCTCAGGCCAAATGAGGGACTGCAGGACTATTTCACTTGAATTCTGCTCGTCTTGTGAGTCAACACTCGCAAAGCGAGTCAGAATAAAAAAAAAAAAAGTTGCTCGCAAATCAAAACGCTCTCAAACCAAGTTACTCTTAAATTTATCATTTAGTCAACTAAAAGTTAACTTTTCAGGAACTAAAAGTTAACTTCAAGAAAAGCTTTTTCGATACTCATTCCCTTTTTCCAGCTAAAGCTGTACTAATAGAGGTTTAGTTGTAAAATAAAGAAAAGGGGCGCACCATCCTTGCTCATTATCCAAGTGGTATTTTTATTAATACGGTAAAAAAAAGTATACTCACAAACAACTAGTGGTAAAAGCATATCAGAGTCCACAGTATACACAAAGCAACCAGGTCACCAAGACTAATCTGAAGTCTCGGAGTAAGAGGGAATCTCCCCTCAAAACACATCAGCCATCTGGAAGGTCCTCCAGCTTGCAGGTATTAGTTTTAGTGACATCGTTGCTTTGTGTATACTGTGGACTCTGATATGCTTTTACCACTGAGTACAGTGGAACCTTGGATTGCGAGCATAATCCATTCCAGGAGAATGCTCGTAATCCAAAGCTATTGCATATCAAAGCGAGTTTCCCCATAGAAGTCAATGGAAAACGAAAATAATCTGTTCCGCATTGACTTCAATGGCATGCAATACCGCATGTAGCCACAGGTGGGGGGGGCACCGGAGAGCCTCTGAAACACTCGGAAAGGCCTGAGGACAGCTCGGCTGAACTTGGGAAAACCTCGGAAAGGCTTGGGAACTGAGTATTTTTGAGGTTTTCAGAGCATTTCCGAATGGCTCCGGCACCGCTGTGTCTTGAATCGTTTTGCGAGACAACACTCACAAACCGAGTCAGAATTTAAAAAAAAATAGTGCTTGTATTGCAAAACGCTCCTTAACCGCGTTACTTGCAATCCGTGGTTTCACTGTATATTTCTTTTTACTGTATTATTAAAGATACCACTTGGGTAATGAGCAAGGCTGGTGCGCCCTTTCTTTGTTTTACAGTGTTTCTATTGGGTTCTCTCCTAATCCTTAATCCCTCTCTCTTGCACTTTTTACATAACTAGCTAATGTTCATGTGCCTTGCCTCGTCCTCAATTAGGAAATCCCCCAGATCAATATTGAGGGAATTTGATTATATCCAATTTTTTTTAAATTCACAACCATGCTTGTAGCTTCATGACACCAAAAGAACTTTCAGTGGTCCTGCTCAAAAAGAAAGGTTGAAAACCATTTTAAGGTTCTTGCTAAAGTATTGACAGTCAGGATTTGTGTCTTACCTCATCTTCTTTGTGGCATCAACAACACATATGGTGCTATCATGGCTGACCCAAGCCATGTGGTCTCCACTGTGGGAGAAAGAGACACTGTGCACCCAGCCACAGCTGCTACTTGATTCAAACATCATCTCACCAAATGGCATTTTGGATCCCCAAGGGGTAGGTGCAGGGCGTTCCTCCATTTCTTTAATATAGGATGAGAAGATCCTGTTGAAAACATATTTATTACATTTACATTATTGTTACCACTGTACTGCTAAATACTTAAAGATTTCAAGCATTAAGAGAAATATAGCAGAATAAAGTTAGGTTAACAGCAAGCTATGACGGATGGAAATAAAAGGTTGGGTGCAGGGCCGTCTTTTATACAGGGCAAAAGGGGCAGCTGCCCAGGGCCCTGTCGTTGTTGGGGGGGCCCTGCGCTGCCCACCGGAGTTCGGCCACCTCCTGTACTAGTTGCATGCTGGCTGCTGCTCGCTACTGTCACTTGGAAATATTTCCAAGTAAAAGCGCTCCTCTCCTGGCAGCTGCTCTGATCATCATTCTGGTACATGCACACTCTATGAGAGCAGAGGAGGAAAGGGGTGGCGACTGTGCACAAAGGAAGCTGCTTCTGGAACCGGCATGCTGCATAGACATCGGAGGACAACATGCTGTGAGTAGCATTTGGGAATGAGAAAAGCGTTGTACTGAAATGGGGGGGGACTTTGTGGGAGGAGAGTCTTGCCTTGTACCGGAGTGGAGTGGAGTGTGGAGCTCTGACTGTATGAAATCTGGGGGGGAAGAGAGCCGTGCACTCCTGCACCCACCTCGTCCCCTGCACTCTGCAGGCACCTTGTCCCCTGCATTTTGAACTATGCACGCACCTCGTCCCCTGCATTTTGCACTCTGCACCCACCTCGCCCCCTACACTCTGCACCCACATCGCCCCCTGCATTCTGCACTCTGCACCCACCTCGCCCCCCAGTGCTGAGACAAGGCCATTTGGTGCCCAGGGAGAAGATGGCAAACTGCGCCCCCCCCCCCCCGTTTTTAAGAAAGAATAAATGTTGTTTCAAAACAAGAATATACTTAAAGCAATAGAACAAAGGACTGTGGCTGTGTTTGATGGCACAGTGGCTGCGTTTGATGGGCAAAGCTCAGTGGCTGCGTTTGATGGGCACGGTGGCTGCGTTTGATGGGCACAGTGGCTGCGTTTGATGGGCACAGTGGCTTCGTTTGATGGGCACAGTGGCTGCGTTTGATGGGCACAGTGGCTGCGTGTGATTGGCACAGTGGCTGCGACAATTGATGGCAGAGTGGCTGCGTTTGATGGGCACAGTGGCGACAATTGATGGCACAGTGGCTGCGTTTGATGGGCACAGTGGCTGCATGTGATGTAAAAAATGATGGTCACCTCAGTCCGCCTTCCCCCACCTCCCCTCCCCAATACAGTAATTAAATTATTTTTTGTTTTACTATTATTGTTTGCTTACTTTTTCACAGACTACTTCAGTATTGATCTTCTTGCAGTAGCACTAGGCACTGTAGGCACTGGCAGGCTCCTCGTGGCTTGTCCTTGCAGGCAGCAAACGCCGACACAGCTCCCTGTGCAGAGACGAGTCCTCCCTCTCTCACCTCGCCTCCGGCGTGACATCACGTGGCGCACGCCACTGGAATCCACCAATCCTCCATGGGGGGGGCCGAGTAAACAGCCGCAGGGAGTAAACACACATGAGGAAAGGAGCGCACTCGGCAGCCAGTCGGCACACGATTTGTAAAGTGCCACTGCCCCTGCCCGCGCTGTATGACAGTGACACAACACACAACTGCGGCTGATTGCGCCCCCCTCCTGAACGAAATGGTAGCACCCTGGGCACTCGCCCCTCCCGCCCCTGCCTTGTACCGGCCCTGTCGCCCCCTGCATGCTGCACTCTGCACCCACCTCGCCCCCTGCATTCTGCACCCACCTCACCCCCTGCATTCTGCACTCTGCACCCACCTCGCCCCCTGCATTCTGCACTCTGCACCCACCTCGCCACCTGCATTCTGCACCCACCTCGCCCCCTGCATCTAGTGCACCCCTACCTGTAGCGCACCCCTTAACCCTGCACTCTGTAGATAGCTCACCCCTGAACGTTGCATTCAGCACCTAGCACACACTCCCCAACCCTGCGCTTTGTAAATAACGCATCCCGGCACTTTGTACCTAGCGTACCTCTGAACGCTGCATTCTGTACGTAGTGTACCCTTCAACTCTGTATGTAGCACACCTTTCAACTATGCACTCTTTATGTAGTGACCCCTCAACCATGAACTCTGTACATAGCGCACCCCTCAATGCTAGTGCAGTTTGGCCACACCCGCAATTTGATGCAGAGGTTATGATGTGCAGTAACCTCTAGCAACCAATCGGTGAACAATAATGATTTGCAGTAACCTCTAGAAACCAATTAGTGAGCAGTAATGATGCTTTGTAACCTCTAGCAACTAATCAGCAAGCGAAAATTATGTGCTGTAACCTCTAGCAGCCAATCAAAACCACTGCCTGATCTGCTGCAGTAAACTCATTTTGAGTCTAGCTGGGGGAGGGGGGCAATAAAATGTTTGCCCAGGGTTCAATCAATATTAAAGACGGCCCTGATTGGATGACAAGGTGTACTATACTTCAAACAAATTAGCTGCGGTTTGTTATAATAAGCCTATACAAAGAGGTATCGTGTCTGTTTTTTTAACTTGTAGAATGGACATAAGATAAATGAGAAATTGCGTAACCAAAACTTTGGTTAAAATTAAGACATTTCTGTTACATTTTACGACTGAAATGGGGAAGGCACAATTAGGTGATTTTTAATGGTCTAATGAATAGCTCCTGAGGGTTACAGAACTTCTTTTCAACTACCTCAAACCTATTTTTGGCCAAAAATTATAGGCCCTTATTATTACTTTATGTTTTTTATTCACAGAAGAAAAAAGTAGAGACAAGGTAAAAATAAAAAAAATAACCCTTTCCTTTCATTTCCAAGTGTAATTGTATTGATAATATAGTTTCATGATGTCATTTGTTGGCCTGTAAGTAAATCTACATATTTTGGTGTATGCATGCATTGCATGAGTGTATGTTATTGTGGCCAGCCTATTCAGATAACCGGACATTGGGCGCCGGCTATCTGAATAACGGCAGCTGGTTGGCTGTGCGGAAGTGCCTATCAGAGCCGAGTACAGCCCACTGTGCCATCAATTTTCGCCACTGTGCCATGAATTGTCACCACTGTGCCATGAATTGTCACCACTGTGCCATGAATTGTCACCACTGTGCCATCAATTGTCACCACTGTGCCATCAATTGTCACCACTGTGCCATCAATTGTCACCACTGTGCCATCAATTGTCACCACTGTGCCATCAATTGTCACCACTGTGCCATCAATTGTCACCACTGTGCCATCAATTGTCACCACTGTGCCATCAATTGTCACCACTGTGCCATCAATTGTCACCACTGTGCCATGCCAAACGCAGCCACTGTGCCCACATCAATTGTCCCCCACTGTGCCCACATCAATTGTCCCCCACTGTGCCCACATCAATTTTTCCCACTGTGCCCACATCAATTGCCCCCACGGTGCCCTGTAAAATGCTGCCAGTCAGCCTGCGGATAAATGGGGAAAATCTATGCAGGAGGATTTGTTTCATCTCTGTGTAGCGCCTGAGGCTAGTAACTTCAGTGGGTATATCTGAGGGCTTACAACCATTTAAGGGTCTGGGTTGCATTTTAACTTCTCTCCCAGTGCAAAGCAGATGATTAAAGTGTCAAGAATCTATTAGATCTAGTGATTACAGCAGCTTCTTGCCTTACAACAGCAATCTACAATTCCATAAAGCAAGGGTTGTTCCTTAATAAGCAAAGGAGAAAACAAATAAAAAGCCATAGAAAACAATTAGCCATCAGTTTTCATTCTCCAGGCGACCCCAAACTGATGAAAGTGAATTGTGCCTGTAAATGTCCCCCCCCGCCCGGCACTTACCTTTCTGGGGTTCGCCATCCTCCTTCCACGGTCCCTCGATGTCTTCTGCCGCCCTCGATGACGCTTCAGCCAATCAGGTTACTGATGACCAGAATCAGCGAACCTGATTGGCTGAGACGGCCGTCAGTCTTATCCAAGGGACGTAGCCCACCTACGTTCCCTGGATAAGACATCCGGGAGCTGAAGGGCTGTACTCGGAAAGCCTATCAGCAATGCATGAGTGTATGTTATTTGCACGGCGCTGCAAAACGAAATTTTAAAAGCCTTAAAGGGCCCGTTTTTTTTTTTATGACTACATGAGGGGGGGCGGCGCCCGGGCGCCCCCTATGGACGGGCCGCCACTGATCAAAAGTGTACATACCCTGGTAATTTTGGCCTGATAACATGCACACAAGGTGACACAAAGAGGTTTGAA
Organism: Rana temporaria; assembly: GCF_905171775.1. Classification (NCBI taxonomy): domain Eukaryota; kingdom Metazoa; phylum Chordata; class Amphibia; order Anura; family Ranidae; genus Rana; species Rana temporaria. The sequence goes on along the minus strand of NC_053494.1, from coordinate 98,760,842 downwards.
TTTCTATTAAAGGTAAACATCCTCACCTGTGATCTGTTTGCTTGTAATTAGTGTGTGTGTATAAAAGGTCAATGAGTTTCTGGACTCCTGACAGACCCTTGCATCTTTCATCCAGTGCTGCACTGACGTTTCTTGATTTTGAGTCATGGGGAAAGGAGAAGAATTGTCAAAGGATCTGTGGGAAAGGGTAGTTGAAGGGATATAAAAAGATATCCAAGGAATTGAAAATGTCAATCAGCGGTGTTCAAACGCTAATCAAGAAGTGGAAAAGGAGGGGCTCTGTTGAAACCAAACCACGGTCAGGTAGACCAACAAAAATTTCAGCCACGGCTGCCAGGAAAATTGTTCAGGATGCAAAGAAAAACCCACAAATAACTTCAGGTGAAATACAGGACTCTCTGAAAAAAATGTGGTGTGCCTGTTTCAAGATGCACAATAAGGAGGCACTTCAACAAAGATGGGCTGCATGGTCGAGTCTCCAGAAGAAAGCCATTACTACACAAATACCACAAAGTATCCCACTTACAATATGCCAAACAGTACAGAGACAAGCCACAAACCTTCTGGGACAAAGTCATTTGGAGCAATGAGAGAAAAAATTCGCTTTTTGGCCACAACCATAAACGCTACATTTGGAGAGGAGTCAACAAGGCCTATGGTGAAAGGTACACCATCCCTACTGTGAAACACGGAGGTGGATCGCTGATGTTTTGGGGATGTGTTCGCTACAAAGGCACAGGAAATTTGGTCAAAATTGTTGGCAAGATGAATACAGTATGTTATCAAAAACTACTGGAGGAACATTTGCATTCATCAGCCAGGAAGTTGTGCATGGACGTACTTGGACATTCCAACAAGACAATGATCAAAATCACAATGCCAAGTTGACCTGTCATTGGCTACAGCAGAAAAAGGTGAAGGTTCTGGAGTGGCCATCTCAGTCTCCTGACCTCAATATCATTGAGCCACTCTGGGGAGATCTCAAACATGCAGTTCATGCAAGACAGTCCAAGAATGTACAGGAACTGGAGGCTTTTTACCAAGAGGAATGGGCAGCTTTACCATCTGAGAAGATAAAGAGCCTCATCCACAAATACCACAAAATACTTCAAGCTGTCATTGATGTTAAAGGGGGCAATACACGGTATTAAGAATTGGGGTATGTAAACTTTTGATTAGGGTTATTTGGGTAGTTTCTGTTGTCATTATGATATAAAAAGAGTAAACACAGTTGATTGATAATAAATGGCTTCAGCCAAACACTAACCACGAGTGAAAGAAAAGTTTTTGTGTTATTCATATTCTCTGAAAAATGGCCAAGAAATCATAAATTCTGTCAGGGGATGTAAACTTATGAGCACAACTGTATATCCCAAAATCCCTGGATCTCTGAGTCAAGCACTGGTGCAGACACAGTAATTAGATCAGACAGACACAAGCAGCCTGAATAATGAAAGTAAGAGATGTGTTTAGATGCTATGTGACCCAAAACAAGTTGCCTGTCCCTTTTGGCGAATAGGGGCAAGCTAGATTAATACATGGATAAAGAGAAATTGAATAGCTATTAGACATGTGCACTGCCGAAAAATTGGTTTGTTTTCATTTCTTTTTTTTTTTTTTTTTTGCTTTTTACGGAAATTCGAAAAATCCAAATTTTCTGAAATTTAGAATTTTCGAATTTCCAAAATTCCAATTTCCTAATTTCCGAAATTCCAATTTCCTAATTTCCCGAAATTCCAATTTCCTAATTTCCCGAAATTCTAATTTCCCGAAATTCCAATTTCCTAATTTCCCGAAATTCCAATTTCCTAATTTCCGAAATTCCAATTTCCTAATTTCCGAAATTCAAATTTTCCGAAAATTGGCAAATTTGAAATTTCGGAAATTTGTAAATTCTGAATTTCGGAGATTTGTAAATTCGGAATTTCGGAAATTTGCAAATTTGGAATTTTGGAAAATTTTTAAATTCGGAACTACGGAAATTCGGAAATTCCAAATCTGAAAATTTAAAAATTCTGAGATTTCGGAATGAACAAATTTGTCAAAATTAGTTAAAAAAAATTATTCAGAACTAAACAAATTGCATATGTCTAATAGCTATGAAACTACAAAACCGCAGCTACAACATGGGAGCCTATCATTACAAGGTAAGGCAATGAAAAACAAAACAGGAAATATAACTACACTAATACCTAGATAAAACAAACATTTGAAAGTGTATAATGCCTTTAAGTACTTTTGAGTCATAAGCTTGGAACATGGAAGCTGTAAATGATTATCAGAAAAGTGTATCTTTATACCTGTTCCAGTTCAAAAGCTCAGACAGTATTGAAAGCAAAGTATCAGTATCAGAGCCAAGGTAGCCTCCATAATCTCTCATGGTGCATACATAAGAGTCACTATGTCATGGTCCGGAGTCAGGCTTGGAGGCCAGTAACTATAACAGTAGAGCAATACCCACCAACAAGCAGGACAGGTAAAAAGGACACGGGTTCACCTGAGGTGCAGGGTCTAAGCACTAACTGGTATTCACCAAAGCTCCTGATGGTGGAGATTAATTTTGCTGTGTGTTAGTACCAGGTCACAATCCTTAAAATCGCCTCACTAGGACGTAAGAAAGCCGGGGTCCAGTAGTAGATAAAGCAAGTAGGCATATGGAAAAGTGCAGTCAGTCAGTAAACAAGCCAAAAGGTTGGTAACAAATGGTTGCAGTTTGGGAATAAGCAGAAGAGTAGTTGAGGAACAAGTAAAAATACACTTTAATAAATTTTAATGCGCAAAGACACAATACAAGACCTTTTTTGGGGTAAAATGTAAAAGGTGGTGTTAAGTCACGTAGCTAGATACCTAAGCTAACATAATGTCTGGTGGGATGGAGAACATAGAGAGGCACTGGTAGGCGGCGGGAGGGGAAGGCTACCCCTCCTGCCACCTGTAAAAGAAATCCAGCCTCTAATTGGCTGCTCAGATGGCTTTTATATAAAAGCAGATAGCAGCAGACATCATCCCAGTACACCACTTGAAAGACGCAATGTAAATATACAGTAGGTATTGCGGACTTCAAGCGGTTAAGAAGCAGATGTTAAGTTCCATTTGGGGATCAATCAAATGGCAGTATCTGCAACAAATCTTGTGCGAAGTTAAGGAAAGTCAGTTTTGCTGTTTGTTCTGTAGAAGGTCTTTCTTCTACAGAACAAACATTGGGGTTAATTTACTAAAGACAAATCCACTTTTTAGTACAAGTGCACTGCTAATGCACTTGGAAGTGCAGTCGCTGTAGATCTGAAGGGAAGATCTGAAATGAGGGGAAGCTCTGGTGATTTCTATCATCCAATCATGTACAAGCAAAAATTCTGTTTTTTCTTTTCCTTGCATGCCCCCCTCAGATCTACAGCAACTGCACTTCCAAGTGCATTAGCAGTGCACTTGTAGTGCAAAGTGGATTTGCCTTTAGTAAATAAACCCCCTTGTGTTCACTGTGGACGTGAAGCATAATTAAAAAAATAGTTAGTTTTTCTTTAAATCTAATGTGTAGATAATACTGTATGTTGTGGCTTTCAAGTGGCAAACCTGGATGAAACCTACAGCTAAAGGCATCATCCCAATATTACATTTTTTTTTTTTTTACAGGAGGCTTTTATGTAAAAACTGGTGCCCCTCCAGGATCTTCATCCCACCAGATGTTATTTTATGCATTTATTTACACAATCTTTTATATGTATTGTGTTTGTGCGCATTAAAATTCATTAAAGTGTATTTTTTCCTCAAAAAAATTGCATTTGAAAAACCGTAGCGTTTGACATGAAAAAATTGCAAAACTCACCATTTTATTCTTATGTTTTATATTTTCTATATATATATATATAAAAAATGTTTTTGGGTTTGACTTTGAAGTAATCTTCTAGCAAAAAAAAGCAGATTTTTACATGTAAACGAAAAGTGACAGAAAAGGCCTGGCCTTCACACTGGTTTCTTTTTTTTAGACTAAAATAAGCATACATTTTTTGTACTGCAAATATTTAATTCAGCATTAAATTGTCTTTAAACCGATATATACACATTTGCATTTGGTGCAAAATAACATTTCTTTCAAGTGCAGGGCTGCTTGTAAGGCCCCATACACACGATAGAATCTATCCGCAGATAAATCCCATCTAATGGGTTTCAGCGGATAGATTCTATGGTGTGTACACTCCGGCGGATATTTATCCGCGGATATTTCCGAATTCCAGCAGATAAATATTTGTCGACATGCACAGAATATCTATCTGCTGGAATCGGATCCCACGGATGGATCCGCTCGTCTGTACAGACTCACCGGATCCATCCGTCCAAAGGGATTCCCTGCACGCGTCGTAATGATTTGACGCATGCGTGGAATTCCTTATATGACAGCGTCGCGCCCGTCGCCGCGTCAATCGCGGCACGTCATCGCCAGAGGATTTCGGCGCGGATTTCAATGTGATGGTGTGTACACGCCATCGCATAGAAATCTGCTGAAATCCTCCAGCGGACCGTATCTGCGGATAAATCCTCTCGTGTGTATGGGGCCTAAGAGTAAAAACATTCATAATCTGCCACTTCAATACAGTATTCATAAACAGCACATACATTTATTTTTTTATTGTGGTGTACATGAATTTTGAAGTGGTTTATATGATTGCAAGTGGTCTCAAAAGAGGGAATATTTCAATTTTAACTGGATATGATTTTAGGGCTTCTGATGACAAAATGCATAAAAAACACTTGACTTCCCTTAATGTCACATAATGCATTTTTTCTTCATTGGATTTAAGGTTTTGTGAAGTTCGTGCACTACTTTTAAATTGGAATAATTTTCTCTAGTAACACTACTAAACATTAAGGCCCCTTTCACACTGACAGGCCTTTTTCAGGCAGTTTAGCGCTAAAAATAGCGCTGCTATACCGCCTGAAAAAATCGTGCCCTGCAGTCTTCAGTGTGAAAGCCCGAAGGCTTTCACACTGAAGCGGTGCGCTAGCAGGACCGCTCCAAAAGTCCTGCTAGCCGCATCTTTGGAGCAGTATAGGAGCGGGGTGTTTACTGCTCCTATACCGCTCCTTCCCATTGAAATCAATGGGAAACCACAGTAATACCGCCGGCAATGCGCCTCTGCAGAGACGCATTGCGGGCGGTATTGACCCTTTTTCGGCCACTAGCGGGGGGTTTAAACCACACCGCTAGCGGCCGAATATCGCAGTAAATATGACGGTATAGCGGTGCTAAAAATCGCGCCGCTATACCACCACCGCACATCACCTTCCCCGTGTGAAAGGGGCCTAATGGGTATTATGTATCAGTGTAAAATTACTAAGCTTTCTCCAAATCCACTAATTAAAAAAGAAGAAAAAGATGAATACAATGGCAGGGAGAACTGTCATCAATCTAAGGCCCCATACACACGAGAGGGTTTATCCGCAGATACGGTCCAGCGGACCGTATCCGCGGATAAATCCTCTCGAGGATTTCAGCAGATTTCTATGCGATGGCGTGTACACACCATCGCATTGAAATCCGCGCTGAAATCCTCTGGCGATGACGTGTCACGCCGTCGCCGCTATTATGACGCGGCGACGGGCGCGACGCTGTCATATAAGGAATTCCACGCATGCGTCAAATCATTACGACGCGTGCGGGGAATCCCTTTGGACGGATGGATCCGGTGAGTCTGTACAGACGAGCGGATCCATCCGTGGGATCCGATTCCAGCAGATAGATATTCTGTGCATGTCGACAAATATTTATCTGCTGGAATTCGGAAATATCCGCGGATAAATATCCGCCGGAGTGTACACACCATAGAATCTATCCGCAGAAACCCATTCGATGGGATTTATCTGCGGATAGATTCTATCGTGTGTACGGGGCCTAAGGGGTAGTAAATATCTGCATGTATTATACTTACAGATTGCAAAGCAAGCCTGCGCATAATCTGAAAAAATATATCTAACGGTAAAGTAACACTTAGTAGATAACTTCGGCCATTAAGAGAAAAGGTGATATTGTATTATAATTAGCTATTCGATTTCTAGATGATTACTGTTTAAGTGCTATATAGCCTTAAAAACTATCAGCTTACCTGCTTTTAAAATCACTTGAACCTGCTGCGAGTAGGACATTGTTTGGATGCCAATCCAAGCTAAGGATAGTAGATCTTATGGGCTTCTTGATATGTTTGCAAACCCACCTGTAATAATCAAGTGACAGCACAGAAACATTATCGTTATAGCCCATTATGAACTAATGCATTTTTCTACAGTAAGCAGTTCACAAAAAATGTATGGTAGTGGTAAATAGTTCTGGATTACACTATATTATCAAAAGTATTGGGACGCTTGCCTTTATATGTACATAAACTTTGACGGCACCCCGGTCTTAGTCTGTAGGGTTGCAAATTGAGTTGGCCCACCATTTGCAGCTATAACCGCTTCAACTTTTCTGGGAAGGCTTTCCACAAGATTTAGGAGTGTGTCTATGGGAATGTTAGACCATTCTTCCAGAAGCACATTTGTGAGGTCAGGCACTGATGTTGGACGGAAAAGCCTGGCTGACAGTCTCCACTCTAATTCATCCCAAAGGTGTTCTATTGGGTTGAGCTCAGGAATCTGTGCAGGCCAGTCAAGTTCCTCCACTTCAAACTCACTCTCCCCTGTCTTTATGGACCTTGCTTTGTGCACTGGTCCAAATAATTTGGTGAAGGGCGTTGTTTTTCAGAGGTTGCCCTTGCCCTCTTAGTTCCAGTGAAGGGAATGACTAAGGTGTCAGCATACCAAGATATTTTGGACAATTTAATGCTCCCAACTTTGTGGGAACAGTTTGGGGATGGCCCCTTCCGTTTCCAACATGACTGCGCCATGGGATGCCATTACATTTTGTCCCAATACTTTTGACAATATTGGCTGGGATTCACGAACGACTTACGCCGACGTAACTTCTTATACACCGCATAAGTCCACGGATGCGCTGTCGTATCTATGCGCCGTATTCTTGAAAATAGATACGCCTGAATTCTGGCTTCATCCGACGGACGAAGTCTCCTACGCCGTCGTATCTTGGGCGCATATTTACGCTGGCCGCAAGGGGCGCTTCCATTGTTTTACGCATCGAATATGTAAATGAGCAAGATACGCTGATTCACGAAAGTACTTACGCCCGTCGCAGTAATCTACGCCGTTTAAGTAAGGCGTACGTCCGGCGTAAGTTTACCCCTCATAAAGCAGGGGTAAGTCATGTAAAGGTATGGGCGCGGGAACAGCGTCGTATTTTACGTCGTTTACCTAAGTCGTACGTGAATGGGGCTGGGCGTAGGTTACGTTCACGTCGTACGCATTGAGCGGCCGTATCTTAGGGAGTATATGCAACGTAATTCTGAGCATGCGCGCGCATGCGCCGTTCGTACGGCCATTTATTTACATGGGGTCACAAATCATTTTAATACAACACGCCCACTACCTGCCTACTTTGAATTAGGCAGGCTTACGCCGGACCATTTACGCTACGCCGCCGTAACTTAGGGAGCAAGTGCTTTGTGAATACTGGCCTTGCCTCTCTATGTTACGTCGGCGTAGCGCATATGAGATGCGCTACGCCCGCTCAAAGATACGCCGAGCTACGTGAATCCCGGCCATAGTGTATGATTATTCACACTAAAATAGGGATTTCAACTCCTAAACAAATATGCATTCACAATAACATAAGTACTTATAAAAAGAGTCAGTATACCTATTGAATATATATTGTGGTATATAGTAAATATAAAGGTGCCGCAACTCAAAGGCTTAAATACTCAACCCAAATGCATATACAAATAAATAAGTGCACTACCAATGAATCAATATAACTGTACATTTTATACCTACTTTTATTATTTTTAATCCATATTTTCAAAATACGGAAAGTGGTTATAAAATGTAATTCATAATTACAATGATAGATACTATTTATTATTATTATTTAATTACTTTTTATAAATGTGCTACCAATGAATCAATTTAAATGCTTTTAAACCAAAGTCCACATCTAAAAATATCGAAAAAATAAATAGTTCATAGGTGCTCTTATGTGATTCCAGCTAAATCTGTGCTTTAATTAGTGCTCTTTCCCACAAGAAAAAAAATTGTGCTCCTCCTACCAGAAGAAATGGATCCCAGGTAATAGGGATCTTACATGCTCTATTACAATTGTTATAAGCTGTGTTATTCCACTCAAGAATTCAGGTGAGGACGCTCCCTCTTTGTGATATATGGACTCCCCCTGGATGTCAGAAAGTATCATACTGTCAAAATGTTTATACTGAAATAATAAAACCGTATTGTATTTATGAAGTTATGCAAATCTTGGTTTTGGGAGATTTACCTTTTTCCATAAATATCAACAAGACATTCAAGTTTGTTTATCCGTGCTATTTTGAAGACAAGTGACACAAATGATATGCTTAAAAATATATATTTATTTATTTACAGTGCAAATTAATATCAGGTCTATTTCGTGATAATACAACTAAATGGATATATTTCTACATATCAAAGATAAATGATGATTCAGATAATATTACACAAGCTCTATTATAAAATACCACATTTCAATACTTGTACATTTTAGACTTGGTTAATTGTGAATATCTTCCGTGACTCCACGGACTTGTAAACAATTGTGTTTACCTTAATACGGTGTGATACTTTCTCAAAACAGACCTTCTAATTTTTATACTTTAAAATGCTTTTATACTTTAAAATGCACAAACAAAATTTTATACTGTGCACAGCTTCAAAATTTGATTAAGGCCGGAATCACACTAGTGCGTTGCGTTTTTGAGCTGCGTTCCCGTTGCGAATTTCTCTAGAGGGTGTTCTGCGGATCAACTGCGGTTTAGCTGCGGATCGGGTGCGATTTATAAAAAATAATTACTTGAGCTGCGTTTTTGGTGAGGGCCAATCATTGTTAGCTGTGTGATGATGTAGGTAATAAAAGGGAGTGACCTTTCTTGAACTCTTCCTTTTTCACGAGCATTCAGTATAGTGTGGAATAGGATTTGGATTTCCTAAGAAATGTGTGCTGCCCTGCCCATGATCATGCCTACAGTTGTTGCTGCAACAGCAGCAATCTTGATGGAAGTTGAAAGGAGGAGAAGGAGGAGTAGAAGAAGAAGATACTGGGTTCATCCTATCATTGCAAATAGGGATGAAAGAGGGCAGTTCATTATATTATATGAAGATCTCCGTGGGCATGAGGACAAGTTTTTTAATTATACACGCATGTCAATAACCAGGTGATTATTTATTTAATTTTGCTAAACATTTTCTTTCTCCATTGTTCCATATTAAATTTATAATTAAAAATTTTATTTTTGTTTGAAGTTTTGATGAATTGTTAGGACTAACGTACCATAGTTTGGAGCGCCAGAACACATGCTTCAGAGCAAGCATCCAGCCTGCACAAAGATTATTAATCACATTAAGGTACTTTTCCACACCTATGTGCATTTTCAAATTGATGTTGAAGCATGTATTCATTTTTGGTTTCAACTATCCAACATCTGTACTTATAAATGAACAACCAGACATAAGATGCCCAAAAATATATTTATTTTTTACTTCTTTCACAAAAATAAAGAAATAGACAACATATTTTTGCTTGGACTAATATAAAAAATAAAAACTTTGCCTTCAAGTTTTCCTCTGGATTAAACTTTGATTCAAAATATGCACACATGCTTGTTTACTGTGGGCATAACGTAAACTTTAGAGATGTTGATATGTTTTGGGAAATAATGGTGTGTCTGAGGAGTATTGACTTGCTGAGGTAGATTCATCAATCTCGGTGCTTGAAGCATGGCTAGACTCGACATGGTGCTGTGGCACATGGTGCTGTGGCACATGGTGCTGTGGGCCATGTTGCTGTGGGCCATGTTGCTGAGGCACATGGTGCTGTGGCACATGGTGCTGTGGCACATGTTGCTGAGGCACATGTTGCTGTGGGCCATGTTGCTGAGGCACATGGTGCTGTGGCACATGGTGCTGTGGCACATGGTGCTGTGGCACATGGTGCTGTGGGCCATGTGTCTGAGGCCCATGTGTCTGAGGCCCATGTGTCTGAGGCCCATGTGTCTGAGGCCCATGTGTCTGAGGCCCATGTGTCTGAGGCCCATGTGTCTGAGGCCCATGTGTCTGAGGCCCATGTGTCTGAGGCCCATGTGTCTGAGGCCCATGTGTCTGAGGCCCATGTGTCTGAGGCCCATGTGTCTGAGGCCCATGGTGCTGTGGCACATACATCCCCTGCATTTGTGTTTGTGGCATAATTGAAGGGAATGTGGATGGGATGGGATATGGAGTTCGCCTCTGTTGTACCTCATATATTGAAGTTGGCTCCTGAAAGCTTGAAGTGTAGGATGGAGGAACATAGGGGTAAGGTTGGTTTCCTGGGTCTGGGTACTGGCCTGACATTGGTAAGTGTATGTGTGTTGTTTCTTTAGTTACATATGGCCTTTCAAATGTATGTTGCTCGCTTGGCACTGTAAATGACTGCAGAACGTGTTCTACTGTGGTTCGCATTTCTAAATATCTCTCAGGTACAACTTTTTTGATCAATGGTACAAAATTAAGCGCCAGTATTGTAGCTGGACATAAGAAAGCATCCACCTTTCCAGCCATTTGTTGTAACATCTCTAGAAGACGCTCGCTTATGTCCATCTGCGATACTGGCGTTCGCTTACGTGCCACTTTGGCAGGCCGCGCAATGGTTGTTGGAGCTGAGGAGGGTCCAGGCATAGGCTCAGGCAATCCAGAGTCAGTCTCTGGGTTTGTGACCCATAGATCTGACCCAAGTGGCATTTCAGGTATTTCCTCATTTGGATCAATGCAAACTGCTGGCACGGATTGGGCCTCAGATTGGCTCTCTGGTTGATCCTCCAGGACATCCTGTTCGTCCCAACTTGCTTCGGTCCTGTTTTTATTAAAAAATAGAAACATTACTAATGCTAAATATATAGTCACGATACATAGATGATGTAGAGGATAACTTACTCTCATCTCTATGAGTGGTTTCAAGAAGGCAAGGTCCTCTGCATACATATAGGGTACTCTAGCTGGTGCCCCCGAGCCACTCCTCACTTCTCTTAGATGTTTGTTGTATTTCTTGAAGGCATCACGCATGCTTCGCCAACGATTCTTGATGTATACCACTGTAAAAAAGAGAAGATAATAATTATTTAATATTTCTTATTTGTTCAAGGTACCTAGCTACAGGAAATTCATTTGGAAGTCTCCACTATGAGTTTAAGGTTGGAAAATCAACTATATCTGGCATTGTACATGAAACATGCCTTGTTATATGGAATGTACTAAAACCATTGGTCTTCAAAAAGCCTACAAAAGAAGATTGGTTGAAGATATCAGATGAATTCTGGGAGAGATGTAATTTTCCAAACTGTGTGGGAGCCATCGATGGCAAGCACATACGCATCCTGAGGCCATTTGATAGTGGGAGTCAGTTTTTTAATTATAAAAAATATTTTTCGTTTGTATTAATGGCAGTGGTAGATGCCAAATATAATTTCATTTATATTGATGTGGGTGCTTATGGTAGCAGCTCTGATTCTGGTGTATTTAATCATTCCACATTTGGGAGAATGATAAGGGCGAATAGTCTGGATTTACCAAACGATTCCTCCTTGCCCGGAACAAATGAGCCAGCCCTCCCATTTGTTTTTGTAGGGGACGAAGCGTTTGCCCTTGGTAAAAATCTTCTTCGACCATTCTCAAGTAGAGCGCTGAGCAATGATAAAAGAATATTTAATTATCGGCTCACTAGGGCACGTCGAGTAGTAGAGTGTGCATTTGGAATTCTTGCCAATAAATGGAGAATATTGCACACCGCCATCAATCTCAGTTTGGAGCATGCTGTCTCTGCTGTGAAAACTGCGTGTGCACTGCACAACTATGTGCGAGAACGTGATGGAATTGATTATGAGGATTCCATGATGCATAATATGGAGGCGGCACAGTGGAGTTTGACTAGGGGCACTAGCAGTGGGAAATTGATTCGAGATCAATTTCTTAATTACTTTCTATCGCCAGCTGGCGAGTTACCTTGGCAGATGCAGGCAATTTAAAACCAAAAAATGTGGTGTTGTCATTAAAATATATGGCCCTTTAAATATTAAAACATAAAATACTAAGCTAAAAATGTCACTATGTGTAATTTGAATGCATCTTGAAAAAAAAAGATTAAAGTTATCTTTTGGCAGCATATTAAGGACTCCGAAGTGATTCTCTACCTGCAATTGGACAAAAACACCAAAAATTGGCTTGGTGATACTGTTATGTGTGTTCTGCTGGGTGTCATTGTACAGAGGATGATGTCTTTGTAAGACCACCATGGCCAATAACGTCATAATAGGATGACAAATACAGATAGTCACTCCCCCAAGGATCTGAAAACATACTTGGTAAAGTGAGTTTACATATTTTGGTGATAGACACACGCAGACTCATACAAACAATGACCAAGGGTGTGGGAATGAGTCACGTGCCACCAGCAACACGGGGACAGGGTGCATTAGGAACACCATGCCAAGATATAAAACATGTGGCATGGTATGGGTTAGCAGACTTTACATGTCCACACAGAATGCATGCTTGGATAAAGGCCTGCTCTGGATTTGTGGGCGGTATGCACTGTAGTTATTGGGGTCTACTTAGAATTATAATTTAAGAAGTTAGGGAATGAAAAAATAAAACAAACTTACCTTTGTCAGCTTGAACTTGGGATGAGCACATGCTCCACTCTGGCAAAAGGCTTTTGGTAATTTCAACCCAGGTAGTTTTTTTCAATACATTGTCCTTATATTTAGGATGCCGGGTGTCATAGATTTGTGGGTTCTCCCTGACAAGGCGGATAAGCTCCTCGGAATCCACACAGTCCTTCACCTTAGCAGTGACTTTTTTGCTCCGTTTTTTGGACATGGCTACTCACCTCAGCAGCATGAAACAGACAGAGGAGGAACTAGGAAAAGGGGGAGGTGGTGGAGGAGAAAAAAAAACTTCCGTTCAAACCGCAACACACCTGCGATTTAGATGCGTACCCATAGAAGATAATGGGACTGAATTCGCACCTGAGCCGCACCGCAAGACATAAAAACCGCACGCGGTTTGGAGGCAATGCGCAGTGCGGATGCATCGCACATATGTGAACCAGCCTCATTGAAAACAATGTATTTTAAAATGTCCTGCGATTTGGATGCGGTTGAAACCGCACTCAATTCGCTTAGGTGTGAACCTAGCCTGAGACTTATTTTTTTAGATTTAGAATGAATTTATTTTACACACATATCATAACAAAACCATTGTACCAATGTTGGCTTTAGCTTTTTAAAGACAGACAAAACTGTGTATGTCTCTTAATATTTGGAATATAATTATTACATAATGTAGTTAAAATAATATAACTTCTGCAAATGTGAGGGTAGAACCCGGCCGACTGCTGGGGTCCATGTCCCAGCTCAGGCGATTGTGGCAAAAACTCTCCCGCGAACACGAGCTTAAGTCGGAGCACTCGCTGATGACCTCGTTCCTGTGCAACCCTGAGGTGCCGGCTAGACTTACACACTGCATGTCGTGGCCCTGGGCCTCGCGGCATTTGTTCCATTTTGGACACCTGGTGGACCCTAGGTCTCGTACGCTGCTCCCGTTCTCCAAGCTCCAATCTCAACATGACCTCCCCAGACAAGTGTTTTACAGTTATCTGCAGATCCACCATTATGCCCAAACTAAAGCCCCGTGGCTACAATTCTCTGCTCCTTCCCCATTTGAACGCATTATCTTAGAAGGCCGCTCACGTAGAGGACTGATCTCTGACATTTAACAAATCCTGAACAAGCACTCTATGCAAGGCCAGGGCAAGCACCCCTATATGCTCCGCTGGGAGAAGGAATTGGGAGAGGAGATCCCAGAGGAGGCGTGGGGGGCGATCTGGCGTCAGGCGGCCAAGAGTTCCATGTGTACCCTCTATAAGGAAAACTCCTACAAGATCCTCTTCTTTTGGTACCTGACTCCGGACGTCCTCCACAAAATGTATCCCTCCACCTCTGATCGCTGCTGGCGGTGCCAGCAAGCTAAGGGCACGCTCTTCCACATTTACTGGGCATGTCCCGTAGTAGTCCCGTTTTGGACCTCTACGCAACAACTATTGACCCGACTCTTTGAGGCACCCATACCCTGGACCCGAAACTCTTCCTCTTCGGTCTCTCCCAGCCAAAGCTAGCCAAACCCTATAAAAAATTACTCAGACATGTTCTCACAGCAGCAAGGTGCCTGAAAGCCCTCCACTGGAAGAGGACTGCACCCCCGTCGCAGAAAGCCCTTTATGCCAGGGTCAAAGATGTTGAGATAATGGAGAGAATGACGGCCAGACTGAGAGACAGACTTGACGACCACGACAGTGTCTGGGAGCGGTGGCGCTCTCGGGAGGATCCACCCTGATCCGGCAGTCGACATTGGAAGGTACTTCTCCCCCTTATTTTGCTGCTCATTTGGTCCCCCTCCTTTTCTTCTTTTTCTGCTTCCCTTTTCTCTCCCCCTCTCTCACTTCTTTAAGTATATTTAAAGTGTCTTATGAAAAGTTGAACGAGGCATCAGTTTCAAGGCAATGTACGCTACATATCCCTCTAGAGACATTGTTACTATTGTTATTTTGTGTGATGCCATGGTTTACAGGAGGATCCCTCTTTCAGGGCTCCGACACTTGCATACTAGACGATGCTCTCGTTTTATTTCTGCCTATGTCTACTTGCCATTTTTGTACCACTGTTTTATTTTTTTTAAAAGATCAATAAAATTTTATTTGAAAAAAAAAAAATACAACTTCGATTTGCTTTGGTATACATGGTTTTAGTAATGTATATGCAAAAACAATTCAATTACCAAAAAGGTATGCATGAAAAGATTAATACTTTACCAGGACTTAAGAATTCTGTCATTTTGAGAAGCTTCAAGTTAGGTGATGAGTCCCACCGGACTTCTTTCAACCGCCTACATCTCTCCGCCGTTCAAGATCTCCTTGCATTCCAGAATCCTCATAGCATCCTTCCTGCCCGAGAGATAGCGAGAGATGGAGGTCTTCTTCCTTCAGCTCCCTCTTATGCCGCGTACACACGATCGGAAATTCCGCCATGAAAAGTCCGATGTGAGCTTTTGGTCTGAAATTCTGACCAAGTGTAAGCTCCATCAGAATTTTTTGTCGGAATTTCCACCAAGAAAAATTTGAGAGCTGGTTCTCAAATTTTAAGACGGGAAAAGTTCTTGTCGGAAATTCCGATCGTCTGTATGCAATTCCGATGCGCAAAAAAACACGCATGCTCTGAATCAATTCGATGCATGGTTGGAATCATTCAGCTTAATTTTTCTCACCTCGTTGTAGTGTTGTACGTCACCGTGTTCTTGACAGTCGGAATTTGGTGTGACCATGTGTATGCAAGATACGTTTGAGCCAAAATTCAGACGGAAAAAAAATCCACGGTTTTCTTGTTGGAATTTCCCATCATGTGTATGTGGCATTAGCCTCCTATTTCAGAATCTCTCTTCTGCTATCAATAGCTACTTTTATGCCACCCAAAAAGTGTGTGTGTGTGTGTGTGTCTACTATGGAATTCATAATATGGTAACCTATAAAACATATCGTCATATCACAACAACCAAGTCGAACGCCATCTTGAATAATTACTATTTTTAACCTCTAAATCAGTGTTGTATAAGAAATGACCTCTAATTAAATGTTATGACCTTCTGCCCTCACCTTAGAAAGACACCATTAATTATCAAAAACTTTCAAACGTGTCAATTTCCTCCAGACATCCTGGCTCTTCTTAAATTATATGGGTTGGGAAACTCTACCCCACATAATTAGTTGGGGTTATAAATTCCTTGAAACTGAAATCATTGGAATTTAACTTTAAGCCTAACAGTTATTCATGAACATTATCACTAATAGAATACCATGTTTGCAACTTTTATCATAATAATCTATATATGTATTTAACAGGTTTTTATGAACAATACATTGTTAAGATATATGGAAGAAATATCATTATTTAAAATTCATTACAATACAATAGCTTATTTGTGAATAAGCCCTCTGGTTTCATTCATGCAACAAACACTACTGTGAGCTCATGTGAAACAAGAGCTTCTTACCATTTTCTTATCTTGTTATTTTACTAAGTGTTCAAACCTTTGAATTATAACCTGGGGAGATGGTACAGACATACTCCTTGTTAAACTTCTTGTAACAATGTCTATTCATGAACTCCGATTCAACTTTTAGAGAGAAAATGGCTTCTCTCATGTTCATATGAAAAATATACAATATACAGGCTTTACATATATATGTATGAATATAAATTATTTTAACCCCAATAATCCCGACAATACAATCCTGGTTCTATCGAACATCCTGCTGATATTAGGAAGATGTATGCCGGGTGACAGCGAAGTATGTCCACCATCCATAGGCTGCTTTGCTTGGCTCCGGTCAGATCTTCTCCTCACTGTCACCCGACATACATCTTCCTGATATCAGCAGGATGTTCGGTGGGGCCAGGATTGTATGATATTTTCTGACATCCAGGCGGAATCCATATATCTCTGAGAGGGAGCGTCCTTACCTGAATTATGGAGTGAAATACCACAGATGATTTCCAATTGTAATAGCGTGTGTGAGATCCCCATTACCTTCTGGTAAGAAGCACACAATTCCTTTTCTTGTGGAAAAGAGCACAGATTTTGTTGGAATCACATAAGAGCACATAAGAGCACCTATGGACTATTTATTTTTTCTATATATTTAGATAGGTCTTTGGTATAAAAGAATTTATATTGATTCATTGGTAGCGCATTTATAAAAAGTAAATACATTATAATAATAATAAAATAGTATCTATCATTGTTATTAATACATTTTTATAACCACTTTCAGTATTTTGAAAATATGAATTCAAAATAATAAAAGTAGGTATAAAATGTAATAAATAATAATTACTATTCTTTTGTATTGTTATTTATATTATTTTTTTTATAACTACATTTATGATTTTGAATCCATACTTTTAGGAGTTGTAATCCATATGTTTAGTACAAATAATCAACTATATAGATATATAAATGTTTTTGTTTTTAAAATTAAAAAGTAGATTTATAAAAAAATTTGGACTCAATTCCCAACCCTTGTGTCCTACTTAATCCTGATGAAGGGGTGACAGCTGCCTCCTGAAACACGTAGGCTTTTATATCCAAATAACGTTCAGAATACATTTATTTTATTGGTGTAGTGCTTAAATTTCAGATATAAATATTGCATTCAGAACTCAAGGTGATTTTAGTAATCCTATGCACACAAGCTACCCATTATCCAGTGGCCTCACAGTGACATCAATAACATAATATTGAAAAAAAAAATAAGAATCATCATCATCTCAAGGTTCCAGTGCCGTCAATCTAAACCTTTAAAGTGGTTGTAAACCTCAGACATGAAATATAAACAAAGCATATCCTTCTATAGTGTGTGCTTGTCTTAATCCAGAGCACCAGGTATAATTTTTCTCTACTGCTTCGTTCCTCTGCTATAAGCCCGAATCCCTTCTGATGAGTTTTCCTGACACCAAGAGAAAAATGGTGACAGGGGCGGGCAAAGTCTGTGATTGACAGCCTCAGCTCTGTTTCTGTGTGCTGTATGAAGGGGGTGTGTCCTTTCCCTCCAATCAGCTCTCAGAGCTCTCCTCAACGATTTAACTTCAGCTCTCCACCCCCTGCTTTTCAGAGCTGGGAGATCCTGTGTAATTTCTCCATTTTGAATGTAGGTGAGTCACTTCACTGGGTATATGTAAAGTTTTACAACCACTTTAAGCTGTATCAAGTTATGGCAGGTGCAAGATGAAACAAGCGATGAGGTTGCATCATTAGCTTCATTAGATTATACAGCATGAACTATGACGTTACATTGGACATAAGATGAGGCTGCACTGGATGCAGAATAAAGAAGATTAGCTTTTTACAGTCAGTTGTTGTGCTGGAACGATACTCATAACACAGACACTGTAATATTGGCATGGACTGGAAAGACACCTTATATTGGGCAGCATGTCTTGTATTGGGTGCATTGGCTGCCTAGCTACTGGTATCTGTAGAGCACCACTAGTGAGAATTTAATCAAACTGTTGTATTAAATATACACTGTGTATTCATCAATAACAATAACTAGAGATACTGTTGTTAAAAGGAGGATTGGGATTTTGTAGGAATTTCAGAGAACTGGTTCAACAGCTCTCATGATTGGCTGTAAACCATTCAAGGGTATACCCTTTATTGCAGGGATAGAGAGTGTAAAAAAAGGGGGAGGGGTATGCCTATATATCAAGAATAATGTACAAGTGAATGTGAGCGATGACATTACTAAGGGAGTTAGGGAGGAGGTGGAATCCTTATGGATAGAGCTCCAGAGGGATGAAGCTAAGGGGAAAATAATACTGCTATAGGCCCCCTAACCTGAGGGAGGAGGGGGAGACAGATCTCCTATCACAAGTTGGATTAGCAGCAAGGATGGGAAGTGTTATCATAATGGGGGATTTTAATTATCCAGACATAGACTGGGCAGAGGGAACCAGGCATTCATCTAAGGCTCGCCAGTTCATAAATATCTTGCAGGACAATTTCATGGTTCAGATGGTAGACACACCAACTAGAACTAAAGTGTTACAAGATCTACTGATTCCCAACAATACAGACTTGATCACGGATGTGGAAATATGGGGCAATTTAGGAAACAGCGATCACAGGTCAATTGGCTTCAGTATAAATCACACAAATAGGGAACAGAAGGGGAATACAAAGACACTGAACTTCAAAAGAGCCAACTTCCCTAAATTACGGACCTTGCTGGAAGGCATGAATTGGGATAAAATCTTAGGAACAAAGAACACAGAAGAGAGATGGGTTTGCTTTAAGAGCATAAGGGCATTAGCCAATGCATCCTATTGGGTAATACATTTAAAAGAGCGATCAAAAGTCCTGGATAACTTTAATGCAAAAATGCATATAAAAGCAAAGGAGAAGGCCTTCAAAAAATACAAGGTTAATAGATCATCATCAGCATTCAGACTTTATAAAGAATGCAACAAGAAATGTAAGGGTGCAATTAGGGCGGCTAAGATAGAACACGAAAGACACATAGCGGAGAAGAACAAAAAAGCATCCCAAGAAATTCTTTGAATATGCAAACATTAAAAAAGGGAGGACAGACCATATTGGCCCCATAAAGAATGAGGAAGGACATCTGGTTACAAAGGATTGGAAAATGTTGAAGGTATTGAATTATTCTTCTCCTGTGTGGAGAAAAGCCAATGTTTAAAAAGGGCCCAAAATACATCCCTGGGAATTACAGACCTGTTAGCCTAACATCAATAGTATGCAAGCTCTTGGAGGGGATGATAAGGGACTATATCCAAGATTTTAGTAATAAGAACGGTATCATTAGCAGTTATCGAATCGTTCTTGCCAAACCAATCTATTAACCTTCTATGAGGAGAAGATTTGCCATCTAGATAAAGGATGCCCCTTAGACATGGTGTATCTGTATTTTGCAAAAGCATTTGACAGTTCCCCATAAATGTTTACTGTACAAAATAGGTCTGTTGGCATGGACCATAGGGTGAGTACATGGATTTAAAACTGGCTACAAGCGCGAGTTCAGAGGGTGGTGATAAATGGGGAGTACTTAGAATGGTCAGGGATGGGTAGTGGGGTTCCCCAGGTTTCTGTGCTGGGACCAATCCTATTTAATTTGTTCATGAACAACCCGGAGGATGGGGTAAACAGTGAAATCTCTATTTGTGGATGGTACTAAGCTAAGCAGGGCAATAACTTCTCCGCATGATGTGGAAACCTTGCAAAAAGATCTAAACAAATTAATGGGGTGGGCAACTACATGAAAAATGAGGTTAACGTAGAACATTTTTAAATAATGCAGTTGGGTGGCAAAAATATGAATGCTATCTATACACTGGGGGGAGAACCTCTGGGGGAATCTGGTGGCCCTAGTAGATGATAGGCTCAGCAATGGTAGGCAATGCCAAGCTGCTGCTAACAAAGCAAGCAGAATATTGGCATGCATTAAAAAGGGGATCAACTCCAGAGATAAAACGATAATTCTCTACAAGACTCTGGTCCGGCCGCACCTTGAGTATGCTGTCCAGTTCTGGGCACCAGTCCTCAGGAAGGATGTACTGGAAACTGAGCGAGTACAAAGAAGGGCAACAAAGCTAATAAAGGGTCTGGAGGATATTATTTATGAGGAAAGGTTGCGAGCACTGAACTTATTCTCTCTGGAGAAGAGACGCTTGAGAGGGGATATGATTTAAATGTACAAACACCATACTGCTTAACCCACAACAGGGATAAAACTTTTTTGTGGAAGGGAGTTTAACAAGACACTTATTAAAATGAGAAGAAAAGGAGGTTTAACCTTAAACAACGTAGAGGGTTCTCTACTGTAAGAGCTGCAATGATGTGTACTTCCCTTCCACAGGCGGTGTCTCAGCGGGGAGCATCGATAGTTTAAAAAAACTATTAGATAAGCACCTGAACGACCACAACATACAGGGATATACAATGTAATACTGACATATAATCACTTACATAGGTTGGACTTGGACTTGTGTCTTTTTTCAACATCACCTACTATGTAACCTACTATGTAACTATGTAACATCTGGACAGGTATTCAATGGTCAGTGAAATCGAATTCTAGTACAGTGGCATTCAACTGTTGGTCAGCTATTTACTGCTACCAGGGTGCTACGTGGATTATTTGTTGCACATAAGTATTTTTTTTTCTTTTTCCCAAGGCTCTGTTCACACCTAGGCGGTTTTTTTTTCAGGCGGAAAGTCGCTCGATTTTTTCCGCAATTTGTACAGGTCAAAAGGTCACCAATGTAAAAAGCAGAAAACGCCTGTAATCTGAGCTTCAGGCATTTTGCTTCAGATGACAAAATGTTCAGATGTGAACAGGTGCTATTGAAATGAATGGGATTTGTCTTGTTGGGCGTTTTTAGAGCTGAGGCTTACAGCAAAAAAACGCCCAATTTTTTTTAGGTGTGAACAGAGCTTTAAGGTTTCTTTAAAATGGAACTGAGAAATTTTTCAAACTTAGTAAGGGTTCAGAAATGTACATTTTACTTGGTGTTACAGCTGACCTACATAGTACAGCTGTTGACGTCTACTGCTCACATATACAGTATCTCACAAAAGTGAGTACACCCCTCACATTTTTGTAAATATTTTATTATATCTTTTCATGTGACAACACTGAGGAAATTACACGTTGCTACAATGTAAAGTAGTGAGTATACAGCTTGTACAACAATGTAAATTTGCTGCCCCACCAAAAGAACACAACACAGCCATTAATTGTCTCAACCGCTGGCAACAAACGTGATTACACCCCTAAGTGAAAATTTCCAAATTGGGCCCAATTAGCCATTTTTCCTCCCAGGTGTCATGTGACTTGTTAGTGTTACAAGTTTTATTTGTGAATGGGGAGCAGGTGTGTTAAATTTGGTGGTACCGCTCTCACTCTCTCATACTGGTCGCTGGACATTTAACATGGCACCCCATGGCAAAGAACTCTCTGGCCGGGTACACACGAGAGGATTTATCCGCGGAAACGGTCCGGGGGACCGTTTCCGCGGATAAATCCTCTGGCGGATTTTGATCTCATGGTTGTACTAACCATGAGATCAAAATCCCCGCGGAATTCCGTCCGCGGTGACGTGTCGCTCCGTCGCCGCGATGATGACGCGGCGACGTGCGCGACGCTGTGATATATGGACTTCCACGCATGCGTCGAATCATTACGACGCATGCGGGGGATGGATTCGGACGGATTGATCCGGTGAGTCTGTACAGACCAGCGGATCAATCCGTTGGACTGGATTCCAGCGGATCGATTTCTTAGCATGTCAAGAAATTTTGATCCGCTGGAAATCCATCCCCGGGGACAAAAATCCACGGAAACCGATCCGCTGGATCGTACACACCAGGGGATCTATCCGCTGGAACCGGTCCGCGGATCAATTCCAGCGGATCGATCCTCTCGTGTGTACGGGGCCTTAGAGGATCTGAAAAAAAAAAAGAATTGTTCCTCTACATAAAGATTTCCTAGGCTATAAGAAGATTGCCAAGACCCTGAAACTGAGCTGCAGCACATTGGCCAAGACCATACAGCGGTTTAACAGGACAGGTTCCGCTCAGAACAGGCCTCGCCATGGGGACAGCAAATTTACACTATACAAGCTGTACATTGATTACTTTACATTTTAGCAAAGTGTAATTTCTTCAGTGTTGTCACATGAAAAGATATAATCAGAGCTTTTTTTCTCAGAAAATAGGTGCAGGAACTCAACCACGACCTGTTCAGATTTCACAAACAGTAGAAGGGTCTTAAAGGGGCATTAAATACCAGAATTGTATTACATACAGAGTGCAGAGTTCAGGGGGTTAAAAAGCTGTCACTTGTAAACACAGAAACCAGACTTCTGTGTTTACAAGTGATTGTGGTAAGAAGGCACCAAAGGGTCTGAGCCAGAGGTGGTGGAACTAAGTTCCACCAAGTTCCCCCTGAAAAAAAGCCCTGGATATAATAAAATATTTACAAAAATGTGAGGGTGTACTTTTGTGAGATACTGTATCTAGTGTTAGTGAATAATGCTGGTCACTTGAACAATGAGGTTTTAGATAAGAATTGTATTGCAACCTCTGGCTAAACAGTTTTAAAGGTTCTTTTTACTACCTACAAGAAAAATTTGAATCAATATATGTGGCTACTAGGAGGCATTTGAAGCCCCAGAATTGTCTATCCACTCGATTTATATATAAAATATATAATAAATATATAAAACATAGGCTGTAATCACCAGTCATTCTCCTGTTCAAAATAACAGATGGAGATAAGCCTTGAACCACTGCCCACAGCAAACTTGTTTTCCTTGGGTGACCACTTCACACATCGTGCTGCACGATTAATCCTCAGAATGACGAGAGTTGGTTTCCACACATTGTTTCGCAGAGTCCAAACGTAGGCATTTCGATCAGTGCCACATGTCACAATTCGATTGCTCTCAGGTGCCCAATCAATGCCTAATTCAATAAAGAAAACATATTAGAAAAAAGTTTGCATACCTCTGTAGGTAAAGGGAAAATATTTATCTGTTCATTCATGGACCTGCCCAAAGTGAAAGCTTAACTTATTTAAACTAGAGAACCACTAAAAAGGTAACCACAATTCTGTGTTTTCTAGAGATGTGATCATCGTAGTTTTATTAGCAATAATGCTGTCTACACTATTGGCTTTTTGTGGCCCCTGAGCCAGCTTGCCACATGCTGATGATGGAATCATCAGGTGTGTTAGAAAAAAGCTCCCGATCACTGTTGTATCCTACTGATAAATTGGAATCAGCTTGCTCCCCCACTTCACCCCAATCCCCTCTTAACTGTATGTTTAGACAGTGGCATACCTGGATGGTTGCCTGCCCTGGGTACAGCCGCCTGATGGGGGCTATCCATACCTCTGTCAAATGGGACCCACAGCTACCAAAACAACTTACTGACTCCCCAAGTTCTCAGTGTTAAAGAGCGTTGACAAACAAAATCTATCACCACTCACTTCCTCTGCAACTGTATCAGCCATTGAAAGATCTCACACCTAAAAGCCATTGACTGTAAAAAAAATATTATACTAATGAGATGGCAAAAGGTAAAGTATTTACGGACTTCAGTGTAGAAATGGCAAAGGCCCAGGAAAAAAAAAACCTGCAAAAATTGGGTTTTCATTTTTCTTTCTGGAAAAATTGGAAGAAAGTGTGTGAAATATGTTCTTTTATAATAAGTAAAATATTCATGACATGTGTTCAAACTTTATAATCTGAAGACTATAATGAAAGATTTGAGACTTTGTGTAGAGTCTTAAATGACTGAAAGTTCACTTTCACTTACAGTAACAGTGTACTTCTCAATGCAGTTTTAAAACAATATGCATTTCTGACACTAGGGGGAACTGCAGGGAAAAGGCTCCAGTTTAGTTGTCTTGTGGGCTCCATCTTGTACCTCCTACATTTGGGTGAATGTTGGGATACAGTAGATGATAGTTTCTCTCCTCTCAGGCCTTAATTGACAGGTAAGAGCAAATTTGTCTGAAAAATTGGTTTATCTTTATAACCTTTAAATGATTCCTATTAATGTTCTCCATTATCACAGCATAATGTTCCCTGTAGTCTACTCAGTACATTGTTTATTCTTTTCCCTTTTCCAGTAAAATGGTGAGACCAACCTCTAGTTTTGCAAATATCGTCAGAAGAAATATAATTTTCCAAATGCTACAAGGATGATCAAACACATTCTTGTATACCAGAGGTGCCCTAAAGACATTAAAAATATTTTATACAATAAAATAATAGGGACCCTAATGAAAGTGAGAGTAGCTTTTCCCTCCACAGTTCTCATTCCGGAAACATTTCTGCTGCTTCTGGATTATCACGTAGGGGTCACTAACATTTACAGCATGCGATAACATGGTCACGTGACTAATTTGAATTATCGCATGCGGTAAATAAAATCCAATTCACCTAAAAAGGATTATGTGGTATTTACTGCAAAATGAAAAATGTGCCGGTAAACAGTGTTGCCAACCGTCCCTATTTTTATGGAAGTCCGTAAAAAACGGGCACTTTTGGAGGCAGGGGGTGATGGTGGCTGCGGTGGCACCGCAGAGGGGGATTGGAGGCAGGGGGAGATTGGAGGCAGAGGGTGTTGGTGGCAGGGGGTGATTGGAGGCACCACAGAGGGGGATGGTGGCACCGCAGAGGGTGGGGGATGGGGACAGGGGTTGTTGGTGGCACCGCAGAGGGATGGAGGCAGGGGACGATGAAGGCAGGGTGTGATTGGAGGCAGGGGGCCTGGGGGAGATTGGAGGCAGGGGGTGTTAGTGGGAGGGGGTGATTAGAGGTAGGGGGTGTTGGTGGCACCGCAGAAGGGGATGGTGGCATCGCAGGGGGTGGGAATGGAGACAGGGGTTGTTGGTGGCACCGCAGAGGGGGATGGAGGCAGGGGGCCTGGGGGAGATTGGAGGCAGGGGGTGATTGGAGGAAGGGGGTGATTGGAGGCAGGGGGAGATTGGAGGCAGGGGGAGATTGGAGGCAGGGGGAGATTGGAGGCAGGGGGAGATTGTGGCATTGCAGAGGGGGGTAAATGCAGGGGGTGTTGGTGGCAGAGGGGGGTGAAGGCAGGGGGTGTTGGTGGTAGAGGGGGGTGGAGGCAGGGAGTGATGTGACTAAATAATTTGCCCTTATTATATAGAAAATAACAAAAATATGTTTTTTTACCTTAATATCTACCTTAAATAACATTGCTATTTGCCTAGCGTACTTGTTTGTAGCCTAAATACTGAAATTTGCACCTAAAAATGTAATTTAGTAACTTTTGTGAAATGCCAGTAAAAACGTGGCTGCGCCAGTAAATTTCGGGTGTCGTGTCAGTAAATTTCAATCTGGTAGGTTGGCAACACTGCCGGTAAATATCATCAAAAAAACATGCGGTAAACTCTTACGTATAATTCACAAACAGAACAGAGAGTAAAAAAACATGCAATATTTATCACCAGTGTTTTTCTGGCGGTATCACATGCAGTATTTGTCAGAAAAAGCCTGGGGTCCCCCCCCCCAATAGCTTGTTGCTTAGGAGCGGCTGGGAAGTCCGCCGCAGAGTCCTTAACAACGGATGATTCATCAGCTGTCAGCAAAATGTGAAAAACATTACCGACAACAAAAATTATGAAAAAATAAACAACCAAATGGCAAAAAAATAAAGTAAAACAGGGTGGAGTGGTGGGGTCCCCCCCCAAAATCCATACCAGACCTTTATCCGAGCATGCAGCCTGGCAAGTCGAGAAAGGGAGGGGACAAGCGAGCACCCTTCCTGAGGAACCATACCAGGCCACATGCCATCAATATGAGGGGGTGGATGCTTTGTTGATGGGGACAAGGAACTCATCCAGACAACCCTGGGCTGAGGTTCTGGGGGTCTGCAGGCAGGGGGCTTATCGGAATCTGGAAGGCTCCTTTAACAAGGGGCCCCCCAGATCCTGTACCCCTACCTATTCTCAAAAAAAAGTGTAAAAGGTGAATAAAGACAGTACAAAAGTTTTAAACAAGTCCTTTATTAAAAAATAAAAAATCACGCTACCACTGCTGGAACCAACAAAAGCTCCGCTCGCCGCGAGCGCCCCTGCGGTCTAGTGCCTCACTATGTGCCATTTCTTAAAAAGTTATGGGGTGGGGCCACCCAGCGATGTCACCTGGTGGCACCGCCCCCTTGTGATGTCACCGACCCAGCATGCACAGGTTGGTGACATCACAAGGGTGGGGGTGCCCCCCGGTGACGTCGCCGGGTAGCCTCTCCCCACAGTTATTTAAGAACGGTTACACAGCAGTGCAGCCAGACTGCGGGAGCATTCGTGGCAAGCAGTGTTTTTTCTTTTCTGGCTCCTGCGGTGGTGGCAGCGTCATGATTGATGATGGATTTACAGTTTTTTTTTTAATAAAGGAATTTTCTAAAATGTTTGTACTGTCTTTATTCAGTTTTAAACTTTTTTTGGTGAAAAAGGCTGGGATCTGAGGGCTCCTTATTAAAGGGGGTTGCAAATTCCAGTAAGCCCCCTGCTTGAAAACCCCTACAACCCTGGGCTGTGTTTGTGGGCATAAGACCCATGTCCCCATCAATATGGGGACAAGGGGGCTCTGCCCCCCCGCCCCAAAGCACCCACCCCCCCATGTTGAGGGCATGTGGCCTGGTATGGGTCAGGAGGAGGGGTGCTCGCTCATCTCCCTACCTTTCTTGACCTGCCAGGATGCATACTGGGATAAGGTTCTGGTATGAATTTTGGGGGGACCTCACAACATTTTTTTTTTTTTTTTTAAAGACCATTAATATGCATTGGGGATGGGGGGCCCGCACTGTTTTTTCCCCTGTAGTTTTTAATTGACGGCATGTCAGTTGTTAAGTCATCTGTGCGGCTGACTTCCCAATCCGCTCCTTAGCAACCAGCTCAATGTGCCAATTTACTGCATGGAAATGCAGTAATTACCACTCAATAGAACAAATACAGCATTCGTTATTGAACGCAACATTTTTAGTGAATTGCACTTTTAAAACGGATTTACTGCAAGCGCTTTTTTACCGCATTTTATGGTCTGTTATTAAACTCTTAGTGAATTTACCCCAAAGTGTTTATTCACTAGCAGCATCTTCAAGTAACGACACATGAAGTTGCTAAATGTAAAAACAAAGCCCAGAATATGATCCAAATTACTGACCAAGGAGTGAGGGAATTTAACAAAATACTAAAATGTTGCCCTGTCAATTGTGTGGCAGGAGTTATTCTACACTGGGTGTTCACATGATCACTGATTACTCCGTTATCAGTCTGCTAAAAGCGGAGAGAAGGGACTGTTAGTCACCTCTCTGCTCCATCCAGCTCTCTTCGGCTCTCAACATGCTGAGAGGCAGAGCCAGCTGTCAACTAGGCGGCTAGGTGGACCCCAACAACATGGTTGGTATCCTTTCAGAGCCTGGAGCTGGAGCAGCTCTGTGACATCAGCTGATAGCAGCCATAGCCAGCTATAAGCATACTTAACGTAACACAAGTACATTCCAGTGACTTACAAGAGAAGTATGGCCATAAAAGCTTTGGCCATACTTCTCTTTTAGGGCAAATTGTATTATTTACAACCCTCATATCCTGGGATAGCAGTTTGTATTATAGTAAACAATGAATAAATACTATAATCTACCAAATATACTTACAATCACACAAGCACTCCATAACTTCCAACAACAGAAATTACATAGGCGGTGCTCCAGGCAGCAACACATTAGATATCAAGGTTAGTTTCATGAGTCCCTGAGGCTTGCTTTAAGTATTTTTTCATAAAATTTTATATATTTTTTTATAGGTATACAGTTTTCTTATTTTATGCTTGCAAGGTGCGTTAAGGTGGGGGTCATGTGAATTGTGTAGGGGCTTTTAGGTGTAGATCTATCATCAGTGGGGTGTATCATGGTGTTAAAATCTCCCCCGACTACATGTGGGATCTGTGGGTTGTTGGGCAGTCTAGTGGAGATCTCACTGAAATTTTGTTTGCTAGGGCTATTGGGGGCTTAAATATTGGATATTGCTAGGTCTCTATTTGCTACACGGATGTGTACCGTGAGGAAACGGCCGTGGTTGTTGTGGTCAGTGGAAATGACTTCACAGGGAAGGTTTTTGTGGATTAAGATAAGGACCCCTGCTTTACGTCCTACTGCGTTGGATCCTAGAACTGTGCCTACCCAGAGTTTTCTCATGTGGTGGAAATCGGTGGCGGATAGGCAATGTCTGTTCGCAGCCTCATCAGGTTAGCGAAGGATTTTTAGTCTCTTATTAGGGGATCTAAGCCCTTTTACGTTCCAGGATGTGACTTTCATGGGGGGGGGGATTTAAGTGAGGGATTTGCGCCGGTGACTGGGACTTATTAAGTTTTGGTCTGCGGGAGGGAACTGATGCCTTAACGTGTGATATTGCGATTTTCAAATAGAAGACAGGTGGTGTATGAGAATCTAGTAACAGGTGATTGATATGCAATAAGTGCAGGAGATGAGGGAGTGTTGGGGGGGGGGGGGGGTTTGAAAAACAGAACAAACAATATACTAAACATTAGGTGAACTTCTCTTTTTTCCACATGGAGATACTGCATAAGTCAGCTCCCAAGCTGACCCGAAAAGTGCATCGTAGAATCGCGCTTAAGGAGCAGGACTGTTTTTTGCATCCGACTTCGGGTATGCATGAGGAACGGAGTTAACTGAATGCAGTAGAACCATGGAATACATAACAAATATGCCAGAGGCATAAAGTGGATGGGGCGGGGGGTAACCCGAGTATAAACAGATTAAACATAGTAGCCCTGCTTACGTTCATAGAGGCCATACTCGGGGGTGACCTTACAGAAGGTGGGACCCAAACTCAGGTAACCTAACTGGGAAACTTATGTACGCCCAAATGTGTTCTGAGCTTGTGTAAGAGGATACCGAGTCAGCCAGGAGTAGAGCGATGGTCGTGTCCTGGAGGCCTGAAGCGCTTTGGGGAGTCCTTCCTAGGGCTTCTTTGTTCCAGAGAGCGATTATTTAGGGTTGCCCTGGATGAGGAGTTGGAGTGGAGGTCAGCGTATTGCTTGCGCAGGAAGACTTCTGCTTCAGAGGGGTCCTGGAAGGAGAGTTGATCCCCATTGGGGGCCTGGAGTCAGCGGATTGCAGGAAAAGCCAAGGTGAATTTCGCTTGTTGCTGGTGGAGTTCTGAGCAGACCTGTTGGAAGGCCTTCCTTTTCTTGTAGACTTCGACGTAGTAGTCCGCAAAGACTAGGACCTTTATCCCATCTATTTGAAGGCATCTGGAAAGCCTGAATTTTTGTAGGATGGTGTAACAAGACCCTTGCTCGCTCGGTTCCACTCTCCCAACACTCCTCTGCTGCTGTTGAATCAGATTCGGATCGCAACGTCTGATGGTTCGGTCATCCAAGGCTCCGGGATCCGAACTACAGCTATGTGCCGTTAGAAATACATCAGAACAAATACCAGGCAGGCTGTATGTAAGTTCAAACAGGCAACTCTTTTATTGGATGCACACACACTTTTATACAACAGTTTAAACGCCCTGCCCCCAACAACCGCTTTCCTATTGGTCAATTGTAAAGTACATTGTAGTTCTCAATTAGGTCCTCTTGGCCATGCAAATGAGGACTTGGAAAAAGGGTCAGCAGTGATTGGTCCGATAGCTTGAATAGAAGGACTGCTATGTGTAATGAGACAGAAGCCCCAGGGGGTAATCAATGAACACAAACAGCCAGACACAGAACAATGCTTTTCCTTCAGACAATGAAGATGTCTGGAGGGGGGGAGGGTTAGCTTTAAGACAGGGCAGAAGACCCCCCACTGTGTAACAGATTTCAAAGAGATACACTTCAGCATTCCAAGGTCCATGACAGATGGCAGCTTTATCTGAGTAGTTCAGGTATTTTGCAATGCTCGGACAGGGAGTTTTGCGCTCCATGTTGTAAGTTCCCATGCGGTGGGCCCGTTCAACTGTACATGGGCCAGGAAGGCCTGTCGCTTTCAGAATGTGGAATCCAGAATTCTGCAATGGCTGATGCTTAGAGGGACTCCGGGATGCCAACGAAGTACAGATTGCTCCTTCTGGATCTGTTCTCAAAAGTCGTCCAATTTTTGGAGCATGTATTGGTTCATTTTGACCTGGGCTTGTTCCGTTGCTTGCGCTTGGTATAGTTCATCTTCCACGTTGGATAGGAGGCTTTCAACTTAATTTAATCATTTAATCTGGTGTTATGTTCCCCCAGTTGTTTTTTGATATGCTGCATCCCTGCATTGACTGCTTTCTCTACCGCAGTTATCATGGGAGAGAATAGTGCATCCACGGCCAGGGCAATGAGCTCCGTATTGGTGTTTGTACTTGAATCCCCATGGTAAGAGGAGGGAGAGGCAGTATGTGGGGAAGGATGTGTGGAGTGAGGTGCTGTGGAGCCGCTCACATCCATGCCAGTCACTTCCGCCGTGGGATCCTACCAGGCCGAAGCTGGGGCCTCGATTTGTGGCTGGGCCAGGGGCACCAAGTGGGCAGTGTGCGACCGTGGCCCGTTTTTCTCCATGAAAGGTCCATGGAGGTGCGGGGGGCTCCCGAAGAGGCTGCAGGCAGTGCGGGGAGGATTGGGCTGGCTTTGCAAGCAGATTATGGGGTTGAGCTGCAGGAGCTGTGGAGAGGATGCAGCTACTCCATACGGCGCCGGAACTGGAAGTGATTTTTTTTGGTGTTTTTTTAAGTAACATTTATCGTATTTGGTGTTTTTAGATCAACAGAATGCTTAGTGGGGTTGTTCTCCAATATTAGTTTGGTGTATGCCTAAAAAAAATACCTTAAACTTTTTTATGAGGATCATTAAAAGAGAAGTATGAAAATTAGGTCAGTCTGGACTGACACATTGGACGACAGATATTATAGGTGTTTACCTGTAACCTGGCCGTTGTGTTCTTTCAACTCATGCATTTTGGTCCATTTTTCTCCTTCTTTCTTGTAAATATGGACATCATGACTATTTGGGCAAAAAGCTATTTCTGTGAGGGGAAAAAAAGGGATAAATACAAATATTGCACAAGCATAGTAATCTAACTGGATCACGTTGCTCAAAACAAAAAACAGTTGGAGAGATTTATAAAACAGTTAATGGAAAGATATGGCTGGTTTATACATTATTTCATTAATTTTATTTATGTAAATATAAAATATACTAGTACACATGGCCCAAATGTTGGGCGGCATCAGCCGTTTCAATAGAAACCAGCCGACATTAAGCCCCTGTGTACTGCAGTTGGTCCAACAGAAGCCAGACGTTCTGCCAGCTTCTTACTAAGGGGCATGACCAAAAAAGGTCTGCTGATTGGCTCCCGATCAGCGCTCTCAGCCAATGTTAAGACTTGCAACATAAGTTGCAGTAAAAAAATAAATAAAAATTGTGTAAAGTAACAAAGAAATAATAAAGTCTTGAAAACTTATGAAAGCTTTCCTTGAAAATAAAGATTTTTTTTTTTTTTTTTAACAACTTAAAGGCTTCTAGGCAACAGCAAAACTGAACCTCATGGGCTGGTAATTGATTCATATTGTTGCTGTAAAGGAAGAGGATGAGTCCTCTCAGTGAGACAATTGGGAGAACGATGTATGAAAATGGGGTCTGTAGAGAGGTGGGTGTTAGAATCAAGATTCAGGCTGGCCCTTTAAGGCTAAGCAAAACTTACTCGAGACAGTCTTTACCTGGAAACAGTGATTGACCGGCTTCCAGCAGTCCATGTGTAAAGCACCTATTGCACGCCACATACCATAAGTTTGCTCTGACCCTGCTCTCTCCACTGTGATTCGGTTAGTCTAGACTAGCTGGCTAGTCTAGACTACACTTCTGCTTGACCCTCCTGTGTTATTAGACTCTCTTGGCCTGCTCTGACCTGCTCCATGCTTGCAGCAGTCCTTGCTGCTCTGTTGACATTTGTGGTGGTGCACCACAAGTTCCAGCCACCCTTTTCTGCCTATGGTCCTGCTCGTGGTACATGCTATGTATTATTGAACTGTCTGCATATGTAGCACGTCTGAACTGTTTACTATCAACTATACTCTTGATCTGGCAGTGGGGAAAATGGAGATGATGGAAAGGAAGAATGGTAAAGGGAGAGAAAGTGTTTTAGGAAAAGGGGAGGAAAGAAGATTAGGGAAAAAATTCAATTTAAATTACATTTTAAGGGGGAAAGGTGTAATATTTTTCCTGCATGTTTTCACCCTTTTTTTTTATCTTGTGTTGCATATCAATGATGCTGGTTGTCTGCAGCCACTTCCCTATCTACAGTACATGCTCATGCTCATTTATAGTCTTCATCAGAAACCAGCATGACAGGGTGACAAGGCAGGAGCACGGTTAAGAGATGGGTACAAAGCTTTGACACTAACAAGAAGTGCCTGGACAAGGACCTTCACTGCAAGATTAACAGGTTTTATTTTTACCAAAGGCTGCAAATTTAAATGGAAATTACTTTTGTGTTTACTTTTATTGTGAAACTAAACTTAAAGTGGTTCTAAAGGCAAGACTTATTTTTACCTTAGAGCAGATTTTTTTTTCCTCCCATGTCCTTGTGGTTGATCTCCTACCTTCACCAACTTGCCATCCATGTTCTTCTGAGCTCTATAGTTCCTCTACAATAGGCTGCTGAACTTGCTGAAAAAACGTCATTGCCTGGCGACTTCCTGTTTGTAAGACCACTGGCTTCTATCCCTCTCCTAAGCTCAGCCAGCGGTCTGACACGCCCGGTTGTAGTCCTCTAAAAATGAACAGGAAGGAAGCAAAGATGTAGTGGGCGGATGGGGTCTCACCCCCCCGGTCTGTGCCACCCATTTAGGTGGTGTCCTCCTCCTCCCTACCAGCAATCCACCCTCCACTGTCAGCGCCGCCCCCCCCCCCCCCCCCCTACCGCAGCCCACCGCCTGCTATCTCCGTGCAGAGCGGGAATTATTATTAGAAATCAGTTGTATGACACAGCAGGGATGTCCCGCTGTGTCAGGTATAGTATATCAGAACACTGATCGCTGATGTCCGCCCCCTGCCCTTATTGGCACAGTGCGCGGTCAATCATAATAACGGCGGGAGGCGGGGACATCAGCGATCGGTGTTCTCATGAATGTTGGTACTGGTGGTCCCTGACATTTGACTCTGGTGGTGGTCCCTGACATTTTGCACTGGTGGACACTGACACGTTGCACTGGTGGTCCCCGACATTCGACTCTGGTGGACACAGACATGTTGCACTGGTTTGCATTTATATTAAAATGCTTTATATTTATAAGGCTGTAACCTATCATACTGTGTGTAATGTATGGCTTGCTGGCTGCAGAATGAGGGATGTGGAGAGGGAGAGGGAGAGGGATGTGGAGAGGGATGTGGAGAGGGAGAGGGAGAGGGATGTGGAGAGGGATGTGGAGAGGGAGAGGGAGAGGGAGAGGGAGAGGGAGAGGGAGAGAGAGAGAGAGAGAGAGAGATAGAGAGAGAGAGAGAGAGAGAGAGAATGCAATCACTGTTCTAAGAGATCCTCCCTGCCAGAAAAGATAATGCATTTTTTGAATCACAGAGCTGACTTCCTGAAAATTCAGTCATATTTCTTAAACGGTAAGAAATATCACAAATGTAATAACTGTTTAGCGTTGTGTGGGGGGTGTACTATAATGCTTTAACGCATTCTCTGCATTAGCCCAGGTTCACACTAAGCCGTGTGAGTTTCGCTGAACTCGCACAATTTCACTCCCACATGCAAGTTCAGATTTCGGCTGCGATTTCACAGAAATCTTTGCTGTCATTGGAAATCGCAACCTGAAATCCCGAAAAGTAGTACAGAAACTACTTTTTGAAAGTGCAGCATTGCACTGATTAGGATGGTGCCATTGCCAGCAATTTCCACAATTTGACATGTTGAATCGCATGTCAAATTGTACCAATGTTAACCAGGGCTCAAGGTAAAAAAAAAACTTCATGTGTCTGTGTCCCTCACTTCTAAACACTTACCTGAGCCTAATCTTGAATGGCTCCACCTGCTGTCAATCAAATCCTGTGAGGTGGGAGTCGGGGTTGGGTCGAGCCGCTGTGTGCGTCTATAGATGCACACAGCCCAGCTCAGGATTGACACATAAGAAGATCTCCTGCAGGAGGCCCCACAAGAGGGCCGCTCTGTGCAATGTGAAGTATAGGAAGTTTACTTATTTGAAAAAAAAAAACGCTACAATCACGTTTATAAAAAAATGCAAGCTGACAGCTCTTTATTGCAGAAGAGACATGCGCAGCTCTGCAACATCCTCCGGCTGAGACAAACTCCCATGTGCATGGCAGGGGGCCAAAAACCCAGCACCTGGAAGTAGCCGTGGAGAAGACGACAGTGGCTGGCGAAGGATTTAACCATTGCATCGCTGGAATGAGGAGGTAAATACATCTGCGGGCTTAGTTCCACTTTTATCATGTTAAGCCTATATATGATTTAAATTATTGGGTTTTCATAAACTTTAATGATCAAGTTTCAAAACAATCAGAAATACTCACGAGTTCCATCTTTATTAAAGGCATGGCAGCTTATTGGTTCCAGGAGGAAACTGTGAAACGCCATTTCTATATGAAAAAAGAAAAACAGGTAGCTTGAAGAAATAAAGTTATACAAGAAAACTCCCAATGGTAGCGCTACACCATAGAAACGGTAATCCACAGTGTTCTGTGTGATTAAAAAGTTTCACAAAAAAACACCCGTGCAGCTGTCAACCACTAAGGAGACATGGGCAAAAAGCAAAAGAACAAAATATACAGCGCACAGGGGTTGAGTGAATGTCACTTTATAGTCTAAAAATTTATAAAAAACACATATGCATGAATAATTGAAATAGCCGCAAATAGCACAAAGCTTTGTGCCATTTGCGGCTATTTCAATTATTCATGCATATGTGTTTTTTATAAATTTTTAGACTATAAAGTGACATTCACTCAACCCCTGTGCGCTGTATTTTTTGTTCTTTAGCTTGAAGAAATAGTCTTTTCCTTACATTGAACATTAAAGGGCACATTCATGAAGCTGTGAATGTGACTTTTAGCAAACACTCACTGGTGGTAGATTCACCTTCAGTTAATGTTTTCAAATGTCAGAATTACAGCTCTAAAAAATATGCCGCAGAGTTTGTTTGATGCTAAGATACAAGCACAAAATGATGATGAATGCAAGCAAAAATGTTACCATAACAATAAACAATGTTAACTGCTTGCTGACCAGCGCATGACTATATACGTCGGCAGCATGGCACGGACAGGCAGAAGGAAGTATATGTCTCCTTTAAAAGCGCGGCATTGTGGACACGCGTGCGCCGCCACGAGCCCGACCGCAGGTACCGCGGACTCGATTGCCGCGGGGATACCCACGATCGTCTCACGGTAAGGAAGAACGGGGAGATGCTGATGTAAACAAGCATCTCCCCGCTCTGCCTAGTGACAATGACAGTGATCACCCCTTCCTGTAATCGAAAGCGGTGATCACTGTCTTGTCATGTGTAGACCATCCCCCCCTACAGTAAGAATCACTCACTAGGGCACACTTAACCCCTACAGCGCCACCTAGTGGTTAACCCCTTCACTGCCAATAAAAATCCCATAAAACTATCCCCTATTTTGGAGACGCTATAACTTTTGCGCAAACCAATCAATAAACGCTAATAATACGTATCGGCCTAAACTGAGGGGAAAATTTTTTTTTTATATATTTTTTAGGGATATTTATTATAGCAAAAAGTTAAAAATATTTATTTTTTTCAAAATTGTCGCTCTATTTTTGTTTATAGCGCAAACAATAAAAACCGCGGAGGTGATCAAATACCACCAAAAGAAAGCTCTATTTGTGGGAAAAAAAGGACCACGTTGGAAGACGATGGCGCAATTGTCAGTTAAAGCGACGCAGTGCTGAATCGCAAAAAGTGGTCGGTCATTTGGCTGCATAATGGTCCGGCGCTTAGGTGGTCCCCAGGGCTCCCTGCCAGCCGCTGACATCTTCAGCTCAGGGGTTTCCTTTTAATTGGCTGGCCCAAGGTGACGTTACTCTTGAATATGCATGGGATTTCAATCAGCTCAGAATTGGTGAAATTCTACACCTGGCTGCACTTTCGCAGATCAGTGTGCAGTGCAGACAGGCAGGTAAGGTAACTTAGAAATATAGGGACAAATGTAGCGCAACCCCCAATGTGAATAAATAAAGGAAACAGTGTATATTGAGGTGTATCTTCCAAATAATGTGAAAAACAAACAAATGTGTGAAGTCCACTGAATGTGAAGGAAGTTCACTCGATCACTGTTCAAAGGGTGGCAGGTTTTCCAACAGTAATATTACACTGAGCAAAAGCGACAAGAAAATAAATAAAATAGGTAAGGTAACTTCAATACAGAAAAGACATAGCATGTTTCTTCTGCATTAAAACTCCTGCCTGTCCATAAGTTCCACTTTAAAGCGGGGGTTCACCCTAAAACAAAATTCTAACATTACATTAAGCTCCATTCTGACATTGACTGTACGCAAATCTTTTTTTTTTTTTGCCGTACATACAGTTATATCTTTATTTTCCCCCGACAACTCGTGACGCGCCCGTATGCGCCGGGGGGAAGCTTATGCCACACGTCAATCAATTTGCCAGTGCATAGGAACGCCCACTCCCGCCGGATTCATACCCGGAAGTCAGGGGGGAAAATAAAGATATAACGGTATGTACGGCAAAAAAAAAAAAGAAAAGAAGATCAGCGTACAGTCAATGTCAGAATGGAGCTTAATGTAATGTTAGAATTTTTTTTTGGTAAACCCCCGTTTTAAGGTGGGGGGGGGGGGGGTGAGATGGACCTCCTGGTACTAAATCCATCTGAGCACTGACAACATTCCTAAGAATTGATGAAGGGGGGAGTGTGTTTTGCCCCTGAAACACATTGGCATTTTTTCTGCTATGAATCAATTTTATCATTAAAAACTTAGACTCTTAGACATTTGTTTGCCAATTTCAGTGGCTTGTATGTACAGTATGTGGATTTCCAATTCTGGGTTCTTTTTTTCCTGATCTTCAGGGCATACGTCCCAACTTTTGAACTTCAGAATGAGGGACACCTCAGGAAGGAATTAACCTTGCATAGCGCGCCACGGCAAATGTGGGGGTGGTCAAACGTCTGACAGTGGGAGGAGCTTAAGGGGCGTCAAACAAAACTCGGGCTTTCTTGTACCTATAAAATATGCTTTTATTATTTATTATATATGCTTTTATATTTTATTATAAGCAAGAATCTCATGGATACATAAAAACCCAAGCACATTTATTTAAAAAAAAGGATAAAATAATGCAGGGTTTTGGAGTGCATTATGTACATAGTGCAGGGTTCTGGGATGAGCTATGTACAGAGTGCAGGGTTCTGTGGTGAGCTGCGTACAGAGTGCAGGGTTCTGGGGTGAGCTGCGTACAGAGTTCTGGGGTGAGCTGCGTACAGAGTTCTGGGGTGAGCTGCGTACAGAGTGCAGGGTTCTGGGGTGAGCTGCGTAAAGAGTGCAGTGTTCAGGGGTGAGCTGCGTGCAGAGCGCAGGGTTCTGGGATGAGTTGCGTACAGAGTGCAGGGTTCTGGGATGAGCTGCGTACAGAGTGCAGGGTTCTGGGATGAGCTGCGTACAGAGTGCAGGGTTCTGAGATGAGCTATACACAGGGTGCAGGGTTCTGGAATAAGCTATGATGGGAGGGGGGCAGTGGAGGGCAGTATGATGGGAGGGGGCAGTATGATGGGAGGGATGGTAGTGGAGAGCAGTATGATGGGAGGGGGCAGCATGGGGAGGGGTAGTAGTGGAGGGCAGTATGGTGGGAGGGGGGTTAGTGGAGGGCAGTATGATGGGAGGGGTAGTAGTGGAGGGCAGTATGATGGGAGGGGGCAGTATAATGGGAAGGGGCAGTGGAGGGCAGTATAATGGGAGGGGTGGTGGTGGAGGGCAATATGATGGGAGGGGGGCAGCCACAGTGGAGGTCAGTATGGGGGGACAGCATGATCTGGAGGAGGGCAGTATGGGAGGGAGCAGAGTGACCAGGAGCATCCTCGAGGCACTGCACTGCAGGGAGCATTTCTCCTACCTTTCCAGTGACAGAAACAGCCTTCATATGAGACCCGGAGTCGGGGGTGGAGTCAGGGGCGAATCTGGCGGTCCTAGGCACGGATGACTGTTTGCCTCTACACTGTGGATGCAGCTAGCCTTGGAACGCAATTCCGCGCATATATATTGGTTTTGTGACCCCTTGTTATTTTTGCCCATTACAGATATGGAGCTTTTTGTCTCCCTGTATGGGTATTTCCATAGGGGGCGAGTCTATCTGACTTACTGAGGCATGATGTTAGGCCATCGTCACGCGACCCTTTGATTGGCCCACACTCCGGGCTATGGGATTCGATGCAATGATCACATGGTCCCTCGTACCGGAGTATCACTGCTCTATGCCCCGGACTACAAGTTTTGAGTGGGCGGTCACATTGCCACCCATACTGGAGCGTGATTGTACGGCACTCATGGGAGTGGGATTGGACGGCGCTTCAGCGCCGTGACGTCACCGCACATTTTTTTTGGGTGGCTGTGGCGAGCCTGCAGTGAGGCGCGTGATGTGTAATTTTTGATATATTTTTTGATGGTTTATTTTATGTATGTGTCGGGTGCAGTTGTGATGTATGTAATATGCATTACATAATTTCATGCTCCCCTTTGATGTGTTACATCACTTCCTGTTCCCTCCCCTGTTTGGGCTGGCTTTGGTCTGGTATATGTATAAAAGCAAGCAGTATGGGGGTGCAGTAACATGCCCCTGGTGACGGCTCTAAGCCGAAACGCGTCGTTTCTGCTTTACAGCATCCCATACTGCTTTTACAATTTTTCATGTGATCACTTTTTATCCGCTTATTTTTTTTTGTTATATGAATTTTAAAATAAAACCTGTCACGGTTTATTTTTTGACCTGCACCATCTGGAGCACTCTTTTTTGTTTCGTTCTTGTTGCTCTGTGAGCTCGTTGGAGTTTTTCTATCTGCATCCTGCATTGGAAGGCCCATCTGTCCAGTTCCTATGGCCCTTTCATCCATCCCACTTGAGTGATTGGAACATCTACCACCATTTGGGGAGATCCTTTGTGCAGTGATGCAGGTCCACTGTGACCATCAAGCGTATGAGACTTACTGTTGCAAAACCCTATGGTAAGAGTACCTCACCATATTTATATCTATATTGTGATGCCTTGGTGATCCCCTCAGGCAACTAGACATTCAACATCATATGTCATCTATTGAAAAGTCACTTCTTTTAATTGACTATTATTTCACACATCGGGTTGTGTGATCATTTCACTGATCCAGCATCGCATTGTTTGTGGTGTATGGTCTTTACATGGACTTTTTCCCATACATTAAGTTGTAATTTATATATGATTTCCGATCTTATGTCACTATACATTTTGTGCACAACACATTTAGCGCTGCACTATTGTTCCCTACTTCTCCTTTAGCTGCTGAAAGTCATCTCTGTACCTAGGACTGCCAGCTCAGCCTCCCGACTCTGCCCCCAGCTCAGCACATGCACTAAGGATGGCTTCGCTTCCTGATTCCCTCACCGAGGATGGCAGCGGAAGCCGCTGAGGACCGAGCGATTGCTCAACCTTCGGCTGATGACATCGCGTGCGCGCTGACAGGTAAGTGTCCATTTTTTAAAAGTCAGCAGCTGCCGTATTTGTAGCTGCTGGCTTTTAAAAAAAAAATTCTGCGGAACCTCTTCTTTAATGTACACTGGACATTTTACAACCTCCCCTGAATGATTTAGGCTCGGTTCACACCTATGCGTTTTTGGGCGTTTTTCTGCTGTAAGCCTCAGCTCTAAAAATGCCCAACAAGATAAATCCCATTAATTTCAATGGCTCCTGTTCACATCTGAGCGTTTTGTCATCTGAAACAAAATGCCTGAAGCTCAAAAAAGTACAGGAGCTTCTTTTTTTGCAGATTACAGGTGTTTTCTGCTTTTTACATTGGTGACCTTTTGACCTGTACAAAAACCTGGCAAAATCGCGGTAAAAACGCAAAACTTTCTGCCTGAAAATTAAATGCTCAGGTGTGAATGCAGCCTGACAGATAGTAAACAACTCAGGACCTCCACAAAACCCTCAACGGTGGTTACAGAGGCAACAAGTTGTGTCCTACATTTGCTCTTTCAACATCAGACATTCTGGCTAAGCCGACAGACTTTGAAGCTATGATACTACAGGAGAACCCCCAACCGATGTGGTTTCCCAACTCTATTCTATAATCTTGAATGTGTCTTCTCCAGATCTCCCGTCCTACACGCAGGTTTGGGAAGTAGAGCTTCATCACACAATTAATCTCTCAGACTGGCAAAAATGCTTTATACCAACTCTCTCTGGCCTCTACAACCGAGTAAAGGTTAATCGATGCCAAGCGGCTCTTAATGGGATTCACCTATCAATAACTGACACATGTTGGCATTGCCATGCCTCCGAGGGTACGTTAACTCACATCTGATGGGATTGCCTCTCCATCCATGAATTTTGGCAACTTATTTTCTAGTTGTACTGTAAACTAATGGCGACATCTACACAATCCTCTCCTGAAGTGGCCTTACTATGCATGATACCTGGACCTTTTAGATCCATCAAAAAAGATATTTTGTGGCACTTCCTGACTGCTGCCAGGATAGTAATTCCCCGTCACTGGAAGTCAACTACTGTACCTTCGCTGGGGGAGTGGACCATTGAGCTGGACTCCAAAAGAGACCTTAAAAAGATGTTGGCACAGGAGCTAGGAAAGGAAGAACAGTTTTCTCTTAACAGGACTGCATGGTCCATGTTCCGCTACTTCTTCGATTTACAAACATTGATTGAGATCGATACTGATCCTAGTCCAATGCACGCATGACAGATTGTATTCTTACCTTAATCTTGCTTTCTCCTGATCTCCTTTTCTCGCCCCGTCTTATACCCCTCTGGTTTCTTCCTCGACCCACCTTGGGACCATACTACAACCACACACTGAAGCATCATTGTTGTAATATGATGTGCGATTGCTGCAGCATACAAATTTTCATATTGTTCTGCCTTTAAAATCTCCAAACATTTATATACCTGCATCGGACGGACTTAGAAAGAGAACATGTTCTCTTTTTTCCAGACGGAAAAAAATTCTATCGGAAATTCCGTTCGTCTGTATGGAACGCCGAAGGAGAAAAACCATGCATGCTCAGAATCAAGTCGACGCATGCTCGGAAGCATTGAACTTCATTTTTCTCGGCTCGTCGTTGTGTTGTATGTCACCATGTTCTTGACAGTCAGAATTTGGTGTGACAGTGTATGCAAGACAGCTTGAACGGAAAAATCCATCAGAGTTTATCCCAATGGAAATTCCGATCGTTTGTACAAGGCATTAGACAGTGTTATACATCTGTTCTTTGTCTGTTTAACTTCTACCATGTCAGCAGATACACTGACTCATAAACCTCATTGTTGCATTATATGTATGGAATTTCTACACCCTTCATGATTCCAGATCTGTCTGTAAATTTTGTTTCTTTATCCTAATAAAAACAGATTGAACAAGAGATACTGACATTGGCAATATGTAGTCTGTACGTCTTTTAAACAGTTAAACTGTTGCATGCAAGTATTGCTACAGAAAACAGTTGTGGTTCAGGTTTCCTTACATAAAAGGCAGTGTGTAAAACTGGGAAGTTGGCTTAGCAGATACAAAGACAGAATCGCAAAGACACTCTGCATTATATACCGAAACAACTGCATCACAGTGGAAGTAACTAGAATTCAAATGCAAATATTTATTTATGTTTCTGTTAGGAGTCAGATGCAGGCACACAAACATCAATATCACACTGGCTGTCTTTGCAAAATGATACATAAAAGCAACAGACATATAAAAACACACCTAAAAAGACTGCATATGTTAGGCCGCGTACACACGACCGGTCCAAACCGATGAAAACGGACCGAAGTCCAGTTTCATCGGTCCAAACCGACCGTGTGTACGGCTCATCGGACTTTTGTCCTTCAGACCAAAGTTTTAGAACTTGCTTTAAAATCGAACCGATGGACGGCTGACCATCGGTCAAAACCAATGGTTAGTACACAAAAGCATCGGTTCAAAACCCGTGCATGCTCAGAATCAAGTCGACGCATGCTTGGAAGCATTGAATTTTTTCAGCACGTCGTGTGTTTTACGTCACCGCGTTCTGACCCGATCGTTTTTTGAACTGATGGTGTGTACGCACATCAGACCATCAGGCCGCTTCAGCGGTGAACAGGTGAAAACGATCTGTCGGACCATTCTCATCGGATGGATCGACCATGTGTACGCGGCCTTACAGTCTGATTGTACTACCTTCATAAAATTGTACAACTTAAATACTAACAACTATGTAGTAATAGGGCCTGTCTAATTAAACAGAAATTAAATAGATTTATTTTTGGTAGGTGTATTACATAGAGATTTGGTAAATCAAAATGAAATTGTACAACAAGATTATAAAAGTGAATATCTAGCTTTAGACAGGCATTGTATTCTGAAAAGATTACAGTAGTTCAAAAGGTGAAGTTTCAGATTAACATAGAGAAACCCATGTAACACAAAGGCACGATAAGCAGAAAAACTTCCCTGCCCCCATTTGAAACCTCAATGCGATACGTTCAACAGACATGCAGAGGCCTATGAATAGAGTAGTAAACGGGGAAAAAAAGTAGATACCCAGGAACATCAGGCAGAGCTTAAAGTGGAGGTCAGCCTAAAAAAAATATATTAAAAGCCAGCAGCTACAAATAGTGCAGCTGCTGACTTTTAATACATGGACACTTAACTGTCCAGGGCACCTGCGATGTCGGCAGCTGAAGCCGATCAGACGCTCGGCTCTTAAGTGCTGCCGCCCCCATCCTCGGTGAGGGAATCAGAAAGTGAAGCATTGCGGCTTCACTTCCTGGTTCCCTACTGCCCATGCACGAGTCGTGCTGCGCATCCTCACTGGTCCCTGCTGTCTTCTGGAAGTGGCGTAGGTCACCGCGGTCACTGCAGTGATCTATGCCAGGAAGTGGGAGCAAATACCTGTATTACACAGGTATCTGCACCCTTCTCCCCCTGAAAGGTGCCAAATGTGACACCGGAGGGGGGGGGGGGGAGGATTCCAAAAAGTGGAAGTTCCATTTTTGGGTGGAACTCCACTTTAAAGTCATGATATCTGAACATTGCACATATCTGTAGTGTTTACTTGTCTATCTCCAAAGATGTGTAGTTTCTCTCTGGTGCTTTCTCTGTTAGCAGGATGTGTCACTCCTGACAAGTTTACCTGTCACATAAGATACATTTGTGATTGGGGAGGGAGTTCAACATGCAGAACACAGCTCTGTATCCTTCCTTTGTTCTGTGCTGTGTGTGGAGGGGTGTGTGTCCCTTTCTTACAATCAATCAGTCACTGAACACTGGCCACAGGATGAAACTAGAAAAAAAGACAGTTTAAAAGGAGAGGTCGTTTGGCTGGGCTTCTCCTAAGGGTCACAGGAGTGCAATTCGTTTTGCACTCCTGTGACCTATTTTCAGCAGAGAGCGGTCTGAAGTCCACGCTCTGCTGATGTCACACAGATCAGTCTAGATGGTTGTCTCAGCCTCTCAGCGAGCCGCTCCCAGCCCCTCCACAGCGCTCCAGTGAGCATGGAGGAGCAGAGCAGGAGAGTTGCTGATTGACAATCAGCAGCTCTCCTCTCAGCCGAGAGAACCGAGCCATCGGCGATGTTCGATAGCTCAGTTCTCAGTGCAGAGATGCCAGGGGACAGATTCTGCATCAGACCGATGCTGCATCCACCTAGGTAAGTATAATGGGGTTAAAAAAAAAGTCAAACCCATACTTCTCTTTTAACCTTAAATCAGAGTTCCACCCAAAAATGGAACCTCCGCTTTAAAGAAAGGTGACCCCCTGACATGCCACATTTGTCATGTAATTTTTTTGGGGGGGAGCGGAAACCCTCTTTTTAGAGGGTTCCCGCTCCCACTTCCTCCTGGGGCTCTGCGGCGCTGGAAGGACGTTCACCTCTCCCCCCTCCCTCTCTGCAATCATCTGGGATACATCACAGGTC
This sequence comes from Rana temporaria, assembly GCF_905171775.1. NCBI lineage: Eukaryota > Metazoa > Chordata > Amphibia > Anura > Ranidae > Rana > Rana temporaria. The sequence continues at coordinate 98,716,444 of NC_053494.1, read as the reverse complement.
CCAGGTGATTGCCTGGCCAGTCACACACATGCGCAGTGCGTGCCTGGCTGTGAAGCCACAGCCGGACGCCCACAGTGACAATGTCAGCGCTGCGGAGAGGAGGGGGAGAGGTGCAGGGCTTCATTCCCTTACATCGCTGGGACAGGTAAGTGTCTGATTATTAAAAGTCAGCAGCTGCAGTATTGGTCCGTTTCTCCAGTGCTGAGAATTCAGGTAGGAGGAGATTTCCACTTTAGCCTGTATACACGCCCACATGTCTGATGCCAAAATCATGTGACCTGGCTAGTTCAGATCAACAAGGCAATATTCTCTACAGCATAAAAGACAACTGAGCATGTGCAGGTTGGTTACTCTGCCTGGGTTAGCTGGTTTTCCCAAGATAAACAGTGCAGGAGGGATGGATCTGTGCATACAGGATAGAACAGCCTTTTTACACAATGCAGAGGATTAACCCCTTAAGTTTCACAGTGAGTATAACAAGCAAACTATACAGTACAGACAGATTTTACCGATGTGGGTTTAGTAACACGTTAAGCTGTGTAGGTTTTTTTTCACTGTCAGGATGGTAAGGATGTGGAACTCTCTTCCACAATCAGTGGTGTCGTCAGGAAGTATGGATAGCTTTTAGACATGTGCGATTTGGTTCGTAACGTATGTATTTTCGTACAAATTTGTTAGTATTCGTACATTCGGATCAATTCAAACATCCGAATAGCTGAAGGAACCAAAATACGAAAATTATGAAATTACGAATAAGAAAAATAACGAACATGTGAAAATACGAACTTACGAATGGACAAACTTACGAAAATACGAAACACAGAAACAGTAAAAGAATGAAAATGACATCTATAACGAATGATTTGCATTCCGTATTTTCAATCCTTTGTTCGTAATTTTGATTGTTCGTATTTCATTTGTGTGTTCATAATTTTGTTTCTTTGTATGTTCGTAATTTCATTAGTTCGTGTTCTCGAATCGTTCTTTTGACTGGACAGTGTAAGAAAGTACAGGACTTATTAGAAATTAAGCAAGATACACCCTCTCAAAATGGCGTACAGGCAGGGCCGCTGATAGGCCAGTACAACTGGCCCTGTTGTACCGGGCCCGGCCAGCAGGGGGGCCCGGGCAACCTCCACAGATAACGAATTAATGTAGGTAAAAAAACCTCCACAGCCCTGACCGAACATCGTTAGTCATCCTACCAACACCCCCCCCCCCCCCCCTTGCTTTCTACGTTTTTTTTTGGGCTCAAAAACTTGATGGTTCGGTTCGTGTAGGTGGCGTCAGGACGGGACTATTTTCTCTATGTCGGGCGCGGAAGAATATCTCTTCTCTCACGCGCCCACTCCTCTGCTGGCTCAAGTCCCGGACAGCTTGTCCTTCCCTGGCACCGCGGAGTGATTCTTCTCCCTCCGCTCTTGGCGCTCTGCTCTAAACTCGGAGAGAAGAAGCAGTGGCAGAAGAAAAAAGAAGCACTGTGACCTGACCTGGCAGTGGCATCTGACTTTTTTTGTGACACTGCCAGACTGAGACTGACACTCCAGCGAGTCCAGGTAGCCAGCAGCATCACTACAGGATCAAGGAGGAAGTGACTCCTGGGCCATAACAGGTGTGTACTTGCTTGGGGGGGGATTCAAGATCTACTGTCTGCAGCAGCATCTAAACATTATGGCATGGGTGGCACTGTCTTATGGCCCATAACGCATTTGCTACCTGCAGACAGTGCTACCCATGCCGCCAATGCCATATTGTGCTGCAGACAGTGCCACCCATGACGCTAATGCAATAACGCATGTGCTACCTGCTGACAGTGCCACCCATGCGGCCAATGCTATATTGCGTTATGGCATTAGCGTCATGGGTGGCACTGTCTGCAGCACAATATGGCATTGGCCGCATGGGTGGCGCTGTCTGCAGGTAGTACATGTGTTATGGCCCATAACGCATTTGCTGCCTGCAGGGACAGTGCCACCCACTGTCTGCAGCACAATATGGCACTGGGGGCATGGCAAGAGTGGCACTGTCTGCAGTACGTTATGGCATTGGCGGCATGGGTGGCACTGTCTCTGCAGTACATTATGGCATTAGCATGTCCCGCTGTCAAGTTGCTGATCGCCACCATTACTAGTAAAAATAAATAAAAAATACATAAATACATCACATAGTTTGTATATGCTATAATTTTTTTGCGCAAACCAAGCAATCAACATTTTTTGGGATTATTTTTTTACAAAAAAAATGTTGCAGAATACATACTGGCCTAAACTATTGAAGACATTTGATTTGTTACATTTTTTATTGTATATGTTTTATTGCAGAAAATAAGTGTTTTTTTCAATTTTTTTTTTTATTTATTTAAAAAAAAAAAAAAAAAAACTGCAGAGGTGACTAAATACCACCAAAAGAAAGCTCTATTTGTGGGGGAAAAATTACATACATTTGATTTGGGTACAATGTTGCACCACCAAGCAATTGTCACTTAAAATAATGCAGTGCCATATCGCAAAAAATGGCCTGCCTGTGTTGCCGTTTGTCATCAAGGCTTCTTGATAACATGCAACCTGTAGAATTTTTTAAACGTTGCCTATGGAGATTTTAAAAGGGTAAAAGTTTGTTGCCATTCCACGAACGGGTGCAATTTTGAAGTGTGACATGTGGGGTCAAAATTTATTCGGCGTAACATTATCTTTCACAATATAAAAAAAAATGGGTTAGCGGCCCGACACGAGTTACGAACATCCGACTTGTGAACGACTCCTACTTACGAGCGGGAGGCTGCGTGGCCACTTTGACAGCGGGCACATTCGACTGAACCTTTTTGAAGGTGGGCACATTCGACGGACCCTTTTTGACTGCGGGCACATTCGACGGAATCATTTCAACAGCTGGCACATTCGACGGAACCTTCGAAAAACAACGTATCTGCCGTTCTGCTCATTCGCGGCCACTTTCCGACGGCGGGCCCATTCGACGGAACTTTGAAAAACGACATATTACATGCTGTTCTGACTTATGAATATATTCGACTTAAGAACAAACCTACAGTTCCTAGCCCATTTGGAACTCAGGGACTGCCTGTATTTATCTCATGAAATTAATTGCTATTTTATTATTGCATGCAATTTTTAGGAAAATGTGTCGCCCAATACCGCATGCAATATGCTTTAGTGAATGGAGCCCATGATCACATTGGAGGTGGAGTGAGTGATAAGCGCATTTGGGCAATCTTACTTAGATATGACCCAAATTTGGGATTCTGGCTGCGTTTGTTGAGAACAAGAATCCTATCTCCCTGTTTCAGGTCAATCCAAAAATGTATCCACACAAGTCTGGATTTCTGAAGCGCAAGGAGAGGAAAGAGCGAGAGGAAGAACAAGAAAAAATAAAGAAGAAAAATCTAAAATTTCACTATTTTAAGAAGCCAGAAACTACCCAGGAACATAATGTTGAACAGGAAGCATCCTCAGAACGAGATATGGATGTTAGGTCAGACACAATTGAGGGCCCTTCTCAACATTGTGAGCTGCTCACTTATACCTGAAGATTTGCAAGAAGAGGGTATGCCTGCTTTGAAATTCAAAACTGCTCCACAGAGTGTTTTACCTGAGGAAAATGTGTGTCCTCATGCACCCAGTCTGCTGCAAGTATAGAAGATACCTCCTCCATTGCATATCCCTTTGAAATTTTGAGCAATTTAGAAACTTCATGCAGCTCCTCTTTTGCCTCAAGTTCTACAGGTCCTGTTCCTATGAATTTGTGCCAAGTAGATTGGAAAGAACCAGCACTGTTGCCAGAAAATCTTCAAGACAAAGAAAAAAAGCAAATTGTGCTTTCTGGATTGATGACTGAAGAGGAGTTGAAAAAAATGGCATATCGTATGACTTTGGACAGCGATGGACGTTCATTTACGGAGTATCTTTTATATGCAAATTCCTAAAATGGACGTGAGAAGATTTTAAGAGTCTGGTTTCGATGGAGTGATTCCAAACATGTTTTATACTGCATCACTTGCAGAGCTTTTTCTTCAAATTATTACCATAGGAAGGATGGAAGTATACTATGTAGGAGAGAAGGCTTTGACCCTTCCAAAAACACATGGCATCGACTTTATACACGATTGCCAGAGCATGAAGGTTAGCTCAACACCGAAAGTACTACCTAAGTTGGCAAACTTTACAGAGGTCCATAGGTGGACAAGGTGTGGACTTTGAGATGCAAATAAATTTGGCAAGAGAAGCAGAAAAGTTTGCAACTCTGTTGGAAAGGCTTCTTCATGTTACCTTATTTTTGGCCTCACTGAATCTGGCTTTTAGAGGATGTTCTCAAAGAATTGGAGACTTGAAATTGGAGATTTAAAATGGTAATTTCCTTGGAACTCTTGAACTTGTTGCTAAATATAATAGTGTACTTAGGGAGCACTTGGAAAAGGTGAAACAAAGCCAGGAAAAAGGAAAGCATCTACCTGCACATTATCTGTCATCAGCCACACAAAACGAATTAATCGATGTATGTGGAAGACGTGTTTTGATTGTTGCTTTTAGGAAAGCATGACAATCTATTTATTTCTCAGTGATCTGTGATGCAACACCAGATATATCGCATATGGAACAGAATGTTATTATTCTGCAATATGTGCACAGAGATCTTGTGAAAAGAAAATGGGGCATTCAAGAAAGGTTCCTGGAATTCTTTGATTTCTTTGAGAAGACTGGTGAAGAAATTGCTGAAATGCTGCTATCAAGATTGTGTGAGCATGGCATTGATGTCAAAGACTGTAGAGGTCAAGGACATGATAATGGAGCCAACATATCAGGAAAAATTAAAGGTGTAAGATCCAGGATCCAACAAAAAGTATCCAGCAGCCTTTAGTCCATGTGCAGCACACTCATTAAATCTGGTTGGTGTACATGCAGCTTCAAGTTCCCCTGAGTGTAAATAGGCTGTATGTTCTATTCAGCAGCAGTCCTGAGAGATGGAGCTCTTTGTTAGATGAAGTTGGTGGTTCTTTACATGGCCTTAGTGACACCAGACGAAGTCCCAGGATTAAAACAGTAAGGCCAATCGCACAAAAGCTTCCAAGTATTCTGAAAGCTTTGGAAAGAGTGCTGAAAAGTAAAAAACTGACAAGTACTGCACACTCTGAAGCGGTAGGGTTGCTAAATTATTTCTCCTCTTTCCGTGCAATTGTTCTGGCTACATTCTGGGTCAAGTTCCTGCAAAGTTTTGAGGAACGGAATAAAATCCTTCAGTCAAGGTCTGTATCTATTGACATAGGTGCAGCCAACATCAGGGCTTTGTCTGAAGAAATTAAGATTCTACGGGATAAGTGACCAGCTCTACTCGGAGTCTAAAGTTGTTGCTGATTCTATGGAGATTCCCAATGAGCTACTGAATGCTCACCAGCTAAAAAGAAGGCTGATAAAAATGTTAAAGATCTGGATGTCGAAAAAAAATTCAAAGTCAATATTTTCTTCCCAGCAATGGATGTCAAAATTTCAGACCTGGATCAAAGATTTAAATCAATGGAAAAAGTCTGCAAGCTCTTTGCTCCCATCTTGAGACTGAGGACTCTTTCAGAAGAAGAACTGAAAACTTCAACAGAAATTCTGATTTCCATGTACCGTGATGACTTTACTGAATCCCTACTAACAGAACTACAACACCTGCGGAAAATCTATGCAGAAACATTTACCAATCAGCTGGGTCCCTTGGAATTATTCAATTCAATTTATGAGCTGCAGCTTGAAGGGATTTTTTGAGAGGTTTGTATTGCCCTTAGAAATTTTGCTACCCTTCCACTCTCAGTTGCAGAAGGAGAGAGAGCGTTCAGCAAGTTAGCCTTGATAAAAAACTATCTCCCATCAACAATGAGTGAGCAGCGTTTGAACAGTCTGGCTCTTCTGTCCATTGAGCAAGACAGCTGAACTTTCGAGACCTTATAAATGAGTTTGCTGAAGCAAAGGTACGAAGAATGTCCACTACAAATGCGTACCACCTTTGGCAAAATGGGAAAGGACTAGTGAAACTGGTCCGTGTTTCTTTTTGACCCTGCTGGAATCTATTTCAGAGAGGGATTTTTTTGTGTCTGTACAGTGTTAACATTATGTAGTTTGGACACTTCCTTAACATTCACATTGTTTTTGGGTAAAGCCATAAATATGTGTACATATGCAGGCTGTGAACTTGTACATTTTATGGACGCATGAGAGGCCAACATTACCACCCTTGCATGGAAGTGATTGGTCAAACATTAATTTTTTGTGGATGTTCAATTTTTGGCTGGTGTGGCTTTTGGCTTCAAGAGTATTGCAGCAGCACTCTAAACTTGGGTCGTTTGACTCCTGTTGTTTTTGGGCCTGTTGGCGCACTTATGTTTACCCAGTTGTTGCCTACTTTGAAAAACACCTGAAAACTATCTACAGTAAACTATCTTTAACAAGACCTGGCTTGTTTTTTTCCCCACCTTTATCATTTGTTTAATCTCCCCAATCTTTTCAAAATACCACTTCATTTATTCATTAATGTTTTTTTTATAACATATTGATATTAAAGAGGTCTGTTCTCATCTGAAAACAGTATTCATTTTGGATAATAAAACTTAACTGGCTGGAGAAAAATAAATATCACTTGTAGACAAATCTGCACTTGGTTTCAAGGCGGGGTCTGGGGAGGGGCCACGGGCGGGACCAGGGGTGGAGCTGAAGGAGGGACCAGGGGTGGAGCTGAAAGGGGCCCCGTCAGGTAGGCTGTACGAGGCCCCATGATTTCCATCAGCGGCACTGCGTACAGGGGCTGAGGCTATAGCCGCGTGTTGAAAAACAAACTAAAATACATTACGAATGACCGCGATGTATTTACAATAGTACAAATGCATTCGAAGCATGGTAGGAGGCTATAGCCGCGTGTTGAAAACAAAACTAAAATACGAGATTGCGAATGACCGCAATGTATTTACGAAAGTACAAATCAATTCGAAGCACGGTAGTAGACATCAATGAAAACAAAACAATGTTACGAATCAACGGAAAAGGCAATCTCACAAAAGTAATACTTACTAAATTACAAGTAGTGTACCGAATAAACAAAAATTATTATCTAACAAAATTACGAATTTTGAATCAAAGAAAATAAATTAGACAGAATTACGAATCATTCAGTATCAACTAAATCAAACTAACAAAAATACGAACAAGTCCGAATATGAAAACTCACGTCTTACGAAATAACGAATCTTTACGAATCTACGAAAATGAAACAAAACAAAATTCTTTGTTGTGCACATGTCTAATAGCTTTAAAAGACTCTTGAAGGTGCATCTTAGCGAAAATATATGGGGATATGGGAAATTATTTTACACACACACACACACACCAACAAAGGTTGAACTGGATGGACTGTTGTCCTTATTCAACTTTACCAACTGTAACATTCTTCATAAGTAAATCTGACCACTAAAACAGCAACCATGCACACATTATGCTACTTAACACAGAACAAGTTAGCCACCAAAAATTAATGTACAGTATATTACCATAGCTCATCAAACTTCATGCCAAGTAAACTGGACAATATATGGCAGTTCCCCCGCAAATGTATGTCACAAGAGACAGAGAAGTTCAGTCAGTGTGCATTAATGGAATTTAAAAATCACACTTGCCATATCCCCGGGAAAGGAAACTTTTCATGTGGCTGGCAATGAAGTACACTGCAATATAACTATCTCAGCTTTATTCACTTTCTTTAATGAAACTGTTTATGTTCCTAGGAATGCTAGCACCAGTTTGTAAGCAACTAATCTGGTGACACATACACATTAGTTTAGTATTCAGTGTTATATAAAATGTAAATGATATTTTGCAGATAGATTAACCTGAACAAAAAAACGTGGCCAATCAACAAGGCAATTTTTTTCAACAATGTCATCACATAATCTTAAAACTACATAAAAACACTATGCACTCAATAGATCATCCATATATTTTAATGCTGCATGAGCAATTGTTGGTGTTGTCCCCACGTTCAGAGAGGAGACATGATCTTCTCAGCCACAACCGATAAACAAAACTAAGATTTCATCCTTTATTAATTGTAACACCAGGTTTCTGGTGTATATTATTACCTGCATGTCATACTAAATTCAATACATACAGTAGGTCGAACGACCCATAGGTCTTCACGATCATTTGTATGACATTGAAAATGATTATGCTACTAATGTAGCAAGACATTGGAACGATTATCACCAGAAGAATGTTTCTAGTCTGGTCATTCAAGGGATTGAGAAGATAGTTTTGCCGGTTAGAGGAAGTGACAAATTTAAGATGTCATGCAAGAAGGAGGTTTACTGGATTTTCTTTTTTAATACTAGAAAGCCTGTTGGCTTGAACTTTGAATGGGATGTTTACCATTTTTATGAGTAGATGATCATGTTCCTCCTTTTTTGGTCAGTCGGCTTTGTTTTTTTATTTTTGGGGCTACATCGGTGGGTATATCACTCGATGTATGCCATATATTAAATCCATACTCAAACCCACCCATAGAGTGTCTTTAGCGACAGTTTCCTCCTCTTTCAGGGACATCCTTATCATTTGTGACTGTTACAGTTCTGGGATTTCTTGTGAGTTATGTGATCTCTGATAATTTTCATGATCAATTTTGTGATCATTTTGTGATCAATTTTGTGATTATTGCTTTTTGGTATAATGTTTGGATATTTGCTGTTTTTTCCTCTACATTAAAGCTATGTTTACATTGTAATGATCATGCTTGTAGAGTAGAGTAAAGATGTTCCATTTGGACTTTTTCCCTTTTTTGGTCATAGGAGTACTGTAGGAATAGTTTGAATGCCAACAAGGTTCCTGTCCGTTTATGCATATATACATTTGTAACAAAATACATTTTTTCACACCATGCCTGATATATGGGGTGCATAGAGTTTTTTATTTAGTTTTAAGATTTGATGATTGTGTTAGATTTTATGACATTGTTAAAGTAGAAGGGATTGTTTGGCTCAACTTCTCCTGTGGATCACAGGAGTGCAGAATGAACGGTTTTCAGACTACAGTGGGCTGATGCCACAGAGCCGATCCAGGGTGGGGAAAGATCGCAACAATATGGTCGGGATCTGCGGATGTGAGGGCGATCTGGCTGCGACAGCCACTCCCGTCCCCTCCACAGCCCATCGCTCCAGTGAGCATGGGAGGGGCAGAGCAGACAGCGGGGACTGACAGTCACCAGCTATCTGCTCATGGAGCTCTGAGAACCGAGTGATCGCTCAGTTTTCAGGGCCAACAGGGGACAGTTGCAGCATCAGACCAATGCTGCATCCACCTAGGTAAGTATGATTATAAAAAAAAGTGCATATTTAGATTCTTCAAAATTACTGTGCTTTATAGCTGGGATATGGCACTGAACACCTTTTATTGTACACATGGTACCACCCAATGGGTACTACACATGAATATGAAGTAGCGGCAGACCTAAGGATAAGAGGGTCCAAATGAATTTATTAGTTTGTACAAAAAAACAGCGAATGTGTTTTGGCGTCAGAGAAACCTCCCTCTTCATCAGGGCTTAATTAAAATAAAAACCTAAAATGGACTTAAAATAGGGCTTTCCTGTGTGAATCTGTGCAGGGAAGTGAATTGCTGGATCTGGAGAATTGCTGGCCAGCAGTGTCTGCAAGACCAATCCCAAAAAGCTTATCTTGATTGCTGATACCGATACTGCTGGCCAGTAACTCTCCTGATCTAGCAACTTGCTTCCCTACACAGATTCATACAGGTAAGTTCTGTTTTCAGAGTGCGGCCGAGTGCCATAGCAGGTCCCGCCTTATGGAGCCTGCGCAATGCCTATGATGGACGTCCCACTGGTCCAATGCTTGGACCACGGGATGTGTGATGTCCATCATAGGCGCTGCAGGCTCCAGAAGGCGGGAATTACAATGCGGCCACCACGCCACATACCGCTCTCCTCTCCTCCCCTCCTCGGCTCTCCTCAGCTCTCCTCCGGCTCCCCCCCAGGCTCCTCGGCTCTCCTTCCCCCAGGCTCCTCGGCTCTCCTCTCCTTCTCAGCTCTCCTCTCCTCTTTGGACAACTGACGGAATGACTGACTGCTTGCAGTGACACCGCACACCATGGCAGAGCTGAGGTAGGTCAGAGACATTGTATGTAAATATCAGTGTATGTAGGTCAGTGTAGGTAGATCCGTGTATGTAGGTCAGTGTAGGTAGGTCAGTGTATGTCGGGTAGGACAGTCTAGGTAGGTCAGTGTATGTCATGTAGGTCAGTGTATTTAGGGTCAGTGTATGTAGGGTCAGGTAGGTCAGTGTATGTAGGTCACTACCGTCAGTGTAGGTAGGTCAGTGTAGGTAGGTCAGTGTAGGTAGGTTGTGTAGGTCAGTGTATGTAGGTCACTACCATCAGTGTATGTGGGTCAGGTAGGTCAATGTATGCAAGTCTCTACTGTCAGTGTAGGTAGGTCAGTGTATTTTTTAAAAAGTTGTTTTGGTATGTTCCTTTTACTAGCCTTAAAAATATTTTTTTTTTATTTTGGGTCATTTTAATACAGATTCGCTGTCCTCGCTTATATATTTGTGTGTGGATATGTGGGAGGAACTTTCCTTATTGCTGAAGGGTATAATAGGTGTACTTTTTTGATCGGTCCATTTATTTATTGTGACCTTACTTATCCGGTGACTACAGAGGTGAGATTGGAGAATGTCACTTCCGGTGTCCCGGCTGCCTATTAAGTATATAAGTGTGATGTGCTGGCGTAGGAAGTTAGCCTCAGTTCCCAGTTGAAGCCAGTTTTGGGGAAACACATCGGGTGGAGCATTTCCTAACGCCATCACGCTCATATTATTCAGCCTTTAGGTTTGATCCTTGGCTGACTTATAAGAAAAACTTTTTTTAAACGTTGTACTGTACTTTTTACTATTTTTGTCGTGGACAATTGCTGTGGAATTTATATTTTTGTTTTTGCTGTGACACTTGAATGTGTTTTAAAATAAACCTCTATTTTTTGGACATTCTTCACTATGAAGACTATTGCTTTTTTCCTGCAAAGTTACCATTCTCAGATCCAGTGCCTGGTAAAGCAGAGTGGATTCTGCCTGCTTCTCCTGTGTGATCCGGTCTGAAGAACAGCTGAAGGTGTTTCCCTTATCTAGCAAGTCGGAAGCATCCCTCCCTGATTCAAGTGGTCTGTTACTGAGCCGGCAGGCTGATGCACACGCTCTACAGATCTCCTTAAACCGAGATCCTTCCAGTCTGGTAAGCGGCAGTATTATCACACTCTTTTGGCTGAGAATAGGATCCAGGCCTCTTCTATATATTCCATTGAATATTACAACGATTATTGGATTTATCCCTAGAAGTTTCCTACTGTTAATAATTTCCTCACTTCACGTTTGGGACTTTATTTCTATATATATATATTTTTTTACACAGTGGTTATTTAACACTCAGTTACTTTGGTAGCGTTTTTTCACTGGTTTATTTGTGCATCTATATGCACAAACATATTTAGTTACTTTGGGAACATATAATATATATATATATATATATATATATATATATATATATATACACATACATATATACATACATACATACATACACACACACACACACACACACACACAAACAGTGCCTTGCGAAAGTATTCGGCCCCCTTGAACTTTGCGACCTTTTGACACATTTCAGGCTTCAAACAAAGATATAAAACTGTAATTTTTTTTGAAGAATCAACAAGTGGGACACAATCATGAAGTGGAACGAAATTTATTGGATATTTCAAACTTTAATAAAAAACTGAAAAATTGGGCGTGCAAAAATATTCAGCCCCCTTAAGTTAATACTTTGTAGCGCCACCTTTTGCTGCAGCTGTAAGTCGCTTGGGGTATGTCTCTATCAGTTTTGCACATCGAGAGACTGACATTTTTGCCCATTCCTCCTTGCAAAACAGCTCGAGCTCAGTAAGGTTGGATGGAGAGCGTCTGTGAACAGCAGTTTTCAGTTCTTTCCACAGATTCTCTATTTGATTCAGGTCTGGACTTTGACTTGGTCATTCTAACACCTGGATATGTTTATTTGTGAACCATTCAATTGTAGATTTTGCTTTATGTTTTGGATCATTGTCTTGTTGGAAGACAAATCTCCGTCCCAGTCTCAGGTCTTTTTGCAGACTCCATCAGGTTTTCTTCCAGAATGGTCCTGTATTTGGCTCCATCCATCTTCCCTTCAATTTTAACCATCTTCCCTATCCCTGCTGAAGAAAAGCAGGCCCAAACCATGATGCTGCCACCACCATTTTTGACAGTGGGGATGGTGTGTTCAGGGTGATGAGCTGTGTTGCTTTTACGCCAAAGTTTTGCATTGTTGCCAAAAAGTTTGATTTTGGTTTCATCTGACCAGATCACCTTCTTCCACATGTTTGGTGTGTCTCCCAGGTGGCTTGTGGCAAACTTTAAACGACACTTTTTATGGATATCTTTAAGAAATGTCTTTCTTCTTGCCACTCTTCCATAAAGGCCAGATGTGTGCAGTATACGACCGATTGTTGGACTATGGACAGAGTCTCCCACCTCAGCTGTAGATCTCTGCAGTTCATCCAGAGTGATCACGGGCCTCTTGGCTGCATCTCTGATCAGTCTTCTCCTTGTAGGAGCTGAAAGTTTAGAGGGACGGCCAGGTCTTCGTAGATTTGCAGTGGTCTGATACTCCTTCCATTTCAATATTATCGCTTGCACAGTGATCCTTGGGATGTTTAAAGCTTGGGAAATCTTTTTGTATCCAAATCCGGCTTTAAACTTCTCCACCACAGTATCTCAGAGCCGTATGTAAACACATCGATCCCTTTTATAGGGAGACTCGATCGATGACGTCAGACCTACAGCCACACCCCCCCTACAGTTGTAAACACACACTAGGTGAACCCTAACTCGTTCAGCGCCCCCTGTGGTTAACTCCCAAACTGCAACTATCATTTTCACAATAAACAATGCAATTTAAATGCATTTTTTGCTGTGAAAATGACAATGGTCCCAAAAATGTGTCAAAATTGTCCGAAGTGTCCGCCATAATGTCACAGTCACGAAAAAACTCGCTGATCGTCGCCATTAGTAGTAAAAAAAAAAAAAAAAAAATCTATCCCCTATTTTGTAAACGCTATACATTTTGCGCAAACCAATCGATAAACGCTTATTGCGATTTTTTTTACCAAAAATAGGTAGAAGAATACGCATCGGCCTAAACTGAGGAAAAAAAAAATATGTGTTTTTGGGGGATATTTATTATAGCAAAAAGTAAAAAATATTGCATTTTTTTCAAAATTGTCGCTCTATTTTTGTTTATAGAGCAAAAAATAAAAACCGCAGAGGTGATCCAATACCACCAAAAGAAAGCTCTATTTGTGGGAAAGAAAGGACATCAATTTTGTTTGGGAGATACGTCGCACGACCGCGCAATTGTCTGTTAAAGCGATGCAGTGCCGAATTGTAAAAACCCCTTTGGGCATTTAGCAGCATATTGGTCCGGGGCTTAAGTGGTTAAACGGACCTCTGAGACTATCACAGTGCAGGTGCATTTATACGGAGACTTGATTACACACAGGTGGATTCTATTTATCATCATTAGTCATTTAGGTCAACATTGGATCATTCAGAGATCCTCACTGAACTTCTGGAGAGAGTTTGCTGCACTGAAAGTAAAGGGGCTGAATAATTTTGCACTCCCAATTTTTCAGTTTTTTATTTGTTAAAAAAGTTTGAAATAGCCAATAAATTTCGTTCCACTTCATGATTGTGTCCCACTTGTTGATTCTTCCAAAAATTTTACAGTTTTATATCTTTATGTTTGAAGCCTGAAATGTGGCAAAAGGTCGCAAAGTTCAACGGGGCCGAATACCTTCGCAAGGCACTGTATTTATTTGCACTGTATATGTACCTACATATTGAGTTAGTAAACTTCACGTAATCATTTGTTTTGGTTGCGCGCGTGTATTATCTGTAGGTCAGTGTATGTAGATCACTACTGTATTATCTGTAGGTCAGTGTATGTAGATCACTACTGTCAGTGTATGTAAGTCACAACCGTCAGTATAGGTAGGTCAGTGTATGTAGGTCACTACGACCCAGCCAAAAAAAAGCCTGTATCACATACATCTTTCTCCCCCCCCCCCCGGTTTCTGGCCTTGGACTTGGACTTCAGGCTGAAGCCCCTGGTCTTTTTGCCACCTAGCAATGCCCCTGACGCTACTCCTGTAAGTGCCGTTGGCTAATAATGGTCAAAAGCACAGTCACTGTACACTCCCAGCAAAGATAATGTTGATGAGCAGCGTTCTTCTTCACTAATGCAGAGGCTGCCAGCACAACAGGACACAGCCCAGGCACTCTGACACAAAGAGAAATGTAGGGGATGTCTTTGTGTGCAGTGTAGGGTAGTATGGGCTACTCCAGAACCAATAACAGAAACAAGAGGACATTCTTTATGCTGCAAACTTTAAGGACAATTCTTCTGAACAGCTCAGAACACAATATTTGCATGAGAGACCAGAGGTATGTACTCCTCAAGAGGGGAACTACTTTACCCAGCTTTAAAGGACAGTCCTCCGACGAGAAACTAGAAGAGACCAATGTATGCACCACTCAGGAGACAAACTACTTAGCTTAAAGTCTTTCCACAAAACTAGAACGGACTGGTCAGTATGTACCTCTCAGGAGAGGAACTACGAGGCCCAGCAATCCTAATAGTACACTGTCACTAGGATCTTGCAGCAAAGATGTGCTCATGGGGCCAGGGGAGCAGCTCTGCCCACTCATCTTTCTACAGGTGCCTTCCAGTGAAACTATGTGGACTAGATCCTTAGGTGAAGTCTCAGGGTTGCCGATACCTTCTCGAGTGTAGGACCCTGGCTCTGCTACAGCCGGGACCTCGATGAACAGTAACTTGAAACAGTAGAATGGGTAGCCACGCCATAACAGGTGGAATCCCTGTTCTACAGCTCAGAGTATTTATACGCTCCTCTACCACCTTCTGGGCACTATTTCCCAGAGATCAGCTGCAGTACCATAAATATTCATACTGCCCATTCGCCTTGCTCCACTCCTATGTTCCAAAACTTTCTGAAAGGCCAGGAAGAGCAAACCTGCAGCCTATGAAACCCAGAGCCAAAAAGTAATCAATCATTGCTCCAATGACTACAGAGGAGCCCAAAAAAAAAATATGTACCTAACATTCTGGCAACCTAACTAGGAGGGTGGTATATTTAGTACAAAATTAATTTGGACTTTATCCTTTGGTCTGTTGCTCCTTCTACTTGTTCATGTTTTTTTTTTATCATCTCTTTCATCATGTCTGCAGTCGCTGACCATCTCCTGTGTCATGTCTGCAGTTTTTGACCATCTCCTGTGTCATGTCTGCAGTCTGACCATCTCCTGTGTCGTGTCTGCAGTCTCTGACCATCTCCTGTGTCGTGTCTGCAGTCTCTGACCATCTCCTGTGTCGTGTCTGCAGTCTCTGACCATCTCCTGTGTCGTGTCTGCAGTCTCTGACCATCTCCTGTGTCGTGTCTGCAGTCTCTGACCATCTCCTGTGTCGTGTCTGCAGTCTCTGACCATCTCCTGTGTCGTGTCTGCAGTCTCTGACCATCTCCTGTGTTGTGTCTGCAGTCTCTGACCATCTCCTGTGTCATGTCTGCAGTCTCTGACCATCTCCTGTGTCATGTCTGCAGTCTCTGACCATCTCCTGTGTCATGTCCGCAGTCTCTGACCATCTCCTGTATTTTGCCCATACTGACTATATCCTGGCGGGTGTCTGCTGTCTGACAGCCCGTTGGGAATGTTGGGTACACATTTTAGCCCCCCCTGAAAATTTGACCACCAGTGCCCTAAAATGTTTAATCACTATTCCCCAAATCATCTCTGACTAGAGGTGTCTGCCAAGATCCCTAGAAATGTGATTTCTCAGAGGCTATGTTCTTCCATTCATTCCTGAATGTCTTTGTGAAATCTGGCTTACAAGCTCACATAACACTGCTCATTGCTCTGGTATTACTGTAGAACAGGGCCTCAGGTTAACTCTGCACTCAATTGTCAAGGACAGAGAATGAGCCTAAACGTCATGAATGTTTTGTGAACTCTGATTCCTGCTTTGATATTACATAGGCCTGGAGCCGGTCAGGGAAATAGCTGAAAAATATGCCTGCCTGTGAAATTTTGAAATGACTCATAGGTTCGGTGTTTCCCATTAACCTCTCACCATGGTACAGGGAGGAAGCTAAGCCTGCCTTTCACAGGTCCGATTGAAAGGCCACAGCTGCCTCCATCGAGCTGGCTATACACTGGTAGAATATCGTACAAACGTTTGAATGAAAAATCTTGTCAGTACATTCAAAAATGCCAGCAGAGGCTTGATGAATGTCATGCGAAAAGTATCAAAATATCATTTGCTTTTAACATTTGATTTTGGAATGAATGGAATTTCCCGAACAAGAAACACAAACACTGTTAGAAATTTGCTTGTTAGAAAAATATTTTCCTTCTTTTTTAATGTAGCGCCCCCTTGCTTTGAGCATGGGCACTACACTAATTTAGTGGGGAACGGGAGAGTTACCTTGCTCAATGTTTGCCCAAATTTGATGATCTCTGTCATTCTGGAAGTTCCACTGGGTCAGACTGTGGTCAGGGAGTGCAGTGCCACCCCTGGCTGGCAGCTGGCGCTAGAGGGGTTCTGGCGGAGCAGATCTTCTCCCAGCAGACAATTAGAGGATGTTTTCCCTCGCGGGGCATGCTGGGGGAGGGTATATCTGTGAGAGAGGTCATGTGTCGAAAACTTTCTGCAGGGTCCCCGTTCCAGGTGCGGTACCCACCTTCAGGGTACGCGCATCCATGGAAACCGCCGGCGTGGCCCACCTGGCCAGAGCTGAACTCTGCAGCGAACCTCTTCCTGAGGAGAGAAGGGACCCCAGTGCTCCACTGGGTTCCGAGGCCTATTAAAAAGGATCCTAGTTTGGGATCGGGTGTCCAGACCACTGAGGCCCCGTACACACGGCCGAGGAACTCGACGTGCCAAACACATCGAGTTCCTCGGCGAGTTCAGCCCTGAAGCCGCCGAGGAGCTCGGCGGGCCGAGTACTCCCAAAGAACAACGAGAAAATAGAGAACATGTTCTCCATTTTCTCGACGAGTTCCTCGGCGGCTCCATCGGGCCGAAAGTGTACACACGACAGAGTTTCTCGGCAGAATCCGGCTCTGACTGAGTTTCTCGCTGAATTCTGCCGAGAAAATCTGTCGTGTGTACGGGGCCTGACAGGTATGCTTGCTGTCATCCGGGGACCATTTGCAAAAGAAGTTTACTGGGAGGATTCTCTGTTCTTATCTGCTTTAAGTTCTCTATTGAAATTTGCCCATGGCAGGGGCCCTAGACACAGGTATGTGTGGTAGATCTGTTCCTCCCAGTATTATTCAGAGGTGGCACTCCGGCCAATGATAGCGGTCTGTCCGGGGGCACCTTACCCACTCCGAGCAGAGTGGCGAAGTGTATGCATTCAGTTTAATGCCGAGCAGAATATTGCTCAGTTTTATATCCAGGCCTGATACCGCATGGTTCTATTTCTTCCTTCATCAACCTTGGCCTTCCTAATGTATGTTGAAGTTGGCCGTGTTTGACCTGGACAATAAAGTATTGAAAAGTCTTTATTGGATGTCTGGACCTCCACTCACTGTTGCTATTCTCCCAATTGCACCCTTAGATACTGCCAGGGTGACTTAGCAGGCCAGTCCCAAATCATTTAGCGGCTCCTCTGGGGGTAGCGCTACATTAATCACTTGACCTCACTTTGACCTCATTAACTAATTAAGTATTTTGAAAGAAAATTCTACCCATATATGGCTAACTTTACAACAAGGAAGCAGATTAAAAACAAAACAAATACAACTCTTCATGGCAACATACTCTGGCAAACTTTGGGGGAGGGGATTACACAATTCTATTTGGGCAGGTATTGCACCGCAGTGCTTACCCATCACGCTGGCTCTCATGGAACACATGATTTCCTATAACCGATAGTCTCATGCTTACATGGCTGTGTCCCAATACATTATTTTTCAGTTACAGTAAAACCTTGGTTTGAGAGCGTTTTGCAAGACAAGCAAAATGTTTTAATAAATTTTGCCTTGATATACAAGCGATGTCTTGATTTAAGAGTAGCATCATGTCACAACTGAGTATAAAAAAAGTAAAGAGGACCCTCTAAGTGTAGCAATATGGTTACATTTAATGAAGGTACAACATTTAGCAACTTATTTCTACACTTAGGGCCCTTTCACACGTACGGACAAACGGTCCGTTTTTTACAAGTCCGTAAACGGACTTGTAATGCTTCCCTGTGGGATGATGCATCCGCTAACGTCCGCAAAGATCCGCTTTTTCGGACAGAAGAAAACCCTATTTTTCTTCCGTCTGGCAGAACGGATCGGATGAATACGGACACACGGTCCGTATTCATCTGATTTCCCATAGGGGAGAGCAGAGGAAAGACAGGGCGGTCTCTGCACAGTGTGTGGGAACCGCCCTGTCCGCCGACAGCTCAGCGGGGATTTACGGATGATCCCCGCTGAGCCGACGGACACACACAGGGCGGATTAATACGGATCCGCTCCGTGTGAAAGGGCCCTTAGAGGTGCCTCTCTTCTCTTTTTTACCCTGTAAAAAAAAATGCTTTGATATACAAGTGCTTTGGATTACAAGCATGTTTCTGGAACAAATTATGCTCGCAAACCAAGGTTTTACTGTACACAAAATCATTACTGTCTACAGAAAGATCACTTGCTTGAAAAGTCCAGTGAGACTTATGTAAATAAGTAGCTGAGGGGATATACAGTACTTTACTTTGTTGTAGCCTGATTGAGGCAGTGACAAGGTAAAAATGTACTTAAGTCTGCAAGCGGCTGGCAGTCACGTGATTCAGACACCCCAGCTAGTGATGCTTGGCACTTCCTGTGCACAGATGTGTTTGAATGTCCTGTGGTTTCCAAATCTTTAGTGCTCCTTATGGATTGACGTGTTTAGAATTGTAAAAGAAAGAAGATAGTGACATCTTTACTGCTGTGGAGTGCAAGAATTTGTGTAATTTCATTAACTTAGTGTACAAGTCAGATTTTCCTAGGCACAGGGGTGTAATCAGCTGATGCACATAAAAAAGTAAAACAGTAAAAAATTTAAAGAAATATATTTGCCAGTCTGCTAGTTTACAGCACAGGAAATTCCAAACGTTTAAAAAAAAATATGGTGGTTAAAGATAAAATATTTGGGAACATACAAATAGATTCTAATATATAAAACAAAGAAAACCGAAGATTAACACTTACCTGTGTGCTTTGTAAGTGCCGTCTACTTAATGGAGAACGCAGAGCAGTTTCCGAAGGGTAGAATTATCAGTCTGCAAGCATTTACAGAACTTCTCTTTTCCTCTCTGAGCAATGCAGCCACTTCCTTGTGTGGGCGGAGGTGCTTAAAGCAAAAAAAAAAAAAAAAACGAACCACAAATAAGCCAACATTTTCTCCCTCCCCCTGCTGTTTGACTGCTCCTTCCTCTGTTAGAACTCAGACGGTATAACATCTGAAAGCCTGCATTAACCAAAGTTTTCCAAAAACTATAACAAAGGACTCCTGTGTCTTAAAGATTCATTCTAGAATTTAACTTTAACTTATGTATGGTATTTTTGTTATATCTACAGTATTAGTTTGTACTGGACCACAGAAGAAGGAAACCGATGAATATTAACCACTTGCTTACTGGGCACATATACCCCCTTCCGGCCCAGGCAAAATTTCAGCTTTCAGCACGGTTATGTTTTGAATGACAATTGCGCGGTAGTGCGACGTGGCTCCCAAACAAAATTGACGTCCTTTTTTTCCCCACAAACAGAGCTTTCTTTCGGTGGTATTTGATCTTCTCTGCGGTTTTAATTTTTTGCGCTATGAACAAAAAAAGACTGACAATTTAAAAAAAATAAAATCTTTTTTACTTTTTGCTATAATAAATATCCGATACGTATTCTTCTACATATTTTTGGTAAAAAAAAAATCGCAATAAGCATATAGTGATTGGTTTGCGCAAAAGTTATAGGCCTACAAAATAGGGGATAGAATGAATTTTTTTTTTTTTTACTAGTAATGGCGGTTATCTGCGATTTTTGTCAAGACTGCGCTATCACAGCGGACACAGACACTTTTGACACATTTTTGGGACCATTCACATTTATACAGCGAACAGTGCTATAAAACTGCACTGATTACTGTATAAATGTGACTGGCAGGGAAGGGGTTAACACTAGGGGGCGATCAAGGGGTTAAATGTGTGCCCTGCTAGGTGATTCTTACTGTGGGGGGAGAGGACTGACTGGGGAAGGTGACCGATGGATGTCCCTATGTACAAGGAACACACCATCGGTCTCCTCTCCCTGACAGGACGTGGATCTCTGTGTTTACATACACAGATCCACAACCCTGGCTCTGTGACTGCCGATCGCGGGTACTTGGAGGACATCGCGGCCGCCAGGCATGCGCATCGGCACCCCCCGGAGACCAGAGGACATCATATTACGTCCTCCCGGCATTGTAGAGCCACCTTGTGGCTGTCATTCTACAATGCCCCCGGTCCGAAGTGGTTAACAGCATCTGTAACCATTCAGCCTAGGTTCACATATGTGCGATAAAGGAACCAGCGCGATTAAAGTGCGGCTTCCCACATCGCATCTCTCCCGCAGGCAGTTCACACTGCCCTCTGCGAACCTCTGCGGGTGTCAATACATTGTTAATGACACCCCCAGATCAGTTCACCATTTACAGTGCGAACTGTGAACTCGCACATGAATCAGATTGGATGGGTGAGAAAAGAAAAGTCCCTGCACTATTTTCACGTGAATCCAATACGAGTTAAGCCATACACTCGCACTGCACAGACATCGCATTTGTGATCAGTGCGAATCACATGCGATGTCTGAGATCGCATATATGTGAACCTAGGCTTAATCTAAGAATTGATGTATTTAGCAGTGATAAGTGAACTTAAGCTGGGCTTACAGCAATAGTCCGTTGCATCCCCATTCACCGTTTTGAAATCCGATTTCAGCCCAAATTGTTGTCTGAATTCGGACCTGAAAAGACCAAAAGACGCACCGGACTTCTGCAAGGGCTGTGCAATTTGCACCGGAGCCGCTGCAGAGATGTGTGAATCGGCTCCATAGAAAGCCGGTCACAATCTCCTGCTATGCAAATTGGATGCAGAGAAACCTGCATCCAATTCGCAATAGTGTGTACCCAGCCTTAGGGCCAGTTCACACTAGTGCGTTTTCCTATGCTGCTGCTGCGCTGCAATACACAACAATGGAAAGCACATTCTTTGGGACTCATTCACTTCAATTCAGCGCAGCTGCAGCACGTTTTTTGAAAAAGGTGCAGATGCAGCACGATTTGGCCCTATAGACTTCAATGAAAATGCACCAAAAACATGGGTACAATGCATGTATATGTGATTTTGGTGATTTTTTTTTGCAGTTTTGTGTATAAAATCCATACTCCTGTATAAAAAAAGTATCAGAATGAAAGAAACTCAAGATTGGTACACTGCAAACACGCAATGAAAAATGCATTATGTTGCAATAGTGTGAACCTAGACTTAGTGCCCATTCACACCAGAGCCGTTGTTCTGCGTCGCACGTCGTTGCCAGTACAACCATAATGCAACATCAAAGAAATACAATTGGAGCCAATTGGTGTTGTTCACACCTATGTGCCGTGTTGTCTTACATTGCGCTAAAATTATACGTGCATAATTTTTGAGCAATGCATCGCTGTAACAATGCTCTACAATAAATCCCAGTGCAAAGCTTAAAGGGTCACTAAAGGAAATTTTTTTTTTTAGCTAAATAGCTTCCTTTACCTTACTGCAGTACTGGTTTCATGTCCTCATTGTTCGTTTTTGCTTTGAACTTGCTGTAATTCTGCTGTGATCTCCACACTTCCTGGTTGCCTGTTTCCTTATAACCATCGTACTGGGAGATTTTCACGGTGGTCTAAGCTGTCCTTACTGTGTGTCTAAAACTCCTCAGAACCAATCAGATTAATTTTAAAAACAAAACACTGCCCTGGATTTGTTGTTTTTGTTCTGTGAGTCTTCCCGACTCACCTCTCACCCGGAAATTCATGTATGTACCTTTAAAACCGAACGTGAAACTAGAGGCACATTATATGATAGATTAAATTAAATTTTTAATCATTTTTTAAAAGGAATCAGTTAACTTTTATGTCTCTATACCCTGTAAACAGTCATTTCAGCAAAAAAAATGTTTTCCTTTAGTGACCCTTTAACAAAAAAAGTGTTTCGCCTTCCTGCAGCCATCTTGCCATCATCTTGTTTTTCTACACTCAATCAGCAACCTTGAAGGAGTGATGTCACAGAAAATAAGCAAACTACGTGTAGCACTACCGCCGAAGGAGCTGCTGGATATTTTCGGGCGGCATGTTACCTCTATTTCCTCGCCGCCCAGGGTGATGGATGAGAGTAGAGAAAGCTCAATGTCCACACTTTACACTTCCTTTTTAAAGATTTGCTGAACTTGGTAAAAGAATAAAAGAAGTGGTTGAAGGGGTGGAAGGGTAATAGGTTAATAGGTTCAGGTGCGGTATTTCAATCGGGAAGCACTCCTGCTTCCTGCGACACAGCTTTCGTCGCCACTCTAGCCAGGGTGGGTATTGCGCACCCGGATAGGTTTCTCTCACTAGCCTAGCAGCCAGAATGTTGCACGGAATATGGTACAGTCTCTGCCATAGACCTTTCCACAGATGATACTTTTTGGTCCGGAATCCTCGTAGCACAGGATTTAGCACCCGGATCTCTCCAGAATAACTTCTTGCAGAACTTGAAACTGAAAGGCGATCACCATCAAGCCTTTCAGTAAACAGTGCATTCTTCGATGAAGTTCAAGGCCTCTCTTGAGACACAAGTCTCAGTCCCCTCCAAGATAGGTCCTTCATCAAGCGGCTTCCTCCCTCAGGACGGACAGCACAGGATCACCCTCAAAAGCGTAGGCCCAATCTGCTTACTGGGCCTACTCAGAAGATCACAACCCTGGACCATAGTGATCCGAAGCCAGGATTACAGGTAAACGCACCCCTGGCCAGGAGGGCCACACCTGGGTGGTGGGATGACAGACACAGGATCAGTGACAACCCCGGACCGATGACGTCTGTCCCTTAATTACCCCTCCCCAGCACGCACAGCGGGACGATCAACCCCCACTGATTGGCTGCCGAAGGGAAATACCCAAATCACCTTGACCTAGCTGCTGCCACCCTTGGCCTGGAGTAAAAACTACCCCCCAGGCGAACAATAGTGGTCACTCACAGCACAGCCATGGCTGGAACAGAAGCCAAATTTGCTCAAAATCACACATGTCCGAGTCAACTAACTCTCAGACTTCCCCCTAAATTTAAAATAGCACCAGCCCAACAGGAGCAGGCTGCTACATACACATTGCAAGATAATGAGATAATGCAGTTTGATGTAGTGCACCAAAGTTCAGCCCGAAATCCAAAGCCGGAACTGGGGGGGGGTTTCGGGGTGGCGGAATTAGAGGTGTTGTATGTGGAGTAGCATTTTTTTGGGGCTGGGTGGTGGGGTTGTGTGACTTACCAGTGCCCATCAATGCTGACCACTGACCTACATACACTGACCAGTGACCTGCATGACCTAACAAACTGACCTACTGACAATGGCATAGATACACACACACTGACTTACCTGAGCTCAGCTGTGGTGTCAGTCACTCGTCACTGTCAGAGGAGAGGAGCTGCCATGCCGAGTAGGAGGAGCTGCCATGCCAAAAAGAGGAGCTGCCATGCCAAGGAGGAGGAGAGGACTGCCATGCCGAGGAGAGAAGCTGCCATGCCGAGGAGGAGGAGAGGATCTGCCGAGCCGAGGACCAGAGGGAGGAGAGCCCCCCACCCGAGCAGGGATATTGTTCGGCGGCTGCATTTTGTTGAAATTCCCGCCTTCTGGAGACTCTGCAGGCTATGATGGACGCCCCACGTCACATGGTCCTCCTGGCTTGGCGCTGCAGGCTCCAGAAGGCGGGACCTATGGCACTCGGCCGAACTCGGCCCCAGTCGCACTCGGCCGAACTCAGCCACAGCCGCACTCGGCCATCAGATCGGTCCCGGGCCCCGGCGCTCGGGGCCAACAATACAAAGCAAAGGTAAATAGATTCAGGGTTTTTCGAGGGCCCATTTGGGGCTCCAGCCCCCCAAGCCCAGGCCTAACGACACCCCTGCCGTGGGGCCTATAATCTGGTCCACATTAGAGATGGCGACGAGTGGAAGACTGCGTTCCGCACCCGATTCGAGCATTTTAAATACCTGGTTATGCCCTTCGGTCTTTGCAATGCTCCCGCCACCTTTCAACATTTTGTAAATGATATATTCAGAGACTATCTCGACCTGTTTGTCATAATCTATCTGGATGACATTTTGATCTTCTCCTCTTCCCTGTCAGACCATCGGGAACATGTCTGAAAAGTATTAACCCGGCTTCGTCAACATAGCCTGTACGCTAAATCTGAAAAATGCGAATTTGAACGAGAGAGCATTCAATTCCTGGGACTAATCATCTCAGTAGAAGGTGTTAAAATGGACCCTCAGAAAGTCACTGCTATTATGGACTGGCCGACTCCCACCGATAAAAAAGCGATTCAGCGTTTTGTGGGATTCGCAAACTATTATCGAAAAAGGGGTTCTCCTTCATCATCGCCCCCATTACAAGTTTAACCAGGCAAGGCACTCGGTTCCAATGGTCCCCCGAAGCCCAGGCTGCTTTTGCTACCTTGAAAGATCTGTTCATCTCAGCCTCCATCCTGAAACAGCCCGACCCGGCACTACCGTACATCCTGGAAGTGGACGCCTTTGAGGTGGCAGTTGGAGCGGTGCTCTCTCAGAGACAGGGACCCAAGGCCCTACTGCACCTAGTTGCATTCTTTTCTGGCAAATTATCGGAAGCTGAGAGGAGTTACGATGTCGTGGACAGGGAACTGTTGGCGATTAAAGCCAGTCTCGAGGAATGGCGCTACCTCCTGGAGGGTGCAGCACACCCTATCCTGATCTACACCGATCATAAAAACTTAGAGTACCTGAAGGGCGCTAAAAGACTGAAGCCACGCCAGGCCAGGTGGGCACTCTTTTTTACCCGGTTTTCTTTTCATATTACCTACAGACCTGGGTCAAAAAACACCAAAAACTGGACATACTCTCTCGGATGTTTAATGGGCCCGAAGCCCCTTCATCTTCAGACACCATCCTAGCTCCCAGTAATTTCCTCATGTTACAAGGGGATCTCCTGTCCCAAATTAAGCAGGCCTCCTCAAAGATTTATCCATCATCGGATCCGGCCTTACAGTTAAGGGATGACCTGTTATGAAATAAGGATAGGATCTTTGTGCCCCAGCAACCAGGGGGTAGCAGTCCTCAAATCCTGTCACGACCATGAATTGGCCGGCCACTTCGGAGTACACAAGACGTCCGAGCTTCTCCAGCGTACCTTCTGGTAGCCACAGTTACTTCGGGACTGCAGAAGCTATGTGGAATCCTGCACCACCTGCATCCAAAACAAGGGCAGCAGAACCAGAGCTTGGGGGTTATTGAAACCATTACCTGTTCCGGAGAAACCACGAAGGATGATATCCATGGATTTTATTGTCGAGCTACCTCCGTCAGAAGATTACACCACCATCTTCGTGGTGGTGGATAGACTTTCCAAAATGGCTCACTTTCTACCTATGGTGGGAACACCTTCTGCTTCTGAAACAGCAAAAGTATTAATCAAGGAGATAGTGAGACTCCATGGCATACCCGCCGCAAATATTTTCTCTGACCGTAGGGTGCAGTTTACGTCAAGATTTTGGAGAGCACTATGTGGAGCCTTGAAAATTGATCTCTCCTTCTCGTCTGCATACCACCCGCAGACCAACGGCCAAACTGAGCGCACCAACCAAACGCTTGAGCAATATCTGCGTTCCTTTTCCAGTTTCTCAGGATGATTGGGTCTCTCTATTGCCCCTTGCAGAATTCGCCTATAATAACTGTCAATTGCGCTACCAAGCAGTCTCCATTTTTTGCCAACTACGGTTTTCACCATCTGTTCCTATCTAACAACATTCCAGAATGCACAGTACCGGCTGCCCAAGAAACCCTGGACTTCTTTTCAGCTAACAATAAGTTACTCCAGGAGACAATGGCCAAAACCCAAGAATATAATAAGGAGGTATTTGACAGGAGGAGGAGAGAAGAACTAAACCTAGCGCCAGGGAACCAAGTCTGGCTGTCCACCCTGAACCTGAAATTAGCGTGCCCATCCAAGAAATTGGGTCCCAAGTTTGTGGGTCCCTTCCAGATACTTAGGAAGATTAACGAAGTGGCCTACGAATTAAAATTACCTGCCTCTTTCCGGATTCGCCCAGTCTTCCATGTGGCATTACTCAAACCTACAGTCTCGAACCCCTTCACCAACCGGAATGCCGGGCCTCCTAAGCCAGTACTTATCGATGTCGAAGAGGAATTTGGGGTGGAGTCCATCCTGGATTGCAGGAAGAGACGTAACCAGGTTCAATACCTGGTGAAGTGGAAGGGCTACGGCCCGGAAGAAAATTCCTGGGAACCAAAGACCAACATCCATGCTGAGAGACTGATACATCCAGAGGCTGCCCGTAGAGGGGGGGGGGGCAATGTCATGGAAAGCGTTCCAGCACGTGCGCGCAGGGACGGCATTTGGCGCCAAAACACTATTTAAAGCAGCCAGGTCCCTCACCATCTTGCGATCTAGTCTACAGCGTGTCCCTGGAGTATCCTGTTTGTATCCTGATTACCTGGACCCGGCTTCCTCTGACTACTCCTGCCTGCCACCTGTCCCTGATCCCGGCTACGTCTGACCACCGCACCTGCTCAGCCCCTTGCTCTGTTCTCTGCCCGCCTGTTATACCGACCCGGCCTGGACTTTGCTCTGGCTTCTGATCTGCCCGTCTGTGTTTGACCCAGTCTGCTTCACCTGCTTGATTCCTGTCCCGCGAGTGCCGTGCTTCTGCTCCAGCTTGCCGTTGGTATTCTGCCAGGACTTATGGTGCACCTTTCTACTACCGCATCCAGCGCGCTACTCAGCTTACTAACCAGGCGCTTGTGTCCCTCTTAACTCCTGACCCCTGTCTATTCTACCAGGGGCTCCTGAGTCAGAGGCTTGCGAGAGGCCGCTCCCTGCACGTTGGGCTCCACTACCAGGTACGAGACAAGAGGTCTGTATCTTTGCAACTGGGTTATAACATCATCCTTCTGGCATATCCAAATAAAAGTGTTTTAAAGTACCACAAGCATTGGAAATAGATTCAAGGTTGAAGAGACATAGAATTGGCCCTTCCCCAAAGGGCTTTGCAGCGATACCAAGTTACAAGAATGCTGCCTGCAGGGAGAAGACTTTCTTATAGAGTATAACCAGTCCTGGAATAGGGCAAGGTGGCAGAGCCTACCCATACGTATATATGTGGTCATGCTTTGCATCAGGAAAGAAAAATTACTCAGGCATGTATAAGATTTTCCTCTTTATCTACTGTCATCTTACGCTATGTGTAAAATATGTTCCAAAATGAGAGCTTGGTTTGACACACATGTTTGGTTCTTAAAGCGGAGCTCCACTGAAAAGAAAATATTAAAAGCCAGCAGCTACAAATACTGCAGCTGCTGACTTTTAATATTAGGACACTTACCTGTCTTGTAGTCCACCGCCGTCCGCAGCATAGGACGAGCGATCGCTTGTCACTCTGCTGCCCCCCCCGCCATCCTCGGTGAGGGAACCAGGAAGTGAAGTGCTCCGGCTTCACTACGACGCATGCGCGAGTCGCGCTACGCCTGCCGATTGGCTCCCGCTGTGTACTGGGAGCCGAGTGTTCCCAGAACACAGCGGGGGGGGGGGAGGGGACGTCATGCCCGCAGTCTGCCCGAGACTGTGTGGCCGGAAGTGGGTGCAAATACCGGTATTTAGACAGGTATCTGCACCCCCTCCCCCTTGAAAGGTGTCAAATGTGACACCGGAGGGGGGAGGGTTCCGATCAGTGGGAGTTCCACTTTAGGGTGGAGCTCCGCTTTAATGCATTAAAGAGGTTGTAAAGGTTTGTTTATTTTCTAAATAGGTTCCTAGTACCTAGTTGGTTCACTTACCTTTTCCTTCGATTACATTTTTTTTTTTGTCTGAATGTCTCAACTTCCTGTTCCTCCTCAGTAAGCTGTTCTGGCCGACTAACCACCGCTCGGGAGATGGTGGCAAGTTTACTGCGGAGAAACAGGAAGTGAGAAATTCAGACAAAGGAAAAAAAAAACATTTAGAAGGGAAATCAAAGGAAAGGGTAAGTGAACCAACAATGCACTAGCTTAAAAGGAACCTATAACAAAACAAACCTTTACAACCCCTTTAAGCAGCAAAACATTATGCCTTTATAACTCCTTTAAAAGGCCTAGTTAGACTTACCGGTGACGGCATTTCTAAGAGCCTTTCAGGACAACCTTGGAGAGAGCGCAGCTCCGCCCATTTTCTAGGAAACACACATGATCCTTTAAGATCCCTCCTCTTCCACCATGGCCTCAGTTATTGTGGTCTCCGACAACTGGAAAACAAAGCACAGAAGAACCACAACAAACCATGATAGACATTTAAAACATACTCTTATTCAAATACCTAGGGAGGGAAAATAGCGGTTGTCCTGAAAGGCTCTTAGAAATACCGTCACCGGTAAGTCTAACTAGGCCTTTCTCTTATCGCCTTTCAGGACAACCTTGGAGAGGATAACCGAGTAACTTACCCTAGGGTGGGACCACTGCTTGCAGTACCTTCCTGCCGAAGGCTTGCTCCGCAGCGGACAGTAAGTCTAGCCTGTAGTGCCGTAGAAAGGTCGAATAGCTGGACCATGTAGCCGCCATGCAGATTTGGTCAGGCGTAGCACCGGCTCTTTCGGCCCAAGAAACTGCCGTAGATCTTGTTGAATGGGCCCTGATTCCCGTAGGAGGCACCTCTCCTCTGGCTTGATAACTCTCTACAATGGCTTGTTTAAGCCATCTTCCCAACGTGCTTTTAGAAGCCTTCTCTCCTTTTCGTGACCCTGAGAATATTACGAACAAGGCGTTTGACTTCCTGAACTCTTTGGTGACAGAAAGGTATTGAAGTACACATCTTCTTACGTCGAGAGTATGAAAGGTTTCTTCCCCTGCATTAGAGGGAGCTGAACAAAAGGTAGGAAGGATTATTTCCTGAGACCTGTGAAAGGTTGATGAGACCTTAGGAAGAAAGGCTGGATCTGTTCGAAGAATTATGCTGTCTGGAAAAATTCTTAAATAAGGTTCTGTGACTGCCAAAGCTTGGATTTCGCTGACCCTTCTTGCGGTCGTGATGGCCACCAAAAAAATTGTTTTTAATACTAAATTTTTCAAAGGAATATTCCCTATGGGTTCAAACGGAGTCCCCGTGAGACCCTGCAACACAATTGATAAATCCCAACTGGGAAAGGTTTTAAAGGCTATTGGCCTACTTCGACCCAGTGCCTTAAAAAATCTTGAAATTAAATGTTCCTTAGATAGAGTTCTTTCTAAATAAACTGAAAGAGCCGCTACTTGTGTCCTTAGGGTGCTAATTGCTAACCCTTTCTCCATTCCTGCATGAAGAAATTCCACGACAGAAATTACGCTATGAACCTGGAAATTTTTGGACGTACACCAGGAATTAAATTTTCTCCAGACTTTGAGGTAAATTGCTCTGGTTACACTTTTCCTGCTGTCTAGTAGAGTTTTTATTACTTTATCCGAGAGTCCCTTTGATCTTAAAAGGTCTTCTTCAGAAACCAGGCCGTCAACTGTAAACGTTCCACTTCCAGATGGTTCACAGGACCCTGAGACAGTAGGTCTTTCCTGAGTGGTAGCTTCCACGGTGGTTTTGTGGCTAAATTCTGAAGTGATGCAAACCACGGTCTTTTTGGCCAGTAGGGAGTGATTAGGATCAGACTGGCTTTTTCTTCCCTGAACTTTCTTAAGACTAGTGGTATTAGTATGAAGGGGGGGAAGGCGTAGCACAGCTGGTAGTGCCACTGCTGAGCTAGAGCGTCTATGGCTACTGCCTGGTCCTCTCTGTGAAGGGAGAAAAATTTTCGCACCTTCGCATTCTGCTGGTTGGCGAACAGGTCTATCTGTGGTTGACCCCATTCCTGCGTGATTGACATGAAAACTTCCATGTTTAAGCTCCATTCTGCCTCTACTATGCACCTCCTGCTCAGTAGGTCTGCTAACAAGTTTTGAGACCCTTTTAGGTGTATTGCTGACAGGGACGCTACATTTAGCTCTGCCCAAGATAGCAGACGGTTGGCCAACTGCATCAGACTTCTGCTTCTGGTTCCCCCCTGCCTGAGGACGTAAGCCACTGCTGTGGTATTGTCCGACAGGACCTGAACATGGTGGCCCTTCACCGATTGACAAAAAGCCTGAAGCCCCAGGAATATAGCTTTTAATTCCCTCCAATTTGAGGACCTTCTGGCTTCTGGTTTGGACCAGGTGCCCTGAGCAGTTTGTCCCTCTAGATGGGCTCCCCACCCCCAGGAACTTGCGTCTGTTGTGAGGCGCCTCTCTACCGGAAAGACCCAAGGAAGGCCCCTGGTCAGATTGACAGGATTTCTCCACCACCAGAGTGCTCTTTTGACGTTTGATGTTAATCTGATACGTTTCTCTAGAGACTCCTGGTGTGACCAGGTTTGAAGGATACTCTTCTGGAGAGGACGAGAGTGAAACCTCGCCCATGGAACTGCCGGGATTGAGGATGTGAGTAGTCCCAGGACTGCCATTGCTGTCCTGACTGACATCCCCAAGTTTGTCTGGGCCTGAGCTACAGAAACCAAAACCTTGTCTATCTTTTCTTGGGGTAAAAAGACCTTCTGAAGGATAGAATTTATGGTATATCCCAGAAACCTTGTCTCCTGAGAGGGTACCAGATTTGATTTCTCCCGGTTTAGTAACCACCCTAGACCTCCGAGATGGACCTGCGACACCTGGAGATTCGTCGCAACTTGATCCCGGGAGTCCGCGAAAAAAAGCAGGTCGTCCAGATACGGGACGACCGAAATCCCTTTCAGCTTCAGCGGTTCCAAGGCTTCCGCCATGATCTTCGTAAAGATCCTGGGGGAGGAGGAAAGGCCGAAGGGGAGAGCCCTGAATTCAAGGTGCCATACCCTGGACCCCAGGTTCACCGCCAGCCTGAGAAATTGCTGGGATGCTTGGGCAATCGGGACGTGTAAATAAGCATCCCTGAGGTCCAGGGATGCCATGAAACAGCCAGGGGTCAGTAATTTTGCTATGGAGTAGATGGTATCCATGCGGAAATGTTTGTATCTGATCGACTTGTTTAACACTTTTAAGTTTAGGATCAGGCGAAATTTGCCCGAGGGCTTCTTTACTAAAAAGATGTGGGAATAGAAACCCTGGCCTTCTTGATGTTTTGGGACTTGGATTACAACCCCCTGACTCATCAGATCCTGAAGCAGGATCGTCATTGCAGAAGCTTTCTCTTTGTCCCTGGGAAGGGCTGTGATATAGAACCTTCTCGGGGGACACTCTGAAAATTCCAGACTGTACCCTTCCGTGATGATTCTCTCCACAAAGGGACTGATGGACATCTGTTTCCACTGTGGGAGAAAGGCAGACAATCTTCCTCCCACCGGAAGCCGATCGTCACTTATTTTTGGTAGTTTGTTCTGAGGGGCTTTTGAAAAGGATACCTCCTCTACCTCTACCTCTTTGGGACCCCCAACGTTTTTTTATTTTCTTCCTTGTTCTTATAGGGTTGTTGAAAAGGCCGAAAATTCTTTTTGGGGTTTTGACCCTTTTTAAGGGGAAAAGCCTTTTTCTTATCGGCCGTTCTGTCAAGAACCTTTTCCAGATCCTGACCGAACAACATATCTCCTGAAAAGGGTAGACCACAAAGTTTTACTTTAGAGGGTGTATCACCCGACCAGGTCTTTAGCCATACCGCTCTTCTGACTGAGTTTACCAAGGCTGCAGACCTTGCGGCCATTTTAATGGACTCCGCAGATGCATCTGCCATATATTTGATGGCTTTTTAAAATTAACGGAAAGGACTCTAGCAGATCCTTTCTTGGGGTGCCTGCCTCTACATGACTTTGTAGCTTTTCAACCCAGCACTCCAAATTGCGGGCAAACACTGTGGCGGCTATGGCTGGCTTCAGGCTGGTTGAAGCGGAATCCCAGGCCTTTTTTAGGAGGGAATCAGCTCTTTTATCCATCGGATCCTTCAAAACCCCCATGTCCTCAAATGCCAGATCTGTATGACGCGAAACTTGTGAAAAAGCGGCGTCTACTTTAGGTCTTTTGTTCCATAACTCGGAATCACTGTCTTCAAAAGGAAAGCTTCTTTTAAGGGTCTTGGAAAAAAAAGGAGCCCGTTCAGGGTCTTTCCATTCCTTTTTGATTGTTTCCGAGAGGACCTTGTGGACCGGGAAAACCCGATGTTTGGTTTCATCCAGTCCTTGATACATTTTATCATGTATGGATAACTGGACTTTTTCTTCCTGGATATCCAGGGTAGTGTAAATTGCCTTAAGTAACTCCTGAACCTCTTCTAAGGACAATTTAAATTTAGAAGTTTTGCTACTATCATCTTCCTCTTGTTCCTCCTCATCTGAGTCTCTGAGGGAGGCGAGAGTACTAGTTCCTTCATCTGCTGAATCCCCATCTGTTTGCCTAGACAACGGGATTTTCGGGCTAGGTGGTGGCTGCTGAGGCTCCCCCTGACTTGCGGAGCCTTGTGCAATCAGATCCTTGACCAAACCTAAAGAGCTTGCCAGTTCCTGAACTGAAGAGAATAGGTCCTTATACTGTTGTGAAGTTTCCTCTTCTACCAAATTTTTAATACAGGATCTGCACATGGGTTTTTGCCATGAATCCCTTAAAGGATTCCTGCAAGATGGGCATTTCCTTGGAGCATCCAAGTGTTTGGTTTTGCCTGCAGATTTTTCCTGCAACGAGATGACAAACCAAATTACTAACCCAGAAAAGTTTTTTTTTTTTTTTGTTTTTGTTTTTTAAACACCCAGTGCTGCCACCACCAGAAACAAAACAAGGGGAAAGTAAGTGCCACTACCCCTTACGGCTATACAGACCAAGAACATTAAAACTTGGTCTGGTAACCACAGGCTCCCTCAGGGAGGATCACAATACCACACAAATTAGCCCAACAGAGTAAGAATAAAAGGCACCATTGTACCCCTCTTACCTGGGCCTGACCGGTGCCTGCAGCGCCTGTATCCGCTGGTGCTGTCTGTCTCTCCTCCATCGTAGAGCGCAGCGAATAGTAGCTGAAAAAAGCCTCGTTTTTCAAATTTTCCCGGCGTCCCGCGTCATCATCGGGGGCCGGAAACGGAAGCGCCGGTCACCTGACCTGTCCCACAGACGCTGCGTTCCAGGCGCCGAGAACCACTGCGCCACGCCCTCCCAGGAAGCAGCGTCACCGTGCGCGACGCACTCGCCGGCCGGGACCCGGAGCTGGAATGCGGAACACCGCCGACCTGCAGCAGCTACCGCTCGGCCACCAGGCCCTACCGCAGCACCCGGGCACACGCCGCCACCTCCTGGGAGGTCGGATGCTCCACTGAACCGGCGCGTCTGGGGACTCCTGAACGTCCCCTCCCCGTGGAGGGGGGCCGGGATGGTCACTGCAAAAAACAAAACGAGGTGAGCCAACAACCCCTCCGCCTTGGAGAGAGCACAGCTCCCTGGTTCCCTATGATGCTTCCACCATGGCGGAGGAAACACAATAACTGAGGCCATGGTGGAAGAGGAGGGATCTTAAAGGATCATGTGTGTTTCCTAGAAAATGGGCGGAGCTGCGCTCTCTCCAAGGTTGTCCTGAAAGGCGATAAGAGAAATTTTACATCTGAATGAATGAATGAATGAATGAAAACTTATATAGCGCAGCACATGCGAATTTAATCGCCTCTGGGCGCTTAAATTCATCTTAAATTCATCTGACATTAGTGGGAGATGCCAACATGTACTAAGAGCACATTGTAAGATTAAATATGACAACTTACTAAGATTAGAGGTATAGAGCAAGGAAATAAGAAGCCACACATTGTTGTATAAAAACATTTTTACTCCAAGCATATTCACAGGTGCTTTAAAGGCGTTATAAATAAAAAAAAATGTTATGCTGAAATTACTGTTTACAGGGTATAGAGACATAATAGTTAACCGATTCCTTTTAAAAACGATTAAAATCAATCATATAATGTACCTGTAGTTTCTAGTTTCGTTTTTGCCGTTTCCTGCCTCTGTTGTACAGAGCCACAGAGCCAATACAGGGCAGTGATGGTTTGGAAAACGAAACTGATTGGTGCTGAGGGGTTTTAGACACACAGTAATCACACCTCCTTGATTAGTGACCACAGAGAGAAAGCTCCCAGTACTGTGGTTATCAGGAAACAGACAACCAGGAAGTGTGGAAATAAAGAAGAATTACAGAAACTTGAGAGCAAAAACGAACAATGAGGACATAAAAACAACAGTACTGCATTAAGGTAAAGGAAGCTATTAAGATAAAAAAAAATCCTTTACAAACCCTTTAACAGCGATCTTTGGGGAGAACATGTAGTTTCTTCCACATTTATCCTTGTGAAAAAACATTAGCTACACTTAAAAAAATAAAAAAAATAAGAAGTCAGTCACTTCCATCACCAAGTGGTTTTATAAAGTGAAGGGCAACAGGGACATCAGTATCCCAAAATTGGGTGGATATTGCCTTTCTCAGATGGGTTAATCTGCCATCAACTCCCAAAAACAGAAGGTACGCACACCTAGTGCCTTAGCAATGCCATTTAATACCTGTTCAAATTTTGCCTATGGTGGGTACTCCCAAACAGCAAATCTTCTAAGCCTAAAAATCATAGGGTCTAAACATGAGGAAAGGGGTGTACCCCCTGAAACGCAACAGTTTAGACCCCATGACGGGATATAGCACATGTTTAGACACTGTGTTTAAGGCTTAGAAGAGTTGCTGTTTGGGAGTACCCACTTTAAGAATTTGATCATGGATTAAAGATTAACCACTAGGTGTTTGCACCTTTAATTTTTGTCTTTTAGGTTACCAAAAACAGCAAGAAATATTTTATGTTACAACATTATGCAGACTTTGGGGCAGATCCTCATGCAATTAGATGGGCGCAGCATATGTGAGATACGCTACGCCGCTGTAACTTACTTTTGGCAGCTTTGAATCCACAAAGAATTTGCGCCATAAGTTACAGCGGCGTAGTGTATCTCTCGCGGCGTAACGTCGCCTAATTCAAATCGGCGAGTAGGGGGGCGTGTTTCATTTAAATGAAGCGCGTCCCCGCGCCTAACGAACTGCACATGCGCCGTCCCTAAATTTCCCGCTGTGCATTGCGCGAAATGACGTCGCAAGGACGTCATTGTTTTGACTTGGACGTAAATTACCTCCATCCCGCGATTCACGGACGACTTACGCAAATGGAAAAAAAAAATTCAAATTAAACGCGGGAACGACGGCCATACTTAACATAGCAGGTCTAACTATACGCCACGAAACAGCAGCTTTAACTCCGGAAAAAGCTGACTAGAGACAACATAAAATAAAGCGACGGCCGTTCGGGGATCGTCGGAAATAGCTAATTTGCATACTCGACACGGAAAACGTCAGGAACGCCACCCAGCGGACGCCGAAGAATTGCATCTTAGATCCGAAGACGTACGCCTGTCGGATCTAACCCAGATGCCGTTGTATCTTGTTTTGAGGATTCAAAACAACGATACGAGGCGGGAAATTTGAAAGTAGATACGCCGGCGTACTCTCTCTGTGGATCTGCCCCAAAGTTGTTATTGTAACATGTCAGCACTAAGCTAGATGGGAAAACAGAACTACCCAACTAACTTGCTAGTAGAATTATAAAGTGAAGAATAAGGCGCTATACATGTTCATGTGAAAAACTGGCACAAAGAAAAACACTGCATCAAAAACTTAAATGTGCACATAAATTAAAAAATAAGCCAGCATAAAGTCCATAAGTGAATAAATCCCAACTCCAAAAACGGAATTCTCTGAGATAAAACTTCTAGGTCTTCCACCACGAGTGCTCAGTATGAAGATGACCACTCACCAGAGCCGTTTGACCCTTTTATACAGGACGGTCAAAAAACGCTTTGGAAACACCAGATTGGTTCTGCTAATGGCATAAATCCACTCCAATGGCTACTCAGGAAGGGCCTAGAATGTAAAAAAGGACTCCACAGGAGACACTGAAAAGTCTCTGTAGTAATTTTTTAATAAACGAACAGCAGCAATAATAGCAGTAATGCCGCGTACACACAACAATTTTTAATGGTCTAGAAAAAACAATGTTTTTTTCAACCCGATTATTGTTATGCCGCTTACACACCATCACTTTATGTGATGGAAAAAAACGTCATTTTCTGTGAAGTAAAAAACGACGTTTTTGAAACTTCAATTTTCAAAAACGACGTTGCCTACACACCATCGTTTTTTTACAATACTCTAGCAAAGCGAGGTTACGTTCACCACTTTTTTCCATTGAAGCTCACTTCATAACTAGCTTCTGGGCATGCGTGGGTTTAAAAACGTCGTTTTTTGCTACACACGGTCAATTTTTGTGAAACAAAAAAACAACGTTTTGAAAAACGACACAAAAAATTGAAGCATGCTTCAATTTTTTTTTGTCGTTTTTCACAACACATAAAACAACGTTTTCCCCCACATATGGTCATTTAAATTGACGTTTTTAAAAATGTCGTTTTTTTTCATCGCATAAAGTGATGGTGTGTACACGGCATTAAGCCTGCCTTGCCTACACACCAACCTTAAAAAAAAAATGCTCTATCAAAGCACGGTGACGTGCAACACGTACAACGGCACTATAAAGCGGAAGTTCCATTCGGATGGCGCCACCCTTGGGGCTGCTTTTGCTGATTTTGTGTTAGTAAAAGTTTGGTGAGAGACGATTGGCACTTTTCAGTCTGTTACAGCGTGATGAATGTGCCATCTCCATTACAAATGGTAGTTTTACCAGAACGGGCGCTCCCGTCTCAGAACTTGCTTCTGAGCATGCGCGTTATTTTCACATCATTAAAGCCTACACACGACCATTTTTTAAGACGTTAAAAACGACAACGTGAAAAACGATGTGAAAATTTAGAGCATGTTCTAAATTTTTAATGGCCATTTTTAACGTCACGAAAAATTCTCTGGAGCCCACACACGATCGTTTTTAATGACATTAAAGCGGAGGTCCGGTCAAAAAAAAAAAAAAAATTAAAAGTCAGCAGCTATTAACACTGTAGCTGCTGACTTTTAATAAGGACACTTACCTGTCCTAGTCGCCAGCGATGTTGGCCCCCGCCGAGGCCAATCCTGGCAGCTCCAGGCGCCACCATCCACAGTAAGGGAAACAGGCAGTGAAGCCATGCGGCTTCACTGCCCGTTTCCTACTGAAAATGCGCGAGCAGCGCAGCGCTTTGTGAATGCGCCAGCTGCTTCCTGGTATACACAAAGTTCCCAGAATGCAGCGCGCCCCATTCACAAGAAGAAACTGAGTGTGGGAGGAGGAAGAGAATCCACCGCGGAGGATGAAGAGGCAGATTCGGCACTTCCGCATTGCAACAGCTATTTCGGGTAAGTAAAAACATTTTTTTTATTTATTTTTTTTGTAGATTTTTGCCGGAATTTTTTTTTTCACGGTGGAACTCCACTTTAAATTTTTTTTGGAATTTTTCACATCGCTAAAAACGGTCGTGTGTACGTGGCATTACACTTGCATGGTGTAGTGCCTGGCCTGGCACTAGGTGTACACAGCGTGCGTATGAGTCAGCCGATTCCCTAGGGGTGGCGTGCGTTCCACGTCTCGCTCCGAAGGGCAAAGCCTGATGTGGGGCATCAAATATGGACCTGGAAATGATGGATCCTCTGCTCCAGCATATATTTCGCCTTGATTGGCTCTTCACTTCACCTGAAGCGCCTTATTCTTCACTTTATAATTCTACACAGTTTTGCGATTTGTTCACTTTAAAGGGGGCAGCTGTTAGTTTATATGTTCTTATCCCCACAAGGCGCCTTTTTTGGTATATATTTATTTTCGCCCACCTTACTAGTGTAATTCGTTTAGAAAAGTATATCCCCACAAGTAGTCATAACTTCACTTGCACTTTCAAAAATTCACATTAGTTAGGAAAATGTTTATAAACTCCAGTCGTCAAGGCACAACACGGCATGTTTTCTTGATTTACGTTATTTAGCACATGTGATTTGAAACAGCTGTGGGAATTCTTAGGCACTGAAATTGATCAAATGTGGAAAATCCTGAAAACATGATGCGTTACTGGAGGACTGGAGTAGATAAATACTGAGGTATGGTATAAAAACTTGTACCTAAATATTTTGAAAAAACACTAAATAAACACAACAGGAACAGAAAAATAAACAAAAACAGAATAAAAGTCAAGAGGAAACTAGAATTTAGCCAGCATGTCCACGAAGTCTTGCATTCTGCGCTGTAAATCAGTACTAGCCTCCTTGAGTTGCTCCAGTTCCATGCAACATACAGTATCAGCACTCATTCTGCCTATTGTACAAAGGGGAAAAACATAACATGACCTGGGGGGAAAAAAAACACACAAACAAAAAAAAACTATTAGGGCAATGATAGGCAAGTGACTGAGGCCCTACATCAGGGGTAGGCAACCTTGGTACTCCAGCTTTGGTGAAACTACAAATCCCATCATGCCTCTGCCTCTAGGAGTCATGCCTGTGATTGTCAGGGTCTTGCAATGTCTTATGGGACTTGTAGTTTCCAAACAGCTGGAGGGCCAAGGCAACCCCTGCCCTACATACTGGTTTTTGGACAAGCCAATAGTAAACATAATGAAATACCTACCCGGTGTCTTGTTGGGTGTAGCCCGCTTGACCTTATGACACCTACACTACTATGAACGTACACACTGCAAATACTGTTATCTTGTCCCTCATGTCTTTGTAAACACAACAATGCTACCTGTCGACACAGGAAGCTCTTTCCACCTCTTCCTTCTCCATGGTAATGGAAAGGCACTACCTACTTCGCGAATGTAGTGAATGGGTGTTTAAATTGTACCGTAGCTAAAAGAAACTCGACATGTCAATACAGAATAAGCAATATTCTTCACACGCTTACTTGGGCAAAAAACAGGCTCGCAAAAACGTTGGTCTCTTACTGGCTCGCTTTGGCCCTCACTGCGAGTCATGTCTGGGGATGTTTGGCCAAGTCATGCCCCGTACACACGATCGGAATTTCCGTCGGGATAAACTTAGACAGATTTTTCTGACGGAATGCCGTTCAAGCTGTCTTGCATACACACTGTCACACCAAATTCCGACCGGCCAAAACGCGGTGACGTACAACAATACAACGAGCCAAGAAAAATTAAGTTCAATGCTTCCGAGCATGCGTCTACTCGATTCTGAGCATGCACAGCTTTTTCTCCAGATTTCCTTACAAATGGAATTACCGATAGAATTTATTTTTTTCAGCAAAAAAATATAAAAAGGAAGAACATGTTCTCCAAGTCAGTCAGAATCTCCGATGAAAAAACTCAGATGGGGCACACACACGGTCACAATATCCTTTGAAAAAAATTCCGTCTGACTTTTTCCATCGGAAATTCTGATCGTGTGGTACAAGGCATTAGACAATATCCGAGTTGGGTCCTGGTGACAGAGCCCATGGCTCCAAATTGAGAACTTGGGGGACATCTTCACTGTCAAGTTCCTCTAAAGAAGAACAATGCAAGATTTAGTAATACCCCCAAAAGCCACATCCAGGCATGGACTGACCATCGGGACTGGGAGATTTCCGGTGGGCCGATCGGATGTCCGTGGCCATCTACCCGTCAAGCGCCAGTAGCTGGCGCTTGACGGGTAGATCGAGATTTAGCCACTTAGCCAGCATGCAGAATAGCGCGGGCAGGAAGCGTGTGTAATAAGTTCTCTCTCATGTCTTGCTGCGGCGACTCCCAGCCCCCAAGCAGCCCCTCCTCTCTTCTCGTCCATCCCCATTTACTTGTGACATCATCTAGGATGACGAGAAGAGAGGAAGGGCTCCTGGGGGCTGCCGCAGCGAGACATGAGAACTTACTACACACGCTTCCTGCCTGCGCTGCTCTGCATGCTGGCTGGCAAACAATGTGCCCTGATGTGCGCCCTGTGCCCCCCCGTGTCCTGATATGCCCCCCCCCCCGTGTCTGATATGCCCATGTGCTGATGTGCCCTGAGCCCTGTGTCCTGATGTGCCCTGTGCCCCCTGACGTGCCCTGTGCCCCCTGTTTTGATATGCCCCATGCCCTGATGTGCTCTGTTTCCCCGTGCCCTGATGTGCTATGTGCCCCCTGATGTGCTATGTGCCCCGATTTGCTGTGCCTCAATGTGCTGTGATGGGCCCTAATGTACTGTGCCCTGTACCCTAATGTGCTGTGCCCTGGGCCGGTCTGGATGAAGTCCAGGGCCACATTTTTGTCCCAGTCCAGCCCTGGTCACATCCGAGGTGAAACTTTTGAAGTCTGCTTGGAGCAGTGGGGGCATATCATGCAGGTGCTGGGGACTGCAATGGGCCTGTATCTTCTGTCTAGGACACCGATGTACAGTACCACATGTGTGACTGCAAGCACTGGGCAAGTGGCAGTTCCCTGCTCTGTGTAAAATCAGCAGCTATCTCTCCATGGCTGCACTGGCAGGGCTGTATTGATGGGCACTGCTGAGCGAGGCAGCAACCAGCAAGTGAGATTTAATCCTCAACTTCGGCCTTAAAGCGGTGGTTCACCCTAAATAACAAGTTTCTACCATAAAATCCAGCATACTAGTGTGAGCTACAGTATGTCTTTATTTATTTTTTTTGCGCCGTACTCACAGTTTAATCCCGTAGTTAAGTTTCAGACTCCCCGCGGGGGAATGGGCGTTCCTATGCAGAGGAGAACATGATTGATGGCCGGCTTTGGCGCGTCACGCTTCCCGAAAATAGCCGGAGTAGGACTCGGCTCTTCACGGCCTGCGCACAGACTAGGAGCTGACTGCGCAGGCGCCGTGAAGAGCCAAGTCCTATTTCGGCCATTTTCGGGAAGCGTGACGCGCCATAGCCGGCCGTCAATCATGTTCCCCTCTGCATAGGAACGCCTACTCCTCGTGGGGAGTCTGAAACTTAATTACGGCATTAAACTGCGAGTACGGCGCAAAAAAATAAAATAAAGGCATATACTGTAGCTCGCGCTAGTATGCTGGATGACATGGTAGAACCCCCCCCCCCCCCCTGCTTTAAGCCCCTGGGCTTTCCCACCTAGCAACACCCTCTGGATTAATGATTTAGGGGTTAAAGTTTGCACTACCTGTTTATTGTGAATGTGGCCTGGCATCTGGGAGCACTTTATGGGTTTACTCTAGTGTTGGTAGATTCCCTTGCAGTGGCTTTGCTGGAGCTGCATTTATTTTCTCTTTCCTCCTTCAAGTGAGTAAATACAATAATTAAAAAAAAT
This sequence comes from Rana temporaria, assembly GCF_905171775.1. Classification (NCBI taxonomy): domain Eukaryota; kingdom Metazoa; phylum Chordata; class Amphibia; order Anura; family Ranidae; genus Rana; species Rana temporaria. The sequence goes on along the minus strand of NC_053494.1, from coordinate 98,674,772 downwards.
AGGAAAGAAATATAGCAAAACAGTAAAGCTTATATGAAGATTATTATTTGTTAGATTAGCTTCATCTGTTCATATATATATACACACACACACACACATATATACATACATACATACATACATACATACATACATACATACACACATACATACACACATACATACATATCAAAAATCGATTATGAACTTGGAATTCTCTCTGGCTACTTTTACAAAACATACTTACACAATTTACACATATACATATTGTTCAGACACAACTATTGCTTACTTTTGTGAAGAATATGATCTGTCTGGTTCCTGATGCTTGAGGTCGGACCATCTTTTTCTGATTTGGTCCTGCGATCACTCCACACCATATTTTTCCATTTAGAAATTCAATCAATCAATCACCTTCTCCAGATTTCTTTCCTTTCTGGTGTTGGGCCTTTCAAAATTTTGCAGCTTGCAGCAGTCTATTATACACATTCAATTTGCAACACCTAGGAAAAAAAATTGTTGTTTCATTGATGACCAAATTACAAAAAAGAATACTAAAGGTCACATATTCATACACAGGAAAGTGTCAATGTGAAGGAGCAATCTGGATGCACTGTGCCAGTGATGCCCACACTACCTCCTGCAGCCAAAAGAACGAACCTGGAGGATGCTGCCACCTCCTTTTTAATCCACGTCTCTACAGCCCCCCAACGTAATCCTGATGAGGCCGATTCTTTTAGATCCCTGACCGCAAACATATTGCACCAGATGGCAGAGGACCAACGGCAGCACATGTGTGAGGCCATCATACTCCAGGTGCTCAACAAGGGGATCAAAGGGCGAATGACAACACCCACTGTCAGACTTTTTAGCTACCACAACAGCAGGGCCCTCAATGGTAATATCAGCCATGTGATCCCACATTGGTCTCAAGACTATCATTATTCCCAATAATTTAGATTAATTTAGGATTTGTTCTTTTTACATTTTCTATTGTTTTTTTTTAAAACAAATTGAGCATGGAATGCAGTCAGGGGCGTTGCTAGGTGGCAAAAAGACCAGGGGCTTCAGCCCGAAGTCCAAAGCTGGAACCGGGGGGGGGGGTGTCTGTTGTCGGGGTGTGGCGGAATTGTATGTGTTGTATGTGGAGTACCATTTTTTTGGGGCTGGGCGGTGGGGTTGTGTGACTTACCAGTGCCCATCAATGCTGACCACTGACCTACCTACATTGACCTACCTGCACTGACCTACATACACTGACCAGTGACCTGCATGACCTAACACACACTGACCTGCTGAAAATGGCATAGATACACACACACACTGACTTACCTGAGCTCAGCCATGGTGTCAGTCACTCGTCACTGTCAGAGAGGAGCTGCCATGCCGAGGAGAGGAGCTGCCATGCTGAGGAGGAGAAGAGCTCCCATGCCGAGGAGGAGCTGCCATGCCAAGGAGAGGAGCTGCAATGCCGAGAAGGAGGAGAGGAGCTGCCATGCCGAGGAGGAGGAGAGGAGCTGCCGAGCCGAGGAGCAGAGGGAGGAGAGCCGCCCGCCCGAGCAGGGATATTGTTCGGCGGCTGCATTTTGAAATTTCTGCTTCTGGGGACTCTGCAGGCTATGAAGGACGCACCACGTCACACGTCCCATGGTTCTCCTGGATTGGCGCTGCAGGCTCCAGAAGGCGGGACCTATGGCACTAGGCCGAACTCTGTCACAGCCGCACTCGGTCATCAGATCGGTCCCGGGCCCCAGTGCTCTGGGCCAACAATACAAAGCATAGGTAAATAGATTTGGGTCTTTTCGAGGGCCCATTCGGGACTCCAGCCCCCCAAGCCCAGGCCTAACGACGCCCCTGAATGCAGTGTTACTGTAAAATGTGATTTTTTTATATTCTTTTATTATCCAAAAATATTACACATTTCCATGTTTAAAATCCTTGTTACATACATTTATTCTCCCCAAGTCCCCGTTCCCTCCCCCCCCCAAAAAAAACACCCTACACCCTACCACCTCCCAGACAATGTCTCACTCTCTCCCCCCTTCTCCTAAACCTCCATTATGATCCTATATCCAATATAAAAATATCAGATATAATCCTAAAATTACTCTAATCCCAGCGCTCAATGGTATAATCAAAAATGTCACAATGTTTACAAGGTATATAGCGGCTATTATAAAATCAACAATTACTAAAAAAATATGTGTTATCAGAGGTAAAAACTTAATAAAACATTAACAGCGCTTTCAAGTCACTGGCGTGACTTATGAGTTCAAAAGAATCTCATAACCTTAAATGAGATGATAAAAAAGCTCTCAGGGTCAAAACATTTGTTTGGCAGCTCCTATCAGTCTCTTTATATAAACAGCTCAGTCAAAAACCAAACTGTATGTGTGATGAAGTGTCCATTCACATATTGCTGCCAAAGCAGAAATTGTAGATAAAAACTTCTCCAAGCACTACAGGACTGTGTGCTTCACACTGATATCTTCCCCCTATAGGTAATGTACTCACCACATATTAGGTGAAAGACAGCATAATGAATCCTGGATCTCTGCTTGTTTCCTCAAAAACTCTGGATGGATGTCAGCTGTAATGGGATCCTGGTGTGGAATCACTCTTGCTGCAATTTATCTCTCTGCAGTTGTAAAGAGGTGTTTCCTTGGAACATTGGTGCAGCACAACGGTCATGCAGGGAGAAAAAGGGAGACTAGATAGTGTAAAACCCTTTTATTGTTAGTAATAAACCCCTGCTGCCCACATATGCTTACACGCTTTAAAATCATAAAAGGCTTGTCACTCAAAACTAGGTATCAGCTCACGCAGGGAGGATGTTCACAAATCTCTATCCCCTGTTTTGTAAGTCCCGGGTAAATACCAGCATCGGTGCAAGAAAGCTTGTCGTGTAGACACGCCCTGACGCGTTTCGTGATTGGCTCACGTCTTCAGAGGGCGTGGCTACACGATACGACTGCTTCTTATTTATGGGAATGGACAGGTCTAATTGCCCGCCCCTCCCTATGTGTGATACGTCCCAACATAGTCAGCTCCGCCTCTGTTGGACTCATCACGAGCTGCCGTTGCCAATCCCGAGCGTCTCAGGATCGTCAGCAACAGCATGAGTCCCGGCCAATCTGCTCCATCTCCTCGTACCCTCGTCACTGGCTCGAACGGCCAATCGCGGGTAATCCAGATATTTGCATATGTCGATGCTTGGAAGGCTAGATCAGCTGGGACGTACAATTTGTTTATAGCAGATGGTAACCTCCGATGCTACAGCGGGTCCATACTTTAATACAGATCAGCCGGCACCATTGTACCATAAGCTAAAGCGGGAAAATGAACTAAAAATACATTAACAAAGGAAATTACTTCTAACGCCATTACATAGTGATGACTGACATCCCTTTGTACAAAATCTCAGTAATATGCATTAGCAGCCAAACTAATGTGCCATATACTGGCTTATATTGCTCAATTAAAAGTTTTACTTTGACAATAACAACATATACATTTAAAATCCAACATATATATTATAAAAAAGTCTCTATGTACCTTATATTTATTAAAACAATAAAATAAAATATTCATTAAAAATTGATTACTGTATTGTATAAATATACCTAATAGAAACCACATACTGATTAATTAACCTCCTCATGCATTATTGTGGAAGATAAGATTATATAGGGTGTCATTTTCTTAGCAGTGACACATATATATATTAATTATGTCCAAACTTATTTATAGACACCATTGGGCAAGTTTGGACATTTATTAAGTGATCTCAATGGCCTGTAAGGTCAAAAACATGACCAGTGTGATCAACTTAAATTTATTATGCACATCCTTTTTGTGTATGTGTGATATACACCTCAAAGTAATGAGAATATTAATCGAATATTAATCGAATATTCTATCACACAATCAGAAATAATAATATTTACAACAGAAGAGCTCCCCTTACTCCCCTAGTGGTCACTAATGAAACAATTGAGATCTACATCTATGTTGAGGCCATTGGGACTTAAAGTATTAGTCCAATATAGCCACTGAGTCTCACGTTTAGATATCTCACGGACCATATTAGCCCCCCTCCAGTTACGATCTATACGGTCTATACCCCAAAATTTCAATCCGATGGGATTTTTATCGTGTTTGTCCCTGAAATGGAGCGAGACGCTGTGATCTTTGTAACCAATGGTGATATTATAGATGTGCTCCGATACCCTCTTGGTTAAAGTTCTTTTTGTGCGCCCAATATACATTAGGCCACAAGGGCATTCTAGAGCATATACCACATGTGTGGTTTTGCATGTGATACATTCTTTAATCTCGAATTCTTTTCCATTTGCAGTAGATGTAAATCTGGTGAGTCCTCTCAGGTGTGTGGATACTTGTTGGCATGATTTACATCTCCTGCATGCTGTAAATCCTGCTCTGTCCCAAAACATCTTGATTTTTTTGGGTGGATCCAGTACCTTTTTTGCTATTTGGTCTCCAAAAGAAGACGTTCTTCTGTATATGAAGCGTGGATTTTCGGGCAATGACGATTTTAGTGTTCTGTCCATAGTCAGAATGTTCCAGTGTTTTCTGAATATAGCTTCTATTTCATGATATTGTTCATGATAGGTAGAAATAAAGCCCCATTCATGGGCTTGATTTGGTGCACGATCTTTTGGTTCCAACATATTTTGTTGTGTGGTCTGTCCCACCTCTTTCATCCAATTATCTAAATGCTCCAAATTGTATCCTTTTTCCACGAATCGTTGTTTAATAATGGAGGCTTGGGCCCAGTAGTCATCATCTTTAGTACAGTTACGCCTGATACGTGTAAATTGGCCCTTAGGTATGTTTTTGAGCCATAGTGGGTGGTGCCCGCTTTGTATTGGTATGTAGCTGTTCCTGTCTGTTTCCTTGAAATAAGCTTTGGTGTACAGTTGTCCAAGACCCTTGATCACTGTGACGTCAAGGAAATGGATTTGTAATTGATTCCAATTAAAATCTAATTTAATGCTGTTCTTATTACTATTCAGCCAGACTGAAAATGCTATAAGGGATTCCTCCGGGCCCTGCCATATCATAAACATATCATCTATGTAGCGTTGGTAAAAAATGAGCTCCTTTTTCTTGTTATTATAGATCCACTTATCCTCCCATTCACTCATGAATAGGTTGGCTAGACTTGGCGCAAACTTTGCGCCCATAGCTACACCAATCTTCTGGGTGTAGTACTGTCCCCCATACCAGAAATAGTTATGGGTAAGACAGTAGTCTAATGCCATTTTGAGGATTTTTTTCTGGATGAATGGTAGCTCCTCCCTCTTGCTTAGTGCCCAATTAAGAGCTAAGAGGGCATCATCGTGTTGGATGTTAGTGTATAATGCTGAAACGTCAGCAGTAACTAAAAACACTTCTGATCCTACAGGGAATGTAACTTCCTTAACTTTTTGGATAAAGCTGGTGGTATCTTTCAAGAAGGCTTTTGTGGTGACAACGCTACTTTGCATAAAGTGGTCTAAGTATTGACCAATCCTAAATCGTCATTGCCCGAAAATCCACGCTTCATATACAGAAGAACGTCTTCTTTTGGAGACCAAATAGCAAAAAAGGTACTGGATCCACCCAAAAAAATCAAGATGTTTTGGGACAGAGCAAGAGGGAGGAGCTACCATTCATCCAGAAAAAAATCCTCAAAATGGCATTAGACTACTGTCTTACCCATAACTATTTCTGGTATGGGGGACAGTACTACACCCAGAAGATTGGTGTAGCTATGGGCGCAAAGTTTGCGCCAAGTCTAGCCAACCTATTCATGAGTGAATGGGAGGATAAGTGGATCTATAATAACAAGAAAAAGGAGCTCATTTTTTACCAACGCTACATAGATGATATGTTTATGATATGGCAGGGCCCGGAGGAATCCCTTATAGCATTTTCAGTCTGGCTGAATAGTAATAAGAACAGCATTAAATTAGATTTTAATTGGAATCAATTACAAATCCATTTCCTTGACGTCACAGTGATCAAGGGTCTTGGACAACTGTACACCAAAGCTTATTTCAAGGAAACAGACAGGAACAGCTACATACCAATACAAAGCGGGCACCACCCACTATGGCTCAAAAACATACCTAAGGGCCAATTTACACGTATCAGGCGTAACTGTACTAAAGATGATGACTACTGGGCCCAAGCCTCCATTATTAAACAACGATTCGTGGAAAAAGGATACAATTTGGAGCATTTAGATAATTGGATGAAAGAGGTGGGACAGACCACACAACAAAATATGTTGGAACCAAAAGATCGTGCACCAAATCAAGCCCATGAATGGGGCTTTATTTCTACCTATCATGAACAATATCATGAAATAGAAGCTATATTCAGAAAACACTGGAACATTCTGACTATGGACAGAACACTAAAATCGTCATTGCCCGAAAATCCACGCTTCATATACAGAAGAACGTCTTCTTTTGGAGACCAAATAGCAAAAAAGGTACTGGATCCACCCAAAAAAATCAAGATGTTTTGGGACAGAGCAGGATTTACAGCATGCAGGAGATGTAAATCATGCCAACAAGTATCCACACACCTGAGAGGACTCACCAGATTTACATCCACTGCAAATGGAAAAGAATTCGAGATTAAAGAATGTATCACATGCAAAACCACACATGTGGTATATGCTCTAGAATGCCCTTGTGGCCTAATGTATATTGGGCGCACAAAAAGAACTTTAACCAAGAGGGTATCGGAGCACATCTATAATATCACCATTGGTTACAAAGATCACAGCGTCTCGCTCCATTTCAGGGACAAACACGATAAAAATCCCATCGGATTGAAATTTTGGGGTATAGACCGTATAGATCGTAACTGGAGGGGGGCTAATATGGTCCGTGAGATATCTAAACGTGAGACTCAGTGGCTATATTGGACTAATACTTTAAGTCCCAATGGCCTCAACATAGATGTAGATCTCAATTGTTTCATTAGTGACCACTAGGGGAGTAAGGGGAGCTCTTCTGTTGTAAATATTATTATTTCTGATTGTGTGATAGAATATTCGATTAATATTCTCATTACTTTGAGGTGTATATCACACATACACAAAAAGGATGTGCATAATAAATTTAAGTTGATCACACTGGTCATGTTTTTGACCTTACAGGCCATTGAGATCACTTAATAAATGTCCAAACTTGCCCAATGGTGTCTATAAATAAGTTTGGACATAATTAATATATATATGTGTCACTGCTAAGAAAATGACACCCTATATAATTTTATCTTCCACAATAATGCATGAGGAGGTTAATTAATCAGTATGTGGTTTCTATTAGGTATATTTATACAATACAGTAATCAATTTTTAATGAATATTTTATTTTATTGTTTTAATAAATATAAGGTACATAGAGACTTTTTTATAATATATATGTTGGATTTTAAATGTATATGTTGTTATTGTCAAAGTAAAACTTTTAATTGAGCAATATAAGCCAGTATATGGCACATTAGTTTGGCTGCTAATGCATATTACTGAGATTTTGTACAAAGGGATGTCAGTCATCACTATGTAATGGCGTTAGAAGTAATTTCCTTTGTTAATGTATTTTTAGTTCATTTTCCCGCTTTAGCTTATGGTACAATGGTGCCGGCTGATCTGTATTAAAGTATGGACCCGCTGTAGCATCGGAGGTTACCATCTGCTATAAACAAATTGTACGTCCCAGCTGATCTAGCCTTCCAAGCATCGACATATGCAAATATCTGGATTACCCGCGATTGGCCGTTCGAGCCAGTGACGAGGGTACGAGGAGATGGAGCAGATTGGCCGGGACTCATGCTGTTGCTGACGATCCTGAGACGCTCGGGATTGGCAACGGCAGCTTGTGATGAGTCCAACAGAGGCGGAGCTGACTATGTTGGGACGTATCACACATAGGGAGGGGCGGGCAATTAGACCTGTCCATTCCCATAAATAAGAAGCAGTCGTATCGTGTAGCCACGCCCTCTGAAGACGTGAGCCAATCACGAAACGCGTCAGGGCGTGTCTACACGACAAGCTTTCTTGCACCGATGCTGGTATTTACCCGGGACTTACAAAACAGGGGATAGAGATTTGTGAACATCCTCCCTGCGTGAGCTGATACCTAGTTTTGAGTGACAAGCCTTTTATGATTTTAAAGCGTGTAAGCATATGTGGGCAGCAGGGGTTTATTACTAACAATAAAAGGGTTTTACACTATCTAGTCTCCCTTTTTCTCCCTGCATGACCGTTGTGCTGCACCAATGTTCCAAGGAAACACCTCTTTACAACTGCAGAGAGATAAATTGCAGCAAGAGTGATTCCACACCAGGATCCCATTACAGCTGACATCCATCCAGAGTTTTTGAGGAAACAAGCAGAGATCCAGGATTCATTATGCTGTCTTTCACCTAATATGTGGTGAGTACATTACCTATAGGGGGAAGATATCAGTGTGAAGCACACAGTCCTGTAGTGCTTGGAGAAGTTTTTATCTACAATTTCTGCTTTGGCAGCAATATGTGAATGGACACTTCATCACACATACAGTTTGGTTTTTGACTGAGCTGTTTATATAAAGAGACTGATAGGAGCTGCCAAACAAATGTTTTGACCCTGAGAGCTTTTTTATCATCTCATTTAAGGTTATGAGATTCTTTTGAACTCATAAGTCACGCCAGTGACTTGAAAGCGCTGTTAATGTTTTATTAAGTTTTTACCTCTGATAACACATTTTTTTAATGATCCTATATCCACAGGATATTATATACGCCATCCATTTTCCCCCATATATTCCGATATGTCTCCAATAAGTCATCAACTGTATGAATTGTTTCTTCTATGTATTCCACCCTTGTAGCCCACACCTTCATATTCAGGGCTTCTTGATTTCTCCATTGACTCAAGATCAGGCTTTTAGCTGCGTTTAAGGGGCATGGGACCAAGGTATTCTTATATTGGGAAACTGTTTTCCTCGTATCATGGAATAAACATTCCCAGGGGTCGGGTCATTCTAGATCCGTTCTGTTATTTGATAGATCACTTATACGATTCCCTCCCAATAAGGTTGTATCTTTATGCATTCTCACCACAGATGCACAAAGGTCCCCAGGGTATTGCAGACTCTCCAACAAGTTGGAGGTCTGTCTGCCCTGAGCCTATGTGCCCTCTGAATGGTCACGTACCAGCTTTCCAATAACTTATAACACATTTCCACTGTCCTAGCATCACTAGAGGAGAAACAAGCTATTCAAAGATTTTTTTCCTATGTTACTCTTAAGTGAGCCCATTTCCTCTTCCCATGTCCCCAAATAGGGTGGGAATTCGGATTCTACTTCCTTAATCAGAATTTTATATATTTTAGATATACTTTGGTTTAAGCTAAAAGGGGAGCAGAATAAATTTCTCTATTATCACGAGTCCTTTCCCCTCCGCAATGGTTGTGGTAGTGATTGTGCAAAGGCTTGTTTCCCTATGTATGTGTAATTTCAGTGTACATTTATATTCTTTTCCCTTTTCATCACATCTTGCAATAATATATCCTCTTTTTTTTAGCCCATCTAGTGAAATACACGTTCTTATTTCCCTGGTTTAAAAGTAATGTGTGCCTAGTATAGACATTAAGGGTATAATCTAGGGCTGCAACCAACGATTATTTTTATAATCGATTCGTTGGCCGATTATAGATTCGATTAATCGACTAATCGGATAATCAAAAAAAAAAAAAAAAGAAGTGTGGTGTACAATTTAGTTAATATGTAAATGAAAAGAAAAGGCAATTTATTCTTAAATATCCATATGCAGTGGTAAATATAAATAACCAACTACAGTAATTGTAATGCCTTCTATTACCTCCACTTTCTCTGGGTTCAGATGCTGATCTTCCTTGCACAGAGTCTTTAAAGTTTTATTTTTTTAAAACAAACTTGTTATACTTACCTGCTCTGTGTAATGGTTTTGTACAGAGCAGCCCAGATCCTCCACTTCTGGGGTCCCTCACCGATGCTTCTGGCTCCTCCCGCCTTCAGAGTGCCTCAATAGCAAGCTGCAAAGTATAGTATAGAGCGCCCGCTATAGCAAGGTTTAAAAAAAAAAAAAAACTTCTGCCTTTAGAACCACTCACTTCCTGCCCTGGACTACATGTCCCATGATGCATTGCTCCTCACACTTGCACATTGACCAATTCTCAGGCACTTAGTGACATGTATGGATGGTGTACTGAGCTGTATGTGTGCTGCACTGTATTTCCCGATATGTAAACAAATAATGTATTCTATATGCAGGCCAACTAATCAACTGGCCGATTAATCGATAATGAAAATGATTGTCAACTATTTTCATAATCGATTAGTTGTTTCAGCCCTAGTATAATCTCCCCAATCCATCGCATATCTTTAAAGTATTCCTAGTTAGTGGGTTTGTGCTAGTGCCTAAATATCAGTATTGCCGTGGTATCCAGACCATCTTACCTAAAATCAACTGTAGCGCTACCCCCGGAGGAGCCGCTTAATGTATGTTTGGTTCTGTACATTGCCTCTTAACCCCAAGAACACAGTCTCAACCCCTCTGGCACACCTACTTTGAAATAGTGCGAAACACAGCAAAAGAAAGGAAACGATGATAAACCATGAAGTATATTTACCGACCCTGGGTTCCGTCACGTCACAAGCTGCGGTAGTAAATAGACGCACACAAGATCACTGAAGCAAAATCAGATATATTTATTGAGATGGGGAAAAAAACACCGAAAATTGCATAAGTAACTCAGATTTAGATTAACAATGAATATGCTCCCATGTATTATGCATAACTCATAGTAAACACACTACAGAGGCCTATGTGAACAGGTGAGCAAAGGAACACCTGGCACCATTTCTCACGTGTCAGATCTCTCCCCTCTGCCTCCTCAGCACACAGACCAGCAAACTGAAATGTCAACACCACAACTCAAATAATATCTTATATGGTGGCTCCCTGTAACAGTTCATTGCAAAGGTGCGGTGGGCAGAGGATGTTGTGCACATATAAAAAATGTTAAAGCTGTAAAAAATGTTAAAGCGTCGCCTATGTACATTTTTAAGTACCGAAGTTTGGCGCCATTCCATGAGTGTGCGCAATTTTAAAACGTGACATGTTAGGTATCTATTTACTCGGCGTAACATCATCTTTCACATTATACAAAAAAATTGGGCTAAATTTACAGTTTTGTTTTTTTAATTCATAAAACGGTATATATATATATATATTTTATATTTATTAATATATATATTAATGTTTGGGGGTTCAGATTAATTTTCTAGCCAAAAAATTATGACTTTTACATGAAGGAGAGAAGTGCCAAAATAAGCCCGGTTGTAAAGTGGTTAAGGCCCGCTTCTACTTCTATCATCATCTCCAGAGTATGCATCGCGCTCATTTCACATATCCATTCTCCAGTTCAGAGCATCCCAGTTTTTCTTCCAGTTCCGGGCTATAATTGTGCGCGCTGCTACATACATGTGTCTTAGAATTCCCCTCTTTATAGTTTTTATGGACCCAGGAATCAGATGAGAAGCCAATACATCTGGTTGACTAATAATCCCTGTAATTTGATGACGTATATTGTAAATCTTCGTCCAGAATGTCAACGCTTCTGGGCAGCAATACCATATGAGACATTGTACCTTTTGCATTATGACATCTCCAGCATGTCTCGTCATTTTCACTATTAATTTTATGCATATCTACTCGGCATCTATACCATCTTGTTAAAATTCTGTAATTTCTTTCCCAAGATCTACTGTATATTGATAGCTTATGTGCCATTAGGTAAACCCTTTCCCAATCCGACCTGGGAATTATCCTTCCCAATTCTTCCTCCCATCTATTTATACATGTTCGTTCTTCTAGCCGTAATGAGGTGGAACCGAAAACCTCTAACCTCCGGATGTTTTTTGGGAGGAGGTATTGGTATATTACAGATAATACATGTGTTGGTCTTTCCTCCTGTATTAATAACTGCTCTAAGTCCGTAACTGGTCTATCTAATATCCCATTTTTTATTAGTGATTGAGTATATGTTCGAAGTTGTTGATATTGTAGCCACATGTTCCTGTATTCCAAACCAAGGGAGTCTATCGGGGGAATTTTGCCTTCAATCAGGATCTGGACCACTCTTGTATCCTCATTTCAATATCATTTTAGAAAGGTCAGGGCATTCAATGCTGGTGGAAACTCATGGTTTCCAAACAGAGGTGTCATTGGCCCAATCTGTGTGGACCACCTCTCATTTTTTAACATTGCGTCCCATGCCTTTAGTGTGGAGGATACCAACATCGGCATCTCTCTCATGGAGGGTCGTAAAATTAAGATTTATCCATAGTAGCATTTCAGCGATATCCTCCTCTAGTTTCACCCATTGGTTTTTGCACTATGAAACCAGTCTACTATTCTCCCCATGAATACGCCCGTAGATATAGTGGGAAGTCTGGGAGTGCTAGACCTCCAATTTTGGCCCTAACCAGTATATTTCTTCTGATTCAAAGCGTTTTATGAGCCCATATAAAATGCCCCCATCGTTCTTCGGAGAACCGTTCTATCGTATTTTTGAAGTGTCTTAATTATTTTTTGTATTATTGGTAGACAATTATTTTATTGAAGTTTCATTAAGTCCTTGGGAATATACCTTCCCAAGTACTTAACAGCTACCGTCTACCATTTAAAAGGATTTTTTTTTTTTTTTTTTTTTTTTAAGTTGTCAATATCTATACTTAGGAGTGTAATGTTTAAGGCTTCTGTCTTGTCATAGTTTACTTTAACTGTTTCTGTAAGATAATCAACTTTAAAAACTCTTGGATTAAGTTTGGTATGGATATTGTTGGATTTGTTATATAAAGCAGCAGATCTGCATATAGACATTTTGTATTCTATTCCTTTAACTTTTATCCCCTGTATGTCTATATTTATAGCTGTAATCAAATGCTCCATCACTAGTACATAGTGGGGATAGGGGACATCCCTGTCATGTTCCGTTCAATATTTTCACCAATTCTGAGAGGTTTCCATTTGTTCGAATTCTAGCTGTTGGATTTTGATATAGGGCCATTATTTCCCCCCTGGGCAATGGTCCCACTGATCTAGGATTTCTTCAATAAAACTCCATCCCACCTTGTCAAATGCTTTGTAGACAGGGTGGGATGGAGTTCCACTGGGCATATTCCACTAATGTCAAAGTCTTCAATGTATTGTCTCTTGCCTCTCTCCTCTTTACAAACCCTACTTGATCCATATGAACATATGTTGGCAAAATTGGAGCAAGTCTATTAGCAAGTCTATTAGCTATGATCTTTTAGCAGGGAAGATATTACTCTTTTTTTTAATCTAGGACCATGCTTTAAAAATACATATTTTAAACGCCTCCCATTGAATCTGTTCTGAGGTAGTATCTCTTGTATGATCTAGTACAAAGTTGTTAATTTAATTTCTGCTATACAGACCTCATCTTTTAACAAATTGTCATTCAATCTTCATGACCAGCTAGATATAGCCCCATTTGGTATAGCCATCTCCAAGAATATTGAAGCATGGTCCGAACAAATAAAAGCTCCCTATATCATCTGAAGATATCGCTTCCATTCCTATTTGGTTTACAGTGGGGATCAAAAGTTTGGGCACCCCAGGTAAAAAAAATTGTATTAATGTGCATAACGAAGCCAAGGAAAGATGGAAAAATCTCCAAAAGGCATCAAATTACAGATTAGACATTCTTATAATATGTCAAAAAAAAAGTTAGATTTTATTTCCATCATTTACACTTTCAAAATTACAGAAAACAAAAAAATGGTGTCTGCAAAAGTTTGGGCACCCTGCAGAATTTATAGCATGCACTGCCCCCTTTGCAAAGCTGAGACCTGCCAGTGTCATGGATTGTTCTCAATCATTGTCTGGGAAGACCAGGTGATGTCAATCTCAAAGGTTTTAAATGCCCAGACTCATCTGACCTTGCCCCAACAATCAGCACCATGGGTTCTTCTAAGCAGTTGTCTAGAAAACTGAAACTGAAAATAGTTGACGCTCACAAAGCTGGAGAAGGCTAAAAGAAGATAATTGAAATGGGGGGTAACTAGATGCGCTAACCACACTATTGGATACTAAATTACAGATGGACTACAGCAGCAGCCACAACGATTGGGTGTTCACACACTTAAAACAGTAATTAAAGGTAATGTGTTGGGGTACTCGCTAATTAAGAATATTAATAATTAGTAAAAAAATCTAAAATCCCAGAATGAAAAAATCCCATGCAATTTCCGTGCACTAAGTGCATGACAAATTACAACATCAAAAATGTGCAGCACTAAGGTGCATGATAGGTAATAAGTGCTAATCAGGTGCACCTATACATTGAAAATAAATTCAAGCAAATGGCACTGAATGTGCAAAATTTGTCCAATGTAAACAATAAAAATAATATATACCGTATTTTTCGCTCTATAAGATGCACCTGACCATAAGACGCACCTAGGTTTTAGAAGAGGAAAACAAAAAAAATATTCTTAACCAAATGGTGTACTAAAATATTTACCAGTGCCCATGAAATGCAGCCTGACCATTGCCATTAATGCAGCCTGACCATTGCCATTGGCACTGTGTAGCGCTCCTCTTACCTTAACTATGGATACTGTAGCTGTGGCTGGCTCCCGCGTCCTCTGTGGCTGGCTTGCTTCCATGTCCTCTTTGGCTGGCAGGCTCCCGCATCCTCTGTGGCTGGCAGGCTCCCGCATCCTCTGTGGCTGGCAGGCTCCCGCATCCTCTGTGGCTGGCAGGCTCCCGCATCCTCTGTGGCTGGCAGGCTCCCGCATCCTCTGTGGCTGGCAGGCTGGCTCCCGTGTCCTCTGTGGCTGGCTCCTGTGACTGGCTAGCACCCTGGCCCTGCTGTGGATGGGTCACAGTGGCTGGCTGGCTGCTGTGTGTGGCTGGCTGTTTTCCTGGTGTGGGTGAGTCACCCTGTGTGGATGGCTGGCACCCTGGCTCTGCTGTGGGTGGGTCACTGTAGGTGGCTGGCTGGCACCCTGCTGCGGGTGGCTGGCCTGGCTCCCTGCTGTGGGTCAGTGGGTGGGTGGCTGGCATGGTGCAACCTGCTGTAGGTGGCTAGTCTGGCTCCCTGCTGTAGGTCAGTGGGTAGCTGGCATGGTGCACCCTGCTGTGGGTGGCTGGTTGGCATGGTACACTCTGCTGCGGGTGGCTGGCCTGGCTCCCTACTCTGAGTCTGAGTGGGTGGCTGGCACGATGCACCCTGCTGTGGCTGACAGAGAGGGGGCGCTGATAGAGAAAGGTGGGCTGACTGACAAAGGGGGAGGGGGGCTGACAGAGGTGGGGTGGCTGACAGAGAGGGGGGAGGTGCTGACAGAGGGAGGGATGCACTAACAGAGGGGGGCTGACAGAGAGAGGTGGGCTGACTGACAGAGGAAGGGGGCTCCGACAGAGAAGGGGCGCTGACAGACAGAGAGAGAGAAGGTGCTGACAGAGAGGGGTGGCCTGACTGACAGAAGGGGAGGGGGCTCTGACAGAGAGGGGGCGCTGACAGAGAGGGAGGGGGTGTTGACAGAGAGGGGTGGGCTGATAGAGAGGGGGGCTGATAGAGATAAGTGGGCTGACTGACAGAGGGGGATGGGGGCTGACAGAGGGGTGGACTGATAGAGAGGGGAGGTGGGCTGACAGAGTGATCAGAGGGAGACCTCAAGAGACACACAGCGCGCCAGGCAGAGAGGCGGGACTCACACATGCAGCTGGTCCGGTCGTCAAATCTGACGGAACACCACGATCCCTCACAGACCAGCTCTCCTGCGGCCAATCGCAAATTACATCAAATCGGCCAATCACAAGGCGCTCGTCGACCATCGCCAAGCATGGCTCGCAGCGGAACATTTCCAACAGCACAGGTGTTCTGTAGCTTCCGGTCAGTCCGCTCCTGCAATTTCCACTACACGGAGAGGCCGTGGGAGAACGGGTGGGGGGCTCGGCAACTTTCTCATGTAAGGGAAAAAACAGCACCGAGTGGGTTGCTGGCAGTGGTGGGGGGCGTTTTGGGGGACGGCAGTGACAGGAGGCGTTGCCAGCGTCGACGGGGGGGGGGTGCCTAATGTACATTTGCTCTATAAGACAGAGATTTTCCCCCATATTTTTAAGGGGAAAAAGTGCGTCTTATAGTCCGAAAAATACGGTATATATATCTTCATGCAATTGTGCAAAAACGCATTAAAAGGTGCAAAATTCCAAAATTCCGGATCAAAAATCCAAAAAAATTAATTAGGTGCTAATCAGGTGCATCCATACATTGAAAATAAATTCAGCAAACGGCACTGGTTGTGCAAAATGAGTCCAATGTAAACAATAAAAATAAATGTCTTCATGCAATTGTGCAAAAACGCATTAAAAGTGCAAAATTCCAAAATTCCAGATCAAAATTCCAAACATGCAAAGAGATGTAAAAAGTAAAGTCCACAACGTTTTCCAAATGTGCAGTGCTCAGAACTAGCTCAGAAAGTGCTTCACTCCCCACGTGCCCAGTCTCACCAGCCTCTTACCTCTAAGAGGCTTAACCACTTGCCCACCGCAGTACGAAAATATACGTCCTCGACTTTGTGCGGCGATATCTGAATGATGCCTGCAGCTACAGGCA
The DNA here is from genome assembly GCF_905171775.1 of Rana temporaria. NCBI lineage: Eukaryota > Metazoa > Chordata > Amphibia > Anura > Ranidae > Rana > Rana temporaria. Next base: position 98,658,096 of record NC_053494.1, on the reverse strand, counting down.
TCATTCAGATATCACCGTCTTCAGCCGGCGATTCTGTGCACAATAAGAATGATCAAAGCGGCAGTTCTGCCGCTTGATCATTCTTATAGGCATGATTGCCATCCGGTGCTTCTCCGGGCTCTCCCGTGCCATCGGGGGCCCGGAGAGCGAATCGGCCGGCGATCGCTGAAGAACCATAGAGATGACTGGTGACCAGATGGTCACAGTCATCTCTATGACCGTCGTAGGCCCGGGCGCGACGTTATGACGTCACGCCCGGTACCCGCAAGTAAACAAAGCCACAATCGCGGCTGTCGGTGTGAGATCGGTGAATGTTTTTTCACCGATTTCAGGCTTGTAAGCCTGGAGGAGAGATGTGGGGTCTTATTGACCCCACATCTCTCCATAAAGAGGACCTGTCACTGTGATTCCTATTACTGTAAGTGTAAAAATAAAGAAATGAAGCAAAATAAAAATTAACACATTTTTTTTTTAAACGCCCCTATCCCCGGTAGCTCGCGTGCAGAATGAACACGCATGCAAGTCCCGCCCACATATGTAAACGCCGTTCAAACCCCACATATGAGGTATCATCGCGTGCGTTAGAGCGTGTGCAACAATTCTAGCACTAGACCTCCTCTGTTACTCGAAAATAGTAACCTGTAAAAAAAAATTAAAGCGTTGCCTATGGAGATTTTGAAGTACCGAAGTTTGGCGCCATTCCATGAGTGTGCGCAATTTTAAAGCGTGACATGTTAAGTATCAATTTACTCGGCGTAACATCTTTCACATTATACAAAAAAATTGGGCTAACTTTACTGTTTTGTTATTTTTTAATTCATGAAACCGTTTTTTTCCCAAAAAAAGGGGTTTGAAAAATTATTGCGCAAATACCGTGCGAGAAAAAAAAGTTGCAATGCCTGCCATTTTATTCCCTAGGATGTCTGCTAAAAAAAAAAAAAAAAAAAATAAATAAATAAATAAATAAATAAATAAATAAATAAATAAATTATATATATATATATATATATATATATATATATATATATATATATATATATATATATATATATATATATATATATATATATATATATATAATGTTTGGGGGTTCTGATTAATTTTCTAGCAAAAAAATTGTGATTTTTACATGAAGGAGAGAAGTGCCAAAATAGGCCTGGTGGTCAAGTGGTTAAAGTAAGCCTTATGTGAAATCCAAATGGCAGCTCCTCTTTCCTTCCAACTGCAGCAGCGTTTGCAGATCACCTTCACTTCACAAAGGCAGCGCTTAGCCAGTGTACAAGCCCCTTCATTTGAATCAATGACTCCCCATAAGGCACATATGGAAGGAATAACGCTCACAATAGTGTAAAAACTTCAGCATAATTTTAATATAAACATAGTATACACTCAAATTTCAGTTAAGGCTCTCAAACATTAGACATCAAAACACAGTAGTTTCTCCACTACCGGCCGAGAGCGGAGACGACGTCACCAACAGCTCACTTCCCTCACGCGCATCGTGGCTGTGCACGCCACTTCATCATAGGGTATAAGAAGATAGCAAAGCGTTGTCAGATGTCAATATCCTCTGTTCGGAACGTAATTAAGAAATGGCAGTCATCAGGAACAGTGGAAGTTAAAGCAAGATCTGGAAGACCAAGAAAAATATCAGACAGAACAGCTCGCAGGATTGTGAGAAAAGCAATTCAAAACACACGTTTGACTGCACGATCCCTCCAGAATGATCTGGCAGACACTGGAGTTGTGGTACACTATTCAACTATAAAGAGATACTTGTACAAATATGGTCTTCATGGAAGAGTCATCTGAATAAAACCTCTTCTACGTCCTCACCACAAAAATCAGCGTTTGAACTTTGCAAATGAACATATAGACAAGCCTGATGCATTTTGGAAACAAGTTCTGTGGACCGATGAGGTTAAAATATTAAAATAGAACTTTTTGCCCGGAATGAGCAAAGGTACGTTTGGAGAAGAAAGGACACAGAATTTAATGAAAAGAACCTCTGTCCAACTGTTAAGCATGGGGGTGAATCAATCATGCTTGGGGGTTGTATTGCAGCCAGTGGTACAGGGAACATTTCACGAGTAGAAGGAAAAATGGTTTCAATAAAATGTCATCAAATTTTGGATGGTAGCTTGATGCCATCTGTGAAAAAGCTGAAGTTAAAGAGAGGATGGCTTCTACAAATGGATAATGATCCATTCGGTGCGAGCGACGTGCTGAGGTCATCCCCCTCATCGCTGTACTCTCAACACGAGCGGCTTTTACCTGCAAACATCCAGCCGGCGTTACAGGCTGAAATGTTCTTTTTTATCTGCTGAAATGTGAGTTGTATTCTTACTTGCTGTCGTTTTTAATAAAATATCTCTGGTTTTATGCTATGTGGAGCATTTTGTCTTCCATATACCCATGCTAATTGAGCCCTATGTGAAGTCATACCCTGCTGTGGACACAACATTTCCAGTCCCTTGGTGCAGACATAACATCTAGCCCCTACTGTGGAGTGAAATGCTGGGTTTGGTCCATTAGGACCTTTTCATCTGGTAAGCAGATTTGGATACGGTGGCGGATTCACACGTGGTGGCTGGGATCCCTTATCAGTGACATAATCAAATAAAGGTAAATTGGTGCATTTTAATAAAACCTCATTTTGAAATCCTAGTACGGAAAGTAAAAGGAAAATGCTGGCGATATCCAAAATGTGTGTGTAAATAGCAATGCGAATAAGTGAAAACAGATGAATTAAATTGCTTGAGCAGCTGCGATAAAAACGCAGTTCCAAGTGATCCAAAAAAAACCTTTGGAGTGGATATCACTAGCCTTTGTAGCACAAGGATTTTATTAACCACTTAAGGCCCGCCTCCTGCACATATACGTCGGCAGAATGCCACGGCTGGGCACATCCACATACAGGTACATCCTGTACTAGTACCCAGTCGCGGGCGCACCGCGGGACTCGCGGACCCAATCGCCGCTGGAGTCCCGCGATCGGTCCCCCGGAGCTGAAGAACGGGGAGAGCCGTGTTTACATCGATCGTGTCATCCCTTTTATAGGGGGACACAATCGATGACATCACACCTACAGCCACACCCCCCTACAGTTGTAAACACACTTCAGGGAACACATAACCCCAACAGTGCCCCCTGTGGTTAACTCCCAAACTGCAACTGTCATTTTCACAACAATGCATTTTTTGCTGTGAAAATTACAATGGTCCCAAAAATGTGTCAAAATTGTCCGAAGTGTCCGTCATAATGTCGCAGTCATGAAAAAAAAAAAAAAAGAAAAGCCATTAGTAGTAAAAAAAATAAAAAATATTAATAAAAATGCAATAAAACTATCCCCTATTTTGTAAACACTATAAATTTTGCGCAAACCAATCGATAAACGCTTATTGCCAAAAATAGGTAGAAGAATACGTATCGGCCTAAACTGAGGAAATTTTTTTTTTTATATATTTTTGGGGGATATTTATTATAGCAAAAAGTAAAAAATATTGCATTTTTTTTCAAAATTGTCGCTCTATTTTTGTTTATAGCGCAAAAAATAAAAACTGCAGAGGTGATCAAATACCACCAAAAGAAAGCTCTATTTGTGGGAAAAAAAGGACGCCAATTTTGTTTGGGAGCCACGTCGCACGACCGCGCAATTGTCAGTTAAAGCGACGCAGTGCCGAAACGCAAAAAGGGGCCTGGTCTTTTACCTGCATTTTGGTCCAGGTCTTAAGTGGTTAAGGTGCACTATTTTTTTTATATATATATTTATATTTATTATATATATATATATATATATATATATATATATATATATATATATATATATATATATATATATATATATATTTTTTTTTTTTTTTTTTCGGATCACTTGGAACTGCATTTTTATCGCAGCTGCTCAAGCAATTTAATTAATCTATTTTCACTTAATCGCATTGCCATTTACACACACATTTTGGATATCACCAGCATTTCTTTACTTTCAGTACTAGGATTTCAAAATTAGGTTTTATTAAAATGCACCAACTTACTTGTATTTGATTATATGTCACTGCGTTTTTCACTATTAAGTACAGGCGCCTGTAACACTGTTTACCACATCAGCACTGCACTTTAAAAGCTAGCGCCATTCCTACTTCCATCCTCTCTCAAATCATTATCTCACCTAGGTGAAATAAATCAGGTAGGGGCAGCTGCTTAAAATTAAATAAGGGCGTAAAAACTCTATACTCACAGGCAATATTTGGTCCTATTGCGCGGATTCATTTTTCACTTTCATAATATATAATATGCCCGCATATATTTGGGATTAAGGAAATATCAGTATATGCAGGAATTATGAAAAAGAAAAAGTGAATAAAAAAAATCAAATAAAAAAGAAATTTAAAATTTAAAATTATAAGAATCTATAAGCCACCAATCAATTGACAATTATCAAGAAACCATTTAGATGAGGAAAATGATTGTTGGTATGAATTTTTTTTTTATATAGCATATCAAGCGCAATTGTCGCCCCCTGACAAAGCGATATAGAGCAGAATAATGGCAAAATATGAAATAAATAAAATATATTGGCAAGTAGCGGCAGCTAACAGCAGGCCACGGCAACCATAAAGAACCGTTGGATAAAGAAATATCAAGGTTATTAAAGCGGTGGTTCACCCTCAGTGACACGATTTTACCATCGAGACAGGCATTGTAGCGCGAGCTACAGTATGCCTGTCCCGATTTTTTTACCCCCGTACTCACTGTGTACTCGTACATTATAGATTTGGGCTCCCGCGGGGAATGGGCGTGCCTATGGAGAGGGAGGATGATTGACGGCCGGCCCTGGCACGTCACTCTCCCCGAAGAACGGCCGGAGTAGGTCTCGGCTCTTCACAGGCGCCGTGAAGAGCCAAGCCTATTTCGGCTATTTCCGGAGAAGCGTGACGCGCCAGAGCTGGCCGTCAATCATCCTCCGTCTCCATAGGCACGCCCATTCCCCGAGGGGAGTCGGTATCTTCGATGTACGAGTACACGGTGAGTACGGGGATAAAAAAATCGGGACAGGCATACTGTAGCTCACGCTACAATGCCTGATTTTAATGGTAGAAGAAATTTTTTTTTTTTTTTTTGGGTTTATAGGGTGAACACCCGCTTTAAATATATAGGAGGCGGCTCAGTTACTTTGCAGGTTTCAGTGGCTATCAGCAAGTTGCATCAGTCAACGGGCAACAGGAGCCATCAAAGGCAATTATCAGAATTCATCAGCAAGTGGTAGCAGTTGTCAACAGTTCTCAGCAATTAGCAACAGTTGTCAAACCTTTTTATTCTCTGGGGTACATAAATGCAATTTAGATGGATAAAAAGCTCCCTAATGCTCTCAATGCTATTTTAATATTCAATTAACAGTTCCTTTCTAATAGAACAGGTAGGTAGATTGTTTGCGCATTAATAAGTTCCTACCGCATTCCAGTCGCTATCTCCTCTTGAATGGGGCGCAGCCCCTTGGCATTCAATAGTTTGTATGGAGATCAGTGTCCAGATCCCAGTCTATACTACCTCCAAGCTAAAACTGATCCTGGCTCCAGCCGTGTTGGTGGCTTCTTCCGTTCCGTAGCCCGGTGGGGCTGAAGGATCTATATCCTCCCCACAGAGAGCCCAGTTCAGCCCGCAGCCCCAGGGTCTCTACCTTGGAGTCCTAGTCAGAGCATCCAGCAGGATGGGTCCCAGGATCTCAGCAGCCGTCAAAGCAATAGGACAGTCGGCATCAGGCGCAGCAAACAGTCACTCTAAATAAGGGCTAGATGTTAGGGTGCAGAGGTGCAAGAGTGGAAGCCATGGGCGATCATGCTTCGGATCAGGCCTCTTGCATGGCTCACTCCCACCTCCGGCATTGGTGGGAACCTTCGGGTGGAGATGGGCTCCTGGCGTCCAGCGTTAGTGTGAGCCACTACATGTCAGAGCTCCTCCCCTTCCGCGATTTCATTTCCGACAGAGGATCTGAAAGTTTGTTTATTTTTTGGACTAAAAATTGTAATTGTTGATTACTTAGCTAGGTTTTTTTTTGTTTTTTTACATATTTTGATTTTTGTCGCGAGACAAATGTTTTCTCGATTCTGATTGCTAGTTTACATGCCCAAATTCTTCTGTGTCGTTCTTTGGTTCCGATCATGCAAATTAGTATTTGACATGTGACAATTTCTGTACCGACTATCCAAAAAGCAGACGTTCTGTTGACGCAAGACAAAAAATTATAGTCTGCACATCAGGATTTTTTCCAGACGTAAAGTCTGAATCGACTGTCAAAAGGACTACACCAACCGTAAGAGGGGGAACTCAACGCCAAATTTTTTTTTCCCCCCATTTTAAAATAACGGACTTGGACATACTGGTAACTCTTTCTAGGAGTCTTCCAGGACAGCCTCTGGAGATGTATGGCTCCTCCCTCTGGGACAGGAAACACATGTACCCAATGCATAAAAGGCGGTCCTCCAGGCCTCCTCTTCAGTTTAACCAAGAATTCCTGGAAGGCTCTGAAAAGATATAACACACTAACACAACGTCAGTACACACCCCCAACTCCAGTTAATAATTTCAATACCGGGTGGGAAACCAGGCTGTCCTGAAAGACTCCTAGAAAAAGAGTTACCTGTAAGTCTAACTCCGGTTTTCCCCTTTTGTCTTCCAGGACAGCTTCTGAGATAAGCAAGGAACTTTGTCAGGGCAGGATCACTGCCTGGAGGACCTTTCGTCCAAAAGTCTGTTCCTTTTCAGATAGTAGATCCAGACGATAATGTTTGGTAAATGTAGAGTAACTGGACCATGTTTGCTGCCTTGCAGATCTCCTCCAGCGAGGCGCCAGCCCTCTCTGCCCATAAACTAGAGACTGCCCTAGTCGAGTGTGCCTTAACTAATGGAGCCTGCACACCTTCCAACATAAGTTTCTACAATTGCCATTTTAATCAATCTGGCAATGGAAGATTTCCTAAAGCTACTGGTGACTTCTAAGTAAACTAAAAGGCATCTCCTAACATCTAATAGATTCAGCGATGCTTCCTCTACTTCCGAGGTAGAACAAAAAGTTGGGGAGGACAATACCCTGCGTCCTATGAAAAGTAGATGCTACCTTGGGATGAAAACTGGGGTCTGTCTTGAGTATGACCCTGTCTTCTAAAACCAACAAAAAGGGCTCCCTAAATTAACGAAAAGAGAGTCAGTTTTTCTGAATCCACTGGTTACGTCTAAGTAAACTAAAAGGCATCTTCTGACATCTAACAAGTCCAGCGATGCTACCTCTGTATCCGAGGTGGAACAACAAGTTGGTAGGACAATGTCCTGCATCCTGTGAAAACAGGACGCCACCTTGGGGAGAAAACTGGGATCTGTTTTCAAAATAACCCTATCTTCAAAAATCAACAAAAATGGCTCCCTTATTGAGAGCCTGCAGGTTACTCACTCGTCTGGCAGAAGTGACTGCTACCAAAAGTACTGTTTTAAGTGTTAACCACTTAAAGATAGATTCCTCCAAAGGTTCAAATGGGTTGCCTGTCAGAGCTTTGAGCACCAAGGAGAGATCCCAGGAAGGACAGGTTGACACCCTCACCGGCCTAGACCTTGACAGAGCCTTGAAATTTTTTTTAATGAACTGATTCTGCTGTAGGGAACACTGAAGGAAGACACCAAGTGCAGCCACCTGTACTTTTAGGGTACTCGGGGAAAGCCCCAGCTCCACCCCTGCTTGTAAGAAATCTAGTATAGCTGGAATCCCTGACTGATTTAGCCCTTGCTCCCCCAACTAAGAATTGAACCTTTACCAAATTTTGGTATAGATCGCTCTGGTCACTGGCTTTCTACACTCTAACAGATTTTATTACCCTTTCTGAGAAACCCTGAGATCTCAACAGTTGTTCCTCAGATACCAAGCAGTCAACCCTAGTCTCTCCACCCGAGGATGAAAGATGGGGCCCTGAGAGAACAGATCTTTCCTGATGGGCAGATGAAATGGTGGGAGAATGGCCAACCTCTTTAAACTGGCGAACCAGGGTCTTTTCGGCCAAAAGGGTGTGATCAAAATCAAGTCTTCTGGAGCAGCAACATTTTTATGATTAATATCTATAACTTTTTTAGAATGAATGTTTTTTCTCTTTGTGATGTATTGACAAGTTAGACCCCGATTGCCTTAAAGCGGGGGTTCCGCGGGATATCGTTATTTTTTTTTGCTCTAATCTGCGGCTCTTACCTGTACTCGCGCACTGACGGGTGTCCCACACGTTCAGCCATCCGATGTGCTGTATTTCATTAAATTATATATTAGATTTTGCTCCGATGGATGTTTCCATCTTAGCTGTGGGCATATTGAAGCCGACAGGTCTTCTTCCGGGATCGGGCGAATGCTGGCCTCCCAGCATTCACCGCTCGATCCCGCGCATGTGCAGTGTTGACGGCGAGCGTCGCCGTCAACACTACATGGTTGCCATAACAACGGCCGGCGTAAGAAGTTCACGCCCCGTTGTGCAGACGAGATGTCGCGCGATTACAGCACAGCGCGTGGACGGAGGAGTTCCTGAATTCGATTGACAGGACGGGGGAGAATGGACGTACACGCCCATTCCCCGCGGGAGATATTGATTGACAGATGGAAACATCGACCTGCAATCGGGTAAGGAGCACGCAAAAAAAAAAACGTATGGGCATTGTTTTTGCAGAGCAGTTGAATTGATAGTAAGTTGTAAAAGAGGGTGAACCACCGCTTTAACTTGATGATATGTAGGTTTCACTCTGAGCGACCATAACCTGCCTCCAGGTAACAAAAGTGGTCCCATTATGGGTTCCTGGGGGTGGATCGTGTCCACTTACTATATCGACCTATATGTAATGTGAAATTTTGAAAACTTCCTGTTATCAGTTTTTTTAACCTGTTTGTGTTTAAGCACAGTAAAAAAGGGAAGTCGCGCTAATTGAAATTAATATAAATGAAGTGAAACACCAGTGATTAGTGAAAATAAACAGTTCGTGAGAATAAACAATTCTATGTATAGTGATAAACACCCTCAATAGGGTAGATGCATATTGTGAATAACTACTAAATGGCATAAATGTCTCTTCAGTTTAGTATGGGCAAATTGACAGTCCAGACAAGCCAAGCGGTTATAAAGCAGTCCACAGGTGTAGTGATGAAAGGAATCCTTCGATAACAGTGATAACGACCACTCTGTGTTCAGAACAAACAGGAGACCTCCACCACAAATAATACTGACTCTTACCAGAATTCAGTAAATAATAAGCATAAAGACAAATCCAGCAGCAGCCCACAAGATTATCTTCAACCAGCGGTATCCATACACTAGTAATCACCATTGGAATCCAGACTCCATAGATACAAAGGAAACACCAAGAGAGGGATATAGCGTAATACTGCGCTGGTTTATTGTAACATAGAGCAGCTAAATGCTTACTTACATTTGCAGTGATAAAATGGGCATCAAGCGGACATAAAATAGGTAGCAGAGTAAAAAAACACAGCCGGCCGGACTGTGTGTGGGCGTACGTCCGGATATCCGGATCCTTACACTCAGTAAACGCGGTAACGTCAGGGCGTCTCCTCCCGACGTTTCGTCACAATAGGGACGTGAACACGTCCCTATTGTGACGAAACGTCGGGAGGAGACGCCCTGACGTTACCGCGTTTACTGAGTGTAAGGATCCGGATATCCGGACGTACGCCCACACACAGTCCGGCCGGCTGTGTTTTTTTACTCTGCTACCTATTTTATGTCCGCTTGATGCCCATTTTATCACTGCAAATGTAAGTAAGCATTTAGCTGCTCTATGTTACAATAAACCAGCGCAGTATTACGCTATATCCCTCTCTTGGTGTTTCCTTTGTATCTATGGAGTCTGGATTCCAATGGTGATTACTAGTGTATGGATACCGCTGGTTGAAGATAATCTTGTGGGCTGCTGCTGGATTTGTCTTTATGCTTATTATTTACTGAATTCTGGTAAGAGTCAGTATTATTTGTGGTGGAGGTCTCCTGTTTGTTCTGAACACAGAGTGGTCGTTATCACTGTTATCTAAGGATTCCTTTCATCACTACACCTGTGGACTGCTTTATAACCGCTTGGCTTGTCTGGACTGTCAATTTGCCCATACTAAACTGAAGAGACATTTATGCCATTTAGTAGTTATTCACAATATGCATCTACCCTATTGAGGGTGTTTATCACTATACATAGAATTGTTTATTCTCACGAACTGTTTATTTTCACTAATCACTGGTGTTTCACTTCATTTATATTAATTTCAATTAGCGCGACTTCCCTTTTTTACTATGTTTGTTTGTGCTGTATGGCACACTTAAGACGCGGCTGATAACACATGTTTGCACTATATGTTGGGTCTGCGCAACAATATTTTCTTTTTTCTATTGTGTTTAGGCACACAATCCTGAGACGTTTGTTACCGTCTCTTAATGTATGACAACGCTATACAATGTATGTCTATATTTATCTTGTTTATGATAAACTTCAATAAAAATCTATTGTTGGGAAAATCAAGTCTGTCTTCTGTCCGAAATTTTTGAAGGACTGTCGCAATCATCCTTACTGGAGGGAAGGTGTAGCAGATGTTGAACTGCCAAGGGCTGGCGAAAGCATCTATCCTCCTGGCCCGATCCCCTGGATGGACCGAAAAGAACTGAGCTACCTTCTTGTTCTTCTCGGAGGCGAAAAGGTCCACCTCTGGCTGACCCCATTCTTGCACGATCTGTGCAAACACCTCTTCGTTGAGAGCCCACTCGTCCTGTCTCACGTGTTGACGACTCAGGAAATCTGCCAGTGAGTTTTGAGTGCCCTTTAGATGGACAGCTGTCAGCGAGGACAAGTTCGCCTCCGCCCAGGATAGGATTTTGTTGGCTATGTTCTGTAGAGCAGGGCTTCTCGTCCCTCCCTGCTTGTTGATACGCGACGGCTGCCGTGTTGTCTGTGCAAACCTGCAGATGCCGTCCTATCTTTCCGTGGAACGTCTCTATCGTCCTCAAAATTGCTAAGAGCTCTCTTTGATTTGAGGACCGACTTGCGTCCACTGGAGACCATGCCCCCTGGGCCATGGCTTCCTCCAGACAGGCTCCCCACCCCCAGGCACTGGCGTCTGTAGTCACCACCATGTCCGTAGGTAGGGTCCAGTCTAGACCTTTGTCTAAATTGTGGCGTGCTTGCCACCACCTCTTGACCCTGGATGAGATTGGCATCTGAACTTCTAGATCCCATCTCCGACCACTCCAATAAACGGAGCATAAGACCCTGTAGAGGACGTTTATGGAACCTCGCCCAGGGTACCACTGGGAAACATGCTGTCATCAATCCCAGTACCCTCATTACCTCTCTGACCGTGGCTACCTGGCTTGACTGCAACTGGGCTACTGCTTGATCCAGTTTTGCAATCTTTTCTTTGGGGAGAAAGATCTTCCTCTCTATTGAAGAGACCTTGTATCCTAGGTACAGGACTTCCTGGGATGGGGTCAGCTGTGACTTGTCCCTGTTGATTATCCATCCGAGCGAAGAGAGAAAGCTCTGCGCTTCCCGCAAATCTTTTTCCAGTTGCTGAACTGACTTTGCCACGAACAGGAGGTCGTCCAAATATGGAATCACTGTAATAGCCCTAAATCTTAACGGGGCTAGAGCTTCTGCCAGAACCTTTGTGAAGATTATTGGTGATGAGGACAGACCAAAAGGGAAGGGCTCGGAATTGGAAATGCCGGATCTCCGATTTTACCCCTACTGCCACCCTGAGGAATTTCTGAAATTCTGGGTGAATAGGGATGTGTAAATAAGAATCCCTGAGATCTAGAGTAGCCAGGTGACACCCTGGGAACAGGAACCTTGAGACTGTAAAGATCGACTCCATCCTGAATCGTTTGTATTTCACAAATTTGTTCAAGGGCCGAAGATTCAGGATTAACCTGAACTTCCCTGATGGCTTCTTTACCACAAAGACATGGGAGTACATTCCCTGTCCCTGTTCCTTTTGGGGTACCTGAATCAGAACTCTGATCCACCAATTCCCCCAGTGACAGACATAGGGCCTCTGATTTTTCTCTGTCCCTGGGAAGCTGCGTGACCAGAAAATTTAAAGGGGGCGTTGACTCGAACTCCAACTTGTACCCGTTCCTTATTATATCCAATATGAATGGGCTTAAAGGGGTTGTAAAGACAAAAATATTTTCCTCTTAAATTAAAGTCTGACAGTAGCTGATAAAGTAAAAAATAATGTTTTGCATTATAACTTGTTTGATACCTGTTGAAATCGAGCCATTTTATTCACCTCCGTCACTCCTGAATCGTTATTCTCACTGGTTTGCGGTGCGCATTAATTTTTGGTACGTCACGGCCTAATGGGAACTACAGTTCCCATTAGGCTTAGCCTCCATGCCTGTAAGGGATAAGAGCATCTTCACGCATCTGAGACGTTTTGCATGGTGGAAAGCAGTTCCACCATGCAAAACGGCTCAGATGCTGGTGGAAAGCAAGAGGAGGAGAGACAGGAAATGGCATTTTCAAACCTGGATTACTGTATTTTGGAGGTCAAAAGGAAAAACGAGGTAAGTGATATTTAAATGCTCTAGCTTATAGCAATCAATTGATCTAATAAAAAACAAACCTTTAGTGTTCCTTTAAAGTTGACGCGGTCCATTGTGGGAGAAACTGCCCTAGTCTTCCTCCCACTGGGACGTAGGCGTCATTGAGTTTTTGGGGTGACTTGGAGGATTGAATAAGATTCCTCCCCTCCCATGCCCCTTGTGACCCTTTCCAATGCTTCTTGGGCTGGCCCTCTTTTGGTTCAAGCCACCTGTACCTTGTCTATAGCCTTGAAAAAAATGTTATCCTTCCGTCTTTTTCTCAGGCAATGCTTTCTTCCTGTCCTGAGTCCGTTCCAGCGCCTCCTGGAGGCCGGGTCTGAACAAGTGGTCCCCTGAAAAAGGCAACCCACACAACTTCAACTTGGAGGCGGCATCGCCTGACCATGTTTTAAGCCACACTGATCTTCTGGCAGCATTTATCAGGGCCGCTGACCTGGCTGCTAACTTCACGGATTCCTCCGAAGCATCAGCCAGAAATCCAACAGCCTTGAACAAAATCGGGAATGATTTCAAAATCTCCTGTCTCGGAGTACCTGCCGAGATGTGTACCTGTAATTGCTGGAACCAACACTCCAGATTCCTGGCCACAGCAAGAGCAGGTTTCAAACTTATTGAAGAGGAATCCCAGGCTCTCTAACAATAAGTCCCCTCTCCTATTCATCGGATCCTTAAGGGATCCCAGATCATCGAAGGCTAAATCTGCCTTCTTTGAGACTTTGGCCAAGGGGGGATCCAACTTGGGAACCTTGTTCCAAGGATGAGACGCATCTGCTTCAAACGGGAATCTACGCTTAAAGCTGCCTGAAAAGAAGGGTCTCCTTTCAGGTTGTTCCCATTCCTGCAGAATCGCATCAATCAAAGATTTATGCACGGGAAAAACCCTGGTCTTGCTAGCACTAGACCCCTGGTACATTAGGTCGTGCTTAGAAAGTTGGACCTGGGGCATGGCCTGGACATGGCTGTGTGAAGCCGTTTCTTTCTTGAGCTCCCGGCCTTGTCCTCACCTATACCGGCTAAAACAGCAGTAAATTCGTCATGCAATCAGCCAAAAAGCATAGCATTAGAGCTACCACCCGGGTGACCAGATCTAGCACACCGGCCGGTGATTTACACCGGTACTTCAAGCTCCAACCACAGATTTCACCGGGTGCCAGACCGACGGCAGCACGAGGCGCAGTACGCGAGGATCTGGCTGAGTCCCCGGAACAGAGTGAGTGGACCCTGCAGAACCGGACTTACCTCCCGAGCCTTCGACGACACCGGGACCTGCCGACTTGATCATGGAATCCCCGTCCTTCTGCCCGGGAGGCTCCTCCGCGGAGCGGGAGATTCGGGCCCTCCCCACGCGATCAGACAGAGGCACCAATTCTAAAACTGGAAAAGACTCACCACCGCGACTTCCAAGAAGTGAAAGCGGAGGTGTCCTCCATGACAGAAAGGGTGTCGTTGGGCAGAGCATCGTTCACGACGCTGGAGCAGCGGGTATCGGGCCTGGAGAGAGCGAGAGACCAGCAGCACAGGGACACGGCGGTCGCCCTGCAGCTCCACCTGGAGATGTGGAAGACCGGAGCCGCCGCAATAACTTGCGGCTCCAGGGAGTACCTGAGGCGGTGGTTGCAGAGGCTCTGGACGAAAAGCTCCAAGAACTGTTCCGCGAGATTCTGGAGGAGCCGCTGGCGGTGGTCGAGATCGACAGGGCGCATCGAGCCCTAGGCCCCAGAGCGGCGGATCAAAACAGGCCCAGCGACGTGATCTGCAGACTGTTGAGGCATGCCCAAAAAGAGCGCATCGTACAGGGAGCATGGCGCGGTAACAGTAGATGGTGCCCATGTCACGATTCTGCCGGACCTCACCAGGGCGACGCTCTGTCGCAGAGCAATGCCAAGCCATGCTCTGGAACTAGCCAGGCAACACGGCTTCACCTACAGATGGGGTTACCCTCTTTTAGTAACCTTCAGAAAGGACGGATCGGCCTACACCCTACAGACCCCAGCGGACCTACCTGGCCTATTCCGGTTCCTGGGAGCAGAACCGGTGCCGGACTGGTTACAGATCCTACCGCGCACGCTCGGGAGATCGGGGCCCTCCAACTACAGGATCTCAGCACAACCTTGCCAACGCAGACAACGACAATGGGCGCCATCAGGAGAAGCACCGCATGGATAACGTGAGTAGGCCTTGGGCCGCAGCCCGCCGTTCGTTTCCTTTCTCCCTGATCCCGTTTTTCAGTATTTCCCTTTTTTTTTATGACGTTTTGCGGTTTTATTTTTTATCCTCCCCACATCACGTTAGCCCTGTGTTGCAGGGAGCGCCTACAGGCACTTTATAGACCCATACATGTCCCCATCCGGAACCCACACCAGTTGTTTGATATTGTGAGGGGGGTGGGGGATGGCAACCAGCCCCTTCTGGCTACCTGTGACTGCCCATACTGTGTCGGCCTTTGGCCCACTTGAAATATGCGCTCCCTGCCGGGGTGAAGGGCTCCCGCGTTGTCAGGACGCGCCCGAACATGCTAGAACAGGGATATGCAATTAGCGGACCTCCAGCTGTTGCAGAACTACAAATCCCATGAGCCATTGCAAGACTGACAGCCACAAGCATGATACCCAGAGGCATGATGGGACTTTTTTGCAACAGCTGGAGGTCCGCTAATTGCTTATCCCTGTGCTAGAACTTGCCCCGTACTCGCGCCCTGCCTTTGAGCACGCTGTGACTCGTCTCATCATTACGGGTCGTGTTGGTGCCCACCCCCCTGGTTCACCACCGTACATGGTCGCTCCCCAGGAGTGAGAGAGGGTGACAGCGGTGCCCTCCTTAACAGGTCAACAGGTTGGATACCATGACATTTTGTGCACCGGAGCCCTGGACATGGAACATATGGGGGGTGGTCGGGGGAGGAGGGGGGTCATCATTCTGGAGTGTATCCCGGGGCATGATATGGGAATGTTGAGCAGTTGCTCCAAGGAGTAGAGTTGAGCAGACATCTGGATGGTCGGGTTCGGACCCGAACCTTAAAAAAAAAAAAAAAGTAGGGTTTCGGGAACCCGAACCCCATTGAAGTCAATGGGACACGGACCTTTAGTTAAAAAAAAAAAAAAATGCGGAGGTCCCCCCAAATTCAAATAACCAGGGTCTGGTATGGATATTAAGGGGAACCCCGCCGTCAATTTAAAAAAATTACGTGGGGTTCCCCCTAAATATCCATAACCAGACCCTTCAGGTCTGGTGTGGATTTTAAGGGGAACTCCACCCCAAATTAAAAAAGAAAATGGCGTGGAGTTCCCCCTAAAATCCAAACCAGACCCCTTATCCGAGCACGTTGACCTGGCCATCCGCAGAAGAGGGGGGACAGAGTGCGGCCCCCCCTCTACTGAACCGCACCAGGCCACAAGCCCTCAACATTGGGAGGGTGCTTTGGGGTGCCCCCCAAAGCACCTTGTCCCCATGTTGATGGGGACAAGGGTCTCATCCCCACAACCCTTGCCCGGTGGTTGTGGGGGTATGCGGGCAGGGGGCTTATCAGAATCTGGAAGACCCCTTTAACAAAGGGGACCCCCCGATCCTGACCCCCCCCCCGTGTGAAATGGTAATGTACCCCTACCATTTCACGAAGGAAGTGTAAATAGTAGTTTTCAGGAAAAAAAAAAAACACACACCGTAGAACAAATTACTTTATTAAACCAAATAAAAATCCAGCGGTGAAAAAAATATAATCGATGCTGTTCCCTGCTCCAATGTTATCCTGCGCCGGGTGATCTCTCCAGCGATGGCCGATTGGTCCAGCGATGAGAACATCCATCCGTTCAGAGCACAGCCCAGCAAATGACACGCCGGAGCTTTTGACATTTTTTATTGGGGAGGCGCGCCACATGACCCCGTCCCCCTCTGACGCACACTCTGCTACGTCACTGGGACAGCCCAAACATGCCCCTTGCGTCAGAGGGGGACGGGGTCACATGACACGTGGCCCGCCTCCCCTATAAAAGAACTGTCAAAAGCTCTGGCGTGTCATTCGCTGGGCTGTGCTCTGAATGGATGGATGTTCTCATCGCTGGACCAATCGGCCGTCGCTGGAGAGATCACCCGGCGCAGGATAACGTTGGAGCAGGGAACAGCATCGATCGTATTTTTTCACCGCTGGATTTTTATTTGGTTTAATTAATAAAGTAATTTGTTCTACGGTGTGTGTGTTTTTTTCTGAAAACTACTATTTACACTTCCTTCGTGAAATGGTAGGAGTACAGTGTACCCCAATGGCGTGGCTCCCCATTGCACTAGAGGCTTGTTAGAAATACCACTAATTGCACAGGGTTTAGCAGAGGTCTCTCTTACACTCAGGGATTTCCAACACTTTATACTGAGGAATGCACTGGAGTAATCTGCTGGTTTGAATTGTTATGTGCCTTATTGTTCTGTGCTAGTTTTCTTTTTCATTATTATATTTCTTTTTGGGTGATCATTTGAATTGTAAGGTCAACTTGGGCCCCACCAACATCTGCGGCCGGGGGTGGGGGGGGGGGGGGACAACTGGGACCCGGGAGCTCGCTTTGCTAGTCCTGTCTACCCACCTACGACTGCGCTCAGTTCCCAGTTCATAACTGGAGAGCGCTTTAGCTGTTTGGGCCAATTTAGATTTCTCTTCTTCTGCCACACACTCTAGTGGTGGCCTCCTAATCTGTGCACTTTCCTGTCCTCCCCCTTTCATTTCCCTTTCATTTCCTCTCTGTTCGGTCCCACACACTTGTGAGGACTGACCTCTCCCCTTAACTCTCATACCCATCTGGACCCCTGGGGTCCGCCTTCCCCTAGTTCGCGGGCATGGACAGACTAACTGTAGTATCTCTGAACGCTAAGGGGTTGAACGTCCCAGAAAAAAAGAGGAGAATGCTCCTACATGATATGCGCCGCTTGGGTGCGGATGTGGTTCTGCTCCAGGAGACACTTTAAGGACAAAAAACTACCCATGCCGAAAAATAGGCACTATCCCACGGTGTACCACTCCAATTATACAGCAGCAAAATCCAGGGGGGTCTCCATACTTCTCTCGGCTAGGGTCCCTTGGTCTCACGGGGATGTTATGTTGGACACGGAGGGTCGCTATTTGTTTTTGAAGGGCAGTATTGGACAGACTCAGGTCACCATCGCGAATCTCTACGCCCTGAATGAGCATCAGGATAAATTCCTATCCAGACAATTAGATCAGCTATCACGCTTTGCGGAGGGCCAACTAATCGTAGGGGGTGATCACAAAATACCCCTGATTCCGACTGA
The DNA here is from genome assembly GCF_905171775.1 of Rana temporaria. Taxonomy (NCBI): domain Eukaryota; kingdom Metazoa; phylum Chordata; class Amphibia; order Anura; family Ranidae; genus Rana; species Rana temporaria. Next base: position 98,640,196 of record NC_053494.1, on the reverse strand, counting down.
GGACACTTCAACTGGGCTTTCCTCTACCTCAAGAGACTCTCGCAAGCGCATACACGCGTCGCTACACTCGGCCCAACTGGTGGACACCTGGCGTCTTTCATCCTGGAGAGAAGGACTACACCTTCTACTCCAAACCACATCTGTCCTACTCACGGATTGACTACTTCCTGATACCCCCATAGGCACCTCTCGGCGGTCGGGGACATCTCGATCGGATCAATCACATGGTCCGACCACGCTCGGGTCACGCTGGTGTATGCCTTGACAGACGCCCAGACGGCCCAAAGGCGGCCCTGGCGACTCAATGAGAGCCTGCTGCAGGACTCGGATACCATGGCGGAGGTGGTGCGGGAGGTGAGACATTACTTTGACTCCAACGTTACCCAGGATAGTGACGCGGGGGTGGTATGGGAGGCACATAAGGCGGTTGTGAGGGGGTTTCTCATCAAACATGGGGCTCGGCTGAAGAAGCTGAGGACCGAGCAACTCAATGCGCTGCTTACCAAGTTGCAGTCGCTAGAGGCCCAGCATAAACTGACCCCGACGTTACAAGTGGACGACCTGAATACCACTCGCAAACAGATTACGGATCTGCTACAGTACAAGGCCGAGGCAGCGATGCAAATCTGTAGACGAAATGTATACGAATAAGGCAACAAGTGCCGGAGGATCCTGGTGCAGGTGATTCGTTCACAAAACGTGGCATCATACATACCGCACATAGTTACACGCGAGGGGAATAAGGTCTCCGTCCCCCAGCAGAATTCCCTGGAATTTAAAAACTTTTATACTAATCTGTATAATCTTCCCTCCCCGCACCCGGACCTTGACCCAGACCAGACGTCGGAATATCTAAATACCTCTTGCATGCCGACCCTAGCAACGGACATGACATAGGCTTTGGAGGAGCCAATCACTATACCCGAGCTCCAGGCGGCACTGAAGTCCTCTAAAACTGGAAAAGCCCCTGGCCCAGACGGCCTCACCACCACATACTATAAAACCCTACTTCCATCCTTAGGGAACCACTTGGTAGGCCTGTTCAACACCTTGGGTACAGAGGGCACATTTCACATATCCACCCTACAGGCGCAGATATCGGTGATTCACAAAGAAGGTAAGGATCCTAGTCAATGCGGCAGCTACCGCCCCATTTCACTACTAAACACTGACATTAAGTTGTTTATCCATTAGCCCTCTAAAAGACTGGAAAGTGGATGCAATTTCATCTTTCACCGAAGATGACATTTGGCGACAAGCAGTCACTGAATCCTCCTTCACTAAACTGCCAACACACTCTGAGCATAGCGGCTTATCCCAACTGGAGCCTATTTTCTCCCACAAACGGCACACTTCTTTCTAGGCGGCTTGGTCTGAGTTCTGTCATGAGTCTTTACCTGTATAAAACAAACAGAAAAGAATAACCCCAGTTACTCCACAGCCCTAGCCTACCACCGCTGTGCATGGCTGCCTAGAAAGTGCTTAAACCCAACACCGAATAGTTCTCCACTTAGGGTGGGTATTTTGGGCCTAAAGTACCCTAAAAAAAACAGAGTAAGCCTAGGTCTGCCTCACCCAGCTTACCTGAGAGGCACCGGAGCTTGCAGAACTCGGATCTGTATGTGCCTCTGCACCGTCCATCGTTCCCGGTGTTTTACTCAGTCTACCTGAGTGTTTGCACACCAGCTCCACGTCCCTGACAGTCACCACCACGCCCGGAAGTAGGAACAAAACTTTTTGGTGCCCCCTGATGGCGCAGTTCCGCCGGGAGTTATATCACTTCCCATCTGTGGAATGCAGAGACTCCGCCCCGCCCTGCACCCGGAAGTTCCAATCATCGTACGGCTGGCCTGGCGCTGTCGCGTGTACACAGCCGACGTTTGCAGGGTGCCGACTGGCGACCGGCAGAGCTCCGCTGACACCTGGGGTCCCGTTCTCGCTGAGCGAAAATGACAACGGTGACTGCAGCACACTTTCTTCCCCACTGTAAGAGGAGTACTGTCAGAGGAGGTAGGTCACCAGGGGGCTCTTCCACAACAATTCCTGAGACATGGAGCCACTTCCCTAGTTCCAGTATGTGCTCCTTCCCGTCCGGCAGGAAACACAAAAAACTGAGGAGGCGGCCTGGAGGACCACCCTTTATAATTTGGGTAAATGAGTTTCCTGTCCCGGAGGGAGGAGCCATACATCTCAGGGCTGTCCTGGAAGACGAAAGTGGAAAAAACTACCCATTTTAAGAAAGCTTCCTCCAAGGGTTCAAAGGTGCTACCCGTAAGGGCTTTGAGAACTAAAGAAAGATCCCAGGTAGGACAGGTCATCATCCTCACTGGCTTAGGAAAACAAAAAAATTGATTCTGCTGCAGCGAGGTCTGAAGGAAAACACTTAATGCTGCCACTTGTACCTTTAGAGTACTAGGGGAAAGACCCAATTCTACCCCTGCTTGCAAAAAATCAAGTATAGCTGGAATCCCTGGATGATCAAACCTTTGCTCCTCCAACCAAGATTCTAATCTTTTCTAAATTTTGGCATAGATCGCCCTTGTCACTGGTTTTCGGCACTCCAGGAGAGTTTTTTATCACTGTCTGAAAAGCCTTGAGACTTCAGCAGCTGTTCCTCATATACCAAGCTGTTAAACCCAGCCCCTCTATCTGAAGGTGCAGGATAGGGCCCTGAGAAATCAGATCTTTCCTGATCAGAAAATGTAACGGTGGAAGAATGGCCAATCTCTTTAGGCTGGCAAACCAAGGTCTCCTTGGCCAAAAAGGGGTTATCAAGATGAGGTCTGTCGCTTCTGTCAAAAACGTTTGAAGGACCGCTGAAATCAATCTCACTGGAGGAAAGGCATAACAGAGGCTGAACTGCCAATGGCTGGCGAACACGTCTGTCCCTCTGGCCTGATCCCATGGATGAACTGAGAAAAACTGAGCTACCTTCTTGTTCTTCTCCGAGGCAAAGAGGTCCACCTCCGGCTGTCCCCATTTTTGCACACTCTCTCTGAACACCTCTTCGTTGAGAGCCCACTCGTCCTGCCTTACCTGCTGACGACTCAAAGTCTGCCAGCAAATTTTGTGAGCCTTTTAGATGGACCGCTGACAGAGGACAGGTTCACCTCTGCCCAGTACAGGATCTTGTTGGCTAGGCTTTGCAGAGCAGGACTTCTGGTCCCCCCTTGCTTGTTCAGATATGCGACTGCTGCCGCATTTGTCGGACAACATCTGCAGGTTTGGACATTCTATTCTTGCGTGGAACGTCTCCATCGTTCTCAGGATTGCCAGAAGTTCCCTCTGGTTTGAGGACCGACTTGCCTCTACTGGTGACCATGCTCCCTGGGCCATGGTTTCTTTCAGATGAGTGCCCCACTCCCAGGCACTGGCGTCGGTAGTCACCACTGTGGCCGTAGGTTGGATCCAAGCTAAACCCTTGTCTAGGTTGTGATGGGCCAGCCACCACCATAAAGTTCTCTTGACCCTGGATGAAAGTGGCATCTGGAGGTCTAGGTCCTGTCGCTCCAATAACGGAGCATGATACTCTGTAAAAGGACACTGATGCGGTCATCAGGCCCAGCACCCTCATTACCTCTCTGATCGTGGCTACCTGATTGGATTGCAGATGGGCTACTGCCTGATCCACCTTCGTAATTTTTTCCTTGGGGAGAAAGATCTTCCTCTCCACTGAAGAAATCCTGTACCCCAGGTACAGGACTTCCTGAGACGGATCAATTGAGATTTGTCCTGGTTGATTAGCCACCCGAGAGGAGAGGAAACTCTGTGCCTCCAACAAGTCTTTCTCCATTTGCCGAGCCGGCCACAAACAGGAGGTCTTCCAAATATGGAATTACCGTAATAGCCCTGACTCTTAATGGGGCTAGGGCTTCTGCCAGAACTTTTGTGAAGATTCTTGGCGATGACAGACCTAATGGAAGAGCTCGGAACTGGAAGTGCCGTTACTCTGAATTTACTCAGACTGCCAACCTGAGGTATTTTTGGAATTCTAGATGAATTGGGATGTGTAAATAGGCATCCCTGAGATCTAGAGTAGCCATGTGACATCCTGGGAACAGCAGCTTTGATACTGTAAAGATCGACTCCATCCTGAACCATTTGTATTTCACAAGCCTGTTCAGGGGCCGAAGGTTCTTGATTAACCTGAACTTTCCCGATGGCTTCTTTACCACAAACATGCGAGTACATTCCCTGTCCGTGCTCCTTTTGAGGGCACCTGAATCAGAACTCTCTGATCCACCAAGTCTCCCAGCAACAGACTTAGTGCCTCTGCTTTCTCTCCGTCACTGGGCAGTTGTGTAATCAGAAAATTTGAGGGGGGGGCATCGACAAACTCCAATTTGTACCCGGTTTTTATTATGTCCAATATGAACGGGCTTGGAGTTGACGTTGTCCATTGTGGGAGGAACTCTTAGTTTTCCTCCCACCGGGATGCAAGAGTCACTGAGTTTTTGGGGTGGTTTGGGGAGGATTGAATAAGATTCCTTCCCTTCCGCACCCCTTGTGACTCGCCCAATGTTTCTTGGGTTGTCCCTCCTGTTGGATCTGTTGCCTGAGACCTCGAATAAAAAAGTTTCCCATCCGCCTTTTTTTTCTTCGGGAAATGCCCTCTTCTTGAGTCCGTTCAAGTGCCTCCTGGAGGCCGGGTCCAAACAAGTGGTCCCCTGAAAAAGGAAACCCACAAAGTTTTAACTTTGAGGCAGCATCATCTGTCCAGGACTTTAGCCACACAGCTCTTCTGGCTGCATTCACCAGAGCAGCTGACCTGGCTGCCAATTTTACAGATTCTTCTGAAGCATCTGCCAGAAATCTGACCGCTTTGAATAATAGCGGGAATGATTTTAAAAGTTCTTGTCTAGGAGTGCCCACCGAGATGTGCGCCTGTAGTTGCGTGAGCCAACACTCTAAATTTGTGGCCACACAAGTCGCTGCGAGAGCAGGTTTTAAACCTATGGAAGAGGCATCCCAGGCCCTCTTTAGCAGCAAGTCCCCTCTTATCCATCGGAACCCAAGTCATTAAAAGCCAAATCTGTCTGAGACTTTGGCTAAAGGAGCATCTAGTTTAGGGACTTTATTCCAGGGGTGAGTCGCATCTGATTCAAACAAGAATCTGCGCTTGAGATTGCCTGAAAAGAATGGTCTCCTTTCAGGCTGTTCCTACTCCAGCAGAATCGATACAATCAATGATTTATGAATGGGAAAAACCCTGGTTTTACTTTTTTCCCCCTCCGAATCGGATGCTGATCCTGCCTGAGAGGATGCAACTGACCCGAGAACCCTCTCCCTGTCTTACTCTTCCTGATTCTGTGATAAGGAAGGCATACTAGATGCTCTAGGTAGGGATGAAGAGGGACCCTGCATCCTATCAATTAGTCCCTTAAATGACTTAAATGTGGATGCAATCTAATTTTTATCGGATGAGAATATCTTGTGACAAGCTGTCACTGAATCATCCTTTACCAAACTGCGGACACATTCTGGACACAATGGCTTATCCCAACCGGAGCCTAACTTTGTCCCATATATAGCACATTTTTCTAGGTGGCTGCATCCGAGTCCTGTCGTGGGCTTTAACCTGTAAGCCAAACAAAACAGAGAAACTATCCTAGTTACTCCACAGCCCTGCGCATACCACCACTGTGCATGGCTAACCTAGAAGTGCCTGACCCATCACCAAAGGTTCCCCACACAGGGAGGGTATTTGGGCCCAATAGCCCTAACCTCCCAGAGTAAGCTATGGTCTGCCCTCGCCATGCTTACCCGAGAGGCACCGGAGCCTGTTGAACTGGAGTCCGATTGTGCCGCTGCACCCTCCATGGTCCGCGGCCATTGCTCAGTCTCTGAGCCTGTCCACCAACTCTGCGTTCCTGTTGGCCACCGCCGCGCCCAGAAAACCGGAATGCTGTTTCACGGCGCCCCCGGATATAACGGTTCCGCCGGTAGTCTCGTCACTCCCTCTAGGTGGAACGCAGAAGCTCCGCCCCGCGCTGTCTGGAAGCCTTCCAATAACCGCACGGCTGGTATGGCGTCTCACCTTCCCACTGCCATCCAGATTTACCAAGGTAATCCACAGTATGGGGCGGAATCTGCCGTCACTCAGGGTCCTGCTCTCTGAGCAAATAACGGCAGCGGTGACTCAGCCACTCTCTCTTCCCCATAGGACAGAGTAGCGCTGCAGGAGAACTAGGTTCACCCAGGGGCTCTCCCAGGACAGTCCTGAGATAAGGAGCTTCCCAAACACTGTCCCTTCATGCGCTCCTTCCCGTCTGGCAGGAAACACAAAAAATTGAAGAGGAGGCCTGGAGGACCGCCTTTTATGCATTGGGTACATGCGTTTCCTGTCCCGGAGGGAGGAGCCATACATCTGAGGCTGTCCTGGAAGACGAAAGGGGAAAACGCCATGGGTTTCCCCTCCAAGAGCATACCAGGCCCTTCGGTCTGGTATGGATTTTAAGGGGAACCCCTGCGCCAAACAGGTTAGGGGGTCCCCCCAAAATCCATACCAGACCCACGCAACCTGGCCTGTCAAGAAAGGGGGAGTGGACGAGCAAGCGCCCCCCCCTTCCTGAACCGTACCAGACCGCATGCCCTCAAGATGGGGGAGTGGGTGCTTTGGGGCAAGGGGGACACCCTGCTGCCCCCCTCACCCCAAAGCACCTTGTCCCCCATGTTGATGAGCACAAGGGCCTCTTTTCGACAAGCCTGGCTGTTGGTTGTCGGGGGTCTGCAGGAGCAGGACTTATCAGAACACGCACTAGACAGGTTTTTAAAGTAATTTATTAGGCAGCTCCTGGGTCTTCTTCCAACTTCGGGGGGCTCTCCGATGCCTTCTGCCTGGCTCCTCTGCCAGCTCTTTTACTAGCATTAGCCCGGTTGTCTCCGTCTTCTTCCGATGTTGACACAACGCCCTCTCCCGCTGTAATGCCATTGCGCAACAATTTATATTAGGCGTGGGGCTTTGTCACCCGGTGACCCAGCAGCTTGTGACATCACAGTCCCACCATGCCCCGGGCGGTGACATCTTACAGGGCGGGGTCACCAGGTGACATCACCCGGTGACCACGCCATGTCACGCCCCATGCCTATATAAATCGTTGCGCACACGGCATTACATCGGGAGAGAGCGTTGTGTCAACATCGGAAGGAGAGAAGAGGTAAGAAGACGGAGAAGACCGGGCCAATGCTAGTAAAAAAGCTGGTAGAAGATAGAAAAAGGAGCCCTGCAGAAGGCACCAGAGAGTAAGAGAAGAACCGGAGAAGTCGGAAGAGACCCCTGAAGTCGGAAGAAGCCTAATGACTTTAAAAAAGTGTCTAGTGTGTTTGACACCTCCCCATGTACACCATACTCATTCACATAAAGCGGGGGCTAGGATCTCTTATTAAAAGGGGGCCCCAGGATTCCGATTAGCCCCCCGCAGACGCTGATAACCAGCGGCCAGGGTTGTCAGGAAGAGGCCCTTGTCCTAATCAACATGGGGACAGGACACTTTGGGGTGGGGGGCGCAGGACACCCCAAAGTACCCACATCCCATGTCGAGGGCATGCGGCCCGGTATTGTTCAGGAAGGGGGGCGCTCGCTCATCCCCACTCCCTTTCCTCACCGGCCGGCATGCTCGGATCAGTGTTGCCAACCGTCAGTATTTTACTGGCAGCCAGTAAAACAGGCAATTTTCTCTTGCCAGTAAAAAGGAAAATGTTGCCAGTAAAAAAATAAAATAAAAAAAATATGGCTGTGATGCTCGGCTCGATCCGAAGCCGGCCAAGACCATCTAAGTGCTTGCTACAGCGTGTTTGGGTGGCTCTGGCGGAGGTGGTGCCTGAGCATTTCGTGTGATCTCATGGTGCAATGGAGCAAAGCAGAACGGCCAGAGCCTCGTGTGCGGGTCGGGAGCAAGGCAGGCCAGAAGTGGGGCTGGCAGTGCAGTTTGGACTGGAGGGACCACCTGGCTTGGAGAGAGACCGTCACTGATGTGTCGTATCGGTGATCTGTGGTGCTGCACAGTGCGGTCATTGTGAGTCAGTTTCATGTGTGTGCTGACCCACTATTTTTTTATCCTCCTGAATCCCGTCCCTGAGCTACTTACTATATCGAAAATATTATAAGAATTATGTCTTGCTCTACCTTAAATCATATTGCTAATTGCATATTGTACTTGTAGCCCAATTACTGAAATTTGCACTTAAAACAGTAATTATTTTACTTCTGGAAATGCCAGTAAAAGCTTGTCTGTGCCAGTAAATTTTGGGTGTTGTGTCAGTAAATTTCAATCTGGTCGGTTGGCAACACTGGCTCGGATAAGGGTCTGGTATGGATTTTGGGGGGAACCCCATGCCGTTTTGGCGTGGGGTTCCCCTTAAAATCCATACCAGACCGAAGGGCCTGGTATGCTCTTGGAGGGGGAACCCATGCCGGTTTCAATTAAAAATTTGGTGTGGAGTTCCCACTCAAGATCAGCAGAGCACAAGTCGCATGCCAAAGTCCGGCGTTCCGACTTAAATGATATTCAATGGGCTGAAGTAGGATCAAAGTCGGACCAAAAGTAGTGCAGGGAGCATTTTCAAAGTCGGACCAGTTAAAGACGGCTCCTATAGGGAAATCTTGATTTTTACACGTCATGCGACATGAGCTCCCAATGTCGGAGCATTTGTCGCACCAGCGTGACCCGGGCCTAAGCCAAGGTTCAAGCCGACAGTGGAAATTAAATCGTGCAAGTTCAGCACGATTTCAGTACCGACTTCTAGGGCGATTTCGGAGACATCTATGCAGGTTACTGCACAGAGGTCAATAGAAATTGCACCACAAAGTCACCAAAAGTAGTACAGAAACTACTTTTGTGAATCTTTGTGGCACCGCACTGATTCGGACAGCGCCATTGCTGGCAATTGCTGACGATTTGGCAGGTCAAATTGCATGCCAAATCGTTTCAATGTGAACCAGGTGCTGGTTCACAAGGGGGCCGCCTGACAAGTCGCCCTCCATGCAGTGCAATGGAGCCATTCTAATGGGAGCAACTCAAGTCGGAAGACTTTGAAGCTGCCCCAGTGTGAACCAGTGTTCTGTCGAAGTGCCCGGCCACCAAATAGTGCCGGGGGGGGGGGAGGAGTGCGCATGCACCGCAGAACAACAGTTTACAATCAACTTGTCTCGTGGCCGAGGCACGTTCATGTAGGTGAGGGGCGGATATTCACTTGGAAGGGGGTCCGAATTATTCAATAATAGGCAGTACTGGGGGTGGAATTTTTATTGATGGCCAAAGAAATGTGAAAAATAAATCTTTATCTGCTATTCATTTTGAACGCTTTGCGGGGCATGTTTAGTCAAATGAAGGGCAGCTTTTTCTATATTGGATAGAGATTTCTTTAGATTTGTTTGGCCATCGTTAAAAATTCCACCCCCAGCACTGCCCATCATGTAAATATACATCCCTCTCCTACATGAATGTGCCTCAGCAACGCGAGACAACTAGGGTGACCACGTGTCCCGGATTGCCCGGGACAGTCCCGCATTTTGCAGGTCTGTCCCGGGCACCTTCATTTCAGCCAAACTAATGCCCCCCCCAAAAAAATAAAAGACCGCCACATCACCGCTTTACTTTCCTGGCTAAGAATGCCTGGAGGAGCACAATCCCTGCCCCCTGCTTGTGATAGGAGAAATCATAAATCCCACCTCTTGTATCCAATCACTGTGCTGTGATTCGTTACAGTACAAGCTGATTTTTGGGAAGGGGGGAGTGTCCCTGAATGGTAGTTTGGAAATGTGGTCACCCTAGAGACAACAACTGATGTAAACTCCGCTGTTCTGAGGGTCCGTGTGGCGTATGTGCGGTTCCGGCTGGGCATTTTTCAATAGTGGGCATTTCTCGACAGGATACTGGCACCAACTTTTACAAAGATCAAATATATAGAGTTTTTACAAAAGATATGTAGCAGTATAACTTTTGGCCAAAATGTAAAAGAAAAGTTAAATTGGCAAAATGTTTAAACCCCCCCCCCCAAAAAATAAAAAAAATAATAGGTTTACAAAATGAGTTTATAGCGCCAAAAAAAATTTTTTTTAATTAAAGTCGCATTGCTAGGTGTGCCAGAGGGGCCTGGACAGTTCATTGGGGGTGGAAAGGCAAAGTAACGGACTGAACAAAAGCAGCTCCCTTTGGGGGGTTGCTATACAAGCAGAAGGGCTGGCAGGGATTGCGAGCACTGCCTTTACAGCCCAGCTCCTTTAATGTTGAAAATTGATTTTAAAGCAGGGGTTCCACCCACGATTTTTTTATTAAGTAGCTGCTGACTTAAGGACGCTTACCTGTCATAGGCACCCGCAAAGTCGGCAGGTCCCCGTGCCGCCATCCTCACTAAGGGAAAAAGGCAGTGAAACCTGCTTGAGTCGTGGCGGCGCTTTGTGAATGGGCCGGCTGCTCTCTGGGATACACACAGTTCCCAGAAGGCAGCGCGCTCCATTGACCAGAAGATGAGTGTAGGACGAGGAAGAAGACCAGCTGCGGAGGATGAAGAGGCAGATTAGGGACTTGCGCAGTTTAGGAACACTTGAATTCCTTCAATAACTTAAAAACACAGGACCCTGCATTCACTATACCAGCTCTCCCACAGGACCCTGCGTTCACCATCTGGTCTCCCACAGTGCACAGAACATGGAAATGCAATTTTAGTAAATATAAACTGCTAAATACTACAAGTGTCTGGTTAACCGTTTTCCCGACTGCTTCATGCACATTTACGTCGGCAGAATGGCACGGGCAGGCAAATCATGCCCCTATCGGGCGCATCACCCTCCGCGACAGTGCCCGTGGGATCTGCCGACTTAATGTCCGCCGGTGTTCTGCGATTTGGTCACGGACCATCAAAACAGGGGGATGCTTTTGTAAAACAAGACATCTCCCTGTTCTGCCTGGTGACGCAGCAGATCTTCTGCTCCCTCTCATCGGGAGCAGGGATCAGTGACACATCACAGTAAGCCACGCCCCCTAGGACACACTTGACCCCTTCCCTGCCCCCAGGTGGTTAACCCCTTCACTGCCAGTCACATTTATACAGTAATCAGCATTTTTATAGCACTGATGTGAATGGTCCCAAAATAGTGTCAAAAGTGTACGTCAGAATGTCAGTGTCACGCAAATAGCAGATCACTGCCATAACAAGTAAAACAAATAAATAAATAAAAAGGTCATAAAACTACCCCCTATAAAACGTTTGCGTAAACCAATCAATATACGCTTATTGCGATTTTTTTTACCGAAAATATGTAGAATACGTATCGGCCTAAACTGAGAAAAAAAAAGTTCGGGGATAGCAAAAAGTAAAAAATATTGATTTTCTTCAAAATGTACGAGTTTTAATTTTTTGCGTTGTAAATAAAAAAATAGAGCAGGTGATCAAATGCCACTAAAAGAAAGCTATTTGTGAAAAAAAATAAAAAAAATGGATGTCAATTTTGTTATGGTCAGTTAAAGCGACGCAGTGCAAAATCACAAAAAGTGGCCCGGTAATTTGGCAGCCAAATAGTCCGGGGCTGAAGCTTGGAGTTTTCATTCTACTTTGACTGTCCTATAAGGCTGCAGGAGTCCTGACCCTCTGCTGATCACATGCACCCTCCAAGAAAAAATAAAATAAAAGCAAATGCACAGCAAACCGAGCCATTGGAGTCACTCTGCTCATGCTCACTTATCAGGAGATGAATTGTGGACAGTGAAAGCAGGGAAGGATCAGAGAAGACAGGATCAAACTGCCTTTTTTCTTCCTGTGTAAAAAAGATAAACCTTAGGTCCCACAGCGAGTATAGAAACCATGCTTTACCAATTATACAGGCAGATTGTACTGTACTGGGTTTAGCAACAAAAGGTTTGTAACAGTCTAGTCCACCCCTACAAGCTTGTAAAATTTCTTCACAGACAAAATTATAAAGACCACCTTGTGCTGCCTGCCATTACTCACATGGTAGTACATTTCCTAATGGCAGTTACGCACTTAGACGCATATATGCAGATGTCCTAAACCAAAATTATTTGTTCATTATCCCAATTTGCTATTGGGAGTCGGAAGTTGAGGATCTGCGACTTCATTATGTCAGGGCTGTGTAGACCAGTAGCTACCCATTTTTAATTCTGTCTAAATTTCCTGATTGATGCACTTGTTCCAGGCAAGGACCTGCAGGGAGGTAGCTTGGCGACCATGATTAAAAGTAGAGCAATTAAGATTTACCAAGACCTAGTTCACACCAATGTGATTTTAAGGAGACTTGAGTTGCACAGAATCACATGACAAAGGAAATCATATTCAATGGTGCACATTTACATAAATTTGACTCCGTGGTTTTGGAACAGGTTTAGGTACCTTTAGCCCTAATGGACTTTAATGTAATCTCACAGAAAAATCACCTTTGTTCAAATTCTTTGGGAGGGATTTCAGTGGGTTTTAAAAAAGCTCAACTCTCCTCCCAGGAACATCTTGCTCAATCAACTGTCTTCCTAACCACATCTTTGATTCCCCCAGCCACATGTGTTCTTCAGACTGCAAGATAGATGAGGCAAGAGATATTGCTGAGGAACAAGGGGTATGATCTCATTGTCAAGCACACCACTGGATTTATGACTTCTTAGACAACAGACAGAGCATGTTTGCTACCGCCACAACACAAGAAACAGAAGTAAAGAGGAGGAGGATTTTGGTCACAGTAGATATGGTTATTGGCCAAAACAAAAAATGCACAAAACATAAAGTTGCATCAAGTTGCACTACATAGTCGTAAATTAACCACTTGCCTACTGGGCACTTAAACCACCCCACCCCTCCTGCCAAAACCAATTTTTAGTGCTCTCACTTTAAATGACAATTAGTCATGTAATACTGTACCCAAATTTATTTTGTCCTGTTCATACAAATAGAGCTTTCTTTTGGTGGTAGTTTATCACTTCTGGGTTTTTAATTTCTTGCGCTATAAATGAAAATTTAGAAAATAACTTTGTGATAAAATTTTGCAAATAAGATTTTTCTTCATACATTTTGGCCACAATTTATACCGCTACATCTCTTTGGTAAAAATAACCCAAATAAGTGGATATTAATTTGGTCTGTATGAAAGTTTGAGTCTACAAGCTGTGGTGCAAATCATAAAAAATGATCACATCCGATGTACTGGTGGCCCATCTAAATTCTTGCAACCGCAAGCCAGGAAAGTAAACACACCCCCAAATGACCCCTTTTTTTGAAAGTAGGCATCCCAAGGTATTTAGCTAGATGCATGGTGAGGTTTTTTGAGGTTGTCATTTTTTCCCCCACAATTCTACGCAAAAACAAAAAAAAAAAAATTCACACAAAATTGCCATTGTTATCTCACATGGCATGTGTATACCACAAATGACACCCCAAAATGCATTCTGCTCCTCCTCTCGGGCATGGCAATACACGTGTGGGACTTTCACAGCCTAGCCACATAGAGGTCCAACATGCAGGGAGACCCATCAGGTGTTCTAGGAGCATAAATTACACATCCAACTTGTTGACTACCCATTACAAATTTTGAAGGCCCTGGAGCACCAGGACAATGGAAACCCCTACAAAATGACCTTATTTTGGAAAGCCAACATCCCAACGTATAATCTATGAGGCATAATGAGTCTATTTAACAGTTCATTTTTCCAGAAGTTTTGGAAAATGTGGGAACACACCCACACAAAATATATATATATATATATATATATATATATATATATATATTTTTTTTTTTTTTTTTAAACACAAAGTTGTCCATTATAACATATTTCCAACTCATAGCATGTACATACAAAAATGACACCTCAAAATACATTCTGCTACTCCGAGTATGACGATACCACATGCGAGACTTACAAAGCCTGGCCACATACAGAGGCCCAACATGCAAGGAACACCGTCAGGCATTCTAGGAGCATAAATTACACATCTCATTTCTCAACCACCTATTACACTTTTGAAGGCCCTGGAGCACCAGGACAATTGCCACATACAGAGGCTGAAAATGCAAGGTACACCGTACGGGGTTCTAGGGATACATGGCATGCACATACCAAGAATTACACCCCAAAATTCTACATTCTGCTTAGCAAAGTGTAAACAAAAGGTTACCTGTGGTTTTAGTAGCGCAGTTGTCCACAGGAGGATAGCACTGGTTCAGGCAGCAGGCAGGGACTTGGTCAGCAAAAGCGAACGCAATTGTCCAGGCAACAGGCAGGGATAATGTCCATATACAGTCCAGTGCAAGCAGAGATGGTCAGCAGTGCCAAAATATTGGTCCTGGTAGTTAGTAGGCAGGAACATGGTCCATGTGGTGTGGTCAGTTCATGTGACAGGCAGAGGCATGACGGCAGAAGTTGGGCCTCGTTCAGGACAGAATGGGAACGGGGTAGGGGCTTCTCCCACCCAAACCTCTTTGAAGCCCCCAGACCCTATTCTAGGATTGAGAAAAAAAAATAGTTTTCTTCATCAAGAAAAAAAAAATCTGGAGCCCCTCACATATGCGAGACCCGTGTTATGAATCCCACTAGTAGGGTACAAGATAAGTCAAAGAGGCAGGCAAAAGGCATGGTCAAACAGTCCAGATCAGGCAGAGGTATGGGGGGGAAAAAAACAGTATACAGAAGTGTAGTCGAACAAGCCAGGGTCAGTTGCAGAGCAAGCAGAGGCATAAGTAATGTGAAGGTAAAAAGGCAGGAAGTGAGGTGTATGGTTACCATACTGCTCTAATAAATTTACTGAAGTATGGCAATGGCAGAAACAGTCACCTATGTAGAGGCCTGGAAGGACATTGGGGACAATAAGTGGTGTCGCTTCCAACTCTTCCTCGAGCACATCTGTCATCTTTTCTGATGTTTTTGGCCTGTTGGTCTGGGAGGGATTTTATCAGGAAAGTGGCATTCAGAGAGTCGGCTAATTACATCGGATCAAATGTTTTCTGGTGGACCATTTGGGAAGATAAGGGCAGTGGCAATTTCCCCCTGGTAGCCAAGGAAGGGTTTGGGGCTTTCAGTGGAGTTGCAATAGATTATGTAGGTGTTGCATATGGCCAAATTAAACAAATAGATATTTTTATACCACTGGTATGTTCGACTTGTGGCTAGGTAGGGTTTGAGTATTTGGTCGTTGAAGTCGACACCCCCCATAAACATTGTCCTCCTGAGCGAAGGAGTATGTGTTGGCAATTGAAGGACCCCTCCTGTTTAAAATTTTGGGGAGTTAACTGTGTACTTCCCAACTGGAGAGGTTCAAATCTGGTGCGTGAAATATCCAAGCGAGAGACATGCTGGATATTTCACATGGATACATTAGTGCCCAGGGGTATGAACGTTGAATTAGACATGAACCGTTTTATAAGCGATTACTAAAAATGACTAAGATCACTAAAATTACTAAAGAGTTGCTAATATTTGCTGCTTCAATATAATGAAATTGGTTAAATTGTTGAGAGACGCACATGGTATGGCAAGAGGGAGATGAATAAGCTATGGTGTTAATCTCACTTTATTTTAATTAGTCAGTATTTTATTGTAGTATAGATTACTTTATTATCCACTCATTGTTGATTACCATATAAATCTCTGGTTGTTGGTATTTATGTATGTATTTCGTTAAGATTTGATATCCCATTCAGTTTTGCATAATATGCAAATTAGATGAAAAGTTATGAGCTTAGATTTTGCTGAATTAACAGTATGAGAATGTGCTGACTGCAGTTCTAAGTTGCTCCAATAAGGGGTATGTAAAAGGTATAACTGTTCAGCCATACATGAGTCAATAGGAGATATCAGGGCCGATGTCCACCTCTTAGTTGATTGGCTATGCGTAAAGCCCCATATAAATATGACAGTGAACGCTACTAGACCACGCCCACAGATGTCAATCAACGAAACGAAACGCGTCTGAGTTGGTGTGTAGTCAGTTGACGTCATCACGCAGATCTCGATACACGGAAGTTTGTTTGATGGTTTGGCTGGACTATGGAAGCATCGCCCTGATATGCTCCCGCTGCACCAACGTGATGTGATCTATTGCCTTTGAATTTTTTATATATTGTAAAGAGCAAATTTTAAAGGGGAGAGGTTTTAAATAAAACGTTTATACGGTATTACACTATTGTGTTTTTTTTAACCTCTATATTTAAGCACCAGTCGCTGGATGTGTTTGTGTAACCTTTAGAATCTGGAGAAGTGGAGAGGCATTTTTGAGTTCATACAATGCTGTATATACAGTACCTTTTGGCAAGAGCAATTACAACAGGGGTGTATTTAGACCCTGAATTATCTTCACGAGTGGTGGTTCTGGTGGAACTGGATGAGCATTTCAAGCCGTTGAGATCTTTCTTTTGAACATGGACTCTTGTCTCCGTTTCTTTTCCTGTTAACGACCATGACCTTCACTTTCAGATATAGTATTTATTAGAAAAAAAAAAAAAAAAATGATATATATTTTTATTTTAGGTAGCACCGCCTTGATATGTAACATGTTAATGCATTGTAGGTTATATTGCTATATATTGTATAAGTCAATGCATGTTTGCTTTTGGATTCGGCCATTCCTCGTGGTGCTCTCCACAAAGGTATTGTGGATCGAAGACAACATGTAGACATCCCTTCTGTCCCTCCATTTCCTCACATTCGCCATCTCCTCTTAAATTTTGGTTGACGAGCCTTTGAGGAAAGCTCTTCGGATTCTTCCTGCGACGGTTGCAGAACAGGGGGCAAACTTGTATAAAATGGTAGCCTCTCTCCAGGAGTGGGTTAATGAGTTCCCAAACGAATTTTCCGCTGGCTCCTATGTAGTCTGGGCAATAAGGGGATGCAGCTGGGTGTTCTTCCCTTTGTATACCATGAAGGCATATGTATACCCTGTGGCTCGGTTGAAAAATTTACACAGCTTTATGACATAGTGGGCCTTTTTGGTGGGAATAAATTGCTTAAATCCCAGCCGGTCAGTAAATTTGATAAGCGACCCACACATACGTGTTAGTCTGGAGTAAACTGGGAAAGATTTCAGAAAAATTTAGCAATGACTGAATTTTATAGAGCTTATCATAATTTGGGTAGGGCACTGGGCATTATAGTGTAGGAACCTCATGCTCATGAAATATCTGGTTTTGGGCATGTGGGGAGGGTTAACTAGTTGCCCACCATCGTTCTACATCGGCACTTTAAAGATGGATTTCTCGGTAACGGCAGCAGCTGCTGCCGTTACCGAGAAATCCATCTCTTCAGTGGGCGGTCCTGTCAACGATAACGGCAGTCTGCGCGGCGGATTCGCCACAAGATAGCCGTTATCAGGAGAGTGGGGGGCCCCCTCCCGCGCCCTCCGCCGCTTGCCGTAGCGGCAGAGGAGATCGGGTGCGCTTGGCTGCTGACTGGGGATGCGAGTGAGGGAAAAATGTCCTTTACCTGTCCCCATAGCTCTGCTGGGCGGAAGTGACGTCAAAACGTCAGTCCCGCCCAGCATTTAAGCCTAAATATGAGATGAGGTCTTTTTGACCCCAGATCTCATATTTAAGAGGACCTGCCATGCTTTTTTTTCTATTACAAGGGATGTTTACAATAATTCTAGCCCTACTCTAACTCAAAAAATGCAACCTGTAGAATTTAAACATCGCCTATCGAGATTTTTAAGGGTAAAAGTTTGACGCCATGCCATGAGCGGGCGCAATTTTTAAGCGTGACATGTTGGGTATCATTTTACTCGGCGTAACATTATCTTTCAGAATATGTAAAAAAAATTGGCCAAATTAATTGTTGTCTTATTTTTTAATTTAAAAAAGTGATTTTTTTCCAAAAAAAGTGCGCTTGTAAGACCGCTGCGCAAATACGTTGTGACAAAAAGTATTGCAATGACTGCCATTTTATTCTCTAGGGTGTTAGAAAAAAAAAATTTATATATATATATATATATATATATATATATATATATATATATATATATATATATATATATATATATATATATATATATATATATATATATATATATATATATATATATATATATATATATATATATATATATTGTTTGGGGGTTTTAAGTAATTTTATAGCAAAATAAGTTATATCTCGTAAACACCGAATCTGAAAAACAGGCCCGGGGCTTAACTAGTTAATGAATATGAATGCAATTCATTTTTTTGGTTAGTCAAACAGAATGTGAGGCCAAAAAAAATAAAAATCAGGGAAAAGATTCCGGGTCCACCTGGACTCCTGGCTGTGAAGTGAAAGAGGGGAATGTTAGCTTCTCCTGAATTAAGAGGAAGCCACAAAGGGGTTCTGAAGGGAATAGGGAAGGCTGGCATGGGACCATAACCCTTTGGAATTGAAGTGACACCCAACTGGTACGTGGCCTTGCCGAGGTACTGCAGTGCTGGTGGATGGCACTGCCTCCTCACCAGAACTCCTCACCAGAATATTGTATGCCTCCTCAGCTGAAAATTATTTTCTAGAGCAGGGATATGCAATTAGCGGAACTCCAGCTGTTGCAAAACTGAAAGTCCCATCATGCCTCTGGGTGTCATGCTTGTGGCTGTCAGAGTCACTCTTGTAGAACTACAAATCCCATGAGGCATAGCAACAGCTGAAGGTCTGCCAATTGCATATCCCTGTTCTAGACATTGTTGGTGGGCACTGGTGACACTGATGACAGAAGGCACTGATGACACGCAACACCAACAGTGAAGAGCACTTTGACACCACTGGGGGCCATTTGGGCACTGTAAATACGCGATTTACCTGTAAGACTAATTTTCTAGATGCACTCACTCTGCAGCATAGAAGCTCTCCCTCCTCACACGTGGTTTCTGTGAGGAGGGAGAGCCGGCAATGAGAGGATCTCATGTTTACACTTGAGATCATCTCTCATTGGGCATGCCGATCGAGTGGTAAATGGCCATTTACCACGATCTGTGATTGGCTGCGTCCAGGGGGACACGGGCAACACAGATTTTCCCTGATGTGTGCCCTTGGCTGCGCATGGGGAACAGGAAAAAAATATAAAGGTACAACCAATGACGCCCTCTGGGCAATTAAGCCCCACACTGTAGCTGTCTTTCGGATATAGCAGGGGAGTGGAGTGGTTAAAAAATCACACCACACACATTTTGTGTGCAGCAGCCCCCCTAATTCTTACTCGAGCCCACCTCTCCAGCGATTTACATTAGTGCCTTGGCTGTCCAGGACTCTCCCTCCTGATTGGCTGAGACAACAGCAGGAGCCAATGGCTCAAAGCAGTTAGCCAATCAGGAGAGAGGGTATGGGGCTGAACCACAGCTGTCTGAATGGACACTGAGATGTGGCTTGGCTCGGGTGCCCCCATAGCAAGCTGCTTGCTGTGGGGACACTCAACGGGAGGTAGGGGCCAGAAGCACTGGCAAGAGACCATTAAAAAAAAAAAGGTCCAGGCTGCTCTGTGCAAAACCACTGCACATGGCAGGCAAGTATAATTTATCTCAACACACAAGACTTTAGCATCACTTTAAGCATTATGAACACACACCAAGTTTTCTATACTAAACAAAATTGTTTGGCAAAGTCCACAATCTGACATCGTAAATAAGGAATGAACATGGGCAAAATTTACAAATATTGCTTTTATTGTGACCAAGTTACTATTTCCAGCTTTTGACCTTTTCCCCAGACCTGCATCAGAAATTGAAAGCCTCCTTTGTTACATTTGGTGCTTGAAATGCATATTTTTCTTTAGTGGCTTCTGGTTCCAGGACAGCAATGTCATCCGCATCCTAAAAAACAAAAAAGATATGCAAACTCATGAGAAAACTTGTTATTGTTGAATCCTTTCTAATGTGAAAAAAAAAAAAAGCCGACATTATGGATAACTGCTTTGCCAAAAATTTAGTGGTGCAGAAAGGTGCAATACTGCTGGGATATTTGTAATATTTTGCCAGGTGTAAGCAGAAAACTTGCTTTGGGAAGAAGAGTCTAATTGGGCAGTTTCAAGGCTAGCTCCCATAATGAATGTTAAGAGTACATTTTGGGCCAGGAGTGTATATGCACACCCAGTTCTAGGTAGGGAGGTCTTCACTATAGAGATGAGAAAAAAAAAAAAAAAAAAAAAAAGAAGAAGAGGGAAGGGGGGGGGGCACTCACATTTGCCACATCCGTAAATTTAGTAGACAAAACAAGGGGGACAATTAATCAAAAATATGTAAATTAATGGTCGGATTTTAGAGGCAAGACGGGAATAAAAAAAAAAAAAAAAAAGATTTTTTTTTACAAAAGACAATTATAAAACCATCTAAGATATGTAGTATAAATTGACAATATCCTCTGTACATAGTCTACGCGATTCGTAGTTGGGCTTCCTCAGGACGAGCAGAAGAGATTTAACAATGTAAGGATCCATTTCATTGTAGCGTCACAATGAATATAGCCATCTCAAAGTATTCCGATTTTTTTTTATAAAAGGGTAGTGTAGAGAGATCCAAATGTAATCAGAGTATCTCCAGGATCCGAAACAAAGATCCACTGAGCCTGATACCAACCATGGGAGGGGACACCACAGGCACATAGAAAGGCACGAGCCAGATCAAAACCTGAAAGATCTAGGCAAAGCCTAAATTCCGGGGCGGACCAATATGGTATGTAATAACCAACAGAAATATATGAAGTCTTGGCCAGGTGCATGGAAATTAAATCCAAATACTATTTGTGTTAGTAGCCAGCCAGATAGACAATAGAGTCTGTAAAGCAGAAAACATCTGGATGCCTGAACGACATAGTGTGCCCCCCGGGGTAATAGCCTGTGCTATACATTAAATTTCATATTTTGTAATATAATAAAAATTTATATATTCCCGTCTTGCCTCTAAAATCCGACCATCAATTGCCATCTTTTTGAGCAATTTCCCCCCCTTTTATGGTCTTCACTATAGTATGCAGCATATAGGGCAAGGAAAGTGAGGGCGTTTCTATGGTAGGTTTGAACTCCAGAGGTCCTTATGGACCAAGAACCTTTTAACATTTTTGACAATGCAGAAGCCCAAGGCCCCTTTCATACTGCTGGACCGTTCAGGTACACTGTCTGTTTTTTCGGCGGACCTGATCAGCCACTCCATGCTTGTCTATGGAGTGTCGGATCGGATGAGATCAGATAAAAATTGACATGCTGTCCATTTTCGTCTGATCTCTCCCATCGCAAGCAGTGGCGCTTGACAAGCCCCTCCCCGCTCAGTGAGCAGAGAGGGACTTGTCATCTGCCGGCTCAGCGGAGAGATCTCCCAAGCGGATCCGCCCCATGTAGGAAGGGGCCCAATGTAGGTGGTGGATGCAGCATATTCAATTTGGAGTTAGTATATGCAACTCGTTGCCATTGTTGCCTAGAGGGAAAACTCAGTGCTCCTACAAGTCACGTATACATGGAGGTAGCAGAAAAAGATGTATGTGGGTCTGTCGAAAATATTGGTGGGGGTTGAAGAAATAAAAACATGGATAAAACAGGATTTTAGTACTCGCTGTAAAATCCATTTCTCCAAGTTAAACTGACACCGTGCTTCCTTAATCTTGACCATTGGGTCATATCGCCTCCACGGGAGTAGGACTAGGCAGAACAACAAACACCTGGCTACGCCCATGGGCTGTCCTCAGTTAGTATAGACCCCGCCCTACTCTAGGTATTCAGTTTAGTAGCAAGCCGTAATAGAAGTATCACACTACATAGAGGGGTGGGTTCTGTGTCCATCAATGAACTCCCATTTTATTTCAGTCATCAACACAGCACCTCCATCTTTACCATTGGGACATCCACAAGAGCCCTAACCAGGTCACAGGAGCCCAATCTGAAAAAAAAAAAAATTTGAACACCCAAGAGGGAACCCCCTCTTTAAACAGCAGACTGCAAAACCTTGTGGCAAAAAGAAGCATCTGCCGATGCCAAAATATCTACTTTATAACCTTTTATGAAGGTATGCACTGTCGACCAGGTGGTCGCCTTGCAAACCTGCGATAGACACTTGATAACAGAAGGTCCAAGAAGTACAAAGCGCCCAAGTAGAATGTGCCATGACAGGGAAAGGAGGAACCCGACCCTTAATAGAATAGACCTGAGGTCAGTGTGCCTGATCTCTCTGGAGAAGGCAGCAGAGGAAGCAGCCAGCCCTTTCCTTGGTCGATTTCTAACAAAAAAAGAGAGTCTGACCTCCGGATACACCTGAACCAAGTTTAAATCCCATGGTGGCAAAAGAGACCATACAGGCGGAGCCACATGCCAGACTCCTTGAATGAAGGTATGAATTAAACAGTGAGTGGCTAGGGGGTCCCTAAAAGACTGACAAGGCAGACACCTGGCCCTTGATGGTACTTAAGGCCAACTTCTGCTCAACCCCCACGTTGAAGAAAAGCCAAGCTCTGAGCCACAGAAAAGGATCGAAGGATGAAAGCCAATCAACGCACACCAAGAAATACGCTTTCCACGTATCACTGATCCTGACAGACCTCCATCTCTCAGTACCTGTCTTTCAATGGTTAGGCCATTAAACCAGTTGCTGTAAAGCAGGATAAAAGCTCAGCCCTCGGTACAACTGGTCCTCTTTTAGCGGTAGCTTCCAAGGGATGTTTACAACCACCAGAATGACCAGAAGACTTTCACCCTCTGTCATTTGCAGGCAACACAGAAGAGGAAGGTGTTGGCCCCACAGTGGTACCAAGATGGGACCTTGCGACAGCCGGTCATTTAGTATCGGTAGACGCCAAGATGCACTAGATCAGCGTACCAAGGCCAATCTGAAGCAATTAGGATCATTGGAATCCCCTCTGCGAAGCAGATGAGGAAGGAAATTCAGAGGAGGGAAGGAATAGATTAGCTGATACTGACTGCACGGTGCCACCAACACATCTGCCCATGGGTCTCTTGACCTGGCCACAAACCTCAATACCTTCCGACTGAGTTGAGAAGCTAGGAGATCCATGTCCGGCTCGCCCCATCTTTGGCAAATGAGCTGAAACACATCTGGGTGTAGAGACCATACCCCTTGGTCCAGCATCTGGCGACTCAGGTAGTCCGCCTGCCAGTTTTCTATGCCCAGAATGCATACGGCCAACAGGGACGGTACGCTCCTTTCTGCCCACCTTAGGATGTGAGCGACCTCCGATGCTGCAGTCAAGCTTATTGTTCCTCCCTGATGGCTGACATGGACAACGCCACGGCGGTGGTGTCCAACTGGACGCCCCTGTAGCCTCTGAGACCATGTGGAGCAGCACAGCCTGATCGCCTGGAGTTCCAGGACATTGATCTGCAGGCGGGATTCCTCCGGAGTCCAGCAACCCTGGGCCGACTGAAACCCCCAGACCCCCCCAACCAGTAAGGCTGGCATCCATCGTGACCACCATCCAGTGCAAAGGAAGGAACGACTTCCCGGACAGGAGTGCCGGTGATGTCAGCCACCAAACCAGGGACGATGGGCACTTGTCCCATCTGGACAGAATTTCCTTCTGCAACACTCGAGTGTGAAATTGAACATACGGTACTACCTCAAAGGAGGCTACCATGAGACCCGCATGCAAAAGCGGAGTGACGGCCATCTTTGGGATGTCAACTGCCGCGCTGCAGCCCGAAGGGTCTGCAACTTTCCCACAGGGAGAAAAACTTTCGTTTGAGTCCAGAATCAACCTCAGATATTCTAGGCGTCGAGTCTGCACCAATACCGACTTCTGAGTGTTCAGCACACACGCCCCTCTAATTCTGAGCTTGAAGTAGCCCTCAGAAGATCGTCCAAGTAGCCCACAATAGCGATGCCACGCTGTCTTAGCAGGGCCAGAATTGGGGAGAGCACCTTGGTGAACACCCTCGGTGCCGACGCCAGGACAAAAGGACAACAGAGCGAACCGACTCAATCCAGGATCTTTGTACCTTCATAAAACAATTAAGGGCCTTGTGGTCCAGGATTGTACGAACCCCATCCTTCTTTGGTACTATGAACAGATTTGAGTAAAACCCCTGAAATCGTTCCTGTACTGGGACAGGAATAATCACCCCGCGTATCAGAAGATCCTGAACCACCCCATGCAGGGCTTCCCGACTGGTCT
Source organism: Rana temporaria (assembly GCF_905171775.1). NCBI lineage: Eukaryota > Metazoa > Chordata > Amphibia > Anura > Ranidae > Rana > Rana temporaria. The sequence goes on along the minus strand of NC_053494.1, from coordinate 98,616,140 downwards.
GCTGAAGCTGGAGTGAAAAAATCTGTTCGGTGGGCAAGAGAAACTCTTGTACCCTGAGGAAACTACTTTGCAAATCCATCGGTCGGAGATCAGAGATGTCCACCGAGTCGCGAAGACGTCCCGCCGCCCGAGAGATAGGCGGGGCAGACCTTCATGAGGACGTAGATTCGTTTGCAGGCTTGTTGGGCTTGCAAAACCTGGGACGTTTCTGTCCCTCAGCAGGCGATTTATCAGCCTGAGATAGTTTACCTGCCGCGCCAACACTTTAGCCAGAGCAGACGGCGCAACACCACTGCATAGCTTAAGGTTCTGGACAGCAAAGGAATAGTATTTAAAGCGGAGCTCCACCCTCACATTAAACTGCATCATCACTTTCAAGAAAAATTCATTAGTGGAGTAAAAAAAAAAAAAAAACACATTTTTACATACCTTAAAACGGTTGTTGCTAGGCAGACTTCCTAATCTGCCTTCTTCCTGATCCGCGGTAGTTTTCCTCTGCTTACACCGCACAGACTCCTGGGATTGTTAAGTCACCTCCCCTCCTAATCAAGCTGTAACACCCCCCTCCCCTCTGAGACTCAATAATTGTTTTAATAAAATGACACTTGCTGCTCCCGCGCGTCCACCCCCCCCCTGCTCAAGATTTTTTTAAATAAATGACTCGCGGCTCCCGCGGACTGCCCCACCCACGCTTCTCAAGAATTTTTTTCAATAAATTACACCCGCGGCTCCCGCGGACTGCCCCCCCCACCTTTCTCTAGATTTTTTTCAATAAATTACACTCGCGGCTCCCGTGGTTCAAAGTCCCCCCCCCCTTCTCAAACATTTTTTCAATAAATGCTTGTGCAGCACTGAGCATGTGCAAGGTCTGCAAAGCTAAAATCCAGGAAGTCATACAGTCTGGCTTCATATGCCCACACTTAAGATGGCCACACTTGGCCATCTTAAGATGGCCACGGCCTAATGCTAGTTTATAAAGTGTCTAAATGCTGTAACAACCTAACAAAATGGACCTTAGTTTACAGACTAACTGTAGTAGAATACATTAAGCTTGTGTATTACAGGGGTATTTATATTTAAAAAGTGAAATTGTGGCCGGAACTCCGCTTTAAGGCTGACTCGCAGACAAATTTTAGGCCCTGTACCAACTGGTCGGCCAGAACTACCTCGTCTGAGGGAGCCTGACATGCTTTTAAGCCATTGTGCAGCATATTTGTCCATTCAGTGAGAATCTGAGACACCAGGGCCTTAACCATCGTATGAACGCACAGCCGAGCCCACCACTGTGTATAGGTAGCGCGTGACCGCCTCAGCCTTCTTGTCCGCAGGGTCCTTGAAAGCAGGAGCCCCTTTTAGGGACCGAAAAAAACCTTCTGTGGTTTGTCCCACTCCTTGTACAAAAGTTTGTCTAGATAAAAACACACAAGGAAACACAAGGAAACACCTTAGCAGTGCCGGTCGGCTTACGGAACCCGAAAGGGACCGACGCCTCTGTTGATTCAGCAGACTCCTCTATCTTTAGAGTATCTAGCACTGCGGTGATAAGATCACCTACCAGAGACTTTTCGCATACTGACCCGGACCCATTTCACTGTCCGGCCGATCTCGGTCCGCATCCTCAGATACATCAGAACTATGAGCCGGAGCTGGGCCTGGCTCCGTAGCAGCTATTCCCAGAAGATGGCGGGGGCACTTTTTACCCCGTGTTCGCGCACACAGCTTCCACCTTGGCAACGAAAGTCTCCATGATCGCCGAGATAGCGTCCGATACATCGGGTGCAGGGGCACCAAATGCCAACTTAGGTGTTTCAGGGGAAGAGGCGTCCCTTTCTGATTGCATGCTGACCCACGCGCCTGACATCCACAGGGGCTCCAGGCAAGGAAACAGCCCACCCTCCTAGCTGCCACAGAGATGAGGCCCCCCCAGAGGACTCACCACCCTTGAATAGTACCGCACAGCTGCCCTCTGCTTCTACTTAAGATGCACTTCGCAGCCGCCTGTGTCAGTCTGACCCTCCGCAGCGTGTGTCTGTTGATTCGTACCAGTTAAATGCACACTAGTTACTACTTGCCCTTCCTGCATGGATTATGCTGGAAGCATCCCAGACAGACCATCTTTCACACGGTAACGGAGGTGACCGTCGGTCTGGCGTGCTGTCACTCAGCCGTCTAGACTGGTCATATGCGTGCCCCGGAGCGTGTAGCTCACCGGCCACCTGTAGAGTGATGGACATGTTGTGGATGACCCAGCGTGTAGCCAAGGTCGGCAAATGCTCGCTGGCCGAAACTGGGGAGACTACAAGGATCTGGGATCCAGCCTGTCACCCAGTCGGCAGTTGATTGCAGATCACAGGAACAAAACAGAAATAAAAATGGAAATAAACCTCCAGGCCTATGGGCCCAAAGGGAGCCATGTCCTCCTTTGCTAGGCAGAAAAAAAAAAACTGAGCTGCGAGATGCAGGGAGAAAAGTTATAACCAGAGGGACCGCCCTATGGGCAGTACTGTACAGTGTGTGATGTGATTAACACTTTCTAACAAGTTTTCTGCCTAGTCACACCTGAATGAAGGCCAATACCCATTTTGTCAACATTGCTGCTGTGTCAGTCCATGAACAAAAGGAGAAAAATGGTTTTGCCTTTAGTAAATAAACCCCTAGGTCCTGACTAGACAGAAAAAAACTAAATACTTAGGGCAGGGAGGGGGGGGGGTTATATAGTGACCGAGGACAGCCCATGGGCATACCCAGGCGTTTGTTCTAGTCCTACTCCTGCGGAGGAAATCTAACCCAGCTTGAAAAACTGACAGGCGGACCTGATCGGACCATCCGTATGAAACCAGCCTTCCACTTGAAGGTTGACATGTAAAGCCTTCAGACAGAAGAGGAGGAGACAACCACCTTTTGATTTTGTAATTGGGAAAAGGTTGGAGTATAAATTGAAACCTTTTGGTTGACAACTCTGGTTCAAAAGACCCGCCAGAGCATCCTGGAGGTTGTAAAAAGACACAGGTTAAACTTGGAAGCAGGGAGGGTGCAGAGCAGAAATCTTGTAGCCCCTAGAAACCAAGACCTTACTCCGACTAGTTTTCTGCAAAAGTTTAGAAATCCCCTGGAACATGGAATTAGGAGGCACAAGGTTTGCAGATGAACCAGTTCAGGTCTGGCTTTGAAAGTGGAAAGCTAGAATAAAAAAGGGACTCTTGGCCCCAGAGGAAGGAGGAGCTTTCCCCAACTTGAGGCCTAATCTTTTGCTGGGGCAAATTAGTACTTTTACCCTCAGTAACATCTTTTATGAGGGTGTCCAGAAGCACAAAAGATGTTCGCAATCAAATCACATGCAGAGCAAGTATTTATATTGGCTAAAGTGATCTGCGGAACACAGGGCCGTCTTTAATATGGTTTGGGCCCTGGGCAAACTTTTTTGGGCCCCCCTCCAGCTTATTTTGGGCCTGGCTGGTTCACATTTGTGCAGGCACAGCAGCCCATTGATTTGAATAGGCTGCCATGCCTTAGTTTCCTGCAGAAAAAAGGTGCATTCAGCATTTTAAAAATACAGTTGCCTTGAAATCCATTCTGCTTTTGCACACACAAACGCACTGTGTTTTTAAAAGCGTGACCTAAAACGTCTAAAAATGCAGGAACTGCAAATAAGTCACAGCAGAATGGACAGACAGTGCTGTATTTCAGTGCTTGATGGGCATAAGGGTGCCGTGTGCGCAGACTATTACACGAGGCATGCGCTTTTCTTTGCAGGAAACGCAGGCATGGCGACCCAATCAAATGAATGGGCTGCCATCTGGGGGGGTTGCCATTTGGGGCCCCCTAAACAAAACAAAAAATGTGGTCCTTTAATAAGAATTAAAAATATATTTAAAAAATATATATTTTTAATTTAAAAATTAAAAAAAAAAGGGGGGTTGCCATCTGGGGCCCTCCGGACCCCAAAAAAAAAAAAAAGAAGGGGGTTGCTTTGGGCCCCCAACAGTGACAGGGCCCTGGGCAGCTGCCCCTGTTTGTGCTATGGTAAAGACGGCCCTGGCGGAACAGCAAAGCAGTCAATGCATATTCAGGCAGGAAACATCTGCAAGGGTCAGCAATATTAGCTGATCCTTAAACATTTACTTCATTCCCCTAAGATTTGATAGGTTGGACTAAAGACTTGGTAGGTTGCATTTCATGTCCTGCTTGCCAAAAACTTCTATTGAATCCTTCCATTTTGAATCCTTCCATTTTGAATCCTTCCATTTTGAATCCTTCCATTTTGAATCCTTCCATTTTGAATCCTTCCATTTTGAATCCTTCCATTTTGAATCCTTCCATTTTGAATCCTTCCATTTTGAATCCTTCCATTTTGAATCCTTCCATTTTGAATCCTTCCATTTTGAATCCTTCCATTTTGAATCCTTCCATTTTGAATCCTTCCATTTGGAATCCTTCCATTTGGAATCCTTCCATTTGGAATCCTTCCATTTTGAATCCTTCCATTTTGAATCCTTCCATTTTGAATCCTTCCATTTTGAATCCTTCCATTTTGAATCCTTCCATTTTGAATCCTTCCATTTTGAATCCTTCCATTTTGAATCCTTCCATTTTGAATCCTTCCATTTTGAATCCTTCCATTTTGAATCCTTCCATTTTGAATCCTTCCATTTTGAATCCTTCCATTTTGAATCCTTCCATTTTGAATCCTTCCATTTTGAATCCTTCCATTTTGAATCCTTCCATTTTGAATCCTTCCATTTTGAATCCTTCCATTTTGAATCCTTCCATTTTGAATCCTTCCATTTTGAATCCTTCCATTTTGAATCCTTCCATTTTGAATCCTTCCATTTTGAATCCTTCCATTTTGAATCCTTCCATTTTGAATCCTTCCATTTTGAATCCTTCCATTTTGAATCCTTCCATTTTGAATCCTTCCATTTTGAATCCTTCTATTGAATCCTTCTATTTTGAATTTTTCTATTGAATCCTTCTATATTGAATCCTTCTATTTTGAATCCTTCTATTGAATCCTTCTATTTTGAATCCTTCTATTTTGAATCCTTCTATTGAATCCTTCTATTTTGAATTTTTCTATTGAATCCTTCTATATTGAATCCTTCTATTTTGAATCCTTCTATTGAATCCTTCGAGGAAGAACATTGCAGGCAGCCTTGGAACCATTAGTGGCTTGTAAGCTGGAGAGGCCTGACAGTGGGACAAGCACCCTTATTTTTAGGATACATGTTGCACTACTTGACAACTTGATTCAGAGGTTTTGGAGTACCAGTTACACATTGTGTACACAACCTAAATGCCTAAGGGACAAGCTTTTAGCCAGCTGTATCCGGGTCGCTGCAGGAGGCAGCAAGGGCTAACAAAAAGGCGAAAGCATTTGTCTTTTTTCAAGTAAAGCCTTTGTCCTGTGCAAGGCCATGTTTACCAGCACAGGGATGCACAGGTGTTCTGTTCATCCATGTGCTGGCAATCCCATTGTCAATTGGGATGCAGGGCTGCACAGATCCAGCCACTGCTCTCCATGCGATATTCATGCAGGTGCATGCAGAGCCATGCGCCTACACCGATAGCACATCGGGAGCAGCAGTGTCCTTGCAGATGCTGCATCCCAACAGCGTTATGGGACTGCTGCCTTAGGGGTGCATGCAACACCTGTGCATCGCTGTGCCAGTGGACAGGTCTCTGCACATGCCATTAAAATGTCCTATGTGAACGTGCCCTGAGAATGCTGTAAGATGCTACCCACAAAAAAAAAAAAAAAAAAATGCAAGCATTGGTTTCATGGGACACTGCAGTTGATGGTACAACACTTTAGTTTTCCAGAGTTGTAATCCTTTGTGGAATATGGGGAGGGAGAGATGGCACCCAGCAGTTCAATAAGGTGTAACGGCTCATAATGCTCACACATTGCAAAATCATTAAGCTCTGGACCTGTAAAGCACTCCCCAGTTAACGGTGCAAAAAGACTGGAAAGCAACATAAGCAGAGCCCAGTGTCTAAAGGTCACACTCCAGTCAAGCAGACCTTGCAGTCATCAGTAGAGTGGGGTTCATTTTATGATGCACTGATCAAGATAACTGTATAAAGAGTTGAACTATGCAGCATGTCACCACATATGGACATGAACAGGCATGCAATACAACTGCTCCTATGAAAGTTTAAAATGGCTATACATGTTACCCAACAGACAATCAGATTGCAAAATTTCGACAAACACAGCATACCTCGCCAGAGAAGTATTTTTCTATAAGAGCCAAGGCTGCATGGTAAACCATATGATTGTCATGGGTCTGCAGAGCCTCCATTTTCTCTAGGCCTCCAAGTTCTTCCACAACTAGACATAGTTTATCCAGCTCACCCAGTTTTTCTGCAGCCTAGAAGAAAAAAAAAAAAAAAAAAAAAAAGTACAAAGATAAAAGTCTTTACACAAGTTAAGTCTGCCCATTCAGCTTTAAAAAAATAAAAAACACCCCCCCCCCCCCACAGTACACTTACCATGAATATATTTGAAATGCCATCTAGGATAACCAGTATTGTTTTACTGTCCTTCACCGTTAGGAGGGTAAGCAGTGGTTCCAGCACCCCACAATGTACCAGCTGTACTATTTGCTCTACAGTACCTCCACTTGTGTAGTTTGTCACTGCCCAAGCGGCTTCTTTCTGAGCTTTAAATTCACCCTAAGTGGAAGATGAAAAGGTTTGTGCATCTACATATAGCAAATTATGAAAACACACAATTGAAAACTATAGTGAATCCTAGAATATAAAAGGCAAAATACATTCACTTATGGGGACCGACGCATTTCAGGTACATAGATATAACGAGATTGATGCATGCCAATTTGTATCTAGCATTTTACACAGGTTTTCTGTGTACCCGCAGCTGCGATTTGGGTAAAAGTAGTTTGAGTAGTTTGACTATTTACGTTGGCAGAATGGCACATGGACGTACAGACGTGTCCCCTTTAAGATGCCCAGCCGTGGTCACGAGCGTGTCGCCGCCGGCGCGCTTGCGACCTGGTCCTGTCCTCAGTGACCGCAGGACCCATAGACCTCAGTGTCCCGCGATCGGTTCACAGAGAGGAACGGGGAGAGGTGAGTGTAAACAAACCTTCACAGTTCTTCCTAGTGTGGCTGTCAGTGATCGTCTGTTCCCCTTGTTAGGGAACGACAATCAGTGATGTCACAGGCACAGCCACGCGCCCCCCCCCCCCCCACAGTAAGAACACTCCCATAGAACACACTTAACTCCTACAGCGCCCCCTCCTGGTTAACCCCTTCACTGCCAGTGTCATTTTCACAGTAAGCAGTGCACTTTTCGCTGTGAAAATGACAATGGTGTCAAAAGTGTGCCATAAAGTCGCAGTCACAGGAAAAAAAAAAAAAAAAAAGGATCGCCGCCATTAGTAGTAAAAAATAAATAAAAATGCCATAAAACTATCCCCTATTTTGTAAACGCTATATAAAAAAAAAATTACGAAAAATATGTAGAATACGTATCGGCCTAAACCGAGGACAAAAATAAAAAAAAATTTATCTTTTTTGGGGATAATCTGACAATAGCCAAAAAAAGTGGTTCATCGGGTGATCCAGCAGAGCACTCACTACAATTCAGAGGCCAAAATCTCCCCCTTTTAAAATGGGGAATACTGTAAAAATTCAAGAGCAGAATAACTCAGCTAAAGTTGGCACCATCCTGATTTGGACAGTCTGACCTCAGTTGTGATGCATTTAACCACTTACAGACAGCCCGCCGCAGGAATACATCTAGCTACCATAACCCCGGTACCCTCTTCAGTGGGCGGTCCGCTACAAGATAAAAGTGGTCTCTGCAGCGGATACGCCACAAGATCACTTAATCTGTGGCGGGAGAGGGAGCTCATCTCCCGCTGCATACCGGAGCCGTCGGATCTATTCCCTTTCTGGGTATGGAGACGAGAGGGGAAAGATGACCCTGACCAGTCTCCACATCACTGCAGGGCGGATGCAATGTCAAAAATGACACTTCCGCCCATTGCTCTTAAAAAAGGGACATTTATAGAATGAGAGTGGATACCCTGCGCTGCCAGGTGTGCGTAAATGGTAGCTGCTGACACGGCTTATTCAAAAAAGCAAAACAACCAAAAAAATACGTATGTGTAGCGCTAAAATTAATAAATGAATATCAAAATACCAAAAAATGTGTATAGTAAAAAATAAAACACATAACATTAATAAATGTTAGACACAAATTGTGAAACATGTGAGATTCCTCTGTAGCGAGGGGTGACAACAGTGCCAACTGGCACGTGAACTGATGCACCCAAGGTGGTATCAAACATAGAAACAAAGTCCAACAAAAACTCCTAAGTGTGATGATCCGAGGTATGTAGCAAAGTTCATCAACATCCACAAGTCATTCAAGTGAAAAGGTGAATAAATAGAAAAAGCGTGACTCCTTTAACGTGACAATCCCATCACCGGAAAAAGTGCAGGCTTACCGGAACTTGTTGACCACTGGTGGCATATGCCAAAAGAGGTCAGTCAAGGCTTTATATGACGGTTGTCAAACAGCAATCCTTGGCAGGAAGCGTAGGTCCAACTGGTGGGTAGGTCCTTATATGGAATAGGTCCCCAGGAGTAAGCCGGAAGCTATACTGATGTTGGTATCCCAAAACCAATTGGCTCAGTGTGTTAGTGGTGCATAGAGAAAAATAAAGAGAAGTGGCCACATAGCGCAACTCCGTATAAAAGAAAAAATACGTGTTTATTCACAGCTAACAAACTTACATTTGGCTGGAAGTAAAAGAGCTCTTGCATGTAAATGGGGCGACAGTGGAGTCCTGGGAGGACTCCACTGTCGCCCCATTTACATGCAAGAGCTCTTTTACTTCCAGCCAAATGTAAGTTTGTTAGCTGTGAATAAACACGTATTTTTTCTTTTATACGGAGTTACGCTATGTGGCCACTTCTCTTTATTTTTCTCTATGCACCACTAACACACTGAGCCAATTGGTTTTGGGATACCAACATCAGTATAGCTTCCGGCTTACTCCTGGGGACCTATTCCATATAAGGACCTACCCACCAGTTGGACCTACGCTTCCTGCCAGGGATTGCTGTTTGACAACCGTCATATAAAGCCTTGACTGACCTCTTTTGGCATATGCCACCAGTGGTCAACAAGTTCCGGTAAGCCTGCACTTTTTCCGGTGATGGGATTGTCACGTTAAAGGAGTCACGCTTTTTCTATTTATTCACCTTTTCACTTGAATGACTTGTGGATGTTGATGAACTTTGCTACATACCTCGGATCATCACACTTAGGAGTTTTTGTTGGACTTTGTTTCTATGTTTGATACCACCTTAGGTGCATCAGTTCACGTGCCAGTTGGCACTGTTGTCACCCCTCGCTACAGAGGAATCTCACATGTTTCACAATTTGTGTCTAACATTTATTAATGTTATATGTGTTTTATTTTTTACTATACACATTTTTTGGTATTTTGATATACATTTATAGAATGACAAAAAAAAAAATTAGATCTGAGGACCTGTCATGCTTTTTTTCCCTCAGATCCTTTGACAATTCTTTTGTATGAGGCCAAAATCACCATGGTATGTAAACTTTTGATCAAGGTAATTTGGGTAGTTCCTTTTATCATTATGACTCAAGAGTAAAAAAAAGTTAATAAATGGCTTCAGCCAAATACTAATCACGAGTAAAAAGAAAAAAGTTTGTGTTAAACACACACACACACACACACACACACACACACACACACACCTGAAGGCATTAAAGCATTTACCTCTTTCAGAACATCAATCAGTGGAGCAAGGAGGCCACAAGTTATCAGCTGCTGAATCTGTGGAGCGGTTCCTGCAGCAATATTACTAAGAGCCCATGCTGCCTCCCTCTGGACACTAGGCTTAGGATGACGAAGAAGCTTAGACAGGCTAGACAGGACTCCTGCATCAATGGCTACTTGGGTCTGCTTGTCTGTTCCTGTGACTATGTTTCCAATAGTACGGAGGGCTGGCGTCTGTGGGGGTGGGGGGGGGGGGAGAAAATATTTAAATTCCTAATGTACGTACAAACAAGAATTTAAAGACATTTAATCAGATTTTAGTTACATTTGTCCCCATTTAAAAATATACATTAAAAAAAAAAAAAAAAAAAAAACACAGACATAGCACAATAAAAACACATCATACAACTATATCTATATCCCCCACACATAGATATTTATATATAGTTTGTAGTTCCAATTTCCCTACTGCACCAACAGGGACATGGACTATTCATTGTGCCCAAATGGCATTAAACTTACTCATTGGAGCTTAAGATATTTATGTTTTTCAAAAGAACCAGGCCTATTGAGATCAAAAATCCAATCAGAGAGTGGGAGGATATGGAGCGGTCCACCCAATAGCTGAGCTGAAGAAAACTGGTAGGGCAAGATGGGGGAAATCAGGTAGGGCAAGATCTCCAACAATTCTTTAGCTGCATTCCATATTTTGTACATTAACACCAAGTTAGCCATAGCCCTACTTACACAGGTGTCCGTGATTAACACACGCAGTAACGTAGTGCAGGAACGAATACGTAGCACAAGACTGAAAACATGTCAGTCTCAAGAAACTAGCGAGGCTGAGCAACGAGAGGCAAATCAGGCCAATTAAAAAATGTAACACTGAAGCCTATGAACCTGAAGACATGTCTGGCCAGTGATGCAAGTAGTAAAATCGCATGCATGACGTATGGAACGTATTGACAGCCGTGAGAAGCGGATGAGGGGACTTGCCACCTCACAAGCCAATTAGAAACGAACATCTCAATCCGTCAGTACCCATAAATGTGACAGGTAACCTGCAGAAGAGTGTAGCCATAAATCTAAAAGAACACATGAACCTGACATGCATGCAAAGACAATGAAAATGAAATGTAGGTAAGTGTAGGACTAATCGTGACAGACTTGTGTGACGATTTAAACCTACAAGGTTTAAAAACCAAAACATACCGACAAAACAAAATATGGAGCAGGACTGAGAATGTGACAACCCCATGAATTTGCAAAGGCCGAGCAACCTGAGGCGTAGCAGGCAAATTAAAAACGTAAACTCAGGCCTGATAAACCTGAAGACGTGTCAGGCCATTATATGAGAAATTAAATGTCAAAATGCATGAAACGAACACAGTGCAAGCCAATTAAAAATCTCAATCCGTAAGCACCCCTAAACTTGATAGATTCATGGCGTTTCACCGCTGGGTCACCTAACAAGAACAAACCAACTTAGAAAAACATCACGACTGAGACCTGCATGAGAAACTTAATACACATGAGAAACATGAATTGCATGAGAAACGTGAACACCAAAGAACATGAGTAGAAAAAAAAAAAAAACATAAACCGCATGAGAAACAAACGCACGAAAAAAAGGAAAAAAAAAGGAAACCTGAGAAACATCACAGCATGAGAACGTGAAATGAATAGCATACCGTAACTGACTGAAAACACATACTCACTGAGCTCACTACCTGAACACACCCTCCAACCAAAATCGAGACGGGGAGATTGCACCTAGAAGCCCACTGATGTGATGAACTGGGACCCAGGTAGGAGCCTCAGTGAAATCTCTAAAAGGGAAGAAAATTGTTTTTTCTGGTACGCTTGTTAAGGTATGAGAGTGTATGGTGTTGCCTACAGTGATCAGAGACCATTTGACCAAATCCTTTTTAAAGAAACTTCCATTGTCATGGAGGGACCCATGATTCTCTTGGTTTCCAGTTCCTGTAGAGGAAGGGTTTAAACAAACAGTGTATTGGGAAGATCTTTGCAGCCGTGCTTGAGAAATGTCATATTTCCTCGATTGTGGCTCACCAATACATAGCTTGATACAAGGATGGTTTTACTTTAGGACTCCATACTATAGAAATAATGAACGGACCAGGCCCCTTCAGGAATGTGTGCCCTCTTAAGGAGATACTGTTTAAAGTTTTACGATTGGTCACCATCAGTTACTTCTTGTATAGACTACAGCCAAAAACTGCCATAATAATTGCGCACAAATCAAAATAGAACATAAAAATGGGCAATTGCACAGGAGGGGTGGACAAAGCTTTAACCCATGAATCTATAGAACACCAATGAGGACACATCTATCATATGGCTCCCAAGATCTAGGTTACATGCACTGGTTCTTTCTGGAGAGAATGAGAAACTCCTTACAAGCGTTAAAGAATGGGTCAAGGTCACCAGTTGCAGAGAGGCTGCCTTTTCATTTTTGAAAACACTTCGAACTGTGTAGCTGAATAAGCCCAGTAGGAAAGTCTTGCATACTCGAATCCCACCAGACAGTGCTAATGAAAAAATTTAAGTATATTAAAATAGTAAGAAAGGGAGGTCAGATCATATTGGTCCCATAAAGAATGATGAAGGGAATCTGGTTACCAGGGATGGAGAGATGGCAAAGGTATTGAATTTATTTTTCGCCTCAGTCTTCGAGGGAAAGGGGAGGCTTCAGTAACCAAAACTGCAAGGTTTATCCTCATGACACATCCCAGGAAGCACCCTCATGGCCAACAGAGGATAGAATTAGAAATAGACTTGAAAAACGTAACATTAATAAGTCACCGGGACCAGATGGCTTGCAGCCCGTCCTCAAGAACTCAGTCAAATAATTGCCAGACCATTTTTCCTAATTTTTACAAACAGTCCGACTGAAATGGTAGCAGATCAGAAAAAAAAAACAATGTAGTGCCAATATTAAAATGGTATGCAAGTTATTGGAGGGGATAAAAGGAAATATATTTTACACACACACACACACACACGATTTTAGTAATGAAACAGTATCATTAGCAGTAATCGGCATGTATTCATTAAGAATTTTACTTGCCAAACCAATCTATTAGCCTTCTATGAGGAGGTGAGCTGCCATCTAGATGAAGGTCCATAGACGTAGTGGATCTGGATTTTGCAAAGGCATTTGACAGCGTTCCCCATAAAACGTTGACTGTACAAACCAAGGTCTGTCGGCATAAACCATAGCGTGAGTATATGGATTGAAAACTCGCTACAGGGGAGAGTTCAGAAGGTAGTAATAAATGGGAATGGCCCGGAATGGACTGGTGTGGAAAGCAGGGTCCCCCAGGGTTCTGTCCTGGGACCAATTCCATTTAATTTATTCATAAACTACCTGGAGGATGGACTCGCTCACTCACTGCGGACATAGCTGCGTCAACAGCGAAAACAGGTGGCCACATAAAAAAAAAAAAAAACATACATACCAGCATAGGATCAAAAAAGCGATAACTTCTAAAAGAAAGCTTTAAATATCATTTAGATTTTAGATGAAACAAGGAAGCTTCCTGTTGCATGTCCACCAACCTGGTGAACGGCACCATCTGGGTCCGGTACGGCCCTCAGACTGCAGTAAGAAAAGACATATGCAATTTGTGTGCCTGCACCCTTTTAAAATCCCGGTCGGCGCATCTGCCAAAGCGAACGCTGCTGTTCAGGACCAGAAAACTACGGCTTTCTTCACAGATAAAATGGTGTACCAAGGTAAATATACACCAAGGCTACCCCCCCCCCCCTTTTCAATATACATTTTTTTTTTTAATTGGGGGCTAGAGAGGAGTTATGTCTCCCTCTATGCAAGCCCCACTGGTAGTATATTATACTTCACCACCCAACACAAATTTACTTTTTGGCATAATCATGTAAATTCAAAACTTGTGGGCCTTTATATTTTCCACATTAGGGCTACTCATTTTCTATGGTCCCCGTTTCTTGGGTGGATTGTTGGGGGGGGGGGGGGGGTAGACATACCTTGGGGATCCTTGTGAGGGCCGTACCGGACCCAGGATGGTGCTGTTCACCAGGTTGGTGGACATGCGAGTGGAAGCTTCCTTGTTCTTTCATCTAAACGATATTTAAAGCCCTCTTTTACAAGTTAGATTTTTGATCCTATGCTGGCATGTAGGTTTTGATGTGGCCATCTGTTTTATGTTGACGCAGCTCTGGATATGGTCTGAAATTGTTTTGCTCCCTTTCAGAATGTTTTTCATATTATCTTCTCAAATTCCCCTGAAGGGATAAATCCCCCAAAAACGCATCAGTCCAAAAGAAGATAAACCTTCCAACTGGAATTTAGCTTGTCACAAGCATAGCATTTTATCTACATGTTGTACTGTAAAATTTGATGTGTTTTGATATCGCAAGCACTGCATTTTAAATATACATGGTTATTTCATGATATAACGTATATCTTTAGTTCGCCCTTAAAGTCCCACTGTCCCTCTCTGTTTTGGTTTTCTACTAAATATTTTGGGATGTTGGCAACGCTCAAGTGAGAACTTATAAGTTCTCCATGGTGGTTTTCCTCCTAGAATGCCAAAAAGTTTAAAATGTATCTATTGTGGATTGAAACTTTTGAAAGCTCAGTTGTATTCAACCATTGAATGTTTGTTGCCCACAAAGGTTTCCCCTGCAGTATTTTTGTGCGGTGGACTGGTGTGGATTTGCAGAGGACAGCACAGATTGATATTGCAAAAGTTAGAAGTTTGCCAACAATCCTCTTTCAAATTTTCAGAGATAATTGGAAGAAGAAAACTAGGTTTCACCAAGTATGGTCTCAACAAATGCATCATTTGGAACAGACTTTAAAACCAGTAAATGTACCGGGGGGGAGAGCAGGGTTCCCACTACTTGTTCATTGAATTTGGTTTACACACTGTCACAGGCAACACAGTAGTTGAGCACCACCATCAGGACGTGTAGCGATAGGTGCAGAGCCAGCAAGAAAGCACTTACCTTGGGTGTCATGCAGCAGGGGGCAAGGCCAAGGTGGGAGCCCACCCCATCTTTGCATTACCTAGCTGTGTGCTACACTGCAAGACTGAGCTGTCAAACGGCCTTCAATGGTTCTTCAGATTACAGTGGCAATACCAGCATGACCTGTGGCACCAGTCTGATTACATGGAGTGTTACTGCGCAATTTTGGGAGTACATGTGAACCGTTCATGCATAATTGCAGACTTGGCCGTTACACAAATTTGCATTGCAAAGTTTGGTGCCTTTATTGCACTATTGTTTAGGTACATTGAAATGGGAGAACCCCCTGAAGCATGCTGGCATTGGTTCAACCGGTGTCAATTTACTTTTTGGCTACATGGATCTTAAGGGTGCAATCTGCCAACCCTTTATGGGCCCCGCTCTGCAAACACTCATCAAAAGTCAGAGATTACCCATTTGCCTCAGAAGTCATTACTCAAAACATGCTTGGACTTGGAACCATACCCTTCTGGGCCAATGGGAGGGGCTACCAGGATGAGCGATTTGTTGTCTGCCTGAAAGTTCCTAAACACCGCCGGAATTAAGGCCAACCATGGGGGGCACAACACAAATGGTACCTCCAAGGGAGAGTTAGAGCATCTACCCCTATGGCTCCATCCTGCCTTCAAGAAAATAACTCTTCTCATTCACCTCACTTAGAAGAAACCTTAATTGTGCAGTAAAATACTCTATAGCCAGAAGAAAGCAAGTGGAAAGACATGCAATGTCGGCACCCAAAGCCTACCCGTCCCTCTGCTTCGGGTGCAGGCACTGCCGTGCAATGATCCCTCGGACAGACTGTAGTACCGCTGCACAGTGTGTAGCGATCTTTACGCAGATACCTGCATTTGAAAAAAGGTATCTGCTCCCTCCACCAAGGTGCCAAATGCAGCACGGGGGGGGGGGTGAATCTAATCGGCAGAAGTGGGTGGAACTCGAATGAGATTTCACACATGCCAAAGTTACGTGGCCTTACACCCCAAAAACATGCTGTGGGAATACCACATGAGTCTATTCGTACGGGGCACAAATTCAATGTCCACCTTTAGACTTTCAAATAAAAAAAATAAATAACTCAATTTTCCTACTTATCCATTTCAGAGGCCCTGAAATGTCAGGATCGTACAAAACACCAATACCCCCAAAGGATCTTTTGGAAAGAAACACGTCAAGGTATTTGAGAGAATATATATATATATATATATATATATATATATATATATATATATATATATATATATATATATATATATATATATATATATATATATATATATATATATATATATAAATAAAAAAAAAAAAAAAACACACAAATTTCCCCATCTGTCTCCCACAGCCACATTTTTTGGAGTGACCTATACCCCTTTTTTTTTTACAGTTGCCATTCCCTCCAACCACTAAAACTTTGGTTTGAGAGCATTTTGCAAGACAAGCAAAAATGTAATTAATTTTTTACCTTATATACAAGCGATGTCTTGCTATGAGAGTAGCGTCATGTCACAACCGGGTATAAAAGAGGTGCCTCCAAGTGTAGCAATATGGTTACATTTAATGAAGGTACAACATTTAGCAACTCACATGGTTGATAAAAATACACATGCAAGTATGCTGGCTTCAGGGGTAAAGCTGTCCACATAGCCCATCCTCCACATTGACGTCGTCCCTTCCACGCTGCTCTCCACAAGCGCTTTAAGCCTCGCTTTTTAGGATTGCTCTTCAGCAGGGTAGTCTTCTTGGTCATGATTGCCAGCGGCGAGAGCCAGTGGTGCAGGGGATGTGGACAGCTTTACCCAAAGTATGCAGGCATCCAGATGTGCCCGTTTTAATCAACCATGCAAGTTGCCAAATGTTGTACCTTCATTAACCACTGGACACTTAAAACCCCTTCCTAACCAGACCAATTTTCAGCTTTCATTGCTCCAACACTTTGAATGACTTTGCAACACTGTACCCATATGAATTTGTCCTCCCCCACACAAAGCTTGTTGGCATTTAACCACCGTTGGGGTTTTTTTTGCACTAATACAGAAAATTCTGTTAATTTTTTTTTTTACCAAATTAGTAATTTTATATCATACATGTTGGCCAAAATTTATACGGCTACATATATTTGTCAAAAATCGAAATGGTGTATATTTGGTCGGTGTGAAAGTTAGAGTCCACAAGCTGGCAATCACTGAAAATTGATCACACCTGAAAGTAGATATGTGCATTCCCGTTCGTACGAATGTTATTTTCGTACGAAAAATGTTCATTTTCGTACCCGCAGAATAATGTGTACATACGAAAAAATTAAAGCACCAAAATACGAAAACGATGGGATTACGAATGAGCTGCATAACGAACAACCGCAAATACGAACGAACGATCCGACGAAAATACGACAAAACGAAAACTGCAAAAGAACGAAAATGACATCTATAAGAAAAGACTTGCATTCTGTATTTTGTTTGAATCCTTGTTCTGTTCGTATTTTGATTTTCAGTCGTATGTTCATATGACATCTAACAAAAGATTTTCATTCTGTATTTTGTTTGAATCCTTTTTCTGTTTGTATGTTCATATGACATCTATAACAAAAGATTTTCATTCTGTATTCTGAATTCCTTTTTTCTGTTCATAATTTGGTTTCAAAATACAGAATGCAAATCTTATGTCATTTTTGTTTTTTTGAATGGGCAGTGAGTGTAGTTAGTGAAGCAGCTTCTCTTTTGTGCCGAGTACAGTAAAGCCAAATAAACTTGTGTATTTTCGTCTGAAGGGAGATCAGTTGGCCAGACTTTTGAACCTGGAACCCAAAAATGGTTTTCTGATGGAGTTTAAAAACGATCGTTTTTATGTTTGTTGTTAAAAAAGTCTGACCAAGTGTATGGGGCTTAACAATAGTTAATATGGATGAGCCGCGTGTTGAAAGTGCCGCGAATCCAGCGATATATTTACAAAAGTACAAAATGATGAAAATTCACGAAAATTGTCTAACAAGTAACTAACATGAATTAAACAGAATAACGAACCATCCCGCATGTACGAAAATAAAACGGTAACCAAAATACGAAACGATCGGAATACGAAAAAAATCACGTCGTACGAAAAACGAACGGGAACGAACAGGAAAACGGGCGTCTTACGAAAAACGAACGGGAACGAACCTACGGAACGAAACGGAACAAAAAAAAAAAAAAACAAAAAAAAAATTCTGTGCACATGTCTACCTGAAAGTACTGACATCTCATTTGAGACACCCAACATGCCAGGAAAAGTACAAATACCCCTCAAAATGACCTTTTTGGAAAGTAGACATTCTAAAAAAGGTATTTAGAAAAGTGGCATGGCGAGTTTTTTGAAGTTGATTTTTTTTTTGAAGAATTGTGGGGAAAAATACAAGATTCCACCCCCCCCCCCCCCCTTCACAAAATTGGCATATTTCTCACACAGCATATGCATACCACAAATTACACACCCCGAGTATGGCGATACCACATTGAGACTTTTCCACAGCATGGCCACATAGAGGCCCAACATGCAGGGAGCACCAGCAAGCGTTCTAGGGGCATAAACTTAAAGTCTAAATTTGACTATTACACTTTGAGGCACTGTAGTGGCATGGATGCAAACTGATGTGGCATGGATGAGCTGTAGATGGGGATGGCTGAGCCATGAATGTGGATGGCTGGGTATGGATGGGATGGCCAAGTATGGCTGGGTGGGTATGGATGGACGGATGAGTATTGCTGAGGATGGATGAGTATTTGACGATGGATAAGTGCTGGAATGGGCACAGAGCAGCGCTGTGGGCACTACAGATCCAGCCCACAGCACTGCTGTAAAACTATCTCTCCCTTCACACTGTACAGAGGGAGAGGAACCGGACATGACGCCGGTTTACAAGCGATTGCTTCATTTGACAAAGCGATCACATGGTAAACAGCCGCTGATCACAGATATTTCCGGGTGCGTGCTCCAGGGGGCACACAGAAGCAAGATTCTTGGACGCCCTCCCAGAATAAGCCAACCACGCTGCAGCCATATTTCAGCTATGGCTCGTTCAGCATGTGGTTAAATGTAACCATATTGTTGCACTTCGAGGAGCCTCTTCTATACTCTAGCTCCTGCGGGATTTTGCTTCCAATGCTCGTGGAGGCGGCCATTTGTGGATGGACATTTTATGGCTGAGTTTCCATTAGTTCTTATGAGGAAATTCACTTTGACAGACAAGGACTTTGGATTACAAGTATGTTTCTGGAACGAATTATGCTCACAATCCAAGGTTTTACTGTACTGCGATTCTGTACTTGCCAAATATGCTGCAGAAATCTCCCTCCTCCCTCGGCACATACACTGGCCCCAGCCACTCCAACACTGTGCAAACTTTTACCTTTTATTTGGATGTGGATGTTTTCCCAATGGATTTTTATTTTGTGTATGGAATTTATTGAATACATTTTTAGCCTTTTTTTTTTCTACACTATGAGGAGGCGTTCTCCCTGTTTTTTTCTCCTATACCTGGAGCTCACCAAGTTCAGTAAACGTGGAAAATTGGTTCATTCCATCACGGCAAGTGGATCGGAACTGGTTACCTTGAGTTTGGACAACCTAGCTATTCATCGTGGAGATCTATACCCTGTCGGAAAGCGAGGAGTTTGATAACAGAATCAACTAGACCAGTCATTTGGCTGTCCATGTTCATTAGACCCACCGCTGTATGGCGTTTTGGGTCCATCAAATCCGGTAAGAGTACTAATTTTTTCTTTGATCGGATGGGGATTATGCTCATGAGGGGAATTTCTTCCACGTGGATATTGCAAGGAACCATGTCTCACTCTTAGTGTATAAATTTGATGCCTTTTATTGTCACTCCTTATGGACAATTACCTTTGTCTATTGGACACTTGCACCATTCAAGATTGGTGTATTCACACATCACTTGTTGATGGATTCATTAATGCGATACATTATTGCACATCCGATTCATTTCACCCATCCAGTACACTCCTACTACGGTGGGTGTTTTTTTTCTGTCTTAGAGGCGCTGCACTTTGTTTTTCGCTGATAATTTACACAAAACCAGAGGTGGCAGTGATCAGAAACATTGTACCAACACTGCATTTTGTGTGGGGAGGCTAAACACAAGGGCTGGCAGTGATCGGAGCCGATTCTGCCAACACTACGTTTCTGGGGACACCAATATATAGTTCTGATCTTGATCAAAATATTGATCTGTTCAGACATTACTAGCAGTGGCAGTGATCAGCAACTTGGTGTGCAAGCAATCTAGCACTAACTGACCCCAAACATTATCAGATGTTGCTAGTGACAGAAATAAATGCTGTACACTGACACTATGCCAATGCAACTGACTGGGTGACAGGGATGATCAAAGGGTTAAACGTGCCTAAAACCAAGTGTAAATGTAATACCGCTTTTCAAGAACATTGTGTTTTTACAAAGACACAGGATCATTCTGTGATAGGCTCTAGCACAAGCTTCTTATAACCAATGATTTATGGCTGGGCCCTGCTGATTTGCTATAGACAATGACAGTACAGGTCAGCAGGGGGCATGACTGTTCCCACAAACCGGGAAAGTTATATAACAATTTAAATTGACCACTAAAGAGCGTAATCAAAACATTAGTTCTTTCAACACTTTATTGGCAATCAAAGCAGGTTTATTAACTGCATGTATGTTTAACACCAAAAATCAGCATAAATGCAATTAAACATGCTTTTGAATACAAGGGAGAAGGAAGAATTTTTTTTTTTTTTTAAATATAGGTAGGCAGGAACATCTAAAAAAAAAATTTGTGACAGGGCCATGTTGTAGCATCCCCTTTAACTCTAAATGTCTGGGAACGGAGACCAGTTGCTGGAGTTTTGGGAGAGTAAGGTTGTCCCATGCTTGCCTGATTCCAACTGTTCAAACAGTGACGTGTCCGTCGTATTTATTTTAAGATGCGCCATATATTTGCAGCTGGTGAAAAGGACTGGACTGCAGGCAGACCAGTTAAGCACCCAGACTCTGCTATGAAGCCATGCTGTTAGATGCATTATGCAGATTATCCTGCTGAAATATGCAAGGCCTTACCTGAAAATAGATGACAGGATACAAGCATATTCTGCACCAAAATCTTGATTTTTCAGCATTTGTGGTGGCTTTCCAGATATGGAATGGGTAGCTTCCATACACATTAATGCACCATATACCATCAGAGGTGCAGGCTTTTCAACTGAAGGCTGAAAAGCCAGAAGGTGCCCCTTTAGTTCAGAGGACATTGTGCCAAAAAGAATGTCAAATGTTAATAAATGTTGACTACAGAACAGTTTTCCACTTTGCAATAGACCATTTTAAATGCACTTTGGCCCAGATAAGGTGGGGTTCCTGGATCATGTTCAAATATGGTTTTTGTGCGATAGAGCTTTACCTTGACATTTTTGGAGGGGGTCCAGCAAACTGTTCAGACAGTGATTATTCTAAGCATTTCTCAGCCTATGGAGAGATTTCCATCACAGAAGCGTACCTAGTTTGTAATGCAGTGCCATCTGAGGGCCCCGAAGATCACGGGCAGCCAATATCGCATGTCAGCTCTGTCCCTTGCACACAGTATTTCTCCAAATTCTCTGAACCTTTTGTTACCGTATGTACTGTAGATGGATAAAGCCTTTACTTCTGAGACAGACTCCCCAAGATACTCTTTTTATATCAGATCAGGTAAGTTAAGGTAATTGACCTGTTAATGAGTTGCAAAATGCAACAGCTCCTTGTTCGTACCACTTGGCCAGCTTTTTGTTGCACTGTCCCAACTTAGACATGTTGCTACCAATTCCAAATCTTTTACATTCTTAAAATGGTAAATTCTCATTTGATATGTTTTCTATTGTACATTCAAATATGGGTTTAAAAGATTTGCAAATATCATTGCATTCAGTGTTATGTAGATTTTGCAAAGCCCAACTTTTTTTTAAATTGGGTTGTATGCTTTAGAGACACTTAGAAGGTAACCAGTTATGTGGTCTAATTGCCTGGTTAGCATTTCCAACACCACAGCCTATCTGTACACTGCACATCATGGATGCGCCAATTACAATCTGGGGAGGTTTGAGACAGCACAGTTTTAGGGGATAGCATTTCTACCTTGAAGCACTGGGGTCGCTAGTTTGTTTTCTGTCAGGGCGCCATCTGCATGGAGATTTTTATATTCGTGGCTTTCCTCCCACACTTAAAAATGCTTAATGCAAGCGATTGTTTTTTTTAAAATTGGCCTACTTTAATGTGATTGCATAGTGTTGGTGCTATGGGATGCCTATAACAAACCCAGGTGAATGAGTATGCAAGCATCTCATGGTCATAGAAATGGAGAGCATGTTGCTTGTGAAATTTAATACAAAAATTGAAGACTGTGGGATTAAAGGGTCACTAAAGGAAAAAAATGTTTTGCCTAAAATTAATGTCTGCAAGGTAGACAGAATAGTGTAATGATTCTGTTAAAAAACGAGTAAATACCTATTAAATTCCTTAATCTATATCAGTTCCGGCGTTCTAGTTTCTGTTCTCCCATTCACTTCCTGGTTGTTCGTTCATGTAAGAACTACATTTCCCAGTATGAATTGCGGCACGCCCAGCAATTCACACCTCCTTGAAGTCTAACACGTAGAGAGCGTCCTGCCACACAGATGTAGTTCCCAGGAGGGGGTGAGCATGTTACTGACCACCGCAGTAAAGCCTCCCATAACGGTGGTCAGTAAAATAAGACAAGCAGGAAGTGAACAGAACAGAGAAGAAAGAGCAACTTCTGAGCAAAAACGAACAATGAGGAAGTGAAAAATAGGATTTTTGTACTCACCGTAAAATCTATTTCTCTGAGTTGATAGACGAACACAGCATCCTTTGACAGTAGGGTTATATCCGCTTCCCTTTAGGAGAGTTTAGGCAGAAAAAAAAAAAAGCACTTTAAGTGTTAACACCACATTCCCCAGTGCAGCTCCTCCCAGGGGGCGTGGCACCCCTGGTATAACCCACACCCTGCTCTAGCAGCCTCAGTTCGTAACAAGCAGTACAAACAGAGGGGTGGGTGCTGTGTCAGTCTATGAACTCAGAGAAATGGATTTTACGGTGAGTACAAAAATCCTATTTTTCCTTCTGTTCATAGACTGACACAGCATCCTTTGACAGTAGGGTCATCCCCAAGCAGTGTCAAAAAATTTCGAGGGGTGGGAAATCAGCAAACCAGGTTACACCCCAAACAAAACCGGAGCTGCTCAACGGAGAAACTCCAACCATAAACTGCCGCCTGTAACACCTGCAGCCGAAGAAGGCATCAGAAGATGCACACACATCCACCTTGTAAAACTTTAAAAAAAAAGTGTGGATCGACGACCAGGTCGCTGCCTTACACCCCTGTAAACACAGAGGCATGATGCCAGAAAGCCCAAGAGGCCCCGATCGCCCTGGTCGAATGCGCCATAACCCGAAAGGGGGGGCGCACGCCCCTTCAGGGCATAGGCCTGACGCACAATCCGTCGGATCCACCTGGAAATGGTGGCCGACGAGACTGACAGGCCCTCTCGTAGGACCAGCCACCGACACGAACAGTGAGGCAGACTTCCGGAATGGAACCGTAACATACAAGTACACTCGTAGGGCCCGAACCACATCCAGAGGATGTAAAGTGGCCTCCTCCTTGCATTTCGGCCGAGGACATAAGGATGGAAGAACAATGTCCACATCAATGTGAAGCGCCGAAACGACCTTGGGGAGAAAAGACGGCTGCGGGCGCAGCACCACCTAATCCTTATGGATGACCAAGTAGGGAACCTTGCAAGACAAGGCCGCCAGTTCAGACAGACACTCGTCTGATCGAGGTAATTGCTACCAGAAAAAAAAAATCACCTTTTGTGACATTCAACAAAAAACCTCCCGAATGTCCTCAAAGGGAGCATCCTGAAGCACCGAAAGGACTAAATTCAAGTCCCAGGGGGGTAGTGGAGGACGCACCGGAGGAGTGCGACGCCAAGGGTCGCTGAAAGTAAACAGCCAGAGCAGAAATCTGACTCCTAACCGTACTAAAGGCGAGAGCCTGATCCACTCCCTGCTGGAAAAACAGCCGAATCCTGTACACTGTATGTACGAGGGTGCCATTTCATCTCCTCAAACACAGAGATGTAGGCCTTCCACGTATGATGGTAAATCCTAAGTGAGGCAGACTTCCGTGCAGGTAGCACGGTAGAGACCACCGAGCCCAAAAGGCCTCGGTCCCTCAGCCCCTGGCTCTCAACAGCCACCATCGGACCCTGCAAAAGAAGATCATCTCCCAGGGGGAAGACGCTAGGGGGCGTCTGCCACCAGACGCACCAGGTCCGCGTACCAGGAGCGATGTGGCCAATCTGGGGCAATCAGGATTGATAGAATCCCTTCGGTTTCCACTCTGCGCAGCAGGCAAGGAAGAAGCTTCCGAGGAGGAAAGGTGTAAAATAGGCGATAGTGACCCCAAGGAGCCACCAACACGCCCGCCCACGGGTCTCTTGACCTGGCCACGATCGTGGCACCTGCCGGTTGAGGCGGGACGCTAGAAGGTCCACGTCTGGAGTGCCCCACTTTTGGCACAGACCCTGAAACCCCTGCGGGTGGAGAGACCACTCTCCTTGGTCTAGTGCAGTTCGACTTAGGAAGTCGGCTTGCCAATTCCGTACTCCCGGAATATACATGGCCGATAGAGCCGGAACGGACCTTTCGGCCCACCGAAGGATGTGCGCGACCTCAGTCATTGCAGCAGAACTCCGTGTGCCTCCCTGATGATTGACGTACGTCACGGCCGTGGCGTGGTCGGACTGAACCATGACCGGTCGGCCCTGTAGATCCAGGGACCACCTGGCAAGGCACAGCTTGATTGCTCGGAGCTCCAGAATATTGATCAGTAGGCGGGACTCCACCTGAGTCCAGCGCCCCTGGGCTGACTAGGTGCCCCAAACGCCCCGCCCCAACTGGAGAGGCTGGTATCCGTCGTAACCACGGTCCAGTGGCACGGCAGAAATCGACTTCCCAGCCCAAAGCACCGGAGACGCCAGCCACCACACCAGGGGAGACACGACCAGTTGACTCAATTGAATCTGGTAATCCAGAGATGACTGAAGCTTGTCCCAACGTGACAGCAGTTCCCTCTGTAGTACCCTGGTGTGGAATTGGGCATACGGAACCGCTTTGAAAGAGGCCACCAACAGATCCAGAACCCTCCTGCAGAATCGCAGAGATGACCACTTTTAAGTCGGCAACTGCTGCACAGCAGATTGCAGAGTCTGAAGTTTTTCAGATAGGAGAAAAAAAAAATCCCGCCCTGGCAGAATCCAGGACTAGTCCCAGGTATTCCAGTCCCAGAGACAGAACCAACACTGACTTCTGGACAATACAGAAGCCAGCCGAACTCTTGGAGAGTCTGACACGTGAAGACACGTCCTCCACCCATTCTGAGTTCGAAGAAGCTCGTAGAAGAATGTCGTCCAGACATCCCATAACAAACCCCTGCTGTCACAGCCTGGCCAGTATTGGGACGAGCACCTTGGTGAAAACCCATGGTGCCGACACCAAGCCGAACAGGAATGGCACCAATTGAAAATGGTCCTCCCTGACGGAAAAGCACAGAAACCTCTGGTGCCTTGAGCATATGGGAACATGCAGGTACGCGTTCATGACAGCCAAGGACGCCAGAAAATCCCCCTGATGGAGTGCCGCTATTACCGAGCAAAGCGACACCATTTTTAAATTTTGCACTTTGACAAAACAAACGAGGGCCTTGAGGTCCAGGATTGGACGGACCCCGTCCTTCTTGGGGACTACAAACAGATTGGAGTAAAACCCCTGAGATCGTTCCATCGAGGGAACTGGCACAATCACTCCCCTGACCAGAAGATCCTGGACAGCCCCTGACCGAACCAACCGGCGAACTGGAGGAAGCTGGAGGAAAAAAAAAAAAAAAAAAACACTGTTTGGTAGACAAGAGAGAAACTATCTTGTACCCCGAGGAAACCACTTGGCAACCCCAACGAACGGAGAGGAGAGACCTGAGCCACGAATTTGCGAAGCCAGTCCCCCACCCGAGACACAGGCAGGGGCAGACCTTCAGGCGGAAGCAGGTATGTCCACAGACTTGTTGGGCTTGCGGTACAAGGTGCGCAGCTGCCCCACAGCGGGGGTCTTAGCACCTTGTAAACCTTCCCCCACCGCACAGGGCGGGCGAAAAAAAAACGCTTGGGGGTAGTAAAGGAGGGTCCTTGCACATGGCGAGGTCCCTAGCCGTTCCCAGACTGTGGGAACAGCATGCTCTTACCACCCGTGGCATCAATGATGCCGTTCAGGGAAGTCCCAAAGGGACCGTTAACCCTTAAAAGCCATCCACCAAGGCCTTCTCTGAGAACTAGTCTGCGGACCAGCACATCAGCCACACAAGGCAACGCAGTACCACCGTATAGGCGGAAGCCCTGGAAAGCAAGAGCGTAACCAGGACCGACTCAGACAAATTCTAAGACCCCGAACTAATTGTTCAGCCAGGTCCTTGCAGGTCTCGGAAGCATCCTGCAGCAAAAAACGATGCCCGTACAGTCAGACCGTGATACCAGAGCTCCGGCCAAAAACGGGTCTCACAGCCGAACCCCCTACCGCGAAGATGGAGCGGGCCACAGCCTCCATTCTCCCATCCGCAGGGTCCTCAAAGGCAGGAGCCCCATCCACATGGTGGTTAGCTAAACCTGGACACTGGAGGGTCCACGGACGGAGGAGAGACCCACTTTACCAAAAAAAGGTCCTCCACAAAGGGATAACGGGTCGCAATGCAAAAACTGTCACATTCCAGCACACAAAAAGGCCCTGCAGTGAACACACACAGCCCTGCAGTGAACACACACAACCCCCGCTACGCACACAGGTCCAGGTGATAGGAGACCCCAGAAAAAAAAAACCCTCACAGCCGTCACCCAAATGGGAAAGGAGGGAGAGGAAATAAGGGAGAGAGGAAAGCAGGGCAAGCCCTCAGTCGACCTCCCAGGGGAAAATTCCAGCCAGACCACTTACCTGAGCAAGGGGCCACTACTTACCCGTCCTGCGACCAGCGGCTGGAGGTATCCCAGACAGATCCAACGTCCGCTAAAACGGCATGGCTGTTGGCCAGACACACTGACAAGGCCATAAAAGACCAGTCATATGTGTGCCCTAGAACAAAATGTTCCCCGGCCGCCCCTGGAGCAACGGGGCCTGTCGTGGACGCCCCAAAGCTGAGCTAAGGGCCGGCACACGCTCGATGACCAAACATGGGGGGACTACAAGAGTCAAGACCCAGCCTGTCACCCAGTCGGCTGTTGATAGAAGAATCACAGGATTCAAAAATGCAGGAACAAAAATAATAAAAGCGGGGGAAAAAAAATCTCCAGAGTACAGAACTCCAGAAGTGCCTGACCTCTCCTGTCATTAGGCATGAAAAAACTGGGGCTGCTAGAGCAGGGTGTGGGTTATACCCGGGGGGCCACGCCCCCTGGGAGGAGCTGCACTGAGGAATGTGTCAACACTTAAAGTGCTTTTTTTCTGCCTAAACTCTCCTAAAGGGAAGCGGATATAACCCTATTGTCAAAGGATGTTGTGTCCGTCTATGAACGGAAGAGAAAGAGGAATGTCTGCAGGTAAAGGATGCTTATTATGAAAAAAATGTATTTCCTTTACAACCCCTTTAACTAGTTTGTTACAGAAACTTTCCAGAATTTTATAGTTCTTCATTTGCCCTGCTATATATTCTACAGATGATTTCTCAGGAATTGCAGCTTGAGAGTTGAGAAGATTCTCAAATCACAGCCACCCCAAAAAGGTAAAGACAAACATCTTTGAAGTAATGCCCCTGTAGTGAAAATTCCCGCAAATGGTTAAAATCTTGTGCTTTTTGGTATGCTCATGTTTAATACCCGATTCCCAATTCTATTACCACATACACAGGTCATTCTACCTGGGTTCCTGATCAAAAAGTTTAAGCCCCCTTTCACAGAGGCGCTTCTAAACTGCCAGCGCACTTAGCTTTTTTGGCCCTGAAAAGAACCTCAATGTGAAAGGTGCCTTAAACTGCTTTAGCGACATAAAACCTTGTTCTCCCCAACGCTACTTGTATTGAAAATATTTTTTCCTTAAAAAGTAATCCGCCAATCTTTGCATCCAGCTAGGACAACCTGATTTTTTTGGGCAAGATAAAGAGGTTTATACTTCATCTTAATGTATGTTATTGCAGCAGTTGAGATTTGCAGCTGAAATTTACCTTATGGCAGATTTTTAGGGTACTGTTGTACAGCTAGATTCATACATTCAGCCTTGGTCTAGAACCACCTAGTGCATTTCCAGTTTAACATTGGTATTAAAATTGAGCCATCAGCCATGACATTGAGTTTTCTGAACGGTCCTAAAAAATGTAACTCACTGTTGAGACCATAAGTACTAGTGGCATAAGTAAATGAAGTCCAATTACTACTTACCACTATGTTAAGTTCTTGACTGTGCATTAATTTCACTATTTGGTCTACAACTCCTGATGACACAACAACATCAATCCTATCATTGGCACCATCTGAGAGATAGGACATTGCCCAACATGTATCGGACAATATGTCTTTGTCCTCATGGTAGAGAAGCTGTGTTAGCACTGGCAATATTTGCTTAACAGCCTGAATGGGCGGGTATGGGTTTTTATTACGACAAAGGTTGGACAGTGTCCATGTAATGTTCCGGAGAAAACCAATCTACAGTGATGAGAAAAAAAAAAAAAAAAAAGTTTATGTTTAAAAACAAAAATTAAATACAGATACTTAAATATTCAACAGGGTATGAAGCAAGAAGTGTTGGGTTGAATTAAATCTATTTCTCAATTAACAGTGGACTTCATATGGCATAAAATTGAGGAAATTTGATTAACAGTCCAAGTCTCAATATAAAATATTACAGAAGTTTTTGAATTTGTTGGCCTAAAATCTCTAGACAATCCTAAAACTGAATATCATGAGATATTAGCCTGCTGTGCACATCTATTGTGAAATGCAGGAGAATCTGTTGCAGCTGGGATTTACAAGATGAAGTGTGGCAATTGATCTTTGTATGCATTTTGGCAACTTACAATGACAGCTGCAGTGAGCCAGTTTGCTTTTACAGGAAAGTACTTCAGACAATTTTTTTTATCTTTGGGCCATGTCATGTTCTATTACCAGCAACAAATACCCATTATGAGAAATTTAGCGATTTAACTGACAAGTATTTTCAATTGCTAGTAAGGTAGCAACTAGGGTTGTCCCGATACCGATACTAGTATCGGTATCGATACCGAGTATTTGCGGGAGTACTTGTACTCCCGCAAATACCGCCAATGCCTAAATAGAATACTCAGCCCCCCCCACCCGCTGCTACACCGCATCTCGCCTGGTTAATACGAGCGGGTAACATTACAGCTTTCATTTGAATAGCTGTAATGTTCGCGCCGC
The DNA here is from genome assembly GCF_905171775.1 of Rana temporaria. Classification (NCBI taxonomy): domain Eukaryota; kingdom Metazoa; phylum Chordata; class Amphibia; order Anura; family Ranidae; genus Rana; species Rana temporaria. The sequence goes on along the minus strand of NC_053494.1, from coordinate 98,586,832 downwards.
GTATAGACACTCCCCCTTGCTCGGGTGATCTGTCCAATCCCGAGCAAGGGGGAGTGTCTATACGCAGCGCGAATCATTACAGCTATTCAAATGAAAGCGTAATGTTCCCCACCCCTATTAGCGGCGCGGCAGCATGCAGGTAAGGGGGGGGGGACATGGCTGCTTGTGGGGGGACATGGCTGCATCGGCGAGTACTTGAAAAAAAAGTATCGGTACTCGGTCCTAGAAAAGTGGTATCGGGACAACCCTAGTAGCAACAATATTTGTCCCTTTCAAGTGAGCAAACTCTAGGCTTATACAAGTTTTCCACTTATGTAAAATTGTCAAGTTTGACCGTTTCATCCATTTGATACAAGTATCAAGTCCAAGTGCTCAGAAAGCAAAGTAGTTTTGGCAGACAATGATTAGTTCAAAATATAAAATGTTTTTAGTTGGTGAGCATGCCAAGTTAGTCTGGCTACCAAAGCAAAACACTCAACTGCTAGAGCAAACCAGCAGCAATACATTGAAGACTTCAAAATATACAAAAAAAAATAAAAATGTACCGGAGTCTGTGGCGTCACCAAGACTAAAAGTGCTGAAACCACATTGCAGCTGATCAGTATGTCTCTGTAGATTGGACCATCACCTGGAAAGAGATTACACATTACCAAGCAAACTAAAAAAAAAATAAGTTTTATAATTGGGGGAAAAAAAAAAAAAAAAAAAAAAAAAAAAATTTACATTGTCAGGATTATACTATAATGTCAGACAACTGATACTCAACTCTGCCCTTCCAGTCCTGAAGACCATGGGGGATTTGTAATTTCACAGCAGTGGAGAACCACTCACTGCACCACTATAGATAACCTAAGTCAGTGAGACTAGCTCAGCCATTTAAAAATACTGGCATTATACCAATATGTAAACCCAATAAGTGGCTATGATCCCAAACATCACATGTTGTAAAATTTTAATGAGAACTTTACGCGCAACTTTTTCATAATATTGTCCAAAGGTCAAATTGCACTTTGACCTTTGGACAATATTGAGCCATCATTTAACCACTACAGGAAATGAAGAGTTTCAGGGCACAAAGCTCTTTATGGCAATTGAAGAGTAGATGTGGCACATGTTAAGGAAACCATTTATAGTGGAATATTTTGGCACAAAACCGTGAGCGTTGAATATTCATTTGGGAAAGAGGAGGTTAAGACACACCAGTAAATCAGTATGCGTTTACATTTTGAAGATCGTTCTCAAAGTAAGCCCACAAGATTTGAGTTTTTACAAGGGCCGTTTGACTATGCAGCTTAAAGTGGAGGTTCACCCGGAAATGTACATTTTTAACATTAGATTCAAGCTCATTTTGTCAAGGGGAATCAGGTAGTTTTTTTAAAAACAAAGCAGTACTTACCGTTTTAGAGAACGATCTTCTCCGCCGCTTCCGGGTATGGGCTGCGCGTTGCTATTTGATTGACAGGCTTCCGACGGTCGCATCTATTGCGTCACGATTTTCCAAAAGTAGCCGAACATCGGTGCGCAGGCGCCGTATAGAGCTGCACCGATGTTCGGCTACTCGTGACGCGATGTATGCGACCGTCAGAAGCCTGTCAATCAAAATAGGAACGCCCAGTCCCGAACGAAGACCATACCCGGAGGCGGCGGAGAAGATCGCTCTCTAAAACGGTAAGTACTGCTTCGTTTTTAAAAAAACTACCCGATTCCCCTTGACAAAATGAGCATGAATCTAATGTTAAAAATTTTTTTTTCGGGTGAACTCCTGCTTTAAAATTTGTTCAAGTTAGTCCCTTGATTTGTTTAATACATGCTACCCACATGGTTTGAATCATATCAAACCATATGGGTAGCATACCTACCAATCATATTTGCCTGTAAAATACTTTTGCGTACACCTTGGGACACAATCAGGCCAATATTCATTACCTTCTGGTTATACTTCATCAGGTGAATGGACACTGGCAGGGCTGCTTTTAGAAATCATGGGGCCCCATACAACCTGACAGCCAAAAACACACACACACACACACACACACACACACACACACACTAAAATCACTATGTAAGGGGGCACCCCACACTGATCCCCCAGTGTAACTGGTACATTTACACTCACTTCAACACATCAGGAGTATTTACAGTCAACCACTGATTTAATTGGGACATTTACACTGACCAGCAATGTAACAGGTGTATTTACAGTAAACTCTTCCATCTCTCTGCATTCCTCTCTCACTCAGTACAACTCTGCCTCCCAAACTCTTCCTCTAACCCCCAAACCCCTACTCTGCACTTCAACACTCCCTCCCCATACAACCCTGCACCTCAACCCCCCCCCCCCCTTTTAATTACCTCTACATGCCAAAAACTGGCAGTCATTAAGGGACCTATATGAGCAACAAAAGCAGCGCTCGATGGGACCAGTAACAAAAAATAACTTTTGGCAACTGTAGTGCTCAATAGTTTTTTTTATTGGATGTACACTCAAGTTAAAAAAAACACAACTGTCAGATGAAAATTATGTAATTCAGGGAGATGCATGTGCGGAGGCTAGCAGGACGGACATGTCGGGCTAGAGCTCTGCTCTGTGAGGGAGAAAAGCCGCATATCTCAGGACGCCAGTCAAATCAAAAGTGATTCAAGTTGTGGACTCATTTGCATAAGGGGGACCTTTTGAGGAAAATGGTGCTGGGGGGTGCCCAAAACAAGTCAAAAACGAACCCCAATAGTGGCAGCCAGCAGACTAAAGTACAGCAAAAAAGGTGCCAGCCCCCTCAGCTGTATTCTCAGGGAAAGAGAAAAGGAGTATGACAAAGCAGATGAAACCCACTATCTCCCTGGGAGATTTAAACTGACAGCGAAGATGACAACATTTCTCAAGCAGCACTTCAAGACACAGCTGTCCCCTCAGGATTATTAAAGCAATTTGAGAAAATACTGCATAAAGCCTTAAAGCACACCTCAGAACAAATCTCTAACCTCATAAAGGAGATTAGAGAATTGGGGCACCGGACAGAAACATTGGAAATTAAAGTTGAAGAAATTGAAGTTTTCACCCAAGAATGTGACTAAACTGGACTCATAAAGAGGAAAATATAACACTACAAAATAGGTTGGAGGATTATGAAAACCGCGCCAGAAGGTCCAATTTAAGATTCAGAGGTATTCCTGAATCAGTCTTAGACCTCCAAGCCACCATACTAACCTTATGTCAGGAATTACTGCCAGGAATAGCAGTGGAACGGATGGAAATGGACAGAGCCCACAGGGCACTTATGCCCAAAAAGACAGAGGGTCCCCCTAGGGACATTATTGCCAAGTTCCATTATTACAGAACAAAGGAGCAGATATTGGAAGCAGCCAGAGAAAAGAACAATTTACTCTTCCATGGATATAACTCAGATATTTGCAGATATCTCCCAGCTAACTATATCCAAGAGGCGGGCAATGAAACCTCTTATTGGAACTCCAACACCACAAGATTAAATATCAATGGGGATTCACCTACCAAGGAACTCAAAATTACTTGCAGAACACCTGACCAACTTCAACAAGCCTTACTAGACCTCAAGCCAATTGAAGGAGCAGCCACAGCAACCACCTCATGCAGAAGATCAGCATCAGCTTCTTCCCACAATTTACCTCAGCATGGGATGAATAATGGTACCCATCATTCACATAAACAAGGCAGATTCGCATCTCAACCCCAGGACCAAGAAGGTACAATGGACTGACCATCACAAAAGTTTCCTTATTTTTCTTTTTGCTTCAGCAACACTTTTTGGAAAAGGAAAAATACAAGCAATGACTTTTTTCCCCAAAAGGAATTAAGTGTTACACTTAAATTCCATTCTTCAAAATTTTTGTTTATACTTTTTTTTCTCAATTTAAATATGTTTTTTTATGAAATACCCGATGAACCGATCGTATATTCTAAACACACAGTAATATTCCTATCTTATCACCTGCTACTTGTGTGTAAATTCAGGGTAGTGTACTAACCCCCTATATTAATTTAGCTAGTTTGTTAATGTACTTGTGCTTTGCACCCATTTTGCTTCACAAACACTTTAAGGCTATTTGTTTACAAGTGAAGCATAGTTATCAATACACCTTAAACAAAGATAAGTGTTACATTTTTTTTTGATAAACATTCTGTAGGGGTGTTGAAAATAATCGTAGCATCGATATTCGACCACCCACGATGCTGCATCGATGCTACGACTTGCATTAATCGGATTTTTAATGACGTCACCTGCGCGCCGCTTTAAAGGCCTTTCGAGTCTCAAAGCAGAAGCCGTGGGCGTTAGCTGCATTAGCGGGGGCGGCAAAAGAGGCGCGGCTTACACCCCCAGCTAAGGGAGCCGTGGGCTTAAGCCGCGCCTCTTTTCCCGCCCCCTGTTGATGCAGCCGAAGACGCCGCGCCTCCTTTGCCGCCCCCCCCGCTGACGGAATTCCCAGCCGCCCGTCGCCATGTGAGAGACACGTGGAGCGAGGGTCCCCGGTCCCGACCCCCCGGAGCCTTCCGATTTGGCTCACCTCACGCTGTGCACACTGCACAGGCTGCTGTGGGAGACCAGACACGGCCGAGTACTGCAGGCAGCAGAACAGTGACAGGAGTCAGATCGAGATCGTCGTCAGGTACTTGGGGGAGGCACACTGGCGGTAATTTATGGGCACACCGATTGGCGGCAATTGGTGGCACACCGATTGGCGGCAATTTGGGCACACTGATGGGCAATTTGGGCACACTGGTTTATGCATGTCTTATTGTCTTAGTGATTGATTAACATCACAACTTCATTAATTTGAAATGGATACCCTTTTTGCTCATCACTGCCACACACATGCAGCCATGCATTGCACATGTGTGGCAGTAATGAGCAAAACTAAAAATCATACAAAAAAAAAAAAAAAAAAAAAAAAGGGTATCAATGAAGTTTTGATGTGAATCAATCACCAAGACAATAAGACATGCATAAACCATAATTTATGACATGGCATACATTGTCGTTTGGCAGGACTTTATGGGGACAATGTCCGCAGTCTCTGATCCTCTCTAGTATCATGTCCGCAGTCTGATCCTTTTCTAGTATCATGTCCGCAGTCTCTGATCCTTTTCTAGTATCATGTCCGCAGTCTCTGATCCTTTTCTAGTATCATGTCCGCAGTCTGTCCATCTCTTGTAGTATTTTGGGGTCAGTCTGGAGCTCCTCTTTAAGTTGGCTGCTGTGTATACAGTTTTCTACATGCAGAGAGTTTTTTTTAAGAACAGAAGAAAACCGTGCGCAGTAATCTTGATGCATCGCGGAATCGAATCGTGGACTTGATAATCGTAATCGCATCGAATCGTGAGACCAGTGAAGATGCGCAGCCCTACTATTATAGTCACAATGTTTAGTGTTCCAATAGGGGAAATTTCAATATTATTTTGAACCTTGAATAACCCTGCATTTCATTGTGGGAATATTTTAAAAGTAACCAGTATTACCCCAGTAGTTTATTCGCTATTGCATCCCCCCCAATTTCACTTGCGGCTCTCCAGAGCACAGAAAAAAACATGTGCCTCACCTCGGATCCCCATAATATTATGTGAGGATTCAGCGAGGGCCCCTTTCCCCCTGATAGGGGGACTTTATCCCCTATCACGGGTAAACCTCAAGTACTTTAATTTTCTTAAATGTATTCAGATATTCTATAATCTGTATTGTCTCATTTTCTTTTTAAGGACGATTTTGGATCCCCCTTTACTTTTTTTTCCTTTGTCTGCACGGACTAGGCCGGGAAGCCACTTCTTAATGAATAATGGTAAGATTAGCTTGATGATTAGGCTATACTGGCTCCATTGAATGTATTGACTCTTAATGTACAAGGTCTAAAATGTACCTCAGAAATAAACAAAAGCATTTAGATCGTTTCAGGCCAAGAAAGCTCACATTGTTTGCAAGAAATGCACTTCACCACAAACACGACTCCAACATTTTATAATGCCTTTTATCCACAAGTGTATACAGCATCTGCTACTACCAAGAAAAGGGGAACCCTAATAGCATTTCACCGAACTACACCATTTGTACTGCAATCAGAAATCAAAGACCCAGAGGGTCGATACCTTATTCTAACAGGCTTTATCATGGACACCGCTATTACAGTGGTCTCTTATTATGCACCCAACCTTAATCCCGTACCCTTTACGGCACATCTTTTCCAAATTATTAATACTCACAAAATGGGCTCTTTATATGTGGTGATTCCAATCAGGTCCTCCCTCATTTTTGGACAAAACCCCCATATGCTCCTCCAAGATATCAAGCCAAGTGGTCTCTCTCCAAGACAAATTCTCACCGCTCCAGGTGAGCCCCGTAGGCAATCAAGGGCTGTTGAACCACCAAGGTGCTGGCAATGCTATTAATAGCAACAATGAAAAGGACGAAGGCTGGACAGCCGCACTCCAAAATCACAAAAGAGATGTCTTTATTTTTCAACTGTACACAGTCACTGCAAACCAACAACACAGTGTGGCTGACGCGTTTCGCACTGCAGTCAGTGCTTAGTCATGACTAAGCACTGACTGCCAGTGCGAAACACGTCGGCCACACTGTATGTTGGTTTGCAGTGACTATGTACAGTTGAAAAATAAAAAGACATCTCTTTTAAGTGATTTTGGAGTGCGGCTGTCCAGCCTTCGTCCTTTTCATTGTTGCTGGTCTCTCTCTAACCTCTATCCAAATATAATTTAGCAGATTCCTGGAGAGAATCTAATCCAACGAAACGTAATTGTACCCATTTTTCTAACCCACATCAATCATTCAGTCGCATTGATCACATATTTTTAACAATTGGTATGATACCAGAAATACTCAATTCTACCATCATACCCATCCCATGGTCTGACCACAATGCAGTGTTCACCACGGTAGCATCTGCTATACCCAAAAACCATGATCCAACTTGGTATCTCCCAGATATATTGCTTAAGCATCCTTCTTACTGCTTAGTAATTGAACAAGCCCTAAAAGAATATTTAAAGCATAATACGAGTCCAGAAATATCCCCACTCTCGCTTTGGGAAGCGCACAAACCAGTATTAAGGAACATTTTAACAATTAGGGATCCTTAAAAGAGAACGTAAACAAATGGCAAGACAACTAGAAACAGAATTTAACCCATCATTCATGGCCTTCCAAAATAGTCATAGACTCCTTCCCACAAATTCAATTACCACAAATGAAGGAAACAAAAAACACAACTAGAAAAACCAATCACACAAGACGACGTAGCAGCTGCCATTAAAGAACTCAAATTAATTAAGAGGCCAGGACCCGATGGATTCTCAGCCCGATATTATAAAACCCTCATCTCCAAGGATGGCAGAAGCATTTAATGACTTCCTAAAACAAAAAAACCTTTAGGCAAGAATCATTGTTGGCCATAATATGTAGGATCCCTAAACCACATTCGGATGACACCCTTAATACAAATTATCGTCTTATTTCTGTTAAATACGGATATCAAAATACTAGCCAAAATTAGAAAATTGCCTTAATAAAATTATTGGAATGCTGATTCAGCGAGACCAAGTTGGTTTAAGGCCCCGCGACAAGCAGCCGACAATATATGAAGGGCGAGCCTATTAGCAAAAAAGCTAGGAATTACAGCGTGTTTTCTCTTTTTAGACATCAAACAAGCATTTGACTCCATTTCATGGTCATACCTAAAATACACATTACAAAAATGGGGTTTTGGCCCTGTAACAGATTATGGACTATTCTGCCTGGACATTGATAATAATTGCAGGATCTTGAGAGACTACAAGATGTTGGTTAATTGTGACCCCAACCAGTCAATATTCTATGACTCAGTCTAGTGACATGCTAATTGCGTCAGGGCCTGGGAGGCAGTCCATTGTCCTTGTATAAAGGTGTTGTAATGGACAGGTGTTAATCCCAGGTCTGCTCTCAGAACTATAATTAGGCATGCTAAAAACTGTTTATGTGTGATAACACTGTCTCTGTATGCGGAGACGAAACGTCTGCCTAGGAGACGAAGTGGGTGAAGGTTTTGTTGTTATTAATTAAAGAATGTTTAGTAATTAGCCTTAGTGTGTGATGAGGGGGGGGGAGTGTCATTTGTTTCTGTACAGTTGTAACCAGATATAAGGAGGAAAAATGTGGCAAATAAAGTCAGTCTGCTTGACCCTTCAAACGTAGCACATCTCGTTTCTTGGAAGGGCGTTCGATGGGATATACCGGCGGTACCTGCATATCGCAGCTTGCCAGGGAAAAGGACGTCTCCAACGGCTGAGACCCTCACACCAGGAGGTAGCCGTTACATTGGTTGGCAGCAGTGGGATGGTCCTTTTATCCAAAGAGCAAGTGCTGAATGGAGTCGCAGTACGCCAGGCTGAAAAGATCCACACTAAAAGATCTATTGGAGAGTCGTGGTAGGAGCGCCAGCAACAGACCACGGAGGGAGCCGATAGCTGAACTGCTGGAGATGGACGAAATGGATGGATCCATGGAAGGAACGGAGCCCCTTGCACCTGTCAGCAAAGAAGATGTAATTACTGGGATTGTACAGCGGAGATTATCCTTGTATCCAGAAACGTCCGTGGAACTAATCAACCAGCTGTTCCGGGAAGCAAGGGAAGAGATACAAACGAAGAGGGGACAAGAACTGGAACTGGTAAGAGCGAGACAGCCCATTACACCTGCAGTTCCTACGCCTGCTGCTACAGGAAAGAAAATACCATTCACTGCATTTAAAGCTTTTGTAGAAAGTGAGGAGGAAATCGATGGATATTTGGCGGACTTTGAGAGGCAGTGCTCACTACACCAGGTACCACCAGACCAATGGGTCACTATTTTGTCGGGGAAATTGTCGGGCAAAGCCAATGAAGCCTTTCGGGCTCTAGCTCCAGAGGATATTTTACAATATCAGCAAGTTAAAAAGGCGCTGCTAACCCGATATGCCGTAACGCCAGAAGCCTACCGCCGGTGCTTCCGGGAGTCCAAGAAGATGGCTGTGGACTCCCACATGGAATGGGCCAACCAGTTACAAAGGGTGGCATCCCTTTGGGTCCAAGGGTGCAAGGCCAACACCGGGGAGGAAGTATTGCAGCTGTTCCTAATGGAACATTTCTTCCAAGACCTGGCCGCAGACATACAAGACTGGGTACGAGATCGCCGGCCCGCTAACTTAAACGAGGCGGCTCGGCTAGCAGATGAGTACGCGGAGACAAGGAAAGTAAGCCAGGGTACTACACGGCTGGCTCAGAAGGTAGAACCGCGTACTCCAACCGTCACCCCATGCCCAGAGTTTCGGGCTCCAGTCCCACCACGTCCTCAGGGGCCTAGCAACTACCCCCGGGATTCGCCTAGGGCGACGTGCCATCACTGCAGTGACACTGGACATATTGCTCGTTATTGCCCTTTGAGAGCTACAAATAACAATTGGAGACGCACAACACCCAACACAGAGGTCACTTCATCACATCCCTCTGCGGACCACTGCCTGGAGACCGAAGGGGGCCCTGAGGAATGTCTGGGAATTTGGTATGAGGCAGACCCAATACAAGTGGCCTCTCCGGATAACCGTCAGCATCACCGTCAGGAGGTACGAGTGAATGGACAAGTAGCACAAGGCTTAAGAGATACCGGGACTACTATCACTCTGATTCAAAAACATCTGGTAAAGCCAGAGAACGTGTCCACTCGCACAGTGGCCGTCCGGGTCGCAGGGGGTGCTGTATTTCGCGTACCCACCACCCGGGTGCACTTAGACTGGGGAGCCGGGTCAGGAAAGACCACAGTTGGTATCATGGACAACCTACCTGCCGAGGTGGTGCTGGGCAACGACATTGGCCCTCTGACTTCGGCTTATTTACCTACACCTGCTGCTGCTTGTGCCGTGACCACCCGCGTTGCTGGAATCAACCCACTTGCTGCTGAGAACCGGGTAAGACTACCTTCCCCGACATGTACTGTAGATCCGGCACAATATCACAGTCTAAAATGGGAATGTGACAAGTTGGCCAGTGAGAAATCAGAGATGCAACGACACTATGTCACGTATTATGAGATGTCCCGTGGCTTGAACATTGAAATACACAAACAGGCGGAAATTGTCAAAAGATTAAATGGGATTTGCATCCAGGTGGTGCCGTATCTGTCCCAAGAGCATCAGCAACAGGTTTTGGGAGCCATTGAGAGAGCAAAGTGACTGTTCCAGAACTGAATTCTATTCTTCACCGTCACCATCAGCTACCGACCTGGTAAGCCAATGGGAAGGCCGACGGACTGTCCAGGCAAACGGAACTTTTACCCTAACAGCAGACCGGACATCCCCAAGTTGATCCGAAAAGGATCAATCCGGGTCTGCCGGAGTGTTCCACAAAAGGGGGGCAGTGTAACAGATTATGGACTATTCTGCCTGGACATTGATAATAATTGCAGGATCTTGAGAGACTACAAGATGTTGGTTAATTGTGACCCCAACCAGTCAATATTCTATGACTCAGTCTAGTGACATGCTAATTGCGTCAGGGCCTGGGAGGCAGTCCATTGTCCTTGTATAAAGGTGTTGTAATGGACAGGTGTTAATCCCAGGTCTGCTCTCAGAACTATAATTAGGCATGCTAAAAACTGTATGTGTGATAACACTGTCTCTGTATGCGGAGACGAAACGTCTGCCTAGGAGACGAAGTGGGTGAAGGTTTTGTTGTTATTAAAGAATGTTTAGTAATTAGCCTTAGTGTGTGATGAGGGGGGGGGGGGAGTGTCATTTGTTTCTGTACAGTTGTAACCAGATATAAGGAGGAAAAATGTGGCAAATAAAGTCAGTCTGCTTGACCCTTCAAACGTAGCACATCTCGTTTCTTGGAAGGGCGTTCGATGGGATATACCGGCGGTACCTGCATATCGCAGCTTGCCAGGGAAAAGGACGTCTCCAACGGCTGAGACCCTCACACCAGGGGGTAGCCGTTACAGGCCCCAATTTTACAAAATGGATCATGGAACTCTACAATAATCCAAAAGCATATGTCAAGTATGTAGGGTATAAGTCAGACCCTTTTAGCATAGAAAGAGGCACACGACAGGGATGCCTATTATTTGCCCTCCTTATTGAACCACTTGCGCAAAAGATCAGATCTGACCCCACTATATTAGGCATAGAATTAGGAGGAGGACACAAAACACAAAATATGCCTATTTGCTGACGATATCCTCCTATTTCTCTCGTCCCTCCCCCCCCCCCAAGTGTCTCATTACAATCCTAATCATTTTACATCAATTTCAGGCTTAGTAAACAATCCAAAAAAATGTTTAGCACTAAATATATCCCTTTCAAACATAGAACTGAGTTCGGCCAAAATAGGTCTCCCTTGAATGGCCAGAAAACTGCATCCCTTATTTAGGGATAAATCTTACTGCATCCATAATCTGATTTATTCTCACATAATTATCCCGCAATTCTAAAACAAATATCAAAATTTAATGAATTCATGGACCCATCTCCCATCATCATGGTTTGGAAGAATCATGCAGTCAAAATGACGATATTACCAAAACTTCTATACCTCTTTAGAGTGCTACTCATCCCAATACCTGAATATTACTTGAGGATAGTTAAGAGTTTCATCTTTTGTCTGGGGTTTTTCCAAACCGAGAATAAAAATACAAACTCTATACCTCCCCAAAGTAAAGGGGGGACTCGGGTATCCCAACTTTGCGCATTATTACAGAGCTGCACAAATAGCAACACTTGCTAAATATCATGCACAACAGGAAATACCTCTCTGGGTATCAATAGAAGCAATTGAATGCGACCCCATTCCACTATCCAATGTGCTGTGGGTCTCTCCCAAAGCGCGCAGAAATATAAGAAATCCCATTAAACATTTACTTTCCCTATGGGATAGATTCAAAATAAAAAACCAACTACAATCTCACAATCCATTGTTCTCACTTTATAAAAATCTGGCATTTTATCCTGCATGTGTCTCTCCCAAATCTTTTAAGGAATGGGCTTTTAGGGATATCCTGTGCATGCACAAATTTGTAGACTCCACATCTTTCATTCCTCCAGACATTATGTGAATTATATGGTATACCGCAAATTAAATTCAGATACCTCCAAATAAAAAAAAAAAAAAAAAAAAAAAAACCTTTATGCCTCTAAATAACTTGCTTCTTCACCTTTGTTAACCCGCTTGTCTATTTTAGAAAATATTTGTAAAAAAGATCCGCATGCTAGGGGTACAATATCGGCTTTATATTCGCAATCACTAATACAATTCAATATGGATAAACTATTCTATGTCCGAAAATGGGAGGAGGATCTAGAATCTGAATTAAATGCATCTGATTGGAATCAAATATGGTGTAACACAAAAAACAGCCTCCTCAAATGTACTCGCGATGGAGGCAAATTGTAAAGTGTTAACAAGATGGTACTTAGTACCGGCTAGGGTAGCAAAATATGTGCAGAACTATTCTGCGCAATGTTTTAGGGGATGTTCTGATACAGGTACATATCATATTTGGTGGTCATGTCAGAAGGCGCTGACATTGGACGGAAATTTTCAATATTGCAAGTATATTGACAAAAAAAGAAAATTCCTTTAGACCTCAAAACAGCATTGCTCAACTTGAAACCTGATAATATAACACATATGCAATTTAAACTGCTATTGCAGCTCTTCACAGCAGCGAAGCAGACATTAGCAAAGGCCTGGAAATCTCCTAATCTAATAGTGAATGAAGTTAAAGAAAGGATGAATAACTATGACCTATGCCAAGATGACAGCAATAGATACAGACACGATCACCAAGTTTGAGAGAATATGGAAACCTTGGATTACATATGCAATGCCAATATCCTTTAATAATGAAGTACTTATGCCATGATAGCCTAAGCATTACAATTACCTATTGTACTTTTTAGTCAGTGGAACTTAGTCCTGCAGACTCCTTTATTTTACCCCCGACCCCCCCCCTTTTTTTTTTCTTCTCTCTTCATCTCAGTTATTCTTTATTTTCTCCTGTGTTTGATTCACTACTAGGTTTTCGAAACCCTTATTAGCTTGATATTTATTTGTACTAGCCGAAATTCTAAATTAGTAATTAATACAAGACGTTATTGTAATGCAAGTCGCTTTATAGATTCTTGCCTATAGGTTATTGATAGTAATTCAACTTTTTTATCAAATATTGTATCTGTTAAATCTTCATTAGATTAATATACATTTGTATAAGCGCAAAGGAGTTTCTCCCCTATGTAATGTATTTGTTATATGTTACTTGTACAATTTTTTCTGAATCACATAAGATATTTTGACATGGAAAATTAAGCAATTCAAATCAAACAAAATAAAACTCACTCATGATTGAAGTACTCCGAAATGTAATATGAGTGACACCGTCTCACTTCCTGATGACAAGGGGTTAACATCAATGATATACTCCATAGTATGGATCACAGCCGGATGGCTGGATGGCTCAAAACACAGAAAACCAGAGTGGAGAGACACAGCTCTCTGAGATACAACTACTGGTATAGCGAGTGGCACTCTGTCTCGTCACTCGCTATACCAGTGCCATTTTAGATATAAATATGCATCATATGTAGGTCATTCTTAATTGAAGGACACGTTTTTCTGGACCTTGAAGCTTGTAAATCACTGATGGTACTTCCCACAATGCTGCAAAGAGCAAGAGACAGATCTAGATTTTATGTAATTCTGCCAGACAATCAAATAAGGCAACTATGTAGATACTGATAATACCAATAATCCTAGGTGTATCATCCTCTGCTGCCACGATATTCTACAGCAGCAATGGTTTTAATATCAATGGCAGGCTGTTATGCATGTTCCTTGCTGCCACTGTATTATATAAAAATAGCCTAATCCAAAGCGAGCCACTTTGTTGCTGCCACACTCTGTATAATGGTAACGTGTTGGCATTGATGCCATGCTAAACTTTCATGAATGTAATTTTGTGCTGCCACCATACTATAAATATTTGATAAAATACTTTTAAATGTCATTTTACACCGAGTATGTGCCCCTCTCTCCCCTCCATCCTGGCTTTCTCCAGTATGTCAGTCAGTCTAACAACCACATGTGACCCTCTTAGGCAAACCCAGACCTCCCTCACCTGGTGCTCGTCTGCATGGCCACTATGGAGAATTTGGTCACCATATTTTTATGATCCACTCTGGTTAAATTCTATGGTGTTCCATAGAAGGCATGTCAGTTTCATGTACCGTTTTCTCAACTCAAGCAGATATGCCTGATCAAATTAAATATAATGTACTAATAACGGTTCTTTTTTAAATACACCTTAGATGTCTATATATAACCCCCTGAAGATTGGTACAATTTAAATGATCAAAATGCGTTGGTGATCCGTATGTGGCAGCCAAATGGTTAACTGCATATGGTCATTGTGAGATATAGATGATATGTATATGTGATCATAATCACATACCAGAGCTCTTAATGTTATCCCTGTATGTATTGGATCCATTTTCCTCATCCTTTTATGTACGATACTTAATACAGTTAAAAAAAAAAAAAAAAAAAAACACTTCATTCAAGAGAGTCTACAATTTTTTCAGCTGCACATAAGCCCCTGGGAGTCTCCTTTATCCCCTTTTTTTAAGTAGTATTGGGCTAGCAGCAACAGTTTGGATATTACAAGTTGGGTACCCCATTTTTGTTAGTTATATTTGGGTGGCCAAACACCCGCTATCTCCAACCAAAATCCCCTCTTCTACAATTTTAACATTATGAGCACTGGTCTGATCATGTGTTTGTGACAATAGATTTGTTTGCTAGAGCCGAAACAACTAATCGATTACAATTTTCATAATTGATTAATTGGCCAGTATCATAATGGGGTTAAAAAAAAAAAAAAAAATTCGCCCTTTATAGTACAAAAAAGCAAATCGCTACTGTAATTACTTTCACTGTCCACAGTAAAAAAAAAAAAAATGAACCCCTTACAGTAGCGATTTTTTCTCTTTGTACTCGTTTTTTTAATCCCATTATGTTACTAAACATCTCAGGCCTGGGTTCACACCCGTTTTTTGGTGCTCTCTCAAGAAACACACTACAGTTCATTTACATGTTTCCTATGGGACACGTTCACATCCATGATTTTTTTTCAGCTGCTGCGTATTTGGAAAGGGCAAGGACTTTTAAACGCAAAACCGTGCCATTTAGGTTTTTTGGTTCAATATACTTCAATGGAGAAGCTGCAGAAAAGCATGCGATGTGTTTTTGCGGCAATTTGTGTTTTGTAATCCGCCCAACAACAAATTGGCTCAAATAAAAAATGCTAAAAAAAAAAAAAAAAATTTAATAAGCTATTATGCGATTAATCGATACAATAATCAGCCAACTAATAGATTATGAAAATAATCTTTAGTTGCAGCCCTATTGTGTGCCTTTTCAAACAGTCAAAAGGACTATTGGGGTAGGTGTTATTCACTCAACAGGGTACTGAGAAATTTGGATAAGCAGTCGTAGCCGCCTTTGTCTATGCACCAGGATAGTGCTTGGTAAAGGTGAACTGAAAAAATAGCGAGGGTATGGGAAGGCTATTCCTCCATTCTATATTTTGCTCACCATGCCTCCATTGCACGCAACTACCAAAAGTTGGGCTACAAAATGCTGTTGGAATTAGGTCCTGGCCCTGTTGTGGAAGCTCTACCCAGAAGCAGTGAACATTTGCTGGCACTGCAATGAGGAGCATTATCCTCCATGTTATCTGGTCTGCAAGAAAGGTAGCACAACTATTGGTCTCAAGTCAGAGAGACTATCAAAACATCTGACCAATTTCAACTTGGGGTAGAACCAAGCCAGATACCTACTCCACCACTCTGACCTCTCGAAAATGCTCTGGAAACAGGGGGAGACCTCCCCATCGCATTCCACATGGTTTAATAAAAAATGGTCTAAATTCACTATGAAAAGCAACAAAGCCTTGCCTCAGGGCAAAGGGGAGAAATTCAGCCATAAATGGTTCCATTGGACCCCCTTTACCTGCTTGAGGGTATAAACGATTATGCACTCCGGGGAGTCAGCATTTCCCCTCCTTCTCTTTGCTAGTTTCCTCAAATCTTTTGAAAACTTGGTCTTCTGATACTATGTTGAGAAATTGTCTTGTGTTATTTAGCTAAAAAAAAAATAGCTAGGATAAACAGTCTATAGCTTTCCGTCTATGCTCTGACTGAAGATAGACAAAAACATTCTTCCTTGTGACATGTAAAATTTATGTTATATTGCCTTGGAAATCGCTTATGTTGAATTCTGTACTGGTTCTTAAGGCAAGCCATCTGTATGTAAAATAAGAGTTAAAAGCTTTTCCGTTTGATGTATAGCAAGATATTCCCACTGGTGTTCCATCTACTGTTGTCATTTTGCCACCTGTCAGATAAGTAACTGATTGTACAGAATATAGCTCTGTTCCAAGCCATTTGAGTGCTTTCCAGTCACATTGTGCCCTGTAAACCGAGTTCAGAATGTACAAGCCAAATATTTAACTCAAGCTAGTTGAAAAGACAACAAGGCGGCAAACCACTAGTCACTACACCAGAAGAGATTTTCACAGCTTTCTAGGAAGGCAAGGAGTGATAAACTTACCAGCAATGTTCCCCAGTGCCCAAACTGCTTGTTCACTTATTTGTCCATGTGGGGAAGAGAGCAGTGAGATAAAGGATGGAATAGCATTTGCCTCTACCACAGCTTTGGTCTGGTCTGAGGTGCCAGATGCAATGTTCGTGAGGGCCCAAGCTGCTTCAAACTGTAAAACGCTGTTATCATGGTAATTCAGGAACTCCACCAGCCTTGGTATAAGTCCAGCCTCAATGATATCATTTAAGGGAGGATTCCTCTCGCGTGACAACATTTTCCTGCAAGGAGGCATATGTAGTTAGACACTTCTACCAGTAATCCTCTTAGTTTTAGATAGAGATAATAATTAAATGTTTTACACACACACACACACACACACACACACACACACACACACACACACACACCTGTCAAGAATAAAACATGTCAAATGGAACCAAAGTGATGACTTGAATAGGCTGCTAAATAAATCACAAAAACAAGTCCAGTTTGATGTGATCTACTATTACCAGCCCTGACAAACCAAATTTTTTTTTATTTCAATAGGACTAAAATATGTAATCTGCATTCACCCATGTCATCTTTCCTGGTAAAAAGTTGAGCATTTTCAGTAACCCTTTCAACATTTACCTGGTAGCCTGTGTGCATTTCAGCTCAAGACTTGAATCACCAGAATGAATACCTTCAATTATTTCTTCCAGAGATAGTGGAGGACCCTGAAAAGGTGAAATGTAATTCTGTATAATCATTTCTAGTTTAAAAAACACATTACACAACATGGGGAAAGGTCACTGAAGTGTACTTTGTTTTATGCAACAAAGAGGAACAGGTGCACAAACCTAGATCAGGTAAGATCAGGAGAGCAGCAGGAGGAGAAAAAAAAAAAAAATATAGAATGAAACCTTTCCTTCCTCTCCTTATGCTGCAATGACAGCTGTCAAATAACCAGGGGGAACTTTAGTAAATAACCCCCATTGTGCGCTACCTAAAGGCAGATCCACTTTGCACTACAAGTGCACTGCCTGTAGATCCAAGGGGGACATACAAGGAAAAAAAAACAAAAAAAAAACCAGTTAGACTTACCGGTAACAGTATTTCCAGGAACCTTCCAGGACAGCTACTTGAGTGAGTAACTTATATAGCGCTAACAAATGCAAACTGAATCGCCTCAAAGCACTTTTGTCCAAGGTCATTCAGAAGAGATGAGTCTTGAGTTTACTGAAGGCCCGATGGTTTTCTTCCATGCAGATGTCCGTTGGTAGAGCGTTCATAGCCGTGGCTCTTGGACTGCAAATCTTCGTTCTTTTGTAGCGGCACTTAGGGATGTGGAGATTTTGATTCATTGATCATAGGGCCCGATTGGGGGGCTGTAGCGTTTATTTTCTAGCATAAATATTGAGGCGCGTTTGTGTGCATTTGTGGGTGAGGCAGAGGGTCTTGAATGTAATCCGATCCTTTACGGATAGGCAATAGAGTCCTCAAGGCCGGGGTGATTGATTCCTATGTTTTTTCCCCCCGTTCTTAGTCTTGCTGCTGTTGTCTGGATGACTTGTAAACGAGAAATCTGGTATTTTGGTAGTCCTAGGTAGGAGGGAGTTTGCATAGTCGAGTATTGGAGTGTTCCAACTACTGCTGCTTTGTCCTCTTCCGGGATGAATGGGATGAGCAAGTGAAGATGGTGTGATCCACCGACTACTGATCCTATTTGGGTGCCCATAGTCATGTCTGAGTCAAAGATGACTCAGAGGCTTTTGACTTTGGTGCTTGGGGTGATAGTTTGTCCAAGAATGGTGCATGGAGTCAGTCCTGGAATTTGTCTTTCAGTTTGCGTGTAGAAAGAGAAGTTCGGTTTTGGATCCATCGAGTTTGAGGGAGCTCTGTCATCCAATTATCCATCAATGTAAGGCATTTTTCTAGTCAGTGATATTGGTCTGTTAGTGACACGCAAATAAAGTTGAGTGTCATCAGCATAGGAGTGGTAAAGCAGGTCCTGTTTGCTGATGATTTTGAGGAGTGGGCGGAAGAAGATGTTTAGGAGCAAGGGCGACAGGGGTGAACTTGAGGGACTCCGCATGCGACGATGCGCGCTTCCGATATGAAGGCTCCTAGTTTCCCCCATCTTGGATCGAGTCTTTAGGAATGATGTGAACCAGGTTAGATTTGAGTCTGCGACTCCTGTGAGATGAGTGCGCAGAATTTTGTGGTCTGTGTCAAAAAGCTGCACGGAGGTCCAGCAGCACCAGGAGACACGATTCTCCGTCTGCTGCTTCGAGGGCATCATCCCATATTTTGAGAAGTGCCGTTTGTCCCATGGCCTGGGCAGAAGCCCGATTGTAGTGGGTACAGGAGTTTGTGGGTGTCCAAGTGGAGTTGTAGCTGTTGCACTACTGCTTTCCCAATGATCTTGGAGATGGTGCTAAGGCTTGTTACCAGTTTGCGGTAGTTTGGGTCCTTAGGGTCGAGGTTGGGTTTCTTTAGGAGGGGTTTAATTTTGCCCTGCTTGAAGGAAGTCAGAACAATCCCTTCTCTAACGAATGATTTACGAGATGTGCAATAGTCTGCTGAATTATTAGCCAAATGTTTAATTTTGTAGACCAAACAAAAAAAAAACAGATAGCTCATTGCAGAATTCTTGTGTTTCGTTTGCCAGAGGCTCTAGGGCAGGTGGGGTTCATAGTCTGAGCGACTATTTTGAACAGTTTGCAGGGACGGTTTAGGCTTTTGAGATGGTGTTGGCGAAGTGTTTTTTTTGCTTTGAAAATTGCTTTGTGGCATTTCTTGGTGAGTAATTTGTAGTATGTGGGTTTTTCTGTGTTGAGTTTCTTCTCCAGGCTCCTTCGGCTCGTCTACGTTCTTGCTTCAGTAGTGAGAGTGCATCATTGAACCAGTGCAAATTTTGCAGATGCGTGCTCTGCATCTTAGGGTGACCAAGATGATTGGCTCCGCCCTCCACAGGAAACAATCAGATACAATTTAAAAGGTCCCTCCCTTTTCCCTGTTGCTAGAAGATAAAATAAACCTCCACCAAAAGTGTACTCTGCAGAGGAAAAAAAAAAGCTAATAAAACCACCACCAGGTAAACAAGGTCAACCAGTGAAAAACAGAATAGGGTGGGGATATAGACGACATCCTGGAAATACTGTTACCAGTAAGTCCAACGGGGGTTTTCCCCCTCTCCCCTTCCAGGACAGCTACTTGAGGTATAGAATCTTGCTTATCCTCTCAGGGAGGCATGGTAGCCTGAAGCACTTTCCTACCAAACGAGAGGTCCTGGCTGAAAAGGATCTGAATGCTATAATGATTGACAAATGCATGAGAGGACCAGACGGCAGCTTTAGAAATTACTTCCCATGATGCCAATAGTTGAGAGGAACTCCTAAAACCACTGGACTTTTCTAGATAAAAGCAGGACATCTTTTCACATCTAAAAGACTAAACCTTTCCTCCATATTCTTGGGAGAGGAACAGAAACTAGGAGGAACTACCTCCTTAGACCTATGAAAGTTTGAAGATACTTTGAGCAAATAGAAAGGATCAGGTCTAATCACTATCCTGTCCTCCAGAAACCTCAGGAAGGGGTCTCTACAGGAAAGACTCAAGATCAGAAATTCTTCTCCGACGTAATAGCCAAAAGGAAAGAAATCTTTAAAATAAAAAATTCAGGGATGCCTCATGCAAAGGCTCAAAAGGAGCCCTTGCAAGAGCATTTAATACCAACCACAGATCCCAGGGAAGAATCTGTTTTACAACCTTGGGAGCATGGCTTAAAGGAAACCTCCTGATTAAAGGATCTTCCGCTAGTCTTCTTTCTGTAAACAAGAAAAGGGCAGTAGTAGAGTCCTTTTTCTACTCCTTTGCAGAACCCTCCCACACCACACACACAGGGAGTCTAATAAGAATCTAAACAGTTTTTCTTTTGCCAGGAAATTTTTTACAAACTTTCCCATAGATTCTTCTTGTGACTAACTTACGGCTGTCCAGGCTAGTTTGAATAACCCTCTCTGAACACCCCCTCAACTGCAGGATGAGCCACTCAGCCTCCAGGCCGTCAAATGGAAGGTCTGAGGGTTTGGATGCAACACCGGACCCCGATGGAGCAGATCCTTCCCATCCGATAGGGTCCTCAGAGGAAAACCAACTCCTCCTGGGCCACCAGGGTGCAATCAGAAAAATCTTCTGACTGGTCCTGAATAATTTTCCCAACTACTAGAGGCAAGAGTGAAAAAAGGAGGGAAGGCGTAGGCCAGAGCAACATCCTACAGGAAGGAGAGAGCATCCATCCCCAAGGACTCCGTCTCTCTCCAGTGAGAACAGCAGTTTTCTGTTGACTGAAGGCAAAAAGATCCACTGTGGGGAGACCCCATCTTAGCACAACCTCCTGGAATGTGCCTTGATGTAGCTCACAACCGCTGGAACTGATGCTCACCCTCAGTCAGCCGGCACATTCTGACCCCCTGATGTGGACTGCCCTGACTAAAGGGACATTGATCTCTGCCCAGGTCAGAATCTGCCGTGATAACATTAGTGAGTGCACTCTTGCTTGTTTAGCTACACCATAGTTGTGGCATTGTCTTTTGAATTTGTCTCTGGAAGAGAGGCTCCAAGAACTTTCCCCACAGCTAGTAGTTCCCTGAAATTTAAGGAGTGGTCTGCCTCCTCTGGCAACCAGGCTCCCTGTGAGAGAGCACCCCAGCCCAACAGACTGGAGTCTGTGGTAATTTTTACCAGAGCATGTTGTGCCCAGTTCTTCCCTCCCTGAAGATGTTCCCACTGCTCCCTCTAGGAGAGAACGAGAAAAACCTTTTGGCAGCTGTACCAGCTGACCTAGAGAATTCTTCCTGCAATCCCAATTGAATAAAAGAAATGTCTGAAGTGTAATTGGGGCCCAAGGCACACCTGGGATGCCGCAGTCATTAACCCCAATTAACTGCATGATCCCCCGAAGAGAGGTCTGCAGCACCAACTTGAAGGCCTGCACGGAGAGAAGAATCTTTTTTTCTTCCCGAAGAGAAGTTTTTAATATTTTGGACAACAGTCTATTAGATCACCCAGGAAAAGTATGCTCTGGGAGGGCACCAGGCAATACTTCCGCTGGTTGAGTCTCCACCCCAACCTCTGAAAGGTCCATAAAAACCAACTGCAAATCCTGAACAAATGGACTCCTTTGTTTCAAGCACAGATCAAAAAATAGTCTCGATATGGGATACACTCTTTATCCGAAAAATAGCCATGATTTTTGAAAAAATTATGGGTGCTGCCGAGAGACTAAATAGAAGGGCATAGAACTGCCAATGACTTAGCCCGTTTTCTATTAGAACCATAAATCTAAGGAACCTTCGGTGACTGTGGCAGAATGGTACATGAAGTTAAGGGTACATGAAATTAAGGGTTCTGAAGATCCAGGGTTATCATGAAGACTCCTGGCAACAACAGATTGCTACAAAATAAAGGTTATCTATCCGAAAACGTCTGTAGACCGAATTTGTTCAGGACGCTTAAAATTGACCATACGAAAGCCACCGGATGCTTTGACCAGAAAGACACGATTAAAATCCCGCAATTTTTGAATTTCGGGAAAAAGAATAACTCCCTCTGTTTACCACACATAAATTAAATTAGATTCATCATGGCTTGCCGTCTCTCGGCAGATGGGTAGGAAAAAATCTTGAATTTCTGTAAAATCTGTAACTCTTTCCCAATGTTTGGAGAATAAAGGAATTGTTGGAATTCTCTGCCCATTCTCTGATGAAATGGGATAACCTTCCCTCCATCCATGTACATTATAAAAGCAAAACAGTTACATAGAAGAATGTCCTCTCATAACCGAGTACATTTGTCACTGGGGATTTTTGGAAGGGGCAAAGAGAGCCCCCCCTTTTTGCTTGGTCTTTGTTAAAGGCCACATCTTAGTTGCCTGCAGGTTTTAAAATTAACCTTGTTATGAAAGCCGCGAAAAGGCCTCTCATTCTGGGGCTTATTTCTTTGGGAAGGGAACAGTTTACTCTTCTCGGAGGAACGTGTTAGGACCTCCACTAAGGAGGAACCGAATAAGAGCTTGCCTTCATAGGGTATGCCGCAGAGTTTATTCTTGGAGGCAAGATCCCCTTTCCAAGATTTAAGCCAGATAGCTCGCCTAGCTGAATTAATGGGAGCAGAAGACCTGGCTGCAGATTTTACAGAATCTGCTGCTGCATCAGCTAAAAAGGCAACCGACCTGGCAATGAGTGAGAGACTCCCTAATCTCCTCTTTGGGGGGTGTCGGATAAAAAAAGATCAACCAGACGCTGAACCCTGACCTCTTGGACACCTGGGACATAGGGGCATCTAATCTAGGACACTTAAAGAAAACTTCCTCGAACTCCGACTAAAAGGAAACTGGAACAACCTTTTTCAGGTTCTTTGAACTCAGAATCATTTCCTTACGTGACTGGTGCACCGGAAAAGCTCTCGATTTCCGCACCTGTAGACCCCTATACATACTATCCTGTACAGATTGGGCTTGCTGTGGCATCACAATCTGCTCTGAGGAATATATACTGACTTTAGTGGTGGATCAACATCTTAGACTGGAAAAAATACTTAGCATTGTGTGAACTAATGGTCTCAGATACTAACAGAGGGATCTAGCCGAGGCTGAAGGCTTTTGAGCTATGGATCTGGACGAGGAAGGTCCTAGTCCAGCTACCCTGTCTTTAAAAAAACAGACCAAAAGGAGGCCACTACCTCCTTCATAGAAGACATTAACTCCATAAAAGAGGAAGTCTCTGAACTAGCTCTGGATGGAATACAAACCTCACAAAATAGTTTATAACTATCAGAAAGCCTGGCCCTACAGTTCCCACATTTCTTCACCGGTTTGGCCTAGAAAAAAGCAGAAACAAGAACCAAACACAAATAAGTCCATACAAAAAAGCCTTGGAGCAGTATGGGACCCGGATGCTGCCACTGGTTCAATTCGAGCGGGCGCTCCATCCCCAATCTCCATGAGGCAAGTGGAGACCGGCCGGACAAATAGACCGTTGCTGTACTGCTAAATGCGCCTGTCTGGTATTCAGCAGACTGATCCAAGCAGCATGTCTTCAGTGTATCCACGCCATGCTTCCTTATGAAAAAAAAAAAAAAAGGCACCCGGAGGCACATCATATGATCTTCGGTTCCGGCACCATCTTGCCGCGTCACCAGAAGTCCTCCGACGCCCTCTTGGTACACTGCGTTGAAGCACAAGGAGGATAGTTCAACACAGCCAGAGGTGGGGGGAAAAATGGAAGGTAGTTGCCACCACTCAAACCACCAGGTAGGCAAGTTTACCTTGGAAATAGAGAACCCTTCTGGTCAGAAAGTACAGGACTCTCACCCAGGACTTGGCCACAACTAGTCCTGGATGATACCAGATCTTCCCCTCAGATCTACAGCAACTGCCAAGTGCAGTTGTAATGCAAAGTGAATTAGCCTTCAGAAAATAAACCCCAAATTGTGTTCCCTGGCAACATCACAATCACAGGTCCCAATTTACAGGGGGGAAGGAGGACCGCTTGGCTACTGCTCAGGCAAAACAGTCCTGCTAGCCCTGTCTACCAGACCCAGGGAAATAAAAAAACATGAGGCCAAGACATAACACCCTGACGGCCCTGCCTCACCGACTAAACACCTGAACTCTGTCCCTTTAAGCGACAGACCATTTTCAGCACAATGAAAACCACACCCATATTCGAATTTAGTGTCTCACTTCTCCGACAGGAGGGTCCAATATATAATCTTGCACACAGGCCCACTTTTCATAAATATTGGCCAGATAGCTGCTGTGTAGAAACTAGCTAAAAACAACATTTTTAAAGTCTTGATAACATCACTAAAGAAAACACCTAGCTAAAGCTGAATGATGGCATCAAAAACTGGGGAGGTACTACAGTTAGAGGCAGGGCTATACAAAATAATGTATTGTTTGCCAGTGTCCCTGCCTCCTGTAGGTAGCAGTACAATCCAAATATGATTTTTCTAGAATGCATTCATTTTTGTTTTTTTAATCACTGGAAAGCATAATTTGTATATTGATAAAGTCTGTCTTTTCCTAATGTACACAATTACAGGCAGAAAGTCTGTCAAAATAGTCAAGCACACAAAACTATGCTGTTTACAAAGGGGGAAGCAAAAGTATGAGATGCTATCCCATAGCCATTTGAAAATTAAGTACCTGATGAATCTTTTGTTCAGGAGAGTCAAGCAACTCTTGTGGAAATGAGGACACATTTCTCCTTTTTAGAATCTGCTCATCTTTCCTGGCTTTTCTAAGCTCCACATTGACTTCAGCTCTTCGTCGCCTTAGTTCCTAGAGAAT
The DNA here is from genome assembly GCF_905171775.1 of Rana temporaria. Classification (NCBI taxonomy): domain Eukaryota; kingdom Metazoa; phylum Chordata; class Amphibia; order Anura; family Ranidae; genus Rana; species Rana temporaria. The sequence continues at coordinate 98,561,855 of NC_053494.1, read as the reverse complement.
AAAATAGATGGACAATTGAACTCCTCAAATGGCCCCAAACATCCCCCTTCCCACACAAGACCCAAATATGCAACTACACAACCTCCTGCTGTCATCCAAAATACAACGCATTCTTAAAGAGTGAAGTGTTGCACAACTACAAGATAACCCCATTCTTCCTGCATGCAAGAATCATCTGATCCAGTTAGGGTCTCTGAAATACTAGACCGCTTGAAACTAGCCATCTTCAGACCCCCTGGATGACAAGTCAACCCGGGTGAATGTTAATTTACCAAGATAAAACTGGTGACAGAGGTTCTATTCATTGAAAACTTATGTGTAAAAGACCCATTACATATGTATACAGGAGATATCTATCCTAACACACAGTGGGTATGAAAGTATTCAGACCCCCTTAAATTGTTAACGGTTAGATTGCAGCCATTTGCTAAAGTCATTTAAAGTTCTTTTCCCTCTTTTTATGCCACAATGTAGAAAATAAGATTTCCCATCATCTGTGCCCAGTCTTGCCACAAAGTTAAGCCAGCTCTGAGCAATCCTCTTTATTGTTCAGGGAAATAAAACAGACTTCCAGATATAAAAAAAATAAAAATAAAAAAAAAGTCCTTGCTTGAGTGACAGGTCATTTACATATCGTGCACTGCTTGCAGACATACACAGCTTCTGTAAAAAGTGCTCAATTCACATCCCCCTCCCCTCTTCCCTGAAGCTCTATGTATATTCTGATGGCTGTTGCATTTTCTCATGGCACTGAACTGACTCATCCCATATTTTGAAAACATTTAATCAAAACACAGGGGAGGCGATGTGAATTGTGCACTTTTTTTCAGAAGCAAGGACTTTGGTTTTTATCTGGAAGTAAGTTTTATTTTACTGAATAAAATAGGATTGCTCAGAGCTGGATTAACTGTGTGGCAAGACTGGGCACAGATAAGAAATATTATATTCTACATCAGGGGTCTCCAAACTTTTTAAACAAAGGGCCAGTTTAAGGCCTTTTATACTTTAGGAGGACTAGATTGTGGCCAGCAGGGGCAAAACAATTTGGCATCATTAATAAATATGGCCTCAGGATTGGTGGTCAATAGGAGGGGTAGTGCCCCTATTAATAGGAGGAATAGTATCCCATCATTGGTATTCGTGAGAAAGAGTGCCCCATTGTTGCCATCATTTGAAGGAATTAAATATCCTTCATATCAGTGGAAGGCATAGTGCCCCAAGGGCCGGATAGAAGCTAGCCAAGGGCCACATCTGGCCCACGGGCCGCAGTTTGGAGACCCCTGCTCTACATTGTGACAAAAAAAAAAAAATCCACTCATACAGCACCCCATATTGACAGAAAAACACAGAATTGACATTTTTGCAGATTAAAAAAAATATAAAAAAACTGAATTATCACATGGTCCCAAGTATTCAGAACCTTTGCTGCGACACTCATATTTAACTCAGGTGCTGTCCATTTCTTCTGATCATCCTTGAGATGGTTCTACACCGAGTCCAGCTGTGTTCAATTATACTGATTAAACTTGATTAGGAAAGCCACACACCTGTCTATATAAAAGACCTTACAGCTCACAGTGCATGTCAGAGCAAATGAGAATCATGAGGTCAAAAAGGAACTGCCTGAAGTGCTCAGACAGAATTGTGGCAAGGCAGAGATCTGGCCAAGGTTACAAAAAAAAAAAAAAAAAAAAAAAATAATATTCTCCTAAGAGCACAGTGGCCTCCATAATCCTTAAATGGAAGACGTTTGGGACGACCAGAACCCTTCCTAGTGCTGGCCATCTGGCCAAACTGAGCTATTGAGGGAGAAGAGCCTTGGTGAGAGGTAAAGGAGAACCCAAAGATCACTGACTGAGCTCCAGAGATGCAGGTCGGGAGAAAGTTGTAGAACGTCAACTAGGGTTGTCCCGATACCGATACTAGTATCGGTATCGGGACCGATTCCGAGTTTTTTCGGCGGTAGTCAGACGCCGATACACAAATAGAATACTTAACCCCCCCCCCGCGCCGCCGCCGACACCGGAGCCGCAAATTGGCCGCTGCGATCCGCCGCCGTTACGCCGCTGACTGTGTAATACGGGCGGGAACATTACAGCTTTGAATAGCTGTAATGATTTGCGCCACGCATAGACACTCCCCCTTGCTCGGGTGAACTGTCCAATCCCGAGCGAGGGGGAGTGTCTATACACGCAGCGTGGCGCCAATCATTACAAAGCTATTCAAAGCTGTAATGTTCCTGGCCGGCCGTAGTACTTTACCCAGTGGTCTCCAACCCCCAGGCCGTGGCCCACTACCGGGCCGTTGCGTCTCTGCAGCCGGGCCGCGGGTGAGGGAGCCCGGTGCTTCACAAGAGTGGGCAGGTGAGAGCCTGGGGGATCAGAGGCATGTGGATGAGAGAAGCCACCCGCTTCTCTGCGCCTGCCCCACATCACAGCTCTTTCGTCCTTACAGCGCTGGTATCAGAGGCAAAGGGATGACATCATCTCTGAGTCCACACCGCATAACAGCTCTTCCACCCTCAAAGCACTGGGAATGAATGAGACGCTGAGAGCTCATTGGCCGAGATCGGCTATCCCACGGGGAGGGATACAAGCAGCGCAAGTCCATTCTGCAGGGTATGTGCATTGTGGCAAGTTGGCAGGGTTTTGCAAGTTTCCGGGAGCTATTAGTGTGCAGCAACTTGAGGAAGAGTGTTGAGATGCCGGGGGTGAGAGAAATGTCTGCAGGGAGGTGCGAGGCCAGTTCTGGTGGTGTGTGTGTGTGTGTGTGTGTGTGTGTTTCACTTTCTCAGTGCATAGTAGTGGTCTCTGCAGTGCTGGAGCAATGCATTAGGGCTTGTTCACACTATATACTTTCAACCCATCTGCACCCCTCTCCTGCACATACCACCCACCCCCATTCACTCCGTGCCCCCCTTCTGAACATACCACCCACCCCCATTCACTCTGTGCCCCCCTTCTGCACATATCACCCACCCCCATTCACTCCATGCCCCCCACCTGCACGTATCGCCCACTGCCATACAATCTGTGCCCCTCTCCTGCACATACCACCCACCGCCATACACTCTGTGCCCCTCCTGTACATACCACCCACCGCCATACACTCTGTGCCCCTCCTGTACATACCACCCACCGCCATACTCTCTTTCTTTCCCCCTCCCTGCCAGCCTATTTGCTTGTATTATACTATGGCTATTTCTCACCAACCAACAGTATTCCCCATCCCGCACCAGTCCCATTGACATCCATATATTCCCCTCCCCCATGCCAGCACAAATCCTCCTTTTTTATCCCTATACAGACCAGGATCCCCCAGTTTCACTCCAGTTCTCCTCTACCCATCACTCATCTCATATTCACTCCCCCTTTTTACCCCCTCCTTCTCCCCTAACCCATTGTTCCCAGTCCCATCCCCACCCCCATTTGTTCAGGAAGGACCCTGAGAGGCAGAGCATCTTACTACTGCTGCTTGTGATGTGTACTGTGCCAATCCTTGCTGACCCTCCTCTCCTATTCATCCCATGTGATTGGTGCAATACACATCCCACCCACACAAGCAGCAGCAGTAGTAATAAGATGTTCCACCCTGGGGTTCTTCCTTAACCCCTGCAAAGGATGTGACATTTGAGTAGGGCCTCATGTCTATAATTTTTGCCTAAGGCCTCACAAAACCTAGAAGTGTCAACACCAGCTGTTGCTCCGATAAATTGCCCGTGAAAAATCGCTTACCCCCGTGCACGCCCCCAACCCAAACCCCCCCGGGCCTTGACACAATTTTCATGGCTGGATGGGGGGGGGGTGGAGACAATGGCTGGATGGGGGGGGAGACAATGGCTGGATACCGCTGCATTTGGGGACACATTTTAAAAAAAGTATCGGTATTCGGTATCGGCGACTACTTGAAAAAAAGTATCGGTACTTGTACTCAGTCCTAAAAAAGTGGTATCGGGACAACCCTAACGTCAACCATCACTGCATCCCTCCACCAGTTGGGGCCTTATGGCAGAGTGGCTTGATGGAAGCCTCTCAGTGCAAAACACATGAAAGCCTGCATGAGTTTGCTAAACACAAAAAAACAAAAACAAATACATAATCCCCACGTGTGTGAACTTCTGGTAGGGGTGCACACACCCAATGCAATAGGCTGCACACACTTATGAGTAAAATGAACACGTAAACTTACCGTTACATCTTTGCCTTTATTCTTAAACTTTTTCATACGGTCATCCGTTTCATTTGTGGTAGGCATTCTTGCAGAAAAGTGCTTACTTTAATCCTGTGACAATCTGCAATGACAATTTTTAATTGAATGCACAACGTTCCTTTAGAGTTTTTAAAAGCTTAAACTTCCACAACCATTAAAATATTGGCTTGTTGATAAAACTATTAGGCTGCATTCACACCCGAGCGCATTTTCAGGCAGAAAGTCACTATTTTGTACAGGCCAAAAATATAAAAGCAGAAACTCCTGTAATCTGCCAAAAAAGCTGAGTTAGGCTTACCGGTAACTCCTTTTCTGAGAGTCTTCCAGGACAGCCCATGAGACCTAGGGCTCCTCCTACCAGGACAGGAAACACGTTAACCCCCACCAGATAAAAGGGCGGTCCTCCAGGCCCCATGCCAGTCTTCTCGAGAACCGTAGGACTACCCTGAAAAACATATGCATTAATAACACATAACTTCCATACAACAAAACCGGGTGGGAATCCGGCTGTCCTGGAAGACTCTCAGAAAAGGAGTTACCGGTAAGCCTAACTCAGCTTTTCTCTCAAGCGTCTTCCAGGACAGCCCATGAGACGATGAGCCAGAACTTACCAGTCTAGGGTGGGACAACTGCCTGAAGGACCTTTCGACCAAACGCCTGATCTTGAGCTGATAGCAGATCCAGGCGATAATGCTTAATAAAGGTCGAGTAACTGGACCATGTGGCAGCTTTACAGATTTGTTCCGGTGAAGCACCAGCCCTCTCAGCCCAAGACGCAGCCAAAGCCCTTGTTGAATGCGCTGTAACAAAAGGTGTGGGAACTTCTCTGATTTTATAGGATTCTGAGATTGCCTGCTTGATCCATCTAGCCAATGTGGCTTTAGATGCACCTTTACCTTTGTGTGTACCTGAAAATAGTACAAATAAAGCGTCTGTCTTCCTGAAGGTCTTGGTGACCTCTAAATATGCAAGAAGGGTTCTTCTTGCATCCAAAAAACTAAATTTCTTTTCCTGATCACCCTGTGGTGAACTACAAAAGGATGGCAGTACAATGTCCTGTGATCTGTGAAATGTACTAGCTACCTTAGGCAAAAAACCTGGATCAGTTTTTAATACAACTCGATCCTCTAGAATCGTGAGGAAAGGCTCCCTCACTGATAAGGCCTGTAACTCGCTTACTCTACGAGCTGAGGTAATAGCTACTAAAAAAAATTGTTTTTAAGGTAAGTAGCTTAACAGAAATATCCTCTAAAGGTTCAAAAGGAAACTCTACCAGAGTTTGAAGTACCAGGGACAGGTCCCAAGTTGGACAACTTCTTACCACTACCGGCCTGGCCCTTGAAATGGATTTAAAGAATCTAGCTACCGTGGGATTTTCCAAAAGAGAAAACTGGAGGAAAACGCTGATAGCTGCCGCCTGTACCTTCAAGGTACTAACTGAAAGACCCTTGTCGACACCCTCTTGAAAAAATTCCAAAATAGAAGGAACATCATGCGTTGATCTTTGGTTTTCAGACAACCATGAATTAAACTTTTTCCAAACTTTGGAATAAATGGCTCTAGTGACTGGTTTTCTGCAATTTACCAAGGTTTTAATCACCTTGTCCGAAAACCCCTGAGCCTTCAGTATCTTCTCTTCAGATACCAAGCTGTTAAGCTTAATGAAACCACCTGTGGGTGTGACACTGGACCCTGCGACAGCAAGTCCTCTCTGTTCTGAAATCTCAGTGGAGGCTCCGAGACCAGAGACTGTAGCAGGGAAAACCATGGCCTCTTGGGCCAGAAGGGGGCGATCAAAATAAGGTCTGTCTCTTCTAGGAGAAACTTCCGGAGTACTTCCGGAATGAGTCTGATCGGCGGAAAGGCATAGCAAAGGTTGAAGGGCCATGGATTTGCTAGGGCATCTATCCCCAGAGATCGATCCCCTGGGTTTAGAGAAAAGAACTCCTCTGTCTTGCTGTTTTCCTGATTCGCGAACAAATCTGCTTCGGGATAACCCCATTTGTTGGTGACCTCCGCAAAGACTTCTGGATGAAGTGACCAATTGTCTCGCTCCACCCTGTGGCGACTGAGGTAGTCTGCCAGACTGTTTTGTGTCCCCTTCAGGTGCACTGCTGAAATTGAGCCTAGATTTACTTCTGCCCAGGACAACATTTCTTGTGCTATTCCTTGAAGAATTCGACTCCTCGTGCCTCCTTGTTTGTTGAGGTACGCCACTGTCGCAATGTTGTCTGACAGAATCTGGAGATTGTGACCCCTGATCTCCGATTGAAAGGCTTGCAGGGCTCTGAACCGCTAGCAGTTCCCTCTGGTTCGATGAAGCTCTTGCTTCCTTCAAGGACCATTTTCCCTGTGCGACCTGATCTTTGAGGTGGGCTCCCCATCCCCAGGCGCTTGCATCTGTCGTGATCCTCTTGGATATCGAGATGGACCATGGCAGGCCTTTTGTTAGGTGCAGATTCTTTCTCCACCACCACAAACTTCTCTTTACCTTGGTAGGTAACCAAACTTTTGACTCTAGGGACCTGGCGTCCCCATCCCAATTTTCCAGAAGGAATCTCTGCAATGGTCTCTGATGGAACCTTGCCCATGGTACCGCAGGGAAACACGAGGTCATGAGACCTACCGTCCTTGAAATTTCCCTCAGCGAGACCAACTGATTGGTCTGTAAGGCTGACACTGCTTGCACCATCTTGGAGAAAAACTTTTTGGACTACTGAGCAAAAGTCGTAACCCAGGTACTTCACCCTCTGGGCTGGAACTAGGGAAGATTTTTCCCTGTTTATCAGCCAGCCCAGGGACTGAAGAAAGTCTAGCACAGTCTGGAGATCTGCTAGTAATTTTTGGTGAGATTCTGCCACTATTAATAGGTCGTCCAGGTAAGGGATTATAGTTATCGCCTTTAACCTTAGTGGAGCCAGCGCCTCCCCCAATACCTTTGTGAAGATACGAGGGGATGAGGACAGACCGAAGGGGAGGGCCTGAAATTGAAAGTGCCTGATTTCCGTTCCCATTTTTACCGCTATTCTCAGGAATTTCTGGAAAGCTGGGTGGATCGGGACATGTAGGTAAGCATCCCTTAGATCCAATGTGGCCATTAAACAGTTTGGGTAAAGCAGATTCTTGATAGAGAACACTGTCTCCATCCTGAAGTGCTTGTACCTGATCGATCGATTTAGAGATCGAAGGTTCAGAATGAGCCGATACTTCCCTGACGGCTTTCTGATGACAAAAATGTGGGAATAAAACCCTTTGTTCTGATCTGACCGGGGAACAGGAATCAGGACTTTTTGGTCTAACAATTCTCCTACTTGGAGACCCAGAGCTCTTGCTTTCTCCCGATCTTTGGGAGGAGAGGTGATCAAAAGACGTTCTGGTGGCTGGCAGGAAAACTCTAGCCTGTACCCATTTGCCACCAGATCCAGGATGAAGGGACTTGAGGTGACAGCTGCCCATTGTGGGAGAAAGGCCTTCAATCTTCCCCCCACTGGCAGAAGCTGGTCATTGTGGTTTGGCGGGTTGCTGAGGTGTGTTAAATAAAACACCTCCTCTACCTTTGCCTTTGTATCCGGTCCAATGTTTCTTGGGCCTATTGTCCTTTTCTTTAGGACCCTGTTGCCATGGCAGGCCTTTGTTTTGGCCACGAAAAATTTTTCTTCCAGTCTGTTTTTTCTTTTCTGGAAAGGCCTTTTTCCTATCGGCCGTACGTTCCAGAGCTTCCTGCAGACCTGGGCCAAAAAGATGCTCCCCTGTCAGCGGCAGCGCGCATAATCTTAATTTAGATGCTGCATCCCCAGACCATGTTTTAAGCCAAACACTTCTTCTGGCTGAGTTCACCAAAGCTGAAGTCCTGGCTGTCATCCTTACTGATTCTGCCGAAGAATCAGCCAAAAGCCCCACAGCACTAAACAGGAGAGGAAAGGATTTTAAAATCTCTTCCCTAGAAGTACCTGCCAAAAGATGGGTTTGGATTTGTGTAAGCCATTCCTCCAAATTCCTGGCTACACAAGTGGAAGCTAAAGCTGGTTTGAGATTCCCCATAGTTGAATCCCAAGCTCTATGAAGAAGGACGTCACATTTTTTGTCCATAGGATCCTTAAGCGTACCCATGTCATCAAACGCCAGGTCCGAATTTTTTGAAACCTTTGAAAGAGGAGCATCTAACTTAAGGGTTTTTGTTCCACGGTAGCGCTGCGTCCTCATCAAATGGAAACCGTCTTTTTAGGTTACCAGAAAAGAAAGGTTTTCTCTCTGGATTCTCCCACTCCAGTTTGATCGTATCAAGGAGGGAATCGTGCACTGGAAAGTTTTTACTTCTCTTTTTGTGCAACCCTTTGTACATAAGGTCATGTTTGGACATTTGTACCTCCTCCATTTCAAGGGTAGTATAGATGGCTTTTAACAAGTTATCCACATCTTCTAAAGACAGTTTAAACCTTGAGCCCTTAGAGGATACTCTATCCCTAGTCTCTGTATCTGACCCTGAGTCTTCCTGAGAAGAATGGGTAGATTTGGCTTCAGCCTCAGAGTCTTCACTCTCTACGCTCACCTGTGGGGTGCTAGCCACTGAAGCCTTTCTTTTTGAAGATGTACCCTGTTGGGGAGCCTGCATTTTGTCAATTAGATTTCTAAATGAACCAAAAGTAGAAACAAGCTCATCCCTGACCGAAGTCAACATTTTTTGACATGAGGTCACCCTTCACTAAAGCATCTATACATGTGCGACAAACTGCTTTGTTCCAAGTGGAGCTCAGTTTGTTACCGCACACTTTCTCTTATGTGGCTGCGCTTGGGATTTTTCCTGGGTCTTGCCCTGGAAGACATAAAATAAATAACCCCCATAAGTAACAAACCACAAATAAATACTCCATCACCACGTGCAGGAGAAGGGAAAGTGTGTCCCCTAACACCAAATCCTATGATTGGGAGGGGGGGGGGGGGAAGAACACTCATCAGGATAGCAAAAAAAGTCCATACTTAAAGCTTACCTGAGAGGTGCTGGTGTTGGAGGCTGCATCTGCCTGAGAAGGAACTGCAGGAGAATCCATGCCGCCCGACTGGTATTCTAACAGCCTGTGCTGCTTCTACCAGCGATCACCAGCCAGCCATTTAAAGCTACTTTTTCGCGCCGTTTTGGAGACTGGAACCGCGTCTCCGGCGCCCGATGATGACGTCATATGACCCGGAAGCGACCCCTCCGGATCTTCCTGTGGGCCAGCTTGGAGCGCAGAAGCCCCGCCCCTCCAGCGCCAGTGACTTCCTGGAATCCTAGCACGAGACAGCCATGCTGTGTGCGGGACCCGTCACCACCAAACGGCTGCAGCGTTTGCCAAGACGCTAGGGACCCGACGCCATCCCGGTCCTGGCCCTCTCCAGGCACAGAAAAAAAGAGCCGCAGATTACCACCTCTCCAGTGGACACTGCACATGGCACGGAGGTTAGGTTTTAAAAATGAGCACATACCCCATAACAGCCGTTAGAGCCTCTGCTCATGAGACCTAGGGGACCAGGTTCCTTGAAACATGTTACCCCCCGTCCGGAGGAAACACTAATACTGGCATGGGGCCTGGAGGACCGCCCTTTTATCTGGTGGGGGTTAACGTGTTTCCTGTCCTGGTAGGAGGAGCCCTAGGTCTCATGGGCTGTCCTGGAAGACGCTTGAGAGAAAAAAAGCTTTTTTTTTGAGCTTCAGGTGCTTTGCTTCAGACAGAACGCTCAGATGTGAACAGGTGCCATTTAAATGAATGGGATTTTTCTTGGGCCCTTAGAGGAAGCTTTCAGAAACTCAGCAGTTCGACTTTAATACAATTTGTTAGGAGAGCAAATAGAGAATTATATACAGACACCCCTCGCTTAAAAGTACCATTCTTATGACAAGGTCAATATCTTAAATTGGCAGCAGGTACCAAGTAAGTTTTTTTTAACTACTTCAATACCAGGCACTCGGAAACCCCCCCCCCCCCACCCCCGTTCCTGCCCAAGCCAATTTCGGTCATGCAAGCATCTTTTGGTGGCATTTGATCACTTCTGGGTTTTTCCTAAACAAATAAAGACCGAAAAAAGAAAAAAAAAAATCGTTAAAGTTTCCTGCCTCACTGATTAGGTGGCACTGGCAGGCATTACTGATGTGCACCCCTGATGGGGGCAGCGCCGATAATCAGCACAGACCGCACCCCCCCTCGTCAGGAGAGCCGATCAGCTCTACTCCTCGCGTCTGTCAGACACGAGTGAGGAAAAGCAGATACACTGCTCTTCCTGTTTAACACATGATCAGCTGTGTCCAATCGCGGTGTAAAGTCAGACTCTTTACCGAGATAAGTGTTGCTGTGCGTCAGACGGACACGCCGCAGCACTGATCGCCACAGGCACGCACTTGCCGTTATCCTGAAAGATGTCATATGATCAGTCAGGATAAAAACTGAACCACTGCCCAGCTATCATTTTGCTATAGGCCAGGCAGGAAGGGGTTAAAAAACAAATTGTGCCAAATTCATAAAGGCTGGAAAAAGGAAAAGCTGTGTTGCTCCTAGTAAGCAATTTGATTTTCTCAGATCCTCTTGAAACTGATTTGTTAACCCAGAATACCAGACAACAGAAGTTGTACTGTGCAGAGTTCATACATGCCTCAACTGTCAAGCTTGAGAATGAGGGGCATGACACCAGCAGTGCAAAAACCCGTTAGCCTTATCGGTAACGGTATTTCCAGCACAGCTACTTGAGATTGGCTCCACCCTCTACAGGAAACAAATCAGATACAATTTAAAAGGCACCTCCCTTTCCTCTGACCCTCAGTTGTTAGATCAAGTAAACCTCCACTAAAAAGTACACTCGGCAAAAAAAAAAAAAAAAAAAAAAAAAAACCCCACACCACACAAAAGCTCACAAAAAAACACCAGTAGGGATGAGCTTAGTGTTTGACTCACACATCGTATGTTCGACCGTTCGAATTACGAACGTTATGGGCCATTCGAACCAAATTCGAGTGGAGTGTCACAGCCCATAATTCACTGCGGCAGTGCATTGCTGGCTGATGATTGGCCAAGCATACACTATGACCCGCATGCTTGGCCAATCACAGCTTGCAAAAAAACGGAGAGCCATAATTGGCCAAAGCCAGGGTGGCTTTGGCCAATCATGGCTCAGGGGGTTTAGTACACGCCCCACACCTGGAAGTCGGCCTTGTGTAGTGTGTTGCGATGGTTACAGAGAAAGTCATTTTTTGGAGTTAGATAGAGCAGGCAGGCTAGTCAGTTAGAGTTACAGTGTGTAGAGGATATATTTGCATCCCAGGTGGTGTGTGTGTGTGTGTGTGTGTATATATAATATATATATACACACACACACACACCAGCAAGTATTGTCAGTATTTATGCAGCTACATCTCCCTGCAGGCCATTAGTATGAGAGCGGAGAGTCACGAGCCGATTAAAGAGGGCAAGCTGACTGTCTAGAGGCAACAGTGCTGGTCGTGGTTACGGTGTATCCTCATTAGCATGTGGCCGTGGGACACGCTCATCCTTTTTTCGGCAGCTGGCTGTGTTGAGCCGCAACATGCCGAACACTTGGTAGAGTGGATGACCAAGCCGTCATACTCTTACCCAGGCTCAGGGTACTTTGGCAAAGCAGCTGCCAACGCGACCTCCTCCCTCTGCTCAATGGCATCAGTCACTTCTTCCCTAGCCCCACCATGTCCTCCTGAGGAGTCCCCCGAACTGTTTGACCAGTGTTGGGTACATGCTGCAGAAGGATGTGCAGCGTTTTGAAGGCTCCGATGATGGTACACAGCTAGAGGAAGGCAGTAACGTGAGCCCAGAGAGAGAGGGGGTACCCAAGAAGGACAGCAATCTGGCAGTCATGTTCCCCCAGCTGCAGCATACTGCCAGGTTTGCTCCAGTGATGGGAGGGGATGATGAGGTCACTGACTCGGAGGAGAAGGCACATCTCCAACGAGGCAGGATGCCCTCCAGGGGCCAGCTTAAGGGCAGCACACTGCATCACAACGCAGAGCCAAAAGTACTTTGGCGTGGGCTTTGAGAAGAGTGCATCAGATCGCACCACTGCCATTTGCAACATATGGCAAAAGTATCTTGCGTGGCCAAAACATCACCAGCTTGGGCACCACATGCTTGACCAGACATATGCCGACCTTGCTTGCAGTTTGTTGGCAAGCGTACCTCAAAGACCCACACCAAAGTACAAAGCGGACCTCTCCTTGCTCCTCATCAGCTGGGATCTCCAACCCCACTATACCCTCAGTCCTTTCTGAAGCCTGCACTGATGGGACTGAAGGTGTAGCATTAGGTGTGTCACAGCCGAGTACTTGCGGGCAATCTACTATCGGTAAACCGACAGATTGTACCAGGAAAATTTGCCTGCTATATCGCCGAAAGAAGTTCTCTCCCAGCCATCCACATGCGCAGCGGTTAAATGCTAGCTTAGCTAAATTGCTAGCACTTCAACTGCTGCCTTTTCAGGTGGTAGATTCTGCCCCCTTCCGTGAGTTTGTGGAATGTGCAGTACCTCAGTGGCAAGTTCCCAAACACCACTTATTCTCACGGAAGGCAATTACGGCTCTCTACCGGCATGTGGGAGGCAATGTCCATGCCTTGCTGGACAGGGTGGTCAGTGGTAAGGTGCATATTGCCGCCGACTCATGGTCCAGCAGGCATGGACAGGGACGTTACCCATCTTTTACGATGCATTGGGTGACTCTGCTGGCAGCTGGGAAGGATGCGGGATAAGGTACAGTAGTGTTGGCGGTTGTTCCGCCACCAAAATGCTACTACTGGTTGCGACACACCTCTATCTTCCACCCCCTCCTTCCTTTGTGGCCTGTTCCTGTGCCGATGTGTCCTCGGAACCAGCGGTGCTCCGTAGGCGTTCAAGGGGGTACGCAGGCAAACAGATGCCATGCGGTGCTTGAGCTGGTGTGCTTGGGGTACAGGAGCCACACTGGGGCAGAGGGTCTGTCAGCTCTGCAGGGGCAGGCTCAGAGGTGGTTGACACCACGCCAGTTTAAGCCAGGAATGGTGGTTTGCGACATGGGCACCAACCTCCTCTCCGCCCTCAGAGGGAAAAACTGACCCATGTGCCTTGTTTTGCTCATGTCCTTAACTTGGTGGTGCAGCGGTTCTTGGGCAAGTACCCGGGCTTACAGGATGTCCTGAAGCAGGCCAGGAAACTGTGCCTTTCCGACGGTCATATAATGCCAGTGCTTGGCTGGCAGACCTCCAAAATTAATACAACCTGCCCAAGAACCGCCTAATCTGTGACATGCCCACCAGGTGGAACTCTACGTTGGCCATGCTGCAGCGGCTGCACACACACAGCAGAGGGCCATCAATGAGCATCTGTGCCAATATGGCACCAGGACAGGGTAGCTTGAGTTTCCCCCCACGCCAGTGGGCCATGATCAGGGATGCATGCACTGTCCTGTCACCATTTGAGGAGGCCGTGAGGATGGCGAGCAGTGACATAGCATGCATCAGTGACACTGTCCCTCTTATCCACCTGTTGGAGCACACGCTGTGTGGAATAATGGACAGGGCCCTTGAAGCAGAACAGAGGAAGGAAGAGGACTTCCTTACCTCTCAAGGCCCCCCCTTTATCCAGACAGTGTTCCTGGAGGAGGATTGTGTCAGCATGGAGGTTGAGCCTAGCACTCAGCATCAGGTCTTCAAGGGATCAATTACAGTGCCAAGAAACCCATGGACTTGTACGTGGCTGGGACAAGGTGGTTTCGGATCCTGTCCTCCTCAGTGACCCAAAGGACTCTGCACCAAATGCCTCAGCAAACCTACGCTGTATGGCCTCCCTGATCCTGCAAAGCCTGCGGAAAGATCCTTGTATTCGTGCTATCAAGGAGAGGGATCATTACTGGCAACCCTCCTTGATCCACGTTACAAGGGTAAGGTTGCGAACCTTATCTTGCCGGCACAGAGGGAGCAGAAGATGAAACATCTTCGAGAGGCCTTGCAGAAAGGTCTTTGCAACGCTTTCCCAGAGACTGGGAGGTTACAAAATCCTGGAGGCTTCGATGCGTTCAGACAATTTTAGTCCACAGCCCCAAGGTATGACCGGTTCCAGCAGCCATTGCCAGAGTCTGTTTTACATGGTGCAGGAATACCTAGGGGCAAGATCAGACTTGGACACCTTTGTTGTAATATTAATATGTGTAGGTATTTAAAATAACCTTTCCCATCAAAAATCCTCTGGGTTACTGGGTCTTGATGGATCACTGGCCAGAGCTTGCACAGTATGCAGTTGAGCTACTGGCCTGTCCTGCATCCTTTCGGAATGCACATTCAGTGATGCTGGAGGCTTTGTAACCAATCACAGGGTACGCCTCTCCACCTACTCGGTCGATCAGCTGACCTTCATAAAAATGAATCAGGCTTGGATCACCACCAGCTACCAAAAGATTTTTTTAAATGTCAGATCCCTTCAAGACTGCTGATACCGAGTTACTATCCTTTTCCTTCTCAATGATCATGCTGATAGCTTGCAAGAACATTTTTGGTTCTGGGAACCGCCACCACCAGTGGCTAAGGCCCAATTTTTCTGCCCCTGTTTAACAGGGGCGTGAAATTACAATTCTTTATCTAATTTCACAGCAAGGCCCATTCCTGCGCCCACCAAGTAACTGAGGGCTTACAGTGTTGTGGCATCAGCACCACCACATGCTTAAATGTTTCTGCCCAACAATGGCATGCAATTACAATTCTTGATATAATAGTTCACAGCAGGGCGTTCCAGCGCCCACCAAGACTAACTGAGGGCTTACAGTGTTGTGGCAATACCAACACCTAGGGCCCAAATTTCTGCAGGAGTATATACGGCAGGTCCCTACTTTCAACTTACAAACGACTCCTGCTTTATCACCAATCCTTGTTTCACTAAAAAAAAAACTAAAAAAAAAAAACCTTAGTTAGACGTAACGGTATTTCTACGAGTCTTTCAGGACAGCACTTGGAGAGAGCGCAGCTCCACCCACTTCCCAGGAAACACTGCAGCTATAGCTTTAAATTCCGCCCACTTCCACCATGACCTCAGTTGTTAACGAGTACCTCCGGCCATGCTGAAATTAGATAAGCAGAACATAGCAACAATACATGTTAGCATTTATACATTCACCTTTATAATACCAAGGGAGGGTTATCGGTGCTGTCCTGAAAGACTTGTAGAAATACCGTTACCGGTAAGTCTAACTAAGGTTTTCTCGCCTCGTCTTTCAGGACAGCACTTTGAGATGATAACTGAGTACTTACTCTAGGGTGGGACCACCGCTTGCAGGACTTTCCTGCCAAAAGATTGCTCCGCTGCTGCGAGCAAATCCATTCTGTAATGGCGAGTGAATGTAGAGAAACTCGTCCACGTGGCCACTTTACAGATATTTTCTGGTGAAGCTCCGGCTCTTTCCGCCCAGGATGTTGCCATTGCCCTTGTAGAATGAGCCACCACTCCCGTGGGAAGTTCTATATCCATGGCTTTGTAAGCCTCATGGGATAGCCATACGAAGCCACCTAGCTAAAGTGTTTTTGGAAGCTCCATAGCCTTTCCGAGCTCCCGAGAACACCACAAAGAGAATTTGCTTTCCTAAATTCACTAGTGATCTCTAGATAGTGTACTAAACACCTTCTTACATCTAAAGTATGAAAGTCTCTTTTTTGGACCAGATGGATTTGGACAGAATGTAGGAAGAACTATTTGTGTTCTATGAAATGCTGATGCTACCTTAGGTAGGAAACCCGGATCTGTCCTTAACACAACCCTATCCTGGAAGATAGTCAAAAAGGGTTCAATAATTGACAAGGCTTGAAGTTCACTGACTCGCCTAGCTGAAGTGACTGCTACTAGCAAAACCAACTTCAATGTCCAAAACTTGAGTGAAGTCTCTACAGGTGGTTCAAAGGGTCTTTTAGTCAGACCTCTTAGAACAACTGATAAATCCCATTTGGGCAAAAATTTTAATGGTACAGGCCTAGCCCTGGCTAGGGCCTTAAAAAAATCTGATAATATAGGGATCCAGAGATAACCTTCTCTCTAGAAAAACCGAAAGTGCAGCAACCTGAGATTTTAGGGTGCTGGCTGCCAGACCCTTGTCCATCCCGTCCTGTAAAAACTCCAGGGCCGACAAAATACTTAGAGGACAATCCTTGGATTTACACCAAAAATTTTAAATTTTCCAGGTTTTAAAATAAATAGCCCTGGTAACTTCTTTCCTGCTACTAAGCAAGGTACTAACTAAACGTTTGGACAAACCCTTACTCTCTAGGATTTGTTCCTCAGTAGCCAAACCGCAAGCTTTAAATAACTTGCGCCTGGATGTAGAAGGGGACCCTGGAACAGCAAGTCCTACCTGACTGGAAGCAGCCAATGAGCCTCTATTGCTAGGTCCAAAAGGGCTGAAAACCAGGGCCTCTTGGGCCAATAAGGGGCTACTAAAATTAGAGTCGTCTTCTCCTCCTGCAATTTTCTGAGAACTAGCGGTATCAATTGAACCGGGGGAAAAGCGTAGCACAAGTGGAAGGACCAACGTTGGGCTAACGCATCCAGTCCCTCTGCTTGGTCCCGCCTGTTGAGGGAGAAAAAAAACGTGGGACCTTTGTGTTGGCTTGAGATGCGAACAGGTCTATTTGGGGGGAGTTCCCCACCTGTCCACTATTTCCTGAAACACCTCTTGGTTTAGGCTCCATTCGGATTCCAGAACCCTCTGCCTGCTCAAAAAATCCGCCAGATGGTTCAGGTCGCCCTTCAGGTGTACCGCAGACAAGGATGCCACATTTACTTCTGCCCAATACATAATTTGCCAGGCCAGATTCAGTAGGCACCTGCTTCTCGTGCCCCCCTGCCTTGAGATGTATGCCACTGCCGTGGCATTGTCCGACAGGACTTGGACATGTTGACTCTGGAGAACTTGACTGAAGGCCCCTAGTCCCATGAAAATGGCTCTCAACTCCCTCCAATTGGAGGATCTCCTGGAATCCTCCCTTGACCAGGATCCGTGGGCCATCTGGCCCTCGAGATGGGCGCCCCACCCCCAGGAACTTGCATCCGTGGTTAGGATCTTTGTCGTGGGGAAGGTCCATAATAGACCCAAACTCAGATTTGCCCGAGTCCTCCACCATCAAAGATTTCTTTTTACCTGAGGTGGGATCAAAAACTTTCCAGGGATTCCCCGAACGACCAGTTTTGGAGTATCGCCCGCTGGAGATCTCTTGCATGGAGACGGGCCCACTGAACTGCCGGGATAGAGGCTGTGAGGAGACCCAGAGTGGACATAGCTGTCCGGACAGTCACCGGGAGGTTTGTCTGTACTGCCTTTACTGCTGCCTGTACTTTGACAATCTTTTCTTCCGGAAGGAAGATCTTTTCCTGAACCGAGTCTATGGAATACCCCAGAAAGACTATCACCTGAGAAGGAATCAAGTTCGATTTTTCTCTGTTTAAAATCCAACCTAATTCCTCCAGATGGGCCTGAGTCCTCCTCAGGTCCCTGTGAAAACGATCCTCTGATTTGGCAAACAGCAGGAGGTCGTCCAGGTATGGGATCACAGATACTCCCTCCATCCTGAGTGGTGCTAGTGCTTCTGCCACTACCTTCGTGAATACTCTGGGGGAGGAGGAGAGCCCGAAGGGGAGGGCTCTGAACTGAAAATGTTTCACCTCCTTCCCCGTCCTGATCGCCAAGCGAAGGAAGCGTTGCAATGAGGCTCTTATTGGGACATGCAGGTATGCATCCATCAGATCTATTGAAGCAAGAAAGCATCCTGAAGGGAGAAGCTTCCTTACTGAATAGATGGAGTCCATCCTGATTTTTTTGTAACGGATTGACTTGTTCAGGATTTTTAAATTCAGAATCAATCTGAAATTTCCTGATGGCTTCCTCACTAAGAACACGTGGGAGTAACACCCCAACCCCTCCTCGTGCTGGGGTACAGGAGTGATAACCCTTTGCTGAAGAAATTCTTCTATTAGTGTCATCATTGCCTGAGATTTCTCCTGATCATTTGGCAACTGAGTCACATAAAACCGGGACGGTGGATTCTCCGAAAATTCCAGTGCGTAGCCCTCTGCGATCACCTTGAGGATGAACGCACTGGAAGTCGCTACTTCCCACTGTGGGAGAAAGGACTGAAGACGCCCTCCCACAGCCGGAAGACCGTCATTGGGGTTTTGAGGGCTGACTGGGGGAATGAAACAACACCCCCGGCTTGCCTCGGCCCCTCGGGGGCCGCCAGGACTTACCACCTCTCTGTGCCTCCTTTGAATTTTGGGACTGGAGAAAAGAACGAAAATTCTTCTTGGTTTGTGGCACTACTTTCTTTAAAGGGAAAGCTTTCTTCCTATCTGCTGTTCTGTCTAGGACTGCCTCTAGACCAGAACCAAACACTAAGTCCCCCTCAAAAGGCAGACCACATAGCTTCACCTTTGAAGCTGCGTCCCCTGACCAAGTCTTAACCCACAAGGCTCTCCTAGCCGAGTTAATTAAGGCCGAGGACCTAGCCGACATCCTTATTGACTCAGCTGAGGCATCCGCCATGTACCCTACAGCATTGACCAATACTGGTAGGGACTCTAGAAGTTCTCTGCGAGGGGTACCTGCCTCAAATATGGCTTTTTAATTTATCCAGCCAATGTTCCAGGTTCCTGGCTACTACTGTAGACGCCATAGCAGGCTTGAGGTTGGCTAGTGTGGAATCCCACGCCTTTTTAAGAAGAGCATCAGCTCTCTTGTCCATGTTATCCTTTAAGGCACCCATGTCCTCAAAAGCTAAATCTGTTACGTGACACTTTTGAAAAAGCTGCGTCAAGTTTGGGTTTCTTATTCCAGACCTGCGCTTCGTCTTCAAACGGGAACCTTCTTTTCAAAGATTTAGAGAAGGGGGCCCTCTCTGGATCCTTCCATTCTCTTCTGACAGCATCCGATAAAACTTTGTGTACTGGAAAGGTCTTGTGTTTAACCTCATCTAACCCCTGGTACATTTTGTCGTGTGACAACTGGGCCTTGTCTTTCTTAATATTAAGGGTAGCATGAATTGTTTTTAGGAGATCTTCTACCTCCTCCAATGACAATTTGTAATGAGAAGAGGATTTATCTCCATCATCGTCCTCCTCTGCATCAGATCCTGAAACCACACTCTTAGGTTCCTCATCCTCAGACTCACTAGCTGCCCCCCCCCCCCTGGGAACTAGTGGAAGCCCTAGGGGTTGAATGTGAAACCGGACGTTTTTCTAGGAAGGAACGGAACGATGAAAAAGTCTGTTCCAATTCCTTCCTAAAGGAGGAAAGCATCTCCTTTGGTTGTTCAGAGGGTGCACTGGCGGAGGCTTCCTCTCTAACCAAATCCACAATGCAGGTTTTGCATAATGGCTTATGCCATGAGCCCTTAAGGGAATCTTTGCAAACGGCACACTCTTTTAGGTGGTGGCAATGCATGCTTAAGCTTTTCTTTACATTTCTGAAAAACATTAAAAGACAACAACACTATGCTTACTTTTTGTATCAGACCATTAGCAAATAAATATGCCACCCACAGCAGTGAACAAAACACCCATTCCCCATCACCGCTGTGCAAACACAAACAAGCATTTCTCCCAAAGACATTTACCAGGGATAGTGCTGCAGGCTCCCCTCCCCCTTAAGGGGCAACAGGAGGGACACAGAACCCAGGAGAGTGGAAACCGCTGTTCCTACCTGGGCCAGGCTGGTGCTTGTGGCTACCGCTCCCGCCACCTCCGCTGCTTCAGCTGGCTCCATGTCTCCCAGCGTATAGCAGCCATCCGGTTCTTCCACGCCACGAGGACCAGAAGTGCACCGCCAAGGCCGCCTCCCCTTCTGCGCTCCAGCAGCTGGAACCGGAAGCTGCCGCGCACCTCCGGAAGTTCCGCCCCCGCGGAAATGACGTCGCCCACCATCCGGAACGGCTCCACGTGAACCCGGAACAGGCACCTGACCTGTTCCTTTAGCCCACGCTAGCCGCCTATGGGGGCAGACACCTCCAGCAGCCTTCGCCCTCACTGGGCTCGAGAAAGGGGAGAGTACCGGAGCATCCCCCACCCGTCAGAGGGGATGCTGGGTCCGCCTAAAATTGAACAAAACCGACCGCAGGTATGCTTTTTGCCATCTCCACATGGAGAGAGTACAGCACACCCCTGGTTCCCTGCAGCGCTTCCACCATGGCCGGAGGAAACACAACAACTGAGGTCATGGTGGAAGTGGGCGGAATTTAAAGCTATAGCTGCAGTGTTTCCTGGGAAGTGGGTGGAGCTGCGCTCTCTCCAAGTGCTGTCCTGAAAGACGAGGCGAGAAAAATACATTTGTCATTGGGACAGAAAGTGAGGTGCAATCTTCTGAACAGATGTGCACAGACAGCAAAACAAATGTTACAGGGGTGATAACCCAACCCTTCCCTCAGTTTTCCGAAAAAAAACTTTAAAGTACCAGTTCAAAATTACAAACAAACAGATTCTACTTAACAAACCTACATTCCCTGTCTTGTTTGCACCGCCTGTATAATGCTGTTCAAAAGTATAGGGCCAAAGGGGCTGGTAATGACCTGGGGGGGGGAAAGGGGGGACCCATGCCATGTTTCTCAATGATTTTCATCCATATTGCAGGGACCAGACATTACATTAAAGCCGCAGTTTTAAATTACTTTTTTCCCCCTTCTAGTAATGTCATTTTGTGCAGGGACAGTTCTAAACACAGGAAACACGTGCCACTTCACAGGCATACTATAGGACACCCAGCAGGTACAATATTAAAAGGAATTTTTCAAAAAAAAAAAAAAAAAAACATTTTCACTTTAAGCATCATTAAAATCACTGCTCCCGAAAAAACGTGAGTTTGTAAAACGTTTTTTTTGCATTGATTCCTGTTCCCTGGGGCAAGACCCGGGTCCCCAAACCCGTTTTAGGACAACAACTTGCATATTAGCCTTTAAAATTAGCACTTGATTGCGAACGGTTGAGTCCCATAGACTTCAATGGGGTTCTAAAGTTTGCACGAACGTTCGGTCCATTCTAAGGTTCTGGTGCGATCTGAACGGGGGGGGGGGGGGTGTTCGTCTCATCCATAGGGTGGGAATATAGGCACTGGGGTTTGCAGCCCAAACATGCCATTTCATCTAAAGAAGTTCTGTTAATCATAACTCTTGACTCAGGAACTTCCCTAAACTTTAAAAGGAAGATCCTTTAACGGTAGAGATCGAAGAGGGGTTCAACTAAGTATTTTGTTCTTCCGGCGGTCCTTAGAAAATCATCATGTTCATGTTATGTCTGACAACATGAATGAATTGTAAGAGTGCAGGTATGGTGCTGTTCTATTAAAGAACAAAGGTGCTTTAAAAAGATGTATAAAGTGACTAGTGCCAAGTATGTTGGTTAATGACTGTGCATAGAAGTGTTTATTGGGATAAATTTACTGTGTTGCACCCTCAGAGTATCTTCTGTGTGTATGGTAAAACATATGGTGTGTGTGTGTGTGTGTGTGTGTGTGTTTAACATTCACATGCGTTTAGTGTTGCTATCTAATGTGCAAAACAAATTGCTTAATACTATGCGATTAATTTATCTGTGAGAATAAAATGCAAACCAGAAAATTTTAGGTAAGAATTTTTGAATAAAAATTCATATGTGAAGTCCTTTTCCACTTTAAATGGTATAATAAACAATACAAACAGTGACTTGTGCTTGTAAAGATTGCTTGTCCTTTTTATTCTCAATCGAGTGATAACAGAGCAAGTGACTGATCCGTGGTCTTATTGTAAATGCACTCACCAGAGATTTCTTACCCCCTACCTGGGGTGTTGCATGGCCACAGTATTTGCCACTGTGTAGCACTCTGGAGGGTGGTCAATCCGTGGTGTTGGCTTTTCTCCAAGTTAATTGTATCGAGAAGAATGCCTGATGTGATACTGTTTAAAAATATTTTATCCCAATAAAAATTGGAAATATACTCACATTACAAAACGATGTAAGACGTGTAATGCAGGCACTGAAAAATCCTATCTGCAGCCCTGACCTGAAGTGATGCGAAGACGTGAAACTCCTCCCTACTCGTTTTGTCACTGACGTCATCTGGAGCGTGCTGACATGTCAGATTTTATATCTGACACAACTGAGAAAGGCGACTGATGGACCTGGCACATCGGATCCTATCCTGGGCAAAATATTTAATTTTTCCTCTTTGGCTCACAAATAGGACTCCATTTCCCCCCCTGTCTTACCCGTGTCTCCCCCCCCCCCTGTATAACTGATCCTGCAGATGCTAGCACAGTTCATAGTTGAATCCACAGATCTATTTTTTTTAAGATTAAAGCGGGAGTTCACCCATTTATAAAAAAAAAAAAATTCTCCCCTTAGCTTCCTGCTCGTTCGGTCTAGGGGAATCGGCTATTTGTATTAAAATATGAGCAGTACTTACCCGTTTTCGAGCTGCATCTTCTTCCGTCGCTTCCGGGTATGGGTCTTCGGGAGCGGGCGTTCCTTCTTGATTGACAGCCTTCCGAGAGGCTTCCGACGGTCGCATCCATCGCGTCACTCGTAGCTGAAAGAAGCCGAACGTCGGTGCGGCTCTATACTGCGCCTGCGCACCGACGTTCGGCTTCTTTCGGAAAATCGTGACGCGATTGATGCGACCGTCGGAAGCCTCTCGGAAGACTGTCAATCAAGAAGGAACGCCCATTCCCGAAGCCCATACCCGGAAGCGACGGAGAGGATGCATCTCGTAAACGGGTAAGTACTGCACATATTTTAAAATAAATAGCCGATTCCCCTAGTAAAAACGAGCAGGAATCTAAGGGGGAAAAGTGCCCTCTAAGGGTGAACCCCCGCTTTAACAATCGGGACGGACTTGGTGTCAAGGGTCCGTCATTCATCTCAACCCAGCATATCTCGACCTGGCGGTCTGTTTTCTCTTGAGGACCTACTAAGACGAAGAGGTCTGTTACAAAAGCTTTTCAATACCCCTTTTATCAAGCAGGAAAAAGGTAACCAGGACAATTTATTCCAAAGTTTTCTAAACTCCTGGTGGTCCAGAATTTTTTTATATATATTTTTTCCAATAGTTTTAATTTATGTTTTACCCGAATGACAACCCCCCTTTTTTTATAAAAATTATTTATTAATATATATATATATATATATATATATATATATATATATATATATATATATATATATATATATATATATATATATATATATATATATATATATATATATATATATATATATACATATACACTGTCAAACGATTAAAAATTTTAATCGCGATTAATCGCATTAATGTCATAGTTAACTCACGATTAATCTATCTAATTTATGACGAATTTCCCCACAAATATCGCACAATTCTGAAAGTGATTAAAATTTATGATCGCTGTTTTCTAGCTGATCTAAAACCATTTTTGACATAAAGGGACACTTTTGGACAATCTACAGTTTTCAGGCAGAAAGAATAGTTTTTATTTTATAAAAGTACATGTAGGACACTGGGCAGACCACTAGGGACAAGGGGGGGGTGTATTTTTTACATACAGTACTGTAATCTATAAGATTACAGTATACTGTGTGTATTGTGTTTGTTTACTTTTTTGAATTTGGCGCCGTTCTCCGCTCCCGTGCGTCGTAACGTCGCAGGGAACGGAGATCGGCGGCACACAGACACTGAATCGCGCTAGGAGGACCCGCCGAGTGAGGAGGACCCGCTCGATCACACAGCGGGGTGGCATCGCTGGATCCAGGGACCAGTAACTTGCCTGTGAATCCAGCGAGAAGGTAAGCCGCGCCGCTGCACACTCTGCACGTCCACCCCGAGCGCTCCCGCGTTAATCGCGCGATAAAAATATTGACGGCGTTAACGCCGTTAATATCGCGTTTAACGCACAGTATAATTATATATATATATATATATATATATATATATATAATTAAAGGACCTTTTTCTTTTTATTAAAGGGCCCAGAGGTCCCCAGGGCCCCGGATGGCTACACCCCTTTTTTTAATATATATTTTTCTTTATTTCTTTTTTGTAAAAGACCCCCCGCTTCTAAATTTGCGGCGGCAGCCCCCCCCCCCGCTTCTCAATTTCAGGCAGCAGCAACCATCCCCCCCCCCCCCCCCCATCTTGGTTCTCTGCTCCAGGGGGCCCATGCCTGAAGCTGTGTAAGTGGCCCCATAATTCTTGATGGTGGCCCTGCCACCCGTTAAGCCCCTGTGCTGCCCACAAATCAGGCTGAAAATCATCAGCGGCAAGCAGCCAGTGACAGTACTGCTTCCCTTCCCAGTGTTTTAAAATGTACAGCACCCCTGGCTTCCCTTTAGACGTGCACTTCTCCCTTCCTGCCACTGGGTGCTGCTTGTATATAAAAGTGAACTAGAATGTGATTTTATAACATCTTCATGTTCTGCTCCTCAAGGTATGTCACTGTTTGCTAATCTATATTGTAAATAGAAGTTTTCTGTAGAATGTGCCCAAAGTCTTTATAATATTTCATGATTCACTGCAGGCCTGGTCAGTGTTTTAAAAAGTTCCTCTATTTTACACATGGCATGGGGTCACAGCACCATCTGTCCATTCTGCTTTACCACCATGGAACGCCATGTGTAAAATAGAGGAACTCTTTAAATCACAGACCAGACCTGCAGTCCAGGCCAGTGTTTCTCAACTCCAGTCCTCAAGGCGCACCAACAGGTCATGTTTTCAGGCTTTTCATTATTTTGCACAGGTGATTTTATCAGTTTCACTGCCTTAGTAATTACCACAGCAGTTTCATCTGAGGGAAATCCTGAAAACATGACCTGTTGAGGACTGGAGTTGAGAAACACTGGTCCAGGCCGAGTAAGGCCTCAGAGCACATGGCATTACTGTCTGTATTTAACTGCTTGATGGGCTTATTTTTGGCCTGGCTGGTTCACATGTATGTGTTTTGGCAGCCCACATTTGCGCAGGCACAGCAGCCCATTCATTTGAATGGGCCGCCATGCCTGCGTTTCCTGCAAAGAAAAGCACATGCCTCATGCAATAGGCTGCGCACACGGCACACCTATGCCCATCAAGCACTGAAATACAGCACTGTGTCCATTCTGCTGTCTGCTGTGACTTATCTGCAGTTCCCGCACCGTCATACTTGCTGCATTTTTAGACGTTTAGGTCACGCTTTTAAAAACAGTGCGTTTGTGTGTGCAAGAACTGCAGGTAAGTAGCATGGTGCAAAAGCAGAATGGATTTCAAGGCAACTGTATTTTTAAAATGCTGAATGCACCTTTTTTCTGCAGGAAACAAAGGCATGACAGCCCATTCAAATCAATGGGCTGCTGTACCTGCACAAATGAGGACCGCCAAAACATACATGTAACCAGCCAGGCCCAAAATAAGCTGGAGGGGGGGCCCAAATAAAGAAAAATGTTTGCCCAGGGCCCAAACCATATTAAAGACGGCCCTGGACGATGTCAGTGGTGACCATGCCCGCTGACGTCTGATATTGGCTAAAAATCAGACGTATAGCGATACATTTGCCATCTGTCCTGGCGGATCGGGTGAGATCTGATAACGGACATGCTATCCGTTTTCCTATGGAGAGATCAGACGATTCGGCAGTGCTCGACATGCCCCTCCCTGCTCAGTGAGGAGAGAAGGACCTGTCATCCACCGGATCAGAGGAGAGCTCCCCCGCTGAGTTGGCAGACTGCAATTCAACAGATCCGCCCCGTGTGAAAGGGGCCTTAGTCAAAAAAGACTAAAACATTGTCAAAATTAACACTTTGTGGAGTCCATGACTAATAGGTGTCCTGTGGACAGATTCTGCCACCGGAGCTGTGGATCTATGCAGCTCCTCCAGAGTTGCCATGGGCCTCTTGGCTGCTTCCGATTAATGCCCTTCTTGCCCTGGCCTGTCAGTTTAGGTGGAGGGCCATGTCTTGGCAGGTTTGGAGTTGTGCCACAGTCTTTCCATTTTTGGATGATAGATTGAACAGAGCTCTGTGAGATGTTCAAAGCTTTTTCCTTTGCCTTCATGATGCAGTTTGCCCACTAAGGTTCTTTAACAAACCTATGAGGGCTTCACAGAACAGCTGTATTTATACTGAGATAAAGTTACACAGATGGACTATTCACCAATTAGGTGACTTCTGAAGGCAATAGGTTCCACTAGATTTTAGTTGGCGGTATAAGAGTAAAGGGGGAGGGGAGCAAATACAAGCCACACTTTTCAGAAAAAAATTTGAAAACCCATTTCCACTTCACAATTATGTGCCACTGTGTCGGTCCATCACATAAAATCCCAATAAAGTACATTTACGTTTTTGGTTGTACAATGACAATGTGAATAAGTATGAATACTTTTTCAAGGCACAGCAAGCGCAAGCCAAGGTTTGGCTTCAATCGCGTTAGTACAGCCAACGCTCCCCTCCCCCCAGACTGACTATGCTGCTGTCCAAATGTGTCCCTGTGCTCCTTCATCTAGAGTGTAGGCACTGCAATATAGGTGGTGTTACAAGCGAGGTCAGCAGGTGAAACAAAAGGGAAGAAAAAAAATAAATAAAAATAATGCAGTCACACCCAAGTGTTGGTAAACTGCAATACAATACATTTGAGTTTTTACATTTTGTTTGAGTTTAAAAAGTATAACACCTTTTAGTTTTGGATAGAGCGGAGAGAAATTAAAACCTGTTAGTTTTGCTTGCCGTCTGTTCCTATTTTTTATTGTCTTGTTTAATTTCACTTTCAATGATTATGGTAAAGTAGGAGAAAACTTCCATCTCCGACCTATAGGTACTGTAAATATCTGCTAAACGTGCACATTTAGATCTTTACTGTACATGTAGCTGTTGACATCACTGGTGCATGCACTCTGAAGCAACGCCCACCTGGGTCGTTCCTTCAGAGTACTATGCCGTAAACAGTGACCTCATTGCGGCTCCTGCCAGTCACAGTGCCAAAGTCCGTGGACCAGATGAAGATGGAAGTGCCTGCAATGCTGACAGCTCGGCACTGGAAAGCAAGGTTTTTTTTAGGCAAGTTTAACATAATGTGCCAATATGCATTACCTTACTGGCAACATCTTTTACCCGGAGTCTCAGGACAGCTACCAAGGATCCTTTCTTCTAAGGAAACACTGCCCAGACTAGATTTAAAAAGGCCTGCCAGCTCCTCAGTTCTTAAAGAGCAACTCCGGCCAGCTGGGGAGACACAAGAACACATCATACACCATAAAATACGTTTATGGTTCCCAAGTCAGGGTGGGTACATGGGGCTTTCCTGAAAAACTCCTTTAAAAATCTATTACCAGTAAGCAACACATTTTCCCATAGCGTCTTTCAGGACAACCACCTATGAGAGGATAAGCAAGCACTAACCCTTATGCCGCGTACAGACGGTCGTTTTTTGTGATGAAAAAAAACAAAGTTTTAAAAAACGTCATTTAAAATGACCGTGTGTGGGCAAAATGTCGTTTTATGTCTTCAAAAAAAACGACCAAAAAAAAAAATTCTAACATGCTCGAATTTTTTGTGTCGTTTTTCAAAACGTCGTTTTTTGTTTCACAGAAATTGACCGTGTGTAGCAAAAAACGACGTTTAAAAACCTGCACATGCCCAGAAGCTAGTTATGAAGTGAGCTTCAATGGAAAAAAGTGGTGAAACGTAACCTCGCTTTGCTAGAGCATTGTGAAAAAACGATGGTGTGTAGGCAACATCGTTTTTAAAAATGATGTTTCAAAAACGTTGTTTTATTTCATGATTTAAAACGTTGTTTTGTTTTATTTCATCACAAAAAACGACCGTCTGTACGCGGCATTAGAGTGGGACTACAGCTTACAGGACTGTGTCCAAAGAGCCTGATCCTTTGCTGACAAGCTCGGCCTCTAGTGTCAGGTAAAAGGTGGGTGAGCAGAATCACGTTGCCGCTGCACAGATCTGGCGCTGAGTAGCATCAGCCTCAGAGATCTCCCTACATATAGGCTTGTCCGATTGTTGGCTTATGCCATCTTGTCCAGGTACTGCTAGAGATTTTAACCCTTACTTTTGTCCCTGCAATAGAACAAGGAAGGAATCCCCTTATCGACACATGAAACAAAGTTTGAAGGAAAGTCCCACAAGGGCTTGCAATAAGTAAAGTTTGGTCCTACTTTGGACCTCAAACTGGTCCAGCTGCCGCAACACCTCAAATATCAGGTACGTGAAGCATAAAATATCTTCAGTGATCCCTCTTAGTAGCCAGACCACCAGGTGCCCAGAGCCCTCAGGACAGAGACATTTAGTCCTTTAAGCCAGTGTGATACAATGACAGTAGTGTTCTTTGCCCACCGGAAAGACTGCGGGTGGGCGAGATGGCATAGCACCTGGGGAAACACCAGCTCTCAGCGACGACATCTACCCAGGAGTGCCAACCCTATACCAGTTCAGGTATAAAGAGGAAGTTTGTGAGGAAACAGTTCCCGGAGGAAACTCAAGACCCCAGGGTTAACCACCCTATAGACAGTCAAGATGGAAGAGCCCACAACTGCAAGAGGGTGGCTCCACTGAGAAATTTTGTAACAAGGAGGCTTACTAGATTCCCCATCCAGGCCTTCTCCCACTTGAAATCTGTGCATCTTACTAGGGTCTGGTCACCTGAAGGCCTTTAACCCTCTGATGCCATACCCTTATATTGGACCCTGTTCACCAGAGGTCCCTTGTTTAGTTTCCTATATCGGGTGCATACAGGTGATGTGGCTTCAGGCATCATCTGGCCGGCAACCCTGCAATTTCAAAAACTAGTGAAACATGCAGGGTGCTAGCTTGGTTTAGATTGCATCTCAAGACCTCAACACTCCTGGATCATGAGTGCACACCACCCAGCCAATGTGCCAGGTATATCAAATGCCAGCATGCATTTGGGGCATGCAAGATACCTCACGCAAACACCAGGAGAACCCACAACTTGATGCATGCACTAGAATGTTGGAGATCTGGACTAGCCACACCAATGTTGCCAGGCAGAAGTGTCAGCCACCCAGGCCTTCTCCCATGGATAGCCTCACCAGAGTCACCAGGGGACCACTCAGAGAACCGACTCTCAGCCTCATCAAATCAGGTCACCGCAGAGCTGAAGTGTTAACCGCTGAGCCACTGCATAGTGACTTGTCAAAAAGGTCAGAAGGAGCCGACATTAGGTTAAGAACCTATGCCTCCCCAGCAAGACTCCTATGGCTGCACGGGTTGTGAGCCATGACTGCCTTACCATTGTTGCCTTTCGGCAGCCAGCCTCGTGTTTTACCACAGTGTAATTTCAGCCATACACCTCATGCAGGAGGGAGGAAAAGGTTTCCCCTTCACCTAGTCCCTACTGGTTATAAGGGGAAAATTAAAAATAAAGGGATGTGCATGGAAGCAAACACTTCAGGCTTGCCTGTGAGGTGCTGGGGCATGCTTCCGCTGCCTGCACAGGTGTCAGAGGAGTCCATTTCACCCCTTTGATGGTCCACAGCCTTTTGAACACCAGCATCCCTGAAACATTGCCCACTGCTCTGTTCCACCAGGAGGTGCATGTACTGTGTAATACCTAGGACACGCACGGCTTTCCCTCATTGGGATTTGAACTTGGGTCCCCAGCAAACCAGTCAGAGCCCTTAGCATCTGTATACAAGTAAAAATGCGCAAGAAGCCAGAACAACAAGTATCAAATCAGTATTGAGATTACTATATGTACAGTAAAAAACAGTGAGAGTCCAAACTGATAATGTAAGGAGTCCAGGGGCGAGAAAAGGATGGTGTAGCAGGGGTAAGGGCTACACTCTCGGCTGTAACCAGAGGGAAAAGGAAACCATGTTCCAGTTCTACAGGAAAAACACAAGGGGAGAGGCGCCTCTGGGTGTAGGAGTTTTAAAACAATTTAATAGAAAAGCAGTAAACATAGGCCACTCACATTTTCGTGGTAAAAATTAGGCATAGAAATTCCCAAAACAAGGGAGGGAGATCATCAGGTCCGTCAATCCATTCTTGGCCCTGCTGGGGCGCTGTGTTCTGGGCACAGAGTGTATTCCTTCACCGCAGCCGGCTTCATCTATCAGCGGCGTGATCCAACTTCATGCAGCATAGCACCCAAGCAGGACCAAGAAAGGATTGATGGACCCGGTGACCTCCCTCCCTTGTTTTGGGAGGGAGGTCTTCCCTTGTGTTTTTGTCTTTAGCCTCTAAACCACCATCCATGCTTTCTGTTTGCACCATATGGATACTGCAACCAGCATGCCCCATAAGTGACCCTGCTGGATGGTTCCAGTGGGCTAGCATAGAGCGCAATAGCTACGCCCCCTAATGCGCTGCAGCTTCCTCTTTCCCTTACACATACTAGCCATGCTGTCAGCAGGGAAAGCATGCCAACTATGCAACCCGTGCTTAAGGGGCCAACAGTACTGCAGTCCTGGCTATCCCCAGGTACTGGGGGACAGCATTACTCACCCACTCGGCAGGTGGAGGCTCTGGTGCCTTTGGCATGTAAATAAAAAGGGGTGACCAGCAGGAAAGGGTACAGTACCCTACTACCACCACTGGTGAGGCACAGTATGGGTCTGTAGGATTTACCACCTGCCAGGCAACCCCATTTCTGTGAGGGAGTCCAAGCCCTGGGACCTCCCTCCCAGACCTGTAGGGAACCACCCAGCCATAAAAAAGAGGGAATCCCACCTGTGGATCTGCAGGTGACAGACATGTGAATACACCGCTCCTAAAGCACCCCTTTCCCATTGAAATCAATGGAAACTGCAAAGCGCCTTGGCAGCAGTGATTTGTGGGCACTTTTAACCCTTTATTCAGCCACTAGCAGGAGTTAAAAGCACCCCTCTAGCAACTGAAAAACACCAGTAAAGCACAGCTAGTTTAGCAGCGCTTTACCAGCATCTTTCAGGCACTGGCAGCATGAAAGGGTTCTCACTTTTGTGCAAACCAATACATACACGCTTTTTGGGATATTGCATAAATCAATTAAATTTGATATATTTTAGAGTATAAAGAAATTGTTCCATCTTGGAGAATATATATATATATATATATATATATCAATTTTATATCAGGTAAAGTAATGCAGTGCCATATCACAAAAGCTAAGCTAAAGCTTCCAGAGCCAAAGTGGTTAGTTTGCAGGGATCTCCTCACTTCCTGGTTGGTTTTGGAGACCAGAAGTGAAGGAAAATCTCCAAAAAGGAGACACAATCCAAAGAGGGCGGGGATTTTTTGCCTTTCGTTCCACTTTAACATCACTTGAGCCACGAACACCCAAGGACTACCATTTGTGTTCTTGTTGGTTTAGCGATATTCTAAGGATTTATAATAAAACAAGCTAAACAATCCAAACAGTGTCCACTAGGTCTCCTCTGCGCTCTTACCGAACACAAGCTTCTCTGCAGCCGCCCTCACCACACACTGTCTGTGCTCGTTTTATAACACCTGGCTGGGCGCGGCCGCCATCTAATCAGCAATGTTTCAATTGACATAAACTAATGGCGGCTCTTATAAAGTCAGGAGCCTGGAATCAAGGAGCGCTGTGAGGGAACCGTATAACGTGTATAGTTCCCCTCCCTTCCATGACGGTGTGACTAATATGCCAGGTTTATGACAACACTTCCATCACTGACTCCACTTCTACACACTAACACCAATGACACGTGACGTCATTGGGCCGCGCATGGGCTCCAGTCTTGTGTGGTTTGGGAGGTGGCCGGGTTGTGCACTGAGCATGCGCACTGCCATTTCGCTTCCTGTTCCAGACTCCATTGTATCGGTGGATTCGCGTTGACTGACCAGAGTCCGCGAACCTTTCTATCCCCGGTGAGTGACGGTCAGTGGTGTAGACTGGGAATAGGTAGAGATGTGAAGGGGCGGACATTTCTGGCGATAGCCGGCAGCAGGCGGGCAAGTGAGGGGAAGGGGATGTGGGAGAGGTCAGGTCTCCTGTGAGGTGTCCTTCCATTACCTGGCAGCCAATCATTGTATGCTGCATGCCATTTCTTCATGGCTGCTTCTTTACAGCATTGTGAATTGGTTGGCATTGTTGTGGGTTTACTAGTGAATAGATGCTTTGCCCATGCAGAACAGACGACAGGTTCACTTTAGGAGCTCCAGTCTCCTGTGTAACAATAAAACGTCTGCAGCTACAAAATGTGTATAACTATACAGCCACAATCCAGGGATGTGCTCACCCCAGCCGTTTTCACCAATCATCTTGTCTTCCGTGCCAGCATCTTAACTGTGGGCACCTGCTTGTGGCAGCTTGTCAATGGCCCCAGTCTTCTGGGACTCCTACAGGGAGAACTTCTGATCGCCTAGGTGATCGGAGCGCAAAGTGGGAGCAGCTGCCTGTCAAAAATCGTGTACCCAACCCCACACTCCTCAGCCTTAAAGCGGAGTTCCACCCATATAAAAGTCAGCAGCTACAAAAAGTGTGACTTTTAATAATCGGACACTCGCCTGTCCCACTGTCCAGTGATGTAGGCGCGCGTGGTGGCTTCACAGCTGGGCCCACACTGCGCATGCGCTGTGATTGGCCCTGGCAATCTTCTGGGACCTGTGATGTGTCCCAGAAGATTGCACGGAAGGAGGGGGGAGTGGTTAACTTCCTTTTGGCGCCGCGTAACCCCGCAAGAAAGTGGGAGCTGGCTGCCTCTAAAAAGAGAGTATCTGCCCCCCCCCCCCCCCTCAAAAAAAGACATGCCAAATTTGGCATGTAAGGGGGTCATCTTCACTTAAAGCAGAAGTTCAATTTTGGGTGGAACTCCGCTTTAAAGAAGAACTTCCCCTCTTGGGTGGTTTTTTTTTTTTTTTTTTTTACCCCAATTTATTCTCTGCATTGGGGTAAAAACTTTCTGTATATAGGATCCCTCAGCCCCACCATCCTTTTACTTATCTGAGCCTGATCTTGATCCAGTGCTCTGCACGAGAGCAGCAGCGATATCTGCTCTTTCCCCCCTCACAGGACAGGTTGATGGCAGTGGGAGCCATTGGCTCCTGCTCTTGTCAAATAAATCCTATGATGAGGGCATTGGGGTCAGTGCCAAGTTACATCTATAGATGCACACAGTGCGACTTGGCCCCATCCCCCACTCACTCGTAATTGAGTTCAAGCCTACATGAGTGACCCCATATGGAACGACTTTCTATGGTGCACACTTGCAGAAGAGGAGGAGCCCGGAGCATCGGCGGGGGACCCCAGAATAGGAGGATCGGGGCTTCTCTGTGCAAAACTACTCCATAGAGCAAGTATGTATATTATTATTATAGAGAAAGTATGTATATTATTATTATTATTATTATTATTATAAAGTATGTATATATATATATATATATATATATAGATATATGTGTGTATATATATATATATATATATATATATATATACACATATACACACTTTAACAATCACTTTGTCCATACTTCTTCTTTTGTGGGTCACAGGAGTACACTTGTGCTTTCCTGTGACCCAAATGTAACTAATATCAGGCTGTTGCTTGCTTTCAGCTGACGTCACAGAGCTGCTCTAGGAAGGAACCCAACTATATTCTCAGGATCCACCCAGATACCTGATTGACAAGCTAGCTATGGCTCTCTGCGACCTGTTTTGGCCATACTTCTCCTATGGATCACAAAAGTGCAGTTCTTCAGTTGACAGCAGGCTTAAAGGGGTTGTAAAGGTAAAAAGAAATTCCCTAAATGGCTTCCTTTACCTTAGTGCAGTCCTCCTTCACTTACCTCATCCTTCAATTTTGCTTTTAAATGTCCTTATTTCTTCTGAGAAATCCTCACTTCCTGTTCTTCTGTCTGTAACTACACACCGTAATGCGAGGCTTTCTCTCTGGTGTGGAGAAAGCCTCTTGAGGGGGCGAGTAGGAGAGTCAGGACGCTCTCTACTTTGCAGATAGAGAAAGGAGCTGCTTGCCCCCTCCCCCCCTCAAGAGGCTTTCTCCACACCAGGGCGAAAACCTCGCATTACTGTGTAGAGTTACAGACAGAAGAACAGGAAGTGAGGATTTCTCAGAAGAAATAAGGACATTTAAAAGCAAAATCGAAGATTGAGGTAAGTGAAGGAGGACTGCACTAAGGTAAAGGAAGCTATTTAGGGGAATTTTTTTATTTATTTTTTCCCTTTACAACCCCTTTAAGCCCACTGACTTTATGGTCAGGATCTACCCAGATGCCTGGACCAGCAGCTGGCTCCACCTCTCAACAAGCTACTGGGAGACAGAGCCAGCCCCTCCTGCCCACTCCCCAGCCCACCGCTCCAGTGAGCATGGGAGGGGAAGAGCGGAGGGCAGTGACTGAGAGTCACCACACTCCACTCTGGATCAGCGGTGATCAGCAGTCATGTGATGGCTCTGTTCGTGGCCTTAGAACCAATGTGGGGAGGATTCAGCATTGAGGCAAGTATGGATGTGTTTGTTTGCCCCCCCCCCCCCATACTTTAAAGCGGTACTAAAGTTCAGTTTTCAAATACTGTCAGCAGACACATTCTTTACTGCAGAAGAAACATGCAGTGTTCTGCAAAAAAAAAAAGAAGCTAGCTACCTGCTTTGGAATGTACGCTGAGCTATGCAAACATAGCTCAGTTTACATTCTGACAGCAACTGTGTGCTGGGATGACGTTTGCAGTCCGGTACCCAGAAGATGCCAGTCAGAGATGTTGGGTCATTGAATAAGTAAATATCATGGAATTTAGCTCCTAGGTGTTGCATTAACCCACTGTAAAGCACACATTTTTAGCATGCATTACTGCAACATTTTGAAAGACACGCCAGACACGTCCAATGCACCACATTTGGTGGTATTCTTCTTTTTTTTTTTTTTTTTATAATTGTTTATTTAAGGCTTATGAGACGTGTCCATCAATAATAATCAGATCAGTAGTGAAAAATACAGGTAAGGTAGACATAGGCCTATTCAAGCACACTCATACTTACCGTATGCGTGTGCTTGAATAGGCCTATGTCTACCTTACCTGTATTTTTCACTACTGATCTGATTATTATTGATGGACACGTCTCATAAGCCTTAAATAAAGAATTGTAAAAAAAAAGAAGAATCGCTTGTATATCAAAGCGAACCTTGGTTTGAGAGTAACTTTGGGAGCGTTTTGCAAGACAAGCAAAATTTTTAAAATAAATTTTTCCTTGATATACAAGCGATGTCTTGATATAAGAGTAGCGTCTTGTAACAACTGAGTATAAAAGAGAAGAGAGGCGCCTCTAAGTCTAGCAATATGGTTACATTTATTGAAGGCTACACTTAGAGGCGCCTCTCTTCTCTTTTATACTCTGTAGCTCCTGCTGGATTTTGCTTCTAATCCCCTTGTGGAGGCTTCACATTTGTGGATGGACATTTTATGGTTACACCAATTGCTATAATCTTTTTATATGGACTATAAACTGAAGGGCCTATGAATAAATGGTTGCGGAACAAATCATCTGCGTTTCCATTATTTCTTATGGAGAAATTTGCTTTGATATATGAGTGCTTTGGATTACAAGCATGTTTACAGAGCGAATTATGCTCGCAATCCAAGGTTTTACTGTATAGAGAAATGCCGTCTTATACATGGTGCAGGCCTCTAGCATAAAGGGATATTATGTACATATGCAAGAGAATGACCTGACAGGACGTGGAATGCCTTAGGGTCTCATGCACGCTAGACATTTGGCCATCTCTACTGGACACCTTTCCTCCTGGCAGCAGTGTTTTGGCAGAAAAAACTCTTGCCCCTTGTAAACGCGTGTAATGCTCTTTGGAGTTGATTAATTTCATTAGCCAGAATAATAATTTATTGTGGCCATTGAAATTAATGCTAAACATGCCTAGACTTAAAGGAGTTCTCTGACCTAAAACTTTTAACCCCCGCTGTGCCCAGGCTGTAAAAATATACAAAATAAACTGTCACTTACCTGCCTACGATCCCCCGTTGTTCCGATATCGCCGTCCCGTTCTCCGGTCCCGGTCTCTTCCGCTTCCTGTGTGTCGGTGACTCATAGTGCGCTCAGCCTATCAGCGGCCGCGACGGGACATTGCTGCGGCCGCTGATAGGCTGAGCGCACTATGAGTCACCGACCCCCAGGAAGCGGAAGGGGCCCGGGACCGGAGAACGGGACGGCGATATCGGAACAACGGGGGATCGTAGGCAGGTAAGTGACAGTTTATTTTGTATATTTTTACAGCCCGGGCACAGCGGGGGTTAAAAGTTTTAGGTCAGAGAACTCCTTTAATGCACACTTACAAGCGTCAATTGTTTTATTTTTTTTCTGCCAAAATGCTGCTGCTCCTGGACACTATGGCAGTGTGTTTTTTATTTAAAATTAACATTGGATGTACAATGTACGAAGTTTAAAAAGTAACAAAGAACTGTCACTCGAGTGTGTTTTCATAAACTAGAAGCAAAAGCCAGAAACTGGCTTGGACGCCAACACTCGTGGAAGTAGATGGGGGGTAAAGTGCAGGAAGGCGGGGTTCCAGGGAGAGGAAAGGAATGAAACTAAGAGGGGGAAGGAACAATGCCCAGGAACAGACTACTATCTTCTGGAGGTAGTATAGGAATACCTCCACACACTTGGTATTCTATGAATAAAAACAAAGCTTCTTACTCAGCCAATCAGAGGAAGCTTTGTATTCATTCATAAAATACAAAGATCTCTGTGAAAGGCTGAGCACCACCACCACAGCCTCACTCAATTTTGTTCCTGGAGTGGCAAGGGAATTTCCCATCCCACAGCCGGAACACATCATTGTATATTGTATGTAGCTGAGGCTAAATGCAGTCTATAGAAAGCTGAGAGCCACTGTGTTCTAGGACTCCTTCACACATGTGTCAATACCTGGTGTCTATGTAGCATGTATTTAGCATTTTTAAAGCCTCATAACCACCCTTCAACACCTGCCAGTAATATTACAATGGCACCACACAGTGGTTTTCACACATGAGCAGTAGCATTGTGTTAAAAAATTAAGCAGCAAGTCGCTTTCATGAGGCATTGACGCTTGTCAGCCGCTTCCATTGATTTGAATGGTAATGCTCTGTAACGGCACGCATTATAAAGTGTTAGCTGGGCGCTGGGAAAGTGGCTCTGGAGGTTCCTGTATCCCAGAATGCACTGGGAAATAGAGAACTAGGACAGAGCAGCTCCAGGACACTTCCTGGTAATACAGAGCAGCTGTGTGGTGACACCATTTGCTTTTGTGTGCAGATAAAAGCATCAAGAAAGCCAGAAATACTGTCCGTCACTAAGTGGCACACTTCAATTAAGTAAAACGCATTGCTTTATTGAAAAATAAAAATTCAATCCCTTCACCAACACGGCAAACAGATCAAAGTGTATGAATCCATCTTGTGGAGAATTTGCAGTCTAAATGTCTATCAGACCGCAATCTAACCACACCTCAAAGGAGAGCATCTCCTCTAAATCACCTCTTTTTAGGCAATTCCCACTAGAAAAGTAACACTTTTATGGGCATCTATTGAGCATTCTTGAAGCTTTTTCAGTGTAAATGGTATTATATAGGTGCTTTAAATGATCATTACGTTGTTCCTCATAATCCACACTCATGTGAATGAGCCCTTATGCCATTTTCACACTTAGGCGCTATAGCCAAGGGCTTTCCCACTGGAGCGGTGCGCTTGCGGGATGTTAAAAGTTCTGCGAGCAGCATCTTTGCCGTGCTTTAGGAGCGGTGTATACTGTACACCGCTCCTAAAGCGCCCTGCACATTAAAAACTGTGGGCAGAGCCTGCAAAGCGCAGCTAAGATGACGGTAAAGCACCGCTAAAAATAGCGATGCTTTACCGCCCCCAGTGTGAAAGTGCCCATAGTGAAGTAAATAGTTTGAACCACCTTGGTCAAAATGAACTACCGTATTTATCGGCGTATACCGCGCACTTTTTTGCCCTGAAAATCAGGGCAAAATCGTGGGTGCGCGGTATACGCCAATAACCGCTTTCCCACGCCGATTTTGAATACTGCGCGGGCATATACCGAGCGCAGTACACTCGTGTATAGTCGGGCAGGCTCGGCTCCTCTCGCGCTCACGTCCTGGACGTACAGGACGTGAGCGCGAGAGTAGCCGAGCCTGCCCGACTATACACGAGTGTACTGCGCTCGGTATATGCCCGCGCAGTATTCAAAATCGGAGCGAGGAGGACGCCGGACCCGACGAAGAGGACACCCGATGCCGCAGATGGACGCCGCGCAAGACACCAAAACTGTAAGTACTAAAATCTTTTTTTACAGGAATGTCGGGTCCACTTTAGGGGTGCGCGCTATACGCCGGAGCGCGCAATACCCCGATAAATACGGTATTTAAACTTCACCAAAAGCTGGATATCAGCTTTTGCATATTCAGGAACAAGTGTCAGATTCTCTTGATATCCCACCGCTTTTACCCCTAATTTTTAAAATGGTATTTAACCCTCATGGTTTTTTGTTTTGTTTTTAGCTTAACACATTAAAGGGTCACTAAAGGAAATATATTTTTTAGCTAAATAGCTTCCTTTACCTTACTGCAGTCCTGGTTGTATGTCCTCATTGTTCGTTTTTGCTCTGATGTTGCTGTAATTCTTCTCTGTTCTGAACACTTCCTGGTTGTCTGTTTCCTGATGAAAAAAGTCATGGGAGCTTTCTCTCTGTGGTCACTAATCAAGGAGGTGTGATTGCTGTGTGTCTAAAATCCCTCAGCACCAATCAGTTTCGTTTTACAAACCATCACTGCCCTGTATTGGCTCCTTGTCTCTGTACATCACAGAAGCAGGAAACAGCATGCAAAAATGAAACTGTAGGTACATTATATGATTGATTTTTATCTATTTTTAATCATTTTTAAAAGGAATCAGTTAACTATTATGTCTCTATACCCTGTAAACAGTCATTTCATCAAAACAAATTGTTTCCTTTACAACTCCTTTTAAGCAAAATAAACATTCCTAAGTAATCTATTTGTTAAATTCTTATCCCAGCATATCCAGTTTACAACTTTAATTGTTGTTGGCTCCTGCTCTTGAATGCTGTTTTCCTGAACTTCCAGTCTTCACAGTAAAAAAAGTAAGAGTAGGAGTAAACACTGGATAGTCCAGTCTCAAGCAAATCCTAATCCTATCCTAAACTACATGGCTGTGTGCTTCTGTTGATGTACACAGTGTAGGGAGATGCATCGCTAGTCCCCATATGCAAGGGTGACTCCATAGGACGCTGCAAGTAAAAGGAACCACGATGTAACAGGAAATCTGGGGCAGTGAGCATGGCACCAGCTTAAACTGGAACATATGCAAGGTTTAGGACCTCATGCACACAGGGTGTCTGTTTAAGGGCTCTTTCACACGTCCGTTCCGTTCGTCCGTTTTTTGGACGTCCGTTAACGGACCGCAATGCTTTCCTATGGGTTAGCATCCGTTAGCGGATGAGCATCTGCTAACGTCCGTTAACATCCGTCTCCTCTAAGCTTCGTTTTTTTGAACGGAAGAAAACCCTATTTTTCTTCCGTCAAAAAAACGGAACGGACGAAAAACGGACGTTAGCGGACGATCCGTTTACCATCCGATCCGCTAACATCCATTTTTCATAAAAATATGTAAAAAGCCCAAATAAAAAAATAACGGATGGAAAAACGGACGTTAACGGACGAAAAACGGATGTAAACGGACGGAAAACAAATGAAAAAACGGATCAACTGATGAAAAAAAAAATGATCTAAAAAACTGAGCGGACGTGTGAAAGAGCCCTAAGCCCCTGTGAACACCAGAACTCATGGTGTGAAAATGCTGCTTTAAACATGTTCTAAAAGCCATGTATTGCACATGCATTTAGAT
Source organism: Rana temporaria (assembly GCF_905171775.1). Classification (NCBI taxonomy): domain Eukaryota; kingdom Metazoa; phylum Chordata; class Amphibia; order Anura; family Ranidae; genus Rana; species Rana temporaria. Next base: position 98,521,834 of record NC_053494.1, on the reverse strand, counting down.
GTGACTAGTGTTTGAGCATTAATGCATTTTATTGGCCAGAATGTTCATTGGAGCCCATGTTCACACTGGGTACGATCTGGTTCGATTTGAGATGCGATTTCACTTGTGAAATCGCATCTCAAATCGGCGGCAATTGTCGGCAATGGCGCTGCACCGGTTTCAAAAAGTAGTTCCTGTACTACTTTTTGCGATTTAGGGCCGCGATTTACATAGACATCTGTGCAGAAACCTGCACAGATGTCTCTTAAATCGCGGCCGAAATCAGGACTGCCAGCGGGAGTGAAATCATGCGAGTTCAGCTGAACTCGCACGGCTTCACTCCCGCAGCCCAGTGTGAACCAGGGCTTACTCTCCAGTTTTAGTAAATCAACTCCTTTGTATTTATTTCTGCACTGAGAACATCCTTTTTTGTTTGAATGCTGCCATATATTGGGACACTGGGGGAGATTTACTAAAACTAGAGCACTCAGAATCATGCAGCTGTGCATGGTAGCCAATTGGCTTCTAACTTGATGTTCACATCGTGCCATTTTGACATGTCAACTCGCCTACTATTGCTGGCAACGGCACCGTCCAAATCAGTGGGACGCCGCACTGATTCCCAAAAGTAGTTCCTGTACTACTTTTGGTGACTTCAGGGGCGATTTGAATAGACATCTGTGCAGGAACACGCACAGATGTCTCTCAAATCTGAAATGCCGGTTTGAAATTGTGCGAGTTCAGCTGAATTCCCACGATTTCAAACGAGGGCTAAAAACTGGAAGCTGATTGGTTTCTATGCACAGCTGCACCAGATTTAGCTTGCTCCAGTTTTAGTAACTCAACCCCTTTGTATTTGTTTTCACAGACAGCTTGAAACCCTAGTGTGTGTGTGTGTGTGTGTGTGTGTGTGTGTGTGTATATATATAGCAGCCCTCAAAATTTCCACTCGCCTACTAGCATTTGGCAAGTGGATTTAAGCTGGGGGTGAGTGATGACAGGGCTGCATGACCAATCTCCTTCCAATCTGTGCCTACACTTAGAGTCCCGATGAGATTGGCGGCCGAAGAGGAAAGGTGCATGCTCGGGAAAAGTAGTCTGTTGAGCCACGCACAGGCAGAGCAGTACACAGGTGCTCTCCTTACAATTCTCATTTAGACACGGGACCTAACAGTATGACCTCTCTGAGCCTGCCCTCCTCCCCCGGGCCCCCGACCAATGTAGATGGAGAGCAGAAAGTAATGAGTGAGGTGGAGGATTGCAAAAATTACCACTCCGGTGCAGCGCTCACTGAAAGTTGCCCTGACATGAGAGCGGCAGCCTTCTAGTTTGTGCAGTTTTCTTCTCCTTGTGCTCTATGTAAGTGTCCAACAGTTTAGCCTGAGCACTGTGAACAGACTGGTCTCAATGTGTGCTGTGCTCTGTCAGTGTGCGCTGTGCTATGGTGTCAATGGCTGTGCAGTTGTGTGGATCTCAGCGCTGGATTGTACTTCCTCCCGCTGTGCTGCAGCTCCTCTCCTCTCTGCCAGCCTGAACAAAAGGGGGAAGTGGGGACATGCAACGCGGAGCCGCACACACAGGCTCCTGGTGATGAGATGAATGGGAGAGAGAGAGAGAGGATGGATGGGAGTTGCAGAGGAGACAGCAAGAGAATGGGGAAGAGACTCAGTTATAGTGCCCTGTCCCTCTGGTCTGCCCCCAGTGCCCTGTCCCTCTGGTCTGCCCCCAGTGCCCTGTCCCTCTGGTCTGCCCCCAGTGCCCTGTCCCATTTTGTTAAAGTTGTTGTTGGTAATATTTAATTTTGTAACTTGATTCTGCATAAAACATTGTCATTCCATGAGATAATCTACGAGGGCGTGTTTACGGGTGCAATTAGGCGCAGGGCAGTGTATGAATTAGGTGGGGCAACTGGCGGCGAGTAACTCTTGAGGCCTGGCTAGTAGCTCAGGACTTGAAATTTTGAGCCCTGGTATATAGTATATATATAATTATTTTTAAAGATAAGTATCCTTGGGGGCGTGGCCTGGACGGCATGGTGTGAGGAGTGTGGTACGGGAGCTCCGCTCGCCAAAGATCCGTAACTAACTATCCTGGGGCTCTAATTGCCTGCTAAATCGCTCACAATCGAGTGCACTCATACTCTCATCAACGGGGACCATGTCGCCGCCAAGGAAAACTTCAGATGCGGTCGCAAAGCTTGCCAAATACCGGCTTACAGAGAAGGAGGCTGGGGAGGAAGATGGCGCCGGCTCCTCTACTCCTACAGACTCGGCGGTGGAGAACACGGCGCGGGTGCTGGAGGTGATTTCTGACTGCAAAAGCTCCCTGTCATGCAAAATCGAGGAAGTAAAAATTGATGTCTCGCTTATTCGTCAAGACCTGCAAAAACTCAGGGAGCGGGTCACTGAAACGGAGACCCGAATTAGCCACGTGGAGGACGAGATGCCGCCATTGCAGGTCGCGGCTGAGCGCCTGCAGCACCAACTTACCATGGTCCTGGCGAAGCAGGACGATATGGAAAATCCTCTCAGGAGATGCAACCTAAGATTTGTGGGCCTGTCCGAGGGTGTGGAGGGCTCGGACCCCCCCTCGTTCCTTGAAAATTAGCTGATTACCACCTTTGGGCATGCTGAGTTCTCTGTCTCCTTCGTGGTGGAAAGGGCCCACTGACTGGCTGCTAAGCCTCCCCCCCAGGGCGCACCGCCGCGGACTTTCATTGCCAAAATGCTCAACTTCCGTGACCGGGATGCTGTGCTACGTCTCACCAGGCTGAAGGGTAACATCCCCTGGTGGGTTTCCTTTGCCCTGCCCAGATCAGTGTTTTACCATCCCTACCCACTTGCCCCCTTTGCTACCCATCTCATTCTTATCCCCGGTTTTTGTGACACTCTGGATGCTCTCCTCCGTGGTTTCTTCTCCTGCCCATCCTGTCCTGTCTGTGAAGGAACACAGACTATAGCCCCGAACAGTGGTTTTATGGTGGCGAGTTGCTACCCGACATGGCGCCTGTGACATCTCGCATCTCCATATCCTCAGGTTCTCCCCTTATATGTTATCCTGGAGATCCTAGACCGGAGGCCTCACTCCTTGTTCTGCTGCTCGTTTTACAGCGGATAATCGTCCCTCTTTCATTTTATGCAATGTTTTTTGGTTCTATGGTATATGCCTGGTTTCCTTGGTCTGGTCGGCCTCGGTGGGCTGGTCTGGCTTGTTGCTTGCTTGGCGTCCCGCCGACCGACACCCCAGTGTATTAGTTTTTGTTTTTTTCTTGTATGGTTAATTTCTGAGTTTTTATTGTGTGGAATGTGCGAGGCCTCAGGGCTCGTCCGAAGCGTAATGCAGTCCTGTCTTTTTTTTTTTTTTTTTAAAGCACAGCGGGCGGACGTTATGGTACTAGTGGAGACTCACTTAACGGGCCAGCTTATGATGGCGCTTAAAAAAAACGTTGGTGGGATGGGTGTATCAGGCTCCACATACTGCAAATTCCAGGGGGGTTGCCTTACTGGTGGCTAAAACTTCACAGTTTGTGCTGCTTCTGCTCCAGTCTGATCCTCAGGGTAGATTCTTATTTTTACATACTAGGGTGAATGGTCTGGATATATATATATATATATATATATATATATATATATATATATATATATATATATATATATATATATATATATATTACACACACCCCCTCCTTTTCAATTTACAGTCCTGACTGAAGGCCTGGCGTTTGTCTCGATTCCCCAGTGTGCCTGCAATTTTGGTTAGGGGACTTTAATCATATTGCACACAGACACTTAGGTTATCCATGACGTCCCCTGCGGACACTTCCCATGCACAGACTCAATACGGTAAACTCCTTATTGACCTGGATCTTTAAGACACGTGGCGGTATCGTTATGCGACGGATAGGACTTTTCCGTGCTTCTCGACGACGCATGACGCTATGTCGCGCATTGATCTAATAGTGACGTCCCAAACTCTTTTTCCTAGTCCGGGTAATGTTGGTTTTAATTTGCGTGTCCTTTCTGACCATGCCTCCTACTGGATTGAGCTTCGGATTGACTCTCCCCCCCCCCCCCCCTTCAACTTATGTATTTTTCTTAAAGGAGTTGTAAAGGGAAAAAAAAATTTCACCTTAATGCAATCTATGCATTAAGGTGAAAAAACATCTGATACTGCCGGCCCCCCTTATACTTGCCTGACCCCTCGAAAGTCCCGCGATTCTCTTCGCCGCTCAGCCTGGCCGCTGATTGGCTAGAGCGGATGGATTGAGAGCAGCGCAGCCATTGGCTGGCACTTCTGTCAATCGCATCCAGTGACACGGCGTGCCGAGGGGAGGGGCCGAGTGATACAGTGAGCGGCTATGGCCGCTCGCTGTATCACGGGAGCGCGGCCGCAATTGGTGACCACCATGCGAGCTCTCGCATGACTGTGGTGACTAATTGCGGGGCGGACCAGAGACAGCCGCCGAGGGACCCCAGAAGACGTGGATCGGGGGCACTCTGTGCAAAACTAACTGCACAGTGGAGGCAAGTATGACATGTTTTGTTATTTAAAAAAATAAAATAATTTCCTTTAGTAACGCTTTAACTTTTCTGCAAGGAAATCATATAACAGTATTCCAATGTTAGACTATTTTGAAGTTATCTGCACCTTACTGTATACTCTGCTGAGCATGCCATAATCAAAGCTGTAATCATATTTGTGTTATTATCTTAACATTTTTGTGACTGCCTCTTCAGAATTTTAGATTCAGATTTGTTCTAAATTATGTTTTTTCTCTTTTAAAAGTTGTAGAGCTCATTAAGGAGAAACACATTCAGAATGTCATTATACCAGTTCTTACTTGAACCTATCAGTTGCCACGCCTGGAATAAAGACCGCACACGTAAGCCACTTTTGTTTTTTTAACTCTATAAATAAAAATTTTTTTTTTTTTGTATGCAATCACTTCCAGGGCGATGTATGCTCAAACAAATGTAATCAAAGCACACATTCCTTACATAGCACTCGCAATTCCTGCATTCCCGTGTTAACACTGCTCAGAGCAGTGTTGTGTTTTCATTCATAACAATATTAAAGGGTAACTATGTTTGTGGGTAAAATTATAAAAAATAAATCATTAAATCAAAACAATTGCTAAACAAGCCATACTGTAATTTAAAGTTATTAAAAATTACCTTTCATTTTCAATCTACAGTTTTGAAATTTGCTGTAATATTCAATGCAATATAGCAACCTGTAGGCATTCTGTAGTGTACACAGTTCCCCAGAAATGTTATTTCCTGCTTGTGTAACTGGCTCACTGATTTTCCTAGGAGTCTGGTCTAAGATACAAGTCAAATTTTAGGCATCCTCTGCAACAAAAATGTTGTTTTTGGCAAGATGCAGTACTGTGCAAAAGTTTTAGGCAGGTGTGGAGAAATGCTGAAAAGTAAAGTGGCGATACCTTACATGTGGTTTGAACACCGTTTACATATGCGGGCGTGACTTGAGTATGCGCTTTTCTTTGCTCTGTGAGCTCGTGGGGACAGGGGCGATTTAAAAAAAAAAAACGATTTTCATTTTTTTAATTTCAATACTTTTTTTTATTGTTTCCATACAAATACAAAACAGAAAATATAAATCCATATTTTACACTCAGTGCATTTTATGTTTATACCAAAAAAAAAATCAAATAAATAGCAAAGGCTAAAAATATCCATCAAACCCCATCCCCCCTCCCGCCCTCCTATCTCTCTTTTAAAGTGCATACACGTTTTTAAACCTATTATTTTCCTTAGATTAAATTGTTATTTACCGATCTTTCCTTGATTAAAGTGAACGGCCTACTTTACATAACCAGTTCTCCCATATTGCATGAATTTTTTTAAGGTTACCACGTCTAATCCATATTCCCCTTTCCTTCCCTATTGTGCTGTTCATTACATTGAGCCATTCCGCTACTGTGGGTGGATTTTGTGCTTGCCATTTAAGTGCTATCAATTTCCTCACCTGAAACAGGCATCTTATAACTGCTTCTAATGTATCCCTCTGCCCCATTCTCTCCTCAATACATCCTAATAGGCAAACCCTGGCTTCAAGTTCCAGAGTGATTCCAAAGGTTGCATTTATAATGTCCAAAATCTTAACCCAATATCTATGCAGTTTTGGGCATTTCCACATCATGTGGATGAGGTCCCCTGTATTTTGACATCTGGGACATTTATCATCTGACTTCCATCCAAATCCATATAATTTCTTGGGAGTATAATAAACCCTATGGAGGAGGAACAAATGGGAAACCCGTTGTGACGGGGCTAGTGAGACTACTGTCCCCAGTTCCAATATCCTGTCCCATTGGTCGTTCGTTATGAGGCCTATGTCCTCCTCCCACCTCTGTTTATTCCTGCTCAGCTTCTCTTTTCCTATTAACTGATCGCTAATCCGTTCATATAGTTCTGAGATAAGACCTTTCATGACCCCCGTCTTAATTAGTCTTTGAAGATGCGTAAGCTTTTGCCATCTTACCGGCTGTTCCTTAAATTGGGCTTGTAGTGCGTGTCTGACCTGTAAATAGGTAAAAAAACATGGAGTTTGGAATGCTATATTCACTACTTAGCTCGGAAAAGGGTTTTAGTGTGCAATCTGTATACAGTTGTGCCACTCTGGTTACCCCACGTTTATCCCATTCTTTTAGTTTCCCCATAGCCAAAATTTCTTTTAAGTTATTATTCTCCCATAATGGAGAGTATTCTGTTAATCCTTTATAGCCCAAAGCTAGTTTTCCCGCTTGCCATATTCTTACCACCATTTTTGCTGTTGGGCTTTTTACCAGAAAAGAGTTGGCCTCTAAAGTCTCTATTACAGATCTATGTGGTGACCCTCTTAACATCATTTTCCCGCTTGCATTTCCTCCCCCCTCTATGCTACACCCCCCCAAGTGCTGCAATTGTGCTGCCAAGAAGTAACTGTAGGGGTGTGGGACCGCCAACCCTCCCCTATTTGTTGGTAGTTGCAACGTTCGAAGACTAATCCTTGCTTTTCCCTTTTTCCAGATTAAGGTTCTAAAGAGGGTCTCTATCTTTTGGAACCATCGGTTATCAATCCACACTGGGGAATTGTGAAGTATATAGAGCAATTGTGGCATCCAGATCATTTTAATAAGATTGCTGCGGCCGGCTACTGACAGTGGCAAATGTCCCCATATATCTGCTTTACGTTTAAACTTACCCAGCAGTGGCACTAGATTATTATTTATAAATTGTTCTGGGTTACGTGTTACCACAATTCCCAGATACTCCATCTTCTCCCCAATTTTTAATTGAGGGATTCCTATCCCATCCATATTGCTTACCGGGTCCACTGGTAAGAGTGTCGATTTTTCCCAGTTTATTACCAGGCCCGAGAATCGTCCGAACTCTTCTACCGTTTGAACTGCAATTTTAAGGGAGGTTGTAGAATTGCCCAAAAAAAGGAGGATATCGTCTGCATAAAGCGCCACTTTTTCCTCCTCTACTCCTCTCTGGAACCCCTGTATTTCCTGTCTAGCTCTGATTGCAATCGCCAAGGGCTCAATTGCCAGGGCGAAAAGGAGGGGGGACAGTGGACATCCCTGTCTCGTTCCCCTCTCCAATTCAAACGACTGTGAAACTTCATTATTTATTTTTATTTTGGCCCTTGGGGAATTATACAATAGCTTTATCCATTTAATAAGAGATGGACCAAACCCAAACTTCTCCAGAGCGTACCAGAGATAGTCCCACTCCAGACTATCAAAGGCCTTAGTAGCATCCAATGATAGGATAGATCTATCTCCCGCATTCTCCGCCGGGGTCTGTAAATTTAGGTACAACCTTCTTATGTTTATACTCGTAGACCGATTTGGAATAAATCCAGATTGATCTGGATGTATTAGTTTCTGAATATATTTGTTTATTCTCGTTGCCAGTACCTTGGCCAAAATTTTTACATCTGAGCAGAGCAGAGATATTGGTCTATACGATGATGTGTCTAATTGGTCCTTCCCTTCCTTCTGGAGCACTATAATGATTGCTTCTAACATTGAGGGGGGTAGCTTTCCTCCTTCTATTGCCCAGTTCAGCGTTTTTAATAATTCCGGGAGCAGCACCTCACTGTACTGCTTATAAATCTCTGCTGGTAGGCCATCTGGCCCTGGGGACTTTTGATTGGAAAGCCCTTTGACTGCCTGCTGTAGTTCCAGTAATGTAATTGGAGATTCCATAGCATTTCTGTCCTCCTCTGATAGAGCTGGGGTTCCTATTTCTCTGAAGAATTCTTCCATTTGCACCTTAGCTTCCCCCTTTTTTGTTCTATATAGATCTTTATAATATGCCGCAAATGTGTCTACTATTACAGATGTTTCAGATGATATCCCACCTCCTACCATCCTAACTGCGGGAACATTAGAGGGCGCCATATTAGTTTTTGCTAGGAGGGCCAAAGTGTGACCTACACTTTCTCCCTCCGAAAAAGCACTCTGCTCCTGAAATAGGCGCTTATTTTCAACTTTCTTATTTACCACCAGCTTATATTCCTGTTGCTTCTCCAACCATAGCCTTTGTTTTGTCAGTGTTGGATTTTCCACATATTGCTTTTCAGCCTCTAAAACCTCTTCCCTAAGAGTTCCTCTTAATCTTCGCTACCTGCTGGATCAATATACCCCTGGGGAATGCCTTAAGGGCGTCCCACACCACCCCCTCTGATGCTGTCCCTGTGTTGAAATCCAAAAATTCCCTTAATTTGATGCCAATTTCTTCTGGCTTCCCTATCACTTCTAGCCAGAAGGGACTTATCTTCCAATTACCTGAAGGACATTTTTTACCTGTGCTCAGTGACAGCACCAGAGGAGAGTGATCAGAGACCCCTCTCGGATAGTAAGATATTTTGCTGACTGCCCGTAGACTTGCACAGTTTCCCAGTGCCATGTCTATTCTTGATAGTGTAGAGTATGTACTTGAAAAACAGGAGTACTGCCGCAGATCTGGATGTTTCACCCTCCAAATGTCCCACCAACCAACCTCTTCCAAAAATTGACTTAGATGCCCTTCTCCTATCCCTGGGCTCCGCGTCCCTGGTGGAAATCTATCCATCGTTCTATTTAGTACGTTATTTAAATCTCCAACCACTAATACCGGGATATTTACCTTATTTACCACAAATTCTGTCAATTTATATAAGACCTCCATCTTGAAGGGTGGGGGTATATAAATATTGGCCAATACATATGGTGCATTTTCTATCAGACAGTGCAGAAAAATATAGCGACCCAGTTCGTCTATTCTTGACTCTATACATGCAAATGATATTCCTGTTTTTACCATTATGCTCACTCCCCTAGAATACGAAGAGTGGACAGAATGGTACTGGCTTTGATATTTTTTTTTGTTGGTCAATTTTAACTTTGTTTCTTTGGTCAAGTGGGTCTCTTGGATACATATCACCTCCACCCCATAACACTCCAGGGTAGTGAAAATAGCAGCTTTTTTCGCTGGGTCCCCCATCCCCCGGACATTCCAGGAGCCTATATTTATCATTTTAGGTCTCATACCCAGCCTCATAAGCAAGATCTACACGGATATAAAGCTTCCCAATTAAAACTTGGGTTTCCCAAACTATCAGAAAAAATAATCGACTGAAGCCGTAAATACATTTTAACATTGTGGCCGGAAAGAGAGCATATCGATCACTCAAAAAAATAAAAATAAATAAAAAAAACTCTAAAGAGCAAAAAATATATACCATTTTGAGTATACCTAAAAAAGAAAAACATTTAAATGTGCATTCCAATACATTCCCTTCACTTGTGCTTAATAAATGATACGTGATACACGTGTTCGAATACAACTTTACTTTAGTCTATTCTTGTGCTTTGTTCTCTTCCAGCCACTGTGCTGCTTTTCCTGGTGAGTCAAAGATTTGGGGGCCTTCTGCTGTCATTATTCTCAGACGCGCTGGATACAGTAGTGCATATTTAATTTTATTCTTTAAAAGATTACGTTTAATAGGTGTAAACTCTGATCTACGTTTACTGAGTTCTGGAGAAAAATCTGGAAATAAAGAGATTCTTGAGCCGTTATAAAAAATGTCCCCCTTCTCTCTTGCTTTTTGCAGAACTGCTGCCTTATCGGCAAAATTAAGAAACTTCAAGAGTAAGGGCCGAGGGTGTCCATCCTTAAGATGTAATCTAAACGGGACTCTATGGGCCCTTTCTATTGAAAAAAGCAATGAGAAGGCATTTTCCCCAAATATATCTCTGAACCATTTCTCAAAAAACTTTATGGGGTCGGTGCCCTCACTGCGTTCCGGAAGACCCACCACCCGGATGTTATTTCTGCGCAGCCTGTTTTCAATTTCATCAAGTTTAGATGCCTGCCATCCATTTTGTTCCTTTAATTCTTGCATCTGTTGTTTTAGTGAGTACACCTCATCCTCCACTTGGCTCACTCTTTCCTCTGCTGATGTTATCCTTTGTACTGTCTTTTGCACTTCCTGGCCCATTGTCACAAGTTCTTCCCTTATTTCTTTTATCTGATCAGTTAAATTGTTCAATGACCCCCTACATGCATTTATAGCATTTAATATCTCCTTAAGTGATGGCTCTTCCTCCCGCCTGGGGTCATCAGTTATATTCATTAAGGGGGCCTCTGTAGAAGTTTTTACTGATGCTGTTGCCCCCCCCCCACTTGGGGTACTACCAGATGGTTGTTTTTTTTTATTTTTTTTTAATTTTGGGAGCTGATGCGCCTTGCCCACTGCTTTTCCTGTCTGTCCCGGTTTGATTTTTAACCTGCGATTGTATTTGCGGGTGCTGAGCTATTTTTCCAGGCGAGTTTGCTGGTGTATGTGACGACTGTTCCACTTTGGCTGCCGCTGCCGCAGCTGCTGCTGCTTGTGCTAGCTTCTCCTTATCCTTTGCTGCTCGTGTTGTTTGGAGACCACCACTTTCCTGATTAGACTGTCCCTTTTTTATGACTGCTGCCATTATTGCGAAGAAATTCAACCGAAAAAGGGACACTTTAAGAGTATACTTAGTAATTATTTCTGAGAGGGTCAGTACACTAACAGTCACTATTCAGACAGTACCCGGTCTATACCCCAGCAAAATACGCTCGTGGCTCCCACACAGCCTCTACTGCACCTCTTAGAACGGGTCTTAAGCCTCACATCCAAGGGGAGAAGAATACGTAGAACTTGCGTCAGGCTATGTGCCAGACGTCACAATCAGTACAAAGGATATATGAGCAATAAGCCTGATGTGGAACAAAACATTAAAAAGAAGCCAACAGGCTATTCACTTTACAGATTTGATGAATTTTAGCAGATTGCTTCTACTCAGCTCCATACGGCCAAGAACAAGGAGGGAGAAGGAAAAGAAATTTCATAAGGGGTATCCTTAAATTTATTTATTTTTTACATTGTGTTTAAAAAAAAAAATGTTTGATCAGTTTTATTGCTGTCACAAGGAATATAAACATCCCTTGTGACAGTAATAGTTGGTGACAGGTACTCTTTATGGAGGGATCTGGGGTCTAAAAGACTCCAAATTCCTCCTTTGCACTTAAAAGTATTCAGATCCCCAAAAACTGCATATTTTTTTTTTTTCTTTTTTTTTTTTAAACTGGCGTTGGCAGTCGACCCAGAAGTGATGTCGTGACGCTGATGCTTCGTTCCAGTCTGTCTCTAGTGGCCGGAAGTAGCGGCTCGTGGATCGGGTCTCCCGGTGGGACAGGAGGCCCGGTGAGAGCGGCGATGTCCCCTCCTGCTCCTGTAGGATAACAACCAAGCAGCTTTTAGCCACATCGGTTGTTATCACTGGAAAGCTGACCACACGCTCTAAAAACGGTACCGGGATGATGCCTGCAGCTGCGGGCATCATCCCGGTAATCGATTTTTCCGGTCTCATGCATCAATGCCGCTTCGGGGACACCCGAATCGCAATGCAGCAATTACATTTTCGGCACCCCTATTGCAAAATATAGTGTTTTTTGTATGAAATGATTACCCTTTTTCAAAATATGTTTTTGAAGAAAAGTCATGTGTTGATATTCTTTTGTTTTACAGAGATTGCAATAAGCCCCAATAACCATGAGGTACACATCTACAAGCAAAATGGGAACCAGTGGGTGAAGGTTCATGAGCTGAAGGAGCACAATGGGTACATTACAGGTATAACATGGAGGAATCAAAGTGTATTTTTACTTTTGCAGCCAACTTGGGATAACACCTGCTACTGTGTTACATGCTCTCACTCGCATAGCATGAATATTTAGGGATTTCTGCTTACTTTTTTTTAACAGGGTTGATATTGGTAAGATACATAGACATTATATGTGCTGCAATGAAACCATAAACATGAAACCCATAGTAAAAGCAGTTGCTGTTCACATATTTTACATGTACCAAGAGGTAGCATTGTCCACAGAAGTCAAACTTTAGTTTCATTAAAAGGCCCACACTTTATTACGTTTTTTTTTTTTCTGGAAAATTTTTGATAAAGTACTGTGCAAAAGTTTTAGGCAGGTGTGACAAAATTGTGAGAAAAACAATCAGCGCCACAATGCTAATAAATTGCTCCTATAATGACGTGAAAAAAATCAAATATACCCCTCTGAGTGTCTACACAGCTGCTGACCACTTATAGTGATACACCACACCTATATACATTTTGTGAAAATAGTGCAGCGCTGCGTATCTATAAATCTTGTATAATAAATAATTATACATTCCATAAAACAATTTAAAATATTTAAAAAAAAAAAACGTTCATATGTAGCTGTTTCCAAAGCTGTCACCGCTGTGTAAAATCCTATTTAAATGGATCCAATATTCAGTGCACACCACCACCTGCTAAAATGAGGATGAGTATAAAACTCATAGACAGATCACTCCTTGTGTCCACCACGATCCATCCACTTTACCAATGGTAGCAATTCCTACAGTCCCCAGACTGCACCTCTGTGTGGGTAATCAACGTTTGAATTGTCTCCAAACACCACCTTCCTCCATTCGCTTTTTAATAATAAATTCCACTTATATTTCCAGGGGGTTAAGGACATGAAACAAAAAACACAAGTACCATAGTGTTCTCTGCTTTTAAAGGGGAGGGGAGGAGTCGAATCTTTGATGTCAGGCAAAGCACCATGAGTTTAGACCTGCGGTGAATGAGCTGGTGATTTGACACATGCTGTTTTTATTGTTATTTCTTGTAAGTGTAACTTTTTGGGGGGGCTTTTTTTAATACATTTTCTTTTATTTATACATTTTTCATTAGTCAAAGCAGCCCGCTCCCAGGAGCTGCAATCTGCTGTGTCTGCTGGTGGTGGTGGTGGTGGGGGCACACTGCAATCGCTTTAAACTGGAGTGCGCGATTGTGCCTGCATGTGCCGCCCACCCACAGTAAATAACTGGGCAGTCAGCAAGTGGTAAAATGTATTTTCAAAAATTCATCATTTTTTCTTTTTTTTCCTATTTTTAAAGGCATAGACTGGGCTCCAAAAAGTGATCGTATTGTGACCTGTGGAGCTGATCGGAATGCTTATGTGTGGAGCCAAAAAGATGGAGTATGGAAACCTACATTGGTTATCTTGCGTATAAATCGAGCAGCAACCTTTGTCAAGTGGTCACCTTTGGAAAATAAGTTTGCAGTGGGGAGCGGAGCAAGACTTATATCCGTGTGCTACTTTGAGTCAGAAAACGACTGGTGAGCATTACTCCTAGAATTCCGGATAGACATATGCAGAAATTGTATTATGAGATTAGCTGTTTGATTAAGTGGTTGTAAACCACAAACCTGAAATATGAACAAAGAATATCCCTCTATAGTGTGTACTTCAGTTAAGAGCATTTTTTTTGTCTGCTGCCTCCTTTCTCTGCTATCAGCATGAATCATTTGTCAATTTTTTTCCTGATACTGAGAGAAAAATTGGTAACAAGATGGACCTCCCGCTGATTGACAGCCTGTGCTGTGTGAAGGAGGGTGTGTCCCTTCCCTCCAGTCAGCTGTCGGAGTTCTCCTCACTGAGCTCTGCAGAGTGTAACTTCAGAAATCCAACCCCCTTTTTTCTGAACAAGCTTTAAATGAATGTAGAGAAGGGAAGAACTACAGTCTTCCCCTCACTTGGTATATGAGAGAGTTTACAACTACTTTAAGTTTGAATTTTGTCTTTTGAAAACTGCAGTAATAAAAAAACGACAAAATAAATGTGGTAGAGGGAGGGAGTTAAAGGGTTTAAGGCCTCTTTCACATGGGGCGGATCAGTGATGATCCACCCTGTGTGATCCCCACTGAGCCCACGGATGACAGGGACCGCCCTGTCTTTTCTCCACTCTCCCCTATGGGGGGTCGGATGAACACGGACCATCTGCAGAATCTGAGGATTACGGAACTGGGTGAGATCGGGTGATTACTGATCCGCTCCGTGTGAAAGGGCCCTAAAGATGATGGTCACTGAAGTTCAACTCTCTGTATAGTGTTACCAGGTTCTCAAGTGATTCCAGCAGGGATCAGGAGATTGGTCAGCCAAATCCATTCATACAATTATTACTCTAGGATGGTACTTGGGCCCTGTGATGATGGATATTAAAGGTTTACGGGGGATTGCCCTTAACGGGGCGCCATAATCCTTTGTAATAAGAATTTTACTTGCCTGGTGGAAAATGTCCAGGTTTTTAACCACTTCACATCCCGCATATTGTAATACGACATCCACAAGGTGGCTCTGCCATGCTGGTTGGATGTCTTATGACGGCCTCGGGGGCGCATACACTGTCCGCCATCGGCAGTTACAGAGCCAGGGACGTGGATCTCTGTGTGTGTAAACACAGAGGTCCACGTCCTGTCAGGGAGAGGAGACCGATGGTGTGTGTGCCTTGTACATAGGGACACCGATCGGTCACCACCCCCAGTCAGTCCCCCCCCACAGTAAGAATGGCTCCCTAGGGAACACATTTAACCCCATGATTGCCCCCTAGTGTTAACCCCTTCCCTGCCAGTCACATTTATACAGAAATCGGTGCAAATTTATAGCACTGTTCGCTGTATAAATGTGAGTGGTCCCAAAATAGTGTCAAAAGTGTCCGAACTGTCCGCCACAATATCGCAGTCCTGACAAAAATTGCGGATAACCGCCATTACTAGTATAACATTTTTTTTTTTTTTTAAATGTCCTAAATCTATCCCGTATTTTGTAGGCGCTATAACTTTTGCACAAACCAATCAATTATTGCGTTTTTTTTTTTTTTAAATATGTAGAATACATATTGGCATAAACTGAGAAAAAAAATAGTTAAAAAAAACAAAATTGGGATATTTATTAAAAAATCAAAAAATAATATATATATATTTTTTTTTTCAAAATTGTCAGTCTTTTTTTGTTTATAGCGCAAAAAATAAAAACCGCAGAGATGATCAAATATGCCCAAAAGAAATTATATTTGTGGGAAAAAAAAGGACGTCAATTTTGTTTGAGAGTCACATCGCACGACCACGTAATTGTCATTCAAAGCGTGACAGTGCTGAAATCTGAAAATTGGGCAGGAAGGGGGGTGAAAATGCCCGGTATGTAAGTGGTTAAAGACCCGGCTGACAAAAGGTTGAAGACTCTGTTGAAGGCCTCCTTTACATTGGCAGACTCTGCTATTTAGCCTGCAGTAGCAACCATTTGCCAAAGCTTTAAAGATTGCATTAAGCAGTTGGTAAGAAAGGAATGGTCCCATGTGGAGGCAGACACTGGTGAAAGGGTTAGCAGAGCTGCCCCTGACTGTGTGTTTTGCGATACATGCCCTGAAATACTCTATCGAGCAGATTTCTTGTTTTGCTCTGGTGTCTGCTCACATGTGGAGGGTTCTTTGGTTGAAAAGCTGGTCTGCAGAACTGCCCTGTAAAAAGCTGCCTAGAGGTTTTCCCTTTCATATGGAATGTCTGTTCAGGGAGGATAAATGCATAAAAAAGATCTAGGGCTTCCTCTTGCCACTCAAGAAAAAGGACAGGCATCCAGCTTATGGTGGTTCCTCCTTTTCTAGGCATTTTTCAGGGCTCCCTGGCAATCGGGTTCGGGCAGAAAGTTTCCAAGTCCACTTCATTATGAAGGGGTGTCACCACTCATGCGGGTGAGGGGGAGGCTGCTGTGTTTTGCAGAATGCAGTCTCGGACATTTCCCACGACGGAGGTTGGATAATACCTCTTTTCTCCACGGTTTATGAGATTGATTATACTGGTGACCAAAAGATTCCTCGACTTCTACTCCAATCTCTTCATGATCCCAAAGCCAGACAGCGATGTGTGGCTGATCCTGAACTTCAAGAATCAAAATAGGTTTCTCACAGTGCAGTCTTTTCACATTTAATTGATGCATTCAGTGGTGGCCTCACTCCAGCAGGGGTATTTTTTTTTTTTTTTTTTGCATCAGTGGGCATAAGGGATACTTTTCTCCATGTGCCCATTTTTCCTACGCACTAGAGAACCAGCCCCTTGGGTATTAATGAAGGTGCTGGACTTGTTGAGAGGTCAGGTTGTTGGCTTCCTGGAATATTTGGGTGACCTGTTGCTCAGAGACCTATCAGTGCTCTGAGGAAAAACCTCTCTCACAATTCATACACTGGAGAGTCTGGGCTGGATTCTGAGGCAGGAGATGTCAGCGTTCGAGCCAATGTAGAGCCCGATTCTGGACACGGTGCAGGCAAAGATCTTTTTACCAAAGCAGAGAATGTTTTCTCTGAGAAATCAGACGGTCATTCTAAGGAGACTCGGGTTTCTGTCTATTTGTCTTTGCATGAGACTGCTGGGGAAGATGGTGGCCACATTCGAGGCGGTGCTGTGCACACGCTTCCGTTCCAGGACTCTACAGAGGAAAATCCTTTTGGATTGGAACAGGAGAATTCATTGAAGTCATTGGACTGCTGAATGTCCCTTAAAACCCCATTGTGCTCTGGCTATCTAACTGGTGGATGGTCCCTCAGAATCTGGAGAGAGGGAATATCAACTATTGGCGCCTCAGGTGTCCGCCTGTCCAGATGAAAGCGGATCATTTTGTTTGGATAGAACATCATGTTCCTGCCTTATTGGCAGTTCATATCCCAGGTGTAAAGAACTTGGCTGGTGGACTTACTCAGCTGTCAACAGTTGGTCCCAGTGGAGTGGTTTCATCCCAAGGTGTTTACTGCAATTTGTCAGCATTGAGGAACCCCCGACAGATTTTCTAGCGTCCAGATTCAGTATGAAACCTGGACAGATTTGTCTCCAGAACGGAGATGCACAGGTGATAGGGGTGGATGCTCGTTTATAATTTATGCCGTCCCACCAGTTCAGCTACTTCCACGTCATATGCAGGATCCGGGAGGAGAACATTTTTTAGGAGCACCAGCTTGTCCCAGAAGTGCATGCTATGCCAACATTGCGAACTTGGCTTTGGATGGCCCTTGGACAACGCTGGCCTGGCCACATCTCCTGTACTGGGGCCAATATTGCAACTTTAAAGTTGCTGCGTTTTGACAGCTTGGCTATTGAGACCCTGGTTTTAAGGGGTCAGATGGGTCTCTGGTGTTATAGCTACTTTTCTGAAGTCCAGAAAGATTTATATTTGTATAGCCTGGTGTGAAGCCAGATAGTTTTATCCCATTTTGGCTTTCCTCCAAATGGTGGAAATGAATCAGGCCTTGGGTACCATTAAGCCCAGGTTTGTTGCAGTAGTGAAGCCGTGCGAGTTCACTCCCGCTTGTCGGTCCCGATTTCGGCCATGATTACAGAGACATCTGTGCAGGAGCAGTACAGAAACTACTTTTTGAAATCGGTGCGGCGTCGCACCGATTAGGACAGTGCCTTTCCCGGCAATTGCAGCCGATTTGTCATGTCAAATCGCACCAGTGTGAACCAGGGCTAAAGGCCAGATATCTGCCTAAGCAATTTATTTCCAGAGATCAATTGCCTCACATTCATTAATACACACTTTTGTGCAGGGTGTAACCCGTGTGGTTTCACCTGTTAAAGGGGTTGTAAAGGTTCGTCTTTTATTTTCTAAATTGGTTCCTTTTAAGCTAGTGCATTGTTGGTTCACTTACCTTTTCCTTCGATTTCCCTTCTAAATGTTTTTTTTCTTTGTTTGAATTTCTCACTTCCTGTTTCTCCTCAGTAAGCTTTCCACCATCATCCGAGCAAAAGAAAGTCATTTAGAACAGCTTACTAAACACCTTACTGAGGAGGAACAGGAAGTGAGAAATTCAGACAAAGAAAACAAAGAAAAAAAACCTTTAGAAGGGAAATTGAAGGAAATGGTAAGTGAACCAACAATGCACTAGCTTAAAGTAACCTATTTAGAAAATAAAAAACAAACCTTTACAACCCTTTTAACTGCTAGCCCACCGTCGTTTCACGGCAGCAAGTCTGCTCCCCTGCGCGAGAGCACATTGTATAACGTCGGCTCTCGCGCAGACCACTAGGGGCGCGCTCGCCCCCAACTCGCGCGCCCGATCGCCGCCGGGCACACGCAATTGCTCGTTACAGAGCGAGAACCGGGAGCTGTGTGTGTAAACACACAGCTTCCGGTCCTATCAGGGGGGGAAATACTGATCCTCTGTTCATACAATGTATGAACAGAAGATCAGTGATTTCCCCTAGTGAGTCCACCCCCCACAGTTAGAACACACCCAGGGAACATACTTAACCCCTTCCCCGCCCCCTAGTGTTAACCCCTTCATTGCCAATGTCATTTTTATAGTAATCAATGCATTTTTATAGAACTGATCGCTATAAAAATGACAGTGGTCCCAAAAATGTGTCAAAAGTGTCCGAAGTGTCTGCCATAATGTCGCAGTACCGAAAAAAAAAACGCTGATCGCCGCCATTACTAGTAAAAAATAAAATATTAATAAAAATGCCATAAATATACCCCCTATTTTGTAAACGCTATAACTTTTGCACAAACCAATCAAACGCTTATTGCGATTTTTTTATTTTATTTTTTTAACGAAAAATATGTAGAAGAATACGTATCGGCCTAAACTGAGGAAAAAAGTTTTTTTATATATATTTTTGGGGCATATTTATTATAGCAAAAAGTAAAAAATATAATTTTTTGTTGCTCTATTTTTGTTTATAGCACAAAAACTAAAAACCGCAGAGGTGATCAAATACCACCAAAAGAAAACTCTATTTGTGGAAAAAAAAGGACGCCAATTTTGTTTGGGAGCCACGTCGCACGACTGCGCAATTGTCAGTTAAAGCGAAGCAGTGCCGAATCGCAAAAAGTGCTCTCGTCTTTGGGCAGCAATATGGTTCGGGGGTTAAGTGGTTAAGTTTCCCCTTTGTCCATGTGACTTGAATTGCTGTTGTCTGTTTTGCAGAAAACGCCTTTTGAACCAAATCGGAAGGTTTTATTTTATTTTTTTATGGCAACTGGTGGCTCAGTCCTGTAAAGAGCCCTTTTTAGGTCTCCATCATGACAAGGTGGTCTTTGTCCTCACCTGTCATTCTTGCTGAAGGTGGTTTTGAGTTTTCATATGAATGAGAATATTGTCATACCTTCCTTTTTTTTTTATTTTTTTTTTCCTAGTCCTCAATCACTGGTGGAGAAAGCCCTGCACACATTGAATGTGGCTCGGGCTGTGCAAACTTTATTTGACAATGTCTGCAGCAGTCACGGAGTTGGATACATTATTTATTCTGCCTGAGGGTTCTAGGAAAGGCCAGGCAGCTTCTAACTTGACCATTTTGCAGTGGATTCTTCAGCTTATTGCCCAAGCCTATGGCTTGAAGGGTAAGACTTTGCATTTTCAAGGCTCACTTGACTAGGAATATGGGCACCCCTTGGACTATCCAACATCAAGCGTCAGTTGCTCAGGTCTGCAAGGCTGCAGCTTGGTCTTCGGTACCTAACTTTACAAAGTTTTATCAAGCTAACATAAGGGCTGCTGAGGATACCACATTTGGCTAGTGTTTTGTTTTCGGTTGCTTCTGTGTCTCCCTTCAAAGTACATTGCTTTGGGACATCCCAGGTAGTCATGATTATATCCTGCTTATATCTGTGTCTCGTGATGTACGATAAAGAAAATATTATATATTTTTTTTGTAATTGCCTGTAAAATATATATTTTTTGAGTAAATCACAGGACATAGAGGTTCATTGCTTGCTACAAAACTGAGAAGCTTCCTGACTAGGAGGGGAGGATTTCCTGTCTGTTGTCCATTTACCCATTTAAGGGCCTTTCACACTGATACGTTTTTACCTCGCAAGAAAAAATGCAATCCTATGGGACTCTTCACGCCACTTCATTACAGGTGCAGTGCGTTTTGAAAAGTCCTGCTTGCTGCATCCTTGGTGTGGTTTTAAAAAGTGCACAAAAAAATGCAGCTTCCCATTTGAAATGAATGAAACCGTAATAAAAACATGATGTGTGTGTTTGGTGACTTTTTGAGTCGCATGTCCATTTTTTACAGGTGTGTGTAGTCCAAAAAAGCACCAGAAACGCAGCAAAATCACAGTAAAAACTCCAGTTTTTACTGTGATTTTGCTACAGAGCAGTGTGAAGGGGCCCTAATGGTGTGTCCCTCGATGTACTCCAAGGAATGGATTGTACTGGCAAGTACAAAGATCCAGTGTAATAATAATAATATTATTATTATTAATAATATTATTATTATTATTTATTAAATATTGCCTCTTTTTAAAAAGCTGGGCTGTGAAGCACCTGATTTTAGAAGGTAGTTTTATTATGCTTTTACAATTTATTTGTACAATTAAATGTGTGTAATGCTTGCAAAAGATTATTATTATTTTTCCATTTTAACTGCATCTTTTTTTTCTGGTGCCTCAATTTCAACTTTAAACTGAACTTGTAGTCAGACTATGGATATTGAAATATTTACAATTTCTTAACAAACTGTAAAATGGGCATTTAAAACAAGCCCCACTGATCTCTTTAGCTGCTGGGACCATGGAACGGCGTGTTCTATTTAGAATCTGTAGAGGTGTGCGAAATTTTTTTTTTTTTTGTATTGGCTTTTAAATCTGTCACACTCAAGGGTATTGGAACAAATATTCTAAATGTGTCTAATCTTTATCAGGTGGGTGAGCAAACACATCAAGAAACCGATTCGTTCTACTGTGCTAAGCCTGGACTGGCACCCAAATAATGTACTTTTGGCTGCAGGATCTTGTGATTTCAAGACTAGGTACAATGTTTATTTTTTATTTGGTTACATTGACATAATTTGATCTTTGTTCTGTTTCTAGATACTAGTTAAAAAATCTGAATCGGAAGCTGTCTGCGAGCATATTAAAGTATATAGTATAGTATGTTAACCTTTTTTTTTTATAAGTTTTGAATAGCGTGAGAAAGGGTTTGAACTTATGGTAGGTTTTTTCCTCTATCTGGGATTCCATTACAGAGATTTTTCCTCACTCAAGTGGTGAAGGAAAATCTCCCCCAACAGCAACTAACAAAAGAATAAATAAAATCAATATACAACACTGGCAAAAAGTATGGAATCGCCACACTTGGAAAATGTTCATTTAATTGTGTAGCAAAAAAAAAAAAAAAAAAGGCCTCAAAACTGTTTTCATTCAACATTCCAACCGTCTGGCTAAGAAACAGTTAAAAAAATATTAGTAATTTGCATAGATTCATTGCTGTATTTTTTCACAGGATGACATCTATACCTGCGGTGCAGTGTATATCTTTTTGTTTTATATCTTGGTTTTAGTGTTTAAATAAACAAAAACCAAAAGGTTGACGCTGCGCTAAATTAAATATTGAATTATAAATGTAAATAGCTGCTAGCACTAAATTGTGTACAACAACTTGGTAACATAAAAAAGAAAAAAACAGTGCAGCGCTAGTGAGTGATATTGTGCTCATATAAATTAATAATAAACAAAAAAAGTCATTCTGGAATAAACTGAAAATTTAGCCAGAATAGGAAAAAACATAAAAATGCAGATGGATATATGAAGAAAAAGTCTTAAAAAGCCACGAAACAAAGTTCATATGACTCTATCCAGTAATTTTCCTTGTGAAAGAGAAGTGGATTGTGCAGACAATGTGAAAGACTCTTGATTGATGTGAGGTAAGCTGTCACCAATACACCCGTGAGGAAGGATAAGATTGCCTGCTTACCAGATGAAAAGACTGTTTTGCATCAGTCTAATAGGGCCTGTGGGAAGTCTGGTCTCCCAATACCTTAGCCGTCAAGATAGCCACGGTATAGCTCAGCATACAATCCGAAGAGTCATAAACCAAAAAAAAGAGAAGAAGGACCTCTCATAGCGTATAACGTTTAAAAATAGAAGAGGGTTTAATAAAAATTGCACTTACAATTAGGCAATATAAATACAGCATGGATAGCAAAACGTCTCCGATCTCTTGTTCCGATGCTTCTCGCTACTCGGTCAGGAAAACACAGCCGGCGTTCAGGACGGAACGCGATGACGTCACGGCACCCGGGTGCCGTGACGTCATCGCGTTCCGTCCTGAACGCCGGCTGTGTTTTCCTGACCGAGTAGCGAGAAGCATCGGAACAAGAGATCGGAGACGTTTTGCTATCCATGCTGTATTTATATTGCCTAATTGTAAGTGCAATTTTTATTAAACCCTCTTCTATTTTTAAACGTTATACGCTATGAGAGGTCCTTCTTCTCTTTTTTTTGGTTTATGACTCTTCGGATTGTATGCTGAGCTATACCGTGGCTATCTTGACGGCTAAGGTATTGGGAGACCAGACTTCCCACAGGCCCTATTAGACTGATGCAAAACAGTCTTTTCATCTGGTAAGCAGGCAATCTTATCCTTCCTCACGGGTGTATTGGTGACAGCTTACCTCACATCAATCAAGAGTCTTTCACATTGTCTGCACAATCCACTTCTCTTTCACAAGGAAAATTACTGGATAGAGTCATATGAACTTTGTTTCGTGGCTTTTTAAGACTTTTTCTTCATATATCCATCTGCATTTTTATGTTTTTTCCTATTCTGGCTAAATTTTCAGTTTATTCCAGAATGACTTTTTTTGTTTATTATTAATTTATATGAGCACAATATCACTCACTAGCGCTGCACTGTTTTTTTCTTTTTTAGTGTTTAAATACCATAAATATTATTTATATCTATATAATGGTTTTTAAAATGGCTCCCTAAGGCAAACTTAAAATTCCAGTTAAAAACAATAAAATACCCTTTATTTATATGAATAAGAAATAAAACTTTTATTTTATGCACTATAAGAATTGCTAAGACCTCTTTCGCACTGAGGCGTTTTTTTCAGGCACTTTTAAGCTTAAAATAGCACCTGAAATACACCTCCCCTGCAGCCCCAGTGTGAGAGCCGGAGTGCTTTCATGCTGGGGCGGTGCGCTTGCAGGACTTTGGAAAAGGTATTGAAAGCAGCGTCTTTGGGGCAGCGAAGGAGCAGTGTATACACCACTCCTCCCCTGCCCATGGAAATGAATTGGCACCGCTGCCAAAGGGCTATAGGAGCTGCGTTTTTCGAGCAGTATTAACCCTTTCCTCCACCGCTAGCGGGGGTTAAAGGCGTCCCGCTAGCAGCTGTAAAGCGCAGCTAAAACTAGCGTCTCTCTATCGCTAATGCAGCTGTGCTAGTCGTGTAAAAGGGCTCTAAATGTCTGATTAGAAACTGCAGCCTAATCAAAACATTCCACAATCCTCTCGGTCACCAACAACGTGCTGCCCATGCAGCTGAATGTGGCTGCTGACATGCACTTCCTTGTGCCATTGTCTGCGTAAGTAACAGCACATACCTATCTGGCCCTACCCCTGTTCTGCCTGGCCTTGCCCCCATTGCACCTAGCATTGCAAAAAAAATCAACATGTCTTAGTTTTTTTTTTTTTTAACCCTGTGACATCATCTTGCTGGGGGGAAAAAATCCCTGCTTCCACTCTGTGAGAGGAAGACTTTCTGCATTGCCCTGCTTTGGGTGGAGGTGAGGTTGAGAGGAGAGCAAGGCTAAGTTTGAGCTGAGGGCAGAGCTGTGCTCTGATGCTTATGAGAGGAAGGTACAGCCCAGGAGTCTAATACTCCCAAGACCCGCCTATTACACACTCACAGGACTACAATGGGAAACTTACAAGAGCGGCGTCTGTGGGGATATAGGGAACAGCACCTACGGTCTTGCAGAACAGAAATCACAGGGAATGAAGCCTGTGATTTAAATAATGCACATTAATTTTCTGTTTAAACTACAGCCTGGAGAAACAAAGCCATACATATCTGTTCAAAGTGGCAAAGCACCAGCAACAACATGGAAAAATATTTCTGCCCAGAGTTCAGCTTTAAGCTACATCAGATGTATGTGGACAGGCCTGTTAAGAGAATAAAGTGTGTTCTTACTAGAAAATCTCATGTACTATGTTGTAAATTCAGGGGGCTTATAGAGGGGGACTCGTAAGAATAGTGTTTTTTTTTGTGTGTGTATGTGTTGTATATAATAATTCAATTTTTTTTGTTTTTATTTTATTTATTTATTTTCTGCTTGCAGGGTGTTCTCAGCATATATTAAGGAAGTTGACGAGAAGCCAGCTAGCACTCCTTGGGGATCCAAAATGCCTTTTGGACAGCTAATGTCAGAGTTTGGAGGTGCTGGCAGTGGTGGCTGGGTCCACAGTGTAAGCTTTTCCGCTAGTGGAAATCGTTTGGTCTGGGTCAGTCATGACAGTATTGTGTCTGTGGTTGATGCATCTAAAAACACAAGGTATTTTATTGTCTTGTTGCCTTTATGAATATTGTCACAAACGTGTAAATATTTTGTGGCTGACAATAACATTAAGGGGTTGATTTACAAAAGTTATAATTTTCACCTTGGGCTCTGATCTTTCTAATTACCCTCTTAAGTTCAAAGCAAGTATGTTGCCTAAAACTGTAATAAACCCAAAACCGTTCTTAAATTGCAGTTTACCAATTCTTACATGTGATGGCTGCATTGGTTTTCTTGTTTAGGCATTCTTTCCTTTTATTTTCACCTGGTGATCTGGCTAGTAAGTCTGTTTTTCAACCGAACAAACTCTCCTACAAATGTATCAGTTAAGAGTGTTGAGACAAACCATTCAACATTGAAAGGGGTGCTTACACTTTTATCCTAATAAAAAACTGTTTGCTGTAACTGCAGTGTGAGCTGCATCTTGGTTTATTAGTGTATCAAAATCTGCTAGAGGGGCACTCTAATAGAGAGGAAAAAGCCTTAAAAAGAAACAAATGCAGCCACCACATCTTATGATTGGTGAGCTGCAATATATTATGTTTTTGGTTGTGAGTTTAATACTTTTTTAACCTCTTCCCGTCCATGCTATAGCTGACTGACGGCTACAGCGCGGACCTACATTGGCGGGAGGCTGTAATTAGACGTTCTCCCCTTTGCACGCTCCCGGCGCACTCTGTGATTACTGAGTCAATGAGACTCAGGTGGTCACAGATCGGAGTAAGGGGCCAATCCCAGCCCCTTACCATGTGATCAGCTGTCAGCCAATGACCGCTTTTGTGCAAACCAATCAATATACGCTTATTGCGATTTTTTTTTTTTGTTTTTTACCAAAAATATGTAGAAGAATAAGTATCGGCCTAAGTAATGGCGGCGATCTGCGATTTTTATTGTGACCGTGACATTGCGACGGACATATCGGAAACCTTTGGGACCATTCACATTTATACAGCGATTAGTGCTATAAAACTGCACTGATTACTTTATAAATGTGACTGGCAGGGAAGGTGTTAACACTAGGGGGGCGCTGAAGGGGTTAAATGTATTACCTAACTGTAGGGGGAGGGGACTCACAAGGGAAGGAGACCGATGTGTGTTCCTCTGTTCTGGGAACACACATCGGTCTCCTCACCTGACAGGACCGTGGATCTGTGTGTTTACACACACGGATCCATAGTCCTGCCGTGATTGTGTGCAATCGCGGGTGCCCGGCGGACATTGTGGACGCCGGGCACACGTGATGCCCCCCAGACGGCTGTCATATGATGTCCACCCAGGATGGGAGATCCCATCTGTGGACGTAGTATGACAATAGCCGGTAGGGAAAATGGTTAAGTGCCATTTACGGTAACCAAAGTATATGTAAACCCAGTCAAAGTATATAAAGTTTACCGTGTTCATGTTATTTCATCAGGTCTTATTTAAATCTGCAGCTTTAATAAAAAAAAAAACACCTTGTGATCCTGCCTGATTCATTTTACAAGCAGCGGGGTCCCATTCCTGCCTGATTCATTTTACAAGCAGCGGGGTCCCATTCCTGCCTGATTCATTTTACAAGCAGCGGGGTCCCATTCTAATAGACTCCAGAGCTTTCCATAAAAAGAGGTGTCATGTCAGGTCCCATGCTCTCACAAGGGATGTTGTTCATCTCCTGTGATAGCAATAAAGTTAAAAAAAAAATTAATGAGACAGAGTTAAAAAAATAAAGCTCCCCCATACTCTCTAGCAAACACACATGTAGGTACTGCATGCATACATAAATGATGATCACACCACACGTGAGGTATCTCCGCAAACATTATAGCCAGAGCAATAATTCAAGCTCTAGACCTCCTTGTAACCCGAAACTGGTAACCTATAAAAAAAAGTTTTGCTTTTTAAGTATCAATTTTGTCACTGTTGGGGAGATTCACCCTCTCTATTGGTCATGGTGACGGTTCTAATCAAAATTAAAATAAACTAAAACAAAAAAAACAGGAAAAAGGGAAATCTTTCATTGGGGACACTAGTTCTGGTGACTACCAGGTATTCATAAATTTATACAGTAGTATAGTAGTAGTTTTGCATTTAGTTCTACTGCTTAACCCAATAAAAGTAAAAAATCTCCTATATGAAATATAATATGAGATCCAGCACAAAAACTCCACCCATACGCTGTCTCCAAAAAAAAAAAAAACTATTGTGTTTTCTGTCATATCAGACCAAACTGCTGCTTGACTTCCAAGTTTTTCTGTTTTTAGAAGAGGGAATGTTCAGTACTTGCCTCTGTAGCTCTGTGAGGGGCATTGACAGAGAGGAAATAGCCACTGATAGTGTAAGATATATTTCAGAAATCACTTAATTCACTGTTGGAAATGTCTGACCATGCTCCCTTTCTCATCTATAAACACGTACACTTGGGCATTCCAGGCATGCTGGGTGCCCCACTGCATTAAATTCTTAGTGTCCAGGAAATAACCCCCATTTCCCATCAAGAGATTCTGTTTAGGCATAGTGTTTGAACCATTTTCCCTAGTTAACCTGTTTAATACCAGACTTTTAAAGTATCTAAACCCAAAAACAAAAATGTAATTTTAGTGCAGCTTACCAGTCCTTTGGTGTGGCTGGTTCATAAAAAAAAATTCACTTACCGAAATCTGTAGTTATGTGACGCTGAGGTCCTGGGGTGCCCTTTTGGGTGTCCACATCACTGCCTGCGTGATGTGTACACTTTCTATAGACTGTCCAGTGGCGGGGTCCGCTCAGTATAAAGAGGACAACTCATGTCATTGCACCCAGAAACGGTGAGCCTATCGGGATGGATTTAGTGAAAAGGAGGGAGGGTGAATTTAGAGTTCATATAATGAAGCTTTAAATACCATAAATATATTTATAATGTTGTGTTCACTTTGTAGCTTTTCACAGCTGAAGACGGAATTCTTGCCTCTCCTGAGTGCCACCTTTGTGTCGGAGAACAGCGTGATAGCAGCTGTAAGTTAATTCAGAAATGTTTTTCCCTGCAGCATCACTACAGCGTTGCAATCAGACTAGGAGATAAAACTGAAATGAGGTTGGATTTTACAAGACAATCCAAATTCTACCTCAAAGTTTCCCTGAACTACTTCAAGAAAAATGTTTTGGAATGGCCTTTCCATTTCTCTGTCTTTATTCATGTTAAAATAATATGAATTAATCTCGGCCATACAATCTATTCAGACAAATATTTCTCAACTAAAAGTATTCAAGGAAAAAGGGAGGTAAACATTTGAAGCTTGTGATTCCTAAGCTCTTGCTGGGAGGAAGCTAAAGATGTTCATGCCACAACTTCCCCCAAACTTACATTTTGCTAAATAGGCATTTTGCATGAAAATGTTCAGAAAAGTCACGCTAAACTTCATTTTCTGTGGAAGTTATATTATCTGTATAAAGATCTATAATGGGCAGGTATACTACCAATTTTTGAAAGTACACGTCCTGTTACAGGGTGACAGCTGTGCCATTTGTGCTTTTGCATGGTCATCCTGTCACATGTGGTAGAGACCAAAAGTGTACATTTAGAATAAAGGTTACATAGTTAGGTTGAAAAAAAACACAAGTCCATCTAGTAAGATCAAATTTCCCATATCTGAAAGGTCTTTCTTAAATACCAGTGATGCTTATAAAATAACCTGATTATTGCATGTTTGTAAAAGATGTGTAATTCCAATTCCCTCCTTTAGGGGCATGACTGTTGTCCTATGCTCTTCACATTGGATGATCATGGCTCATTGACATTTGTGTCTAAACTGGACATTCCAAAGCAAAGCACTCAGCGTAACATTTCGGCTATGGAACGCTTTAGAAACATGGATAAGAGAGCAACCACTGAGGACCGCATGACTACATTGGACACTCTTCATCAGAACAGCATCACGTAAGCATAAGCTAGGCACTGTTGGGAAATAGAGAGTGCTTTTTTTTGTGTAATTATGCCATTTGTTATTGTGTCCTTGAGGCAAGTCTGGCATTGAGGAAGGCTACTGAGCACACAAATGCACTTGTCCAGGCAACACAACTATGGTTGTTTTAAAACAAACCAGTCTAAAGAGAAGCACTTAAATCTGAAAATCGAAGCACCACAACAAAGTGTTTAAGTCCAAAATTAGGTTTGTTTGAAACATAGGGGCTACAGTCAATGGGTTTCAGGAACTTTGTCCCCTTAATAAGGGCTTAAAATATACAGTATACTCTCTATTGAAAGCGCTCAGCAATGTGTAGCTGCTATTATACGTTTAGAACAAAATCGCATATTGGGTTCAAACGCTTTAGTGTGGCGCTTCAATTTTCAGACTCAAATGTTACTTCAGTATTACGAGGTTACTGTTCTAGTATTTAATTTCACAAGAGCAGCCCACTTAGATACATAGACGCCCCACTGGGATACCGCCAATACATTTTTGTCAACTATATTAATAGCACTATAAGATAATGTAATAGATGCTGATAATGTAATAGATGAGTATATGTATAATAATTTTCTTCTGTTGGGCAACATGCATGTTTCCTAAAAGTGTATGTCTGGGATAAAAAAAATATTTTGACATACCTGTAAAATCTTGGAGTACAGTATAGGACACAGGCTTGATATTCATAGCCCTGTGGTTATAGGCAGGTGCCTATATGTGATTGGACATTGGCAAAGTTTTGAACACATGCTCCCAGGGTTGTTTTCTTTGATCTCAAGGTTTGGACATGAGATCTGAGAGAGATCAATTTGTTTTCTGGGCTTTTACCTGGGTTTTTATCTAAAATGAGGCCCAAGTACTCCAGGCAAAGGGGATGTTCCATTTGATTACCCAACCAAAGGCCTGAAGAATCTGTATAGTCCCAAGAATGCAGATAACCAGAAGGGGAGATGAGTCCCGCAGAAGAAGGTCATCAAAAGTCCTGTAACTTGAATGTCCTAAGTTCTTAAGGGGGAAAAAGGGGTGCAAGTACCTTTGTGAATATTCTGGGGGCAGACAATGGACCAAAAGGCAGTTCACCCATTAAAGTATTTCTCTTCTAATGCGAAGAGCAGAAAGCTTTGATAAGATTGGTAAATGGGAATGTGCAGATGGGCATCTTGGATGTCTATGGATGCTAGATATTCCCCTTCTCTTGGAGAGGCAATAACGGACCCTGCATATTCCATACAACATTTTGGAACTTGACAGTGCTTGTTTAGGGATTTTAGGTCCAGGATAGGACAAATGCCCTTCTAGGTTTTGGTACCACAAACTGGTTTTAAATAGAATCCTTTGTATCTGTCCTCCAAAGGTTATGGAACGACCACTTCTTGAAACAAGAGGTGGTTTTGGGTATTCTGCAAATCTGGCTGTTCTTGAAAAGATTTTGGTTGATCGGAAAGAAGAAAGCGATGAGGGAGTAGAGTTTTGAACTCTATTTTGCATCCCTTTGAAACTAACAATTGAACCCACAGCACTGGGGTGGCTGTGTTTCAAAGAATGGCAAAGGGCTTTAAAGAGGGCTTTGGGGTAGTCTTGGTGGACTTTTGTGCCAAAGGGGAAGGCTGAATTTTGGCATAACAGTTGAAGTCTAAGTAAAGGGTTGAGGTTGCTCTGCATTTTGAGCCGGTAGAAGCTTCTAAGAAGTGAGACTTTATGGCCCTTTGCTGAAAAAAGTATCTTTCTTACTGTGACATCTTGGAGTTTTATAGGAGAAATCCAGCCAAAGCTTGTATGGCTGAGCTTCTCCTCTGGATCACAGAAGTGCAATTTGTTTTGCACTCCTGTAACCCGTTTTCAGCAGAGAACGGACTGAAGTTTGCTCTCTGCTGATGTCACAGAAATCAGTCCAGGTACCGCATGGTCCCGACAATGGAAGTCTGGATCCGCCAGGTGCCTGGACTGACGCTCTTCTCAGCGAGCCATTGAGAGCCTGAGATGGCCGCTCCCTTGCCCATCCACAGCTCAGTGCTCCAGTGAGCGAAGAGGAGCAGAGTGAAGAGCTGCCGATTGACCGTCAGCAGCTCTTTGCTCGGGGAGCTCTGAAAACCGAGCCATCAGTAATGTTCGATCACTTGGTTCTCAGTGTAGAGGCACCAGGGGACAGATGCAGCATCGTTCGGATGCTCTATCCACCTAGGTAGGTATGAATATGGAAACACCCCCAAACCCTTCTTTTAAATGCCTCATCCAAGTGATGTCTTCCTTTTAAAGGGCATACATGTTAGACGTGAGGTTGGCATCCCTGGTGGGCATCCTTGATGGGTATGCACTGATAATTGAGTTGCTGATTATTAGTGCATACCTCCACCTGTAAGGAGAGCCGATAAACGGCTCTCCTCTAGTCGCTCTTTGTCAGCGTGAATAAAGTAAAAGCCAATAAACTGCACTTCCTTGTTACGATTTGACCAGCTGTGATTGAACATTCTGTACTGAGATCGGAGATGCGCTGTGTCAAAGCGACACACCGCACTACCGATCGCCAGGCTGCGTGCCCTCAGCTTATCCTGCTGGACGTCCTATGATGCCCAGTCAGGATAACTGGTCCCGAGCTCGGAAATCATTCTGCTAAAGGCCAGGCGGGATGTGGTTAAATTTGGTGTCCGTGTCAGTGTTGGTGTGTTTTAGGTAGGGTAAAAATAAAACGCAAAATGAGTGCTACGGGTACAAACTACCAACATACACATATGTGGTATCGCTGCAATCATCAGGAGCAGGAGAATTTATTTTAACTTGTTCTTTTGGTGAAAGGTTATGGTAGTAGCAAGAAATATATACGATATCTAAAAAAAAAAAATTCTATTTCGGGCCAGTTTTCCTTAGATAATAAAAAAAAAAAAATCAGGAGGTATTCATTACCCGTATAATTCACCTGGATGCATAAAGTAGTTGGGATGCTATGTAAAATTTTACTAACGCAAGTCCAAGTTTGCAAAATTGTGTCTAGGCATTTAGATTTGTTTTTCCCTTAGGAAAAAAGGGATTAAAAAAGCTCCTAAAGAGACAAAACATAGGGAATTGTGCATGTATTGTAGATACTGTATGTGCTCCCTCTTCTTCTTCTTTTTTTTTTTTTTTTCTCCGGCAGGCTTTCCACGTTAGCAAGCAGGTCCCTTGCTGGTGTTAAAAGGTTCCTGTTATCTTTGGACCACATTAGAATTCCTATATAGTGGCTGAATTATATGTTATATTCTAATGCAGTGACACTAATCTATTTCCAGAGTGCTATGACTGCTGTCTTGTAATTTATTTTCCTGTCCTACAGCCAGGTGTCTATTTATGAGGGGGACAAAACTGATTGTCGCAAGTTCTGTACTACCGGAATCGATGGTGCAATGACTATCTGGGACTTTAAGGTCAGTTTTAATGATTTATGTTCATTTTTGTGTATATATGTTGGCTGTTTTCAACAGTGGGCATATAGACTACTCCTGTGACATGCTTAGGTCCATTGTTAAAGGGGTTGTAAAGTCTCCAGGTTTTTCACCTTAATGCATTCCATGCATTAAGGTGAGAAACGTTCTGTGCCGCAACTGACTCCAGAGCCCCCCCCCCCCCTTTTCTTACCTGAGCTTGTCCGTTCCAGTGATGCAGCGACTCCAGCCGATATCTCCGTTCTCATTGGATAGATTGATAGCAGCGGGAGCTGTCAATTAAATTCAATGACGCAGGGGGCTGGGCCGAGTCCTGCTGTCTGTGTCAATGGACGCAGCAGTGGGACTCGTGAGCATGCCTGCACGGGTTGTCCCCATGTAAAGGCTCTCGTGGGGGCACCCAATGAAGAGGAGGAGAACCTCAGAGTAGGAGGATCGGGGCTGCTCTGTGCAAAACCCTTGTACAGAGCAGGTAAGTATAACATGAAAAAATAAACAAACCTTTACAACCCCTTTAAAGGCATCCCTATACTGAGAGGAATACAGAACTGTTCTTTTTCTGAAAATGCTAGCTGAAAGTCAAAACTTCTGAGCTGCACATACGTTCCAGGTCAGTAATTCAAAGCATTGAAGCTTTTGAATCAACTTATCCAGGCCTCTAGCCTTTTTGGAAATAAAGTGAGTCTTCTCATTCCTTTAAGCACAGATTTTCTTTAACACAATTACTCTGAGCCATATTTAAGATCTGTAAAAAGCCAAATTGAAGCTTTAGTACATTGGCTAAATACATTCCAGGTGTATCAAAAAAAAAACATGTCCAGCTGTTTGTTTTCTTTAGAAAGCATCTATAGCCTGAGTAGATGCCTCCTGCCATTTTGTTGCAGAGTGTGACCCTTGTTCTCTGTGGAGAATTAGTGGTCTCTCTGCAGTAGTTCAGTACATTTTGAAAATACACTTTGCAGAGACCACTGCTTTCACACATTGAACAAGGGTCCCACTCTCTAGCTATTGTTATTGGACAGGCTTGTGTTTTTGTCTATGGAGGGATAGAGAGAGCCTTAGAGCCGGTTCACACTGGGGCGACTTGGGATCCGACTTGAAGTCGTTTCAAGTCGTCCCAAGTCACGCTGTCGAGAAAAACAATGCAAGTGAATGGGAGCGGTGTTAATACACACTACTCAAGTCGCTCCGACTTCAGAAGAAGTTCCTGTACTACTTCAATCCGACTTGTAGGCGATTTGTACCCATTGATTTCAATGGAAGTCGCCTCCAAGTCTGATCCAAGTCTGATCACTGTCTTAACTGAAGCGACTTTCCAGGAAGATAACATACATTTCTCAGGCAAACCTCTCCCTCCCTCCCCTAGAGCTGATTGTTGTTTGGCCACTGGAAAGTCTCCTGTCCTGGAGACGACTTCAAGTCGTGTTGTAAATCGCCCCAGATCGCACTGTGGTTCATGCTCAAGTCGTGTCGGAGTCGCCTCTGAAAGTCGCGCTGGAAGTCGTGTCGCCCTAGTGTGAACCGACTCTTAGACTTTTAAAAGTGATTTTGAAATAGAGATGAAAAGCAAAACATTTGTTTATAGATATGAAATATATATATATATATATATATATATATATATATATATATATATATATATATATATATATATATATATATATATATATAGTCCTGATCAAAAGTTTAAGACCACTTGAAAAATGGCAAAAAATCATATTTTAGATTTTGGATCTTAATGGATCTTAACAAGGTTCCAAGTAGAGCTTCAATATGCAAGAAGAAGAAATGAGAGTGAGACAAAACATTTTATGAGCATTCAATTAATTGAAAATAACGATTAAACTGAAACAGGCTGTTTTTCAGCTGATCAAAAGTTTAGGACCACATGCCTTTAAAAGGCTAAATCTGTGCAAAGATGTGGATTCATTGTCATTCTCTGTTAGGTAGTCACACGTTGTGATGGCAAAGGCAAAAAAACTCTCCCTTTTTGAACGTGGTCGGGTTGCTGAACTGCATAAGCAGGGTCTCTCATCAAGACACTTGACAATCCTCGACCAAATTAAGGCCCTTACTGGTGCTGACTGCAGGCCCATAACCATTAGACGGCATCTGCGACTGAAGGGCTTCAAAAACAAAAAACTTCTTCAAAAACCTTGTCTCCTTGAACGCAACAGAACTGCTCGTTTGGACTTTGCAAGAGAGCACCAAACATGGGACATTCAAAGGTGGAAGAAAGTTTTATTCTCTGATGAGAACAAATTTAACCTTGATGGTCCTGATGGTTTCCAACGTTACTGGCATGACAAGCAGATCCCACCTGAGATGTTTTCTACGCGCCACAATGGAGGGGGCGCCATAATGGTCTGGGGGGCTTTTTCCTTCAGTGGAACAATGGAGTTTCAGGGAGTGCAGGGGCATCAAACGGCCGCTGGCTATGTTCAGGTGTTGCAGAGAGGATTCCTCATGACTGAGGGCCCTCGTCTGTGTGGTAACGACTGGGTTTTTTAACAGAACAACGCTACAGTACACAATGCCCGCAGGACTGCGTGTTCCCCTGATCTAAATCCAATTGAGAACCTTTGGGGATGGATGGCAAGGGAAGTTTACAAAAATGGAAAATGGTTCCAGACAGTAGATGGCCTTCATGCGGCTGTCTTCACCACTTGGAGAAATGTTCCCACTCCCCTCATGGAAACGCTTGCATCGAGCATGCCCAAACAAATTTTAGAAGTAATCAACAATAAAGGCGGAGCTACTCATTACTGAGTTCATGTTTGGAAGTTGGATTTCTGTTTTGGGGGGTTTAGTTTTTTTTTTGGAGGTGTGGTCCTAAACGTTTGATCAGCTGAAAAACAGCCTGTTTCTGTTTATTCATTGTTTTCATTAAATTGAATGCTCAAAAAATGTTTTGTCTCACTCTCATTACTTCTTGTTGCATGTTGAAGCTCTACTTGGAACCTTGAAATATGATTTTTTGCCATTTTTCAAGTGGTCTTAAATTTTTGATCAGGACTGTATGTATGTATGTATGTATGTATGTATATATGTGTGTGTATGTGTGTGTGTGTGTGTGTGTGTGTGTGTATGTATATATATATATATATATATATATATATATAGCCTTGCGAAAGTATTTGGCCCCCTTGAACTTTGCGACCTTATGCCACATTTCAGGCTTCAAACATAAAGATATAAAACTGTAATTTTTTTTTGAAAAATCAACAAGTGGGACACAATCATGAAGTGGAAGGAAATTTATTGGATATTTCAAACTTTTTTTAACAAATAAAAAACTGAAAAATTGGGCGTGCACAATTATTCAGCCCCCTTAAATTAATACTTTGTAGCGCCACCTTTTGCTGCGATTACAACTGTAAGTCGCTTGGGGTATGTCTCTCAGTTTTGCACATCGAGAGACTTGAATTTTTGCCCATTCCTCCTTGCAAAACAGGTGTTGCAGAGAGTTGCAGGTGTTGCAGTGAGGTTGGATGGAGAGCGTTTGTGAATAGCAGTTTTCAGTTCTTTCCACTGATTATCGATTGGATTCAGGTCTGGACTTTGACTTGGCCATTCTAACACATTGATATGTTTATTTGTGAACCATTCCATTGTTGCTTTTGCTTTATGTTTTGGATCATTGTCTTGTTGGAAGACAAATCTCCGTCCCAGTCTCAGGTCTTTTGCAGACTCCATCAGGTTTTCTTCCAGAATGGCCCTGTATTTGGCTCCATCCATCTTCCCATCAATTTTAACCATCTTCCCTGTCCCTGCTGAAGAAAAGCAGGCCCAAACCCGTGATGCTGCCACCACCATGTTTGACAGTGGGGATGGTGTGTTCAGGGTGATGAGCTGTGTTGCTTTTACGCCAAACATAACGTTTTGCATTGTTGCCAAAAAGTTCGATTTTGGTTTCATCTGACCAGAGCACCTTCTTCCACATGTTTGTGTCTCCCAGGTAGGTGGCTTGTGGCAAACTTTAAACGACACTTTTTATGGATATATTTAAGAAATGGCTTTCTTCTTGCCACTCTTCCATAAAGGCCAGATTTGTGCAGTATACGACTGATTGTTGTCCTAAGGACAGAGTCTACCACCTCAGCTGTAGATCTCTGCAGTTCATCCAGAGTGATCATGGGCCTCTTGGCTGCATCTCTGATCAGTCTTCTCCTTGTATGAGCTGAAAGTTTAGAGGGACGGCCAGGTCTTCGTAGATTTGCAGTGGTCTGATACTCCTTCCATTTCAATATTATCGCTTGCACAGTGCTCCTTGGGATGTTTAAAGCTTGGGAAATCTTTTTGTATCCAAATACGGCTTTAAACTTCTCCACAACAGTATCTTGGACCTGCCTGGTGTGTTCCTTGTTCTTCATGATGCTCTCTGCGCTTTAAACGGACCTCTGAGACTATCACAGTGCAGGTGCATTTATACGGAGACTTGATTACACACAGGTGGATTCTATTTATCATCATTAGTCATTTAGGTCAACATTGGATCATTCAGAGATCCTCACTGAACTTCTGGAGAGAGTTTGCTGCACTGAAAGTAAAGGGGCTGAATAATTTTGCACGCCCAATTTTTCAGTCTTTTATTTGTTAAAAAAGTTTGAAATATCCAATAAATTCTGTTCCACTTCATGATTGTGTCCCACTTGTTGTTGATTCTTCAAAAAAAATTACAGTTTTATATCTTTATGTTTGAAGCCTGAAATGTGGCAAAAGTTCGCAAAGTTCAAGGGGGCTGAATACTTTTGCAAGGCACTGTGTGTGTGTGTGTGTGTGTGTGTGTGTGTATATATATGTATATATATATGTATGTATATATATATATATATATATATATATATATATATATATTTACAATTTTCTCAATTTAAGTGATCACATTCCCCATCTTCTCAGCTGCATAAGAGCTGGATGGGAGAAGCAACAGGACACTGATCTTTCCAGTGAAAGGCTTTGTAGGGAGGGGCGTGTCAGGACAAATCTGATCATTGGAGGAGAGCCCACTGAGTTCTCAGCATAGCTAGATAACTGGCCACGGTGTGTTCTGCTTAGTGTGGTCGGTTTTTAATAGGAGAGCAGAGGGACTGGGATTTCACACAAAGGAAGCAATACAAAGAGGACAGGATACTTTTTCATACAAGTACATGGTACAGCAGGAATATGAAATGTTGGGGTAACAAACACTTTTACCACATGAGCTCCTAAGGTTTTTTATTTTTTACTTTACATACCAGAAATTATGGGGGCGGGGGAACGACACACGTTTCTCAGTTTCTGTTAAAACATTTTGCAAATAAAAAATCTTTTTTTTCCATCAATTTAGACCAAAATGTATTCTGCTACATTTCCTGGGTATAAATAACCCAAATCATTGTATAATATTTAGCTTCTGTGAAATGTATAGTCTACAGACTATGTGTGTGTGTGTGTGTGTGTGTGTGTGTGTGTGTATATATATATATTTGAACATTGATCAATACTGATGGCCTGTTGTAAGGATGATCTCATTTGTTGAAGCCCTTAAATGGTTGGACAGTACAAAAAAAACAAATGGCCCCTTTTTGGAAAGTAGACATTTTAAAGTATTTAATAGGAGGCAATGGCATGACACGTTTTTTGAAGTTGTAATTTTCTGGAAAATTAAGACATTAAATGCATTTTCTACATTTTTTTTCATACTGTCGCCTGTGCAGTTGTAGAGTCCTCATGAATGGCGTGGCAGTATATATAAAAAAAAAAAAAACGTTTTTTTTTTTTTACTTTTTGTTAACATGTACATACTTTGTTTACTATTGTAATGGTGTGATTTGCTACAGCTAATTACATGGTACAGTGTGCTGTGATTGGCCCAGGTACCATGTGATAGCTGTGGACCAATCGCAGCATCACAAGTAAACAAGCCATCATGATTGGCAGCCATTCATGACTGTTTTGTTTGCATCTAATCATGTGCTTGCTATGATTGGTCATAGGGATCACATGAGCTACAAACGGTGGGTCTACTCCAGTGTATGCCACATCCCTAATAGATCAATTTTAGCAAAAAAATCTCCCCTGAGTGGGACTTTTTAGGCAATATAAATCACAAAATGTTAAGACATATAGTCAAATTTTATTGTAGTACAAGACAAAAAATTATACACATTGATACAACTTAATTTAGGAAATTTTACAATGTCTAAAATCAAAATATGATGAAAACGTATATTTCTCTTATCGTCCATGGACGGACACAGCTCCTTAAATCTTGACTGTTTACTGGAGAGGACTAAGCAGAAACATGTTCGATAATTAAATACATGTTACTTTAACAGAGTTGAACAGCCCCGCCCAGGGGGCGGTCCCTCCAGGCATAACCCTCCTCCCTGCAGTATGCAGCCTCAGTTTCGTTCTGCCTAGCAAAGGACGACGACGTATGGCTCCCTTTTATTAAATTTTTTCTTGAAAGAATCTTCTATCAACTGTCGTCTGAGAGACAGGCTGGATATATAGATCCTTGTAGTCTACTCAGTCCGGCCAGCGAGCGTGAGCACACCTTTGCAAAGAGGCTGGGTCTGCTACGACATACCCCATTACTCCTGGGGTGGCAGGTGAGCTTTGCTCCGAGATCCACACATGACTGGGCTGTGGTGTTCTCACTCACAGTGGACCGGGCCGACGGCTACCTCCATTGCGGTTGTAGGCCTGTCAGGAATGCGTCAGTGAGTCCTCGCTTGGACATGTAAGCACAGTCCCTCCCACTTCGGTGGGTTGGTACGGCTGGGCATTCCTGGGGTTTGGGGGTCCTCCTATCCTCCCTTCCCTGCTCCTTTTCCCTCTGCTGCATTACATTACTGAGGGGGGGGCACCTTACTGAGGGGACTGCGGTGTGTTTCTTTTTACTGTTGGGGTCTTTTTAAAAAGCCCTCTTTGGGCTTTCACTGTTCAAAATGCTGCATTTTGCCGCAGCGCTGTCGCCATTTTTTGGGTGATTTTCAGTTACTATTGAAAATCCCATTGGCGGCCATTTTGTTGTAGCCACGTTATGGCGCAGTTTACTATTGCGGTCGGCCATCTTCTGCTGGTCCTTACGGCACGCAGCACAGTTTTACCTCAGTTTTTCCTCCTCTCACACACGCTGTGTACTGAGGGTGGGCAGCGGTGCTGTGCAGTCTTTTCCTGTGATGGTGAGTCCCCTGGGACCCCCTGTTTAGCGCAGCAAGAGGACGGGTTTTGAAATGGGGTCAGTCTCTTCCCCAATCATGCCTGAAGTGGCAGTTGGTGCTCCTGCACCTGGGATTCCCACAGATACTTTGTCAGTAGTCCTGGAATCCTTAATTGCCAGAGTAGAAGCGGATGTGAGGGGGGGGTACAAGGCGCCCCTCCCCCCGCTTTCCCCTGGGGAAGGATCTATATCAGACCAGGACCTGGCTGCAGCTCAGGTCCCCCGGTTCTGTTTTATATGGAGACGTGAACGGTGGTGTGGTGGTTCACTCCCTCACCTGGCAGCAAGAGAGTCATGGGTTTAAATCTGGACTCCAACACAAACTGCCTGGAGATTGCATGCTCTCTCCCTATGTTTGCGTGGGTTTTCTCCGCTTAGTCCGGTTTCCTCCCACCTCCTATGACGTGTGTAGAGCACTTGTCAGTGCGCTGTATGGAACCCCCCCCTCGTTTACCCGTCAATTGGGTCATCGAACAGTATTATGGTAATAGGGCAATAATCCTCCACCCCAACTGGAGGTGAATTTGGGATACCTTTGGGGTCTCACCCAGGGGTCCGCTTGGAGTCCAAGCCAGACAGAAAACATTCCTAAGATAACAGAGCCTGCCTTAACACATCCAATGCATTCTAAGTGCAAATGATGGAGCACCAGAAGACACACAGGCTTTGCACTAAATCTGCTCAACAGTAAGTTGCAATAAATTACACAGTAAAGAAAGACCCATCACATGTTATTGGCAAGTTTCTGTAAATGTAATGGAAAAGCCCCCCCCCCCCAGGATGCAATATTGGCCTCCACGATTTGTGGATTGTATCAGAGGTGAAGCAGTCCAGGGTGATGGTCAATCCCATTGAGGCTGTATTCATTACTGAGTGTAAGCTGAACACGTAGCTCTGAACGAAGCATGTCAGCATGGGACTTTGAGGTTTCCCTATAAGGCCAAGCATTGTAGTTGTGTCTATGTCTGTCTTCTGGAGCTCGGACCAGAGGGTCCTTTGGTAGTAGCAGGGGGAAGCGGAGGGAAACTTCCTACCTGTTGAATAGCTGCGGGAGGTGCCGCGTTGTCCCTTTTGGTGTTCTGTGTTTCTGGGGTGAAGTAGTGCTGGATGTCAGCAGGATGCGTTCCTCGGAGGTCTCCGTGTTTAGGGCCCTTTCTGGACATGGACATCTCAGGAAAGAGCAGGTGAGAAACTCTTCCTTGCAGGCATGTGGTGTGGAGCTCACAGTGCAGTTTCACGCTGTCATATCGTATCCCCTTCCCCAATCTCTGTAGATTTAGATGGGGATAGTGTTCTGGCAGGCCAGGACGTTGTGGTGACCTAGTGGGGCCACATCGAGCAGGGGAGGAGCGCCGCTGCGTTTAGGCCTCGTCCAGCCAAAATGTTGGAGCCGGATCGGGAGGTGCAGAGGGTCCCAGGGAGATCTCTCAGGTCGTGGTTCGGCGCTGGAAAGCCTGCAATTCCAGGGATTTGGACGGAGCTAAGGGCATCCACGTCTTGCTCCCTGTTGCGTTAGGCCACGCCCCCGCGCAAGAATAGTGAGCTTTATTCTAAGCAGAAAATTGTTAGTCTCATTTTATCCAGAATCGTGCAGCTCTAGAACTCTTCGCTGCAATTACAGCTGCAAGTCTTTTTGGGTATGTCGCTACCAGATTTGCACATAGAGTGAAATTTTTGCCCATTCTTCTTTGCAAAATAGCTCAAGCTATTTGAGTGTCTGTAAACAGCGATTTTCAAATCTTGCCACAGATTCTCAATTTGGTTTTAGGTCTGGACTTTGACTGGGCCATTCTAACGCATGAATATGCTTTGATCTAAATCAGGGGTCTCCAAACGATGTCCCTCTAGTTGTTCAGGAACTAAAATTCCCCTTCATGCCTAGTCATGTCTGAACGTCATAGTGTGTGTTGGATACAGACATACCTAAGACGCCTACTCACAATCTAGCTGTGCAGATTAGCAGGCATTGTTTTTATGCTAGACTAAGTTCAGCTGTTGATGCACCTGTGTTAAGTTCCTGCTTTTAGCTTAGGACGTTGTCTCCTTGTAGAAAGGGTTCAGGGCAGGAATATAAAAGGGCACCAGGGTATCGCCACCTGAATCTGCTGGCCCTAATCATGCTTGCATGATACCATCCTCCCGTGTAGAGACTTGAGGCAGCCCACAGGTTGAGCCATTGGCTTTGTCAGGCATTGCAGCCTCTCCCAACATTGCAGCCACTCTGCATATGTCTGGACGTTTTTTTGCATTACATAACAGAGGTTAACTTATATTCGCAGCATCCTCACATGAAGCAGAAACCGGGGTATGCCCCTTTCCCTGCTCTAAATCCTCAAACAAAAGGATTAAAAGACCTGAGGATGAAAGTTCACCTTCAGAGGACAGGGAACAGGTGCAGTCTAACGAGGCAGAGGTATCAGAATCCTTACAAGTTCTGGAGTTGCAGCTGCAGTCTTTTTCAGAGATTCATGCTGCATATGCTAGAAAAACCTCCACAGGGTCCTCATCCCGGGGCTGGCTTCAGACTAGCCAAACGCACAACTGTAGGATGCACAGTTGCTGGTGCTCTTTGCTAATGCACAACAGCTATATCGCATGATTGCAGAAACGCACGTCTGCAAAGGATTACTTCCTCTTTACCAGTCCACATGTTTGTATAAAATACATGAGTTTGGAATGTTCAAAATGCATGTGGGGTAAAAACAAGTAACAGAACATGTTTATTGTTGATCACATAAAAATACATGTTTCTGTTTGTATGGCTTTACATGTTTTTGTTACATAGTCGCATGAGGATGCTTGGTCACACTAAAGTGCTTAAGTTGCACAGAGAGGCTTATTTGCAAAGAAATGCATGAAAATGCTTGATTACATAAAGATTCTGGATCATACAAGGTTGCCTGATCACACGAGTCCTTTATTACCCAAGGATACTTGGTCACACACAGAGGCTTGTTTTAACAGAAATGCCTAAAATCGCATAAAAATGCTTGATTGCATAAAGATGTTGGATCGCACAGGGGTGCTTGATCACACAAGAGTCCTTGGTCACACAAGGGTACTTGTCCGCACACTAGTGCTTAAAATGCATAAGATGTTTGATTGCATGAAAAATGCTGAATCACATAAGGATGCATGATCGCTTAAAGTTGCATGTTTGCCTACATTTTGCATGGTTGCATAATGAGGCATAATAATTTAAGTTTCCTTAATTGTACAGGAATCTTTGTGTTCACGTAGGAATACGTGTCTGCATAGGTACATGTTGCGCAATGTTGCAAAACATGTTTGCTTGCTTGCTTGCAAGATGCCCGTTCAATAGCACGCATGCTATATGTACAGTGAGGAAAATAAGTATTTGAACACCCTGCTATTTTGCAAGTTCTCCCACTTGGAAATCATGGAGGGGTCTGAAATTGTCATCGTAGGTGCATGTCCACTGTGAGAGACCTAATCAAAAAAAAAAAATTCCAGAAATCACAATTTATGATTTTTTAACTATTTATTTGTATGATACAGCTGCAAATAAGTATTTGAACACCTGTCTATCAGCTAGAATTCTGACCCTCAAAGACCTGTTAGTCTGCCTTTAAAATGTCCACCTCCACTACATTTATTATCCTAAATTAGATGCACCTGTTTGAGGTCATTAGCTGCATAAAGACACCTGTCCACCCCATACAATCAGTAAGAATCCAACTACTAACATGGCCAAGACCAAAGAGCTGTCCAAAGACACTAGAGACAAAATTGTCCACCTCCACAAGGCTGGAAAGGGCTACGGGGAAATTGCCAAGCAGCTTGGTGAAAAAAGGTCCACTGTTGGAGCAATCATTAGAAAATGGAAGAAGCTAAACATGACTGTCAATCTCCCTCGGACTGGGGCTCCATGCAAAATCTCACCTCGTGGGGTCTCAATGATCCTAAGAAACGTGAGAAATCAGCCCAGGACTACACGGGAGGAGCTGGTCAATGACCTGAAAAGAGCTGGGACCACCGTTTCCAAGGTTACTGTTGGTAATACACTAAGACGTCATGGTTTGAAATCATGCATGGCACGGAAGGTTCCCCTGCTTAAACCAGCACATGTCAAGGCCCGTCTTAAGTTTGCCAATGACCATTTGGATGATCCAGAGGAGTCATGGGAGAAAGTCATGTGGTCAGATGAGACCAAAATAGAACTTTTTGGTCATAATTCCACTAACCGTGTTTGGAGGAAGAAGAATGATGAGTACCATCCCAAGAACACCATCCCTACTGTGAAGCATGGGGGTGGTAGCATCATGCTTTGGGGGTGTTTTTCTGCACATGGGACAGGGCGACTGCACTGTATTAAGGAGAGGATGACCGGGGCCATGTATTGCGAGATTTTGGGCAACAACCTCCTTCCCTCAGTTAGAGCTTTGAAGATGGGTCGAGGCTGGGTCTTCCAACATGACAATGACCCGAAGCACACAGCCAGGATAACCAAGGAGTGGCTCTGTAAGAAGCATATCAAGGTTCTGGAGTGGCCTAGCCAGTCTCCAGACCTAAACCCAATAGAGAATCTTTGGAGGGAGCTCAAACTCCGTGTTTCTCAGCGACAGCCCAGAAACCTGACTGATCTAGAGAAGATCTGTGTGGAGGAGTGGGCCAAAATCCCTCCTCCAGTGTGCAAACCTGGTGAAAAACTACAAGAAACGTTTGACCTCTGTAATTGCAAACAAAGGCTACTGTACCAAATATTAACATTGATTTTCTCAGGTGTTCAAATACTTATTTGCAGCTGTATCATACAAATAAATAGTTTAAAAAAATCATACATTGTGATTTCTGGATTTTTTTTTTGATTATGTCTCTCACAGTGGACATGCACCTACGATAACAATTTCAGACCCCTCCATGATTTCCAAGTGGGAGAACTTGCAAAATAGCAGGGTGTTCAAATACTTATTTTCATCA
The DNA here is from genome assembly GCF_905171775.1 of Rana temporaria. NCBI lineage: Eukaryota > Metazoa > Chordata > Amphibia > Anura > Ranidae > Rana > Rana temporaria. The sequence goes on along the minus strand of NC_053494.1, from coordinate 98,477,670 downwards.
CTGTATGCGTGTATACAGCGCGCCCTTTTTTATGTTTTGCCTAAAACATATTTGTATGAATTCATGCTTCCATGAACACACATTTCCATAGAGGCATATGGCTTTAACACTTGCCACATATGCAAATGGCTCTCCATATGTGTATGTGTTTGTTTACATGGGACTGCAGAGGTTGTTTGCGTTTTGCAGGGGAACAGCACCTTCTCCAGTCGGTGGTCTTGCCCTTTGGGTTAGCCACCGTGCCCGGGTTTACGGGGTGCTAGGGCCTGCCTCTAGCAGGTCTAAAGGCCCAGGGTATAGCAGTAATGGCATACCGAGGCGATCTGCTGCTGATCCATCAGTCAGTAGCATGGCTGGACCTAAGTGTGTCCAGCATGGTCAAGTATCTGGAACTCCTGGGTTAGGATCCCAGTCTAAAGGTACATTCTTTTGTTTGGTAAAAAGCCTAGAATGTTTGGGACACGAGCGTGTTTTTTTTTTTTTTTTTGCCTCAGACAAAATCAGCGCTATGAGAAAGCTGGTCTATGGTTAAGGCAAGGAATAGTTCCTTACATTTTGCCTTTTTCTTAAAGCGGGAGTTCACCCATAAAACATTTTTTTCAAAGAATCCCCTTAGATGGATGCTCGTTTTGTCTAGGGGAATCGGCTAGTTGTTTTAAAATATGATCTGTACTTACCGTTTTCGAGATGCATCTTCTCCGTTGCTTCCGGGTATAGGTCTTCGGGAGCGGGCGTTCCTTCTTGATTGACAGTCTTCCGAGAGGCTTCCGACGGTCGCATCCATCACGTCACTAGTAGCCGAAAGAAGCCGAACGTCGGTGCGGCTCTGTACTGCGCCTGCGCACCGACGTTCGGCTTCTTTCGGAAAATCGTGACGCGATGGATGCGACCGTTGGAAGCCTGTCAATCAAAATAGGAACGCCCATACCCGGAAGCGGCGGAGAAGATGCATCTCGTAAACGGTAAGTACAGCTCATATTTTAAAACAACTAGCCGATTCCCCTAGACAAAAGGAGCATGAAGCTAAGGGAAAAAATTGTTATGTACGGGTGAACCCCTGCTTTAAGTTGCTAGGGAAGATGGTGGCTTCATTCAAAGCTGTTCCCTAACAACCTAATTACAAATGTAACTGGGCAGGGATGCCCATTATCCCCCTTGTTGTATATATTTGTGATGGAACATCTTATACAAGCAATTAGAAAAAACAAAGACATACAAGGAATTGCCATTAAAGATAAAGAATATAAGGCGGCAGTTTATGCAGATGGCTTACTAATATATGTAACAAATCCCATTATAACAATACCAAACCTAATAAGTGAATTTAAAAGATTTGGGGAACTGAGTAATTTTAACGTTAATTATGACATCTGAAATGCTAAAAATACAGGGACTACTACAAAAGGATTTTCCATTTTAGATGGCAGCAAGTGGCAATTAACTATTTGGGAATATATAAAAAAGCTACAAGAATTAAATCATAAAACAACAGTAAAGTAATACAAATATTACAAAAATATGAAAAAAAGATATTCATGGATCGGAAGAATTAATATAATAAAAATGGATATATTACCAAAATTGCTATATGTATTTCAAACAGTCCCCCTGACCGTTCCAAAGAAACTCCTAATGGAATTAAGGAGGACAATAGGGAGTTTAATATGGGCCCATAAAACACCACGAATTAAAAGGGAAACCCTAATTAGAACTAAGGAAAAGGGAGGTTTAGCATTACCCGATTTCTCGAAATTAATTAATTAATTAGGATTGTAGACTGGTATCATAGTATGGAGGATAAGCAATGGGTTAAATTAGAAGAAGATATTACAGGTATTCAACTTAAAGCTCTTCCATGGATAAAGCCTCAGTTAAGACCTGGAAATAACATATTACCAATATTTGTAAGCGCTACATTAAAAATATGGGATGCAGAACTAAAAAAAGGAAACCTATCCACTAGGGTGGGACCACTGACCTTTTTGTTCTCCAATCCAGAATTTTTGCCAGCATTAACAACTACAAAATATTTAAAATGGAATATATTGGAGAACGCAAGGGTGGCCCAGATCCTGGTGGAGGGGAAAGTACCAAAAATGCAAGATCTTGGACCCGAATATAAACATAAATGGTTGCAATATCAACAATTTAAAAACATTTATTGAAACAAAGATAGTAATTTCATTAATAAATAGACCAAAAAATAAATTTGAACAAATATTAATAGATGAACAAAAACCAACAAAAAAATATTTATGGTATATATTCCCTCTGGACCAATTTAGAGAAATAACGGGAATAAAAAAATGGTAAAAAGAAATAGGAAGACCAATATCAGAGATGGAATGGGAGAAAATATTTCTAATAATCCATAAAACACCCCTAGCAATTAAATCCCAAGAGAGAAACTATAAAATAGCTATGAGGTGGTATTGGAGCCCAGTAGCATTTAACAAAATAAATGATGGACAAACAGACATCTGTTGGAGATACAAGGTGGAAAGGGGAACTATGAAACACATATCGTATAGCTGTTACTTGGTTAGAAACTTTTGGACAAAGATTTATAAAATATATCAGAAAATATCGGGAGTAGATAAGAACCTGAATATAGAGTCCTCCATGTTATCTTCAACTCTAGATAATTTAAAGAGCATTTAAGAAAGATATTTTTCATTATATGACAACAGCAGCCAGAACAATAATCGCACGTAACTGGAGAAATAACAAAGAACCAAATATAGCAGAGTGGATGTGTGAAATGAACGAAATACAATGTATGGAAAGGCAGATAAGAGATGGATATATAGATAATTAAATGCCAATAATATGGCAAAATGGGATGGATTTCGGCACTCAGAAGGAATGAAACAATACATATAAAGGAAAAATAGATAAAAAAATAACTGAGGGAGAATGAGTGTCTTCTTAGTGTGAATGAGTATGAATGTTGAAAATGTTTATGATAATTTTATGTATTTATTAAAACTCGATAGACTGAAGAGAATATGTGAATAATGTAAACGAGTTATGTTTTAAATGTGAAAAAAAATTGTATTTGGAAAATTATCAATAAAAAGAAATTGGAAAACAGATTGGTCTGGCAAGAAGTACCGTTTGTAGAACCATGCTGATAACTACTGATATTTTTTTTCTTCCGTACATTTTTGGATATAGTCCCTTTTTTGAATATTGGTACCTCATTGGCTTTTCTCCAATCCGCTGGTACAATTTATGTCAGTATGCTGTCCACAAAGATTAGGAACAATGGTCTAGCTATAATGTAAACAAAAGGACTCCCGTGCTGTCAGTAAACTAAGCTAGGGGGGGCACTGGTGCAGACACCTGGTGATCTGTCCTAACCAGAAAAAAAGTGTCCGTGAATAAATGATGATGTCTGCGCTGTGTGACTCAAAGGGTGAAGGAACAGTGCGACTGATGGGCACACTAAATATATAAAACACACTAGGACTGTGAAAATCCCAATATAAAGCAATAATAGATCCAAAAAGTCAGATCAAAAATCTTCAGTAACATACAATGAATAAAAGCAACATACATGAAACAAATGCAATGAATCAAACGTGAAACTGAAAATGGCAGAAAATCCACTGAAAATCCACTGAATGTGTAATGATACACAGAAAAAGTCTCTGTATGGTGATCCCAAAGCCAAACACGAGTGTTGAATGGAGAGAAACTTCTAGTGCAAACACCTCTTGTGCTCCCTAGCAGCTCACCTTCCAGCTGTAGCACGGACAGCCCAAAACAATCCTCAGGTGTGTACTGAATGGATGATGTAGTTAGAGTAAAATGTAGCTGAAGGACTCATAGCCAGATGTTGCATGTAGAAAGACAACAAAACAAAGGAATATATAGCGTAACTCTGTGAGGGACAATACTGTGATAAAAATCGCACTCAGACAGATGATAGTGGGCGTATCTCCAACAAACGCCGAGTTCGTAAAGCTCTCCTGTGTGCCTCTTCTTATTTCTCCCTGCCCTCCAGTGACTTCAGATGTATAGCTCAGAAGGTGGTGGTAAAATAGAAAGAAGGAAGACGCAACGCATAATCCTGCAAAATGGAGCGCATTTAATAGTAAAATACAGTATAAAAACTCACATTTAAAATGACAGATCTATTAACATCCACGAGCAACAAGCTCGTCTCCTACCGACAGATAATGCTCAATCAAGTGCTCCAATCCAATCGTCTGCTCGGTACATCCATATAATGGATGTACTGAGCAGACTATTGGATTGGAGCACTAGAAGTTTCTCTCCTTTCAACACTTGTGTTTTGGCTTTGGGATCACCATACAGAGACTTTTTCTGTGTATCATTACACATTCAGTGGATTTTCTGCCATTTCTTTGGCTCTTGCATTTCATTACATTGGTCATTTTTATGTTTCACTTTGATTCATTGCATTGGTTTCACGTATGTTGCTCTTATTCACATTGTGTGTTACTGAAGATTTTTGATCTGACTTTTTGGATCTATTATTGCTTTATATTGTGATTTTCACAGTCCTAGTGTGTTTTATATATTTAGTGTGCCCATCAGTCGCACTGTTCCTTCACCCTTTGAGTCACACAGCGCAGACATCATCATTTATTCAATGGTCTGGCTATAACCTTTCTGAGTTCTCTGAGGACTCTCGGGTGTAAGCCATCTGGTACTGGTGATTTATTTGTATTAAGTTTATTAATGATGATAATAATGAGCTGAAAATATCCTCTAATATCAGTGTGTGAGAAGAGGTACACTTATGAGGTTATTAGCGGGAGTCTAAATTCTATCAGATGGAAAACCCCTTTTTAGTTTTGTTTCAGTAATGACATTCTTTCTAATTACTAAACATTTGTATTTTTAATCTTTCAGACTCTGGAATCTTGTATTCAAGGCCTGCGCATTATGTAACTGAAGAGCAACTGCACAAGCAAGACAAATGAGCAAAGCTGCAAATCTCCTAAGATGTTCTGTGACTTTTTGCTGACCTGTTGTACACTTGAAATAAAAGTAAAGAAGGTTATTAAGTACAGCGTGTAATGAGATCCAGTTCCAAAAATATCTAATAGTTTTTTTAAGCACAATGCATCAATACAAATGAGTCAGCTTTTTTGGTCTTGAAATTATATTACTTAACAAGCATTGTGCGAGGACCAGAAATACATTAATAAAAGCATCAGTAATTTTGTGAATTGTCTTCTAGAAAATAAAAAAAATTTAATGTGGAAATTTTGGCTTCTAAAATTACTTGTCTTGTTCGAAATACTTTTTATTTATTTTTAATGGAATGGTTTTACAATACTCAACTACTTCAGCTCCAGAACGTTTACCTTCCTTCGTGACCAGGCTATTTTTTGCGACACGGCACTGAGTTATTTTAACTGACAATTGCGCAGTCGTGCAACGATGTACCCAAATAAAATCAAATAAAATGTATGTCCTTTTTTCCCACAAATTGAGCTTTCTTATGGTGGTATTTTAACACCACCTGCAGTTTTTAGTTTTGCGCTATAAACAAAAAAAGACTGCCAATTTTGAAAAAAAAATTTACTTTCTGCTATAAAACATATCCAATAAAAAAAATTACAAAAGTTTTTTTTCATAAATTTAGGCCAGTATATACACAAGAAAAAAAACAAAACTGCGCTACTATACAAACAGTTGCACACACTAAAGGCAGCAGCTAGCGTGCGATACACAAATGGCCCCAGATGAAGACACGTGACACGTGTCGTAACGCGTAGGGATTGGACGGGAGGACGTACACCTGGAGTGACGTATACAGGCGCCTGAAACGCCGCTCGTTTTTTAAAAGTTCCTTGCTGTATAATTTTTTGAACACCTGTAAGCGCAGCTTTTTTCCCTCTTTAATAAATAATCAGCTTGTGCTTACTACTTCACGATTGGAGTCCCCTCCTTTGTTTTTGTTTCTCCTGTTTCCTCTCCTGGGCACACTAACTGTTTGGATGGATAAGAGGACCCTGTCATGGAGATCTAAGGAGGATTAGTAGATCGTATACACGGAGGTCTGGTCGAGATAATTACAGTGATACCTCGGTTCACGAACTTAATTCGTGAACTGACTCTGGTCGCGAACCGAATTGGTCGTGAACCGAAGGCACATTTTCCCATAGGGTTCAATGTAAATCCAGTTAATCCGTGCTGACCTTTTTTTGGGGGTTTTTGAAGCACAAAAATATGAAACAAATTACAATACACATTAGTACAGTATAGTAATGTATAAAGAGAGGACACTAACCTTGCTTGAGATGACTTCTGGCATGGAGGAAGGCAGGTGGGAGGCAGTTATTGTTTGGAGGGAGAGTCCCCCTCCATAAGGACATCAGGGGGATCTCCTTCAGTGAACTGTACAATACAGCAAGGACAGTACTGTATGTGCTAAAAAGCACACCAAAAATCAAAAAATCACTCAAAATGTTTGCAGAGTACTCACAGTACTTCTTTCTGTGTGTCTTCTTCTCTCCACGGTCTTCCTACAGAAAGTCACGACCATGTGACAGCCGGGAAATAGCATTAAAATGGCCGCGGCTCCTGTTCGTGAACCGAGGCGGAGTTCGTGAACCGGAGCATATTTTTATGAACTTTCCTGTTCGTGAACCGAGTTGTTCGTGAACAGAAGCGTTCGTGAACCGAGGTATCACTGTATAGTGGATGCACTTGATTATCTGTGCGGAGGTAAGAGTCCCGGGAGCTCGGGGAGGGATTATTACACCCATCTATCAACACTATCTATTGGATTACCTTGTGATCACATCAGCCACATCTCTTCTGGCAGCTTTTGCTTATTTGAAGCATCAATATTAGCACGGGATCACCAGATTGATTTATTGATTCATATATTTATTTATTTCTCATCTTATGAATGGACACTCTTTCACGGCTAGAGACTTCACTATATACATTTATATATTGATTTTTATATGTATATATTTATTATTTTTATATATTCACTGCATGTTATATTTTACATTTTATGCACATTGTATATATAGAACGAGTATTTTCCGTTTGGACACTTACACTCCTTCACTGGATTGGATTGAGCTGTTTTTTGCTCGTGTTTGTGGTAACATTGATCAGTATTTATTTATATTTATTTATTTATTTATACTTAGCACTTTCACTATGTCCGCGTGCTAGGTTGCGCGGAACCCTTCACCTTTTTCATTTATATATTTGTGTATTGTAAACACTTTAGGTTTTGCAGCAATTTATTGATACACTTTGTTTAGGGTTTATTCATTGAGTGTCTATAGTAGCGCATAAGCACTGTCACTTTATTTTGATACACAAATGGCAATACAAGAAAAAATCCGCTCCACAGATTTTAAAACATTAATGATAACAAACTCTGAAAGTATGATAAATGAAAGAAGTCCATATATATCATATAGTGACCTTATCCCCTAAATAACTGGACTGTAATCTTGAGGGTTAATAAACTGCAGGGATAAATCTTGCGATCCACACCACCAGGTGATATATAGGCAATGTAAGTGAACCCTCCACCGTAATATTAAGCAGCTTACCAGAGGGCAAGCAATACGATCAGTTGGCTGTAACCCAGCCACGGCCTTTGGCTCCTCAGAGATCCCGGATGGAGCAAGTTAGTTCCAGGTGTACGATAACAGCCAAATCCGACAGGTACAATTCAAAATGAAAAGAGAGGCGCACATAGCGTAGCTCCATAAAGTAACAATTTATTTAAAAAGATGAGATATACTCACAATAAGGATGATTTAAAACAGCGTGTACAATTTACAAACAAATGCTGGCCGGCATGTAAGGAGCCCTACTCCTCAGCGTGGTGACGTCACTGACGTAGCCAACCAGACGCGTTTTGTCATTCACAGGACGTTATCAATGGGGGTGGGGTGGGCGCAACATGCTCCAATAAAAGTTACTACAGACGCCAGTCTGTGGGGCTGGGGTGTGCATTCTCAGGGCTGGCAGGTCCAGGGAGCCTGGTTGCCAGAGACGGCAGGCCGCTCCTCAAATTTCAGGGAACTACTAGGTGTGGGGAAAGCTCTCTTGGCTCTGCAAGAAGAGGGTCTGTTCAAAAGACCTATTGGTTTTCTCAGACAATGCCACAATGGTGGTGTACCTGAACAAGCAAGGGGGCACTTGTTCGGAGTCACTTCTAACGCTGACACAGCAGATTCTGTCCTGGGCAGAAATCGATGTCACTTCCAATCAGGGAATCAGAGAATACACTGGCTGACTAGCTGAGCAGAGTGAGCGTCAGTCCCAGCTGCTGGGAGCTGCATCAAGGCACGTTACAGAAGATTGTGCCAAGATGGGGTCTTCCTGCAGTGGATCTTTTTGCCTCCAGTCTCAACAGAAAACTGCTGGCGTTCTCACTGGAGAGAGAGACAGGGTCCTTGGGGACGGATGCTCTCTCCTTTCCCGTGGGATTTCGCTCTGGCCTACACCTTCCCTCCTTTCTCTTTCGTTCATGGACCGACACAGCAGCATTGACCTTAGGGTTATGTACTTTTTCTCTAGGCAGAAAAAAACAGCACTTTAAGTGTTAAAAACACTTCTCAGTACAGCACCTCCCATGGGGGCGTGTCCCCCGAGTATATCTCACTCTTTGGAAGCATCCAGCCTCAGTTTTCATCTGCCTAGCGTCAGGAGAGCATGGCTTTTCTGGAGCTCATTGCTCTGGAATTTTTTTGCGATTTTTTTTTTTTTATTTATTTTTTTTCGCCTTTTTATTTTTTTTCTGTTCCTGCTTTTTGGATCCTCAACTGCCGACTGGGTGACCGGCTGGATTTTAAATCCTTGTAGTCGTCCCACGTTCGGCCATCGAGTGTGTGCCGGTCTTTAACTAGGCCGTCCACGACATGCCCTGTTGCTCCAGGGGCGGCCGGTGAACTACATGTTCCAGGGCACACATATGACCAGTCTCTATGGCTGTGTCACAGTGTGCCGGGCCGACAGCCATGCCGCAAGCGGACGTTGGTTCTGTCTGGAATGCCTCCAGCCGGTGGTCGTAGGACGGGTAAGTAGTGTCCCCTTGCCTCGGCAGGGTGATTTCGGCTGGTGCATTCCTAGGGAGGTCGCCTGAGGGTCTGCCCTGCTTTCCTCTCTCCCTTTTCCCTCTCCCTCCTTCCCCGTTTCTGGGTGGCGGCTGTGAGCTGGGGGTCCACCTGAGGGGGGCTCTGCTACTGCCTGGGGGGGGGGGGCTGTGCTGCTGTGGGGTGCTATGTTTTTTACTGCACTGGGCTGAAATTTATTATTGTGGGGTGCTCTGTCTGTGTGGGGCTGTGTTTTTTACAGTGTGTTTTCACATGTACAGCCGCCATTTTGCCTGAGCCGTGGCTCCATATACTCGGCGGCTATTTTCTTGTAGCCCGCATGCTGTTTTATGCATGTCCGCTGCCATTTTCGAAATTCTTTGGCCTCGTGCCTGTAATAACGGCGCGCACACCGCAGCTTCTTCTCTGGAGGAAACGACACAGCACAGACAGCATTTTTTCTCAGCTCTGCGCAGCGGTACAGCCGGTCCTGGGTGGTGAGTCCTTGGGGGTCCCTGCTCTTTGGATCAGCCATGAGGGTGGCCGGTGGGTCCGTTTTGGAGTCTGCAGACTAAGGTGGCAAATTTTTTTGTGGTGGACAGCATGGAGTCTGAACCACTAGGGCCCCTCATGTGAGTTTTTTTCCCCAATCATGCCAGACTTAACCCTTAGTGCCCCTGCTCCTGTGGCCTAGCTGGATGCTGTGACAGCAGTCCTGGAGGCATTTGTTGCCAGGATGGAGCGGCTAGTGGCCAGAAGGGGGGTTAAAAAGCGCCCCCTCCCTGAGCCCTGCTTATGGGGGTGTCTCTGACGCAGAATCAGGTACTGCTTCTGCTCTTGACCACACTTCTCATGTCAGAGGATGCAGACTTAACCCACGCAGACAGGGAGATGATTCTGCTTCAGGGTCAAAGCAGGATGAGGAATTTATTGGAGCTTTTATCACTGCGGTGCGGGATACTCTAAAACTTGAGGATTTGGCGGAGGCATCAGACATGCCGGTCCCTTTTAGGTTCCGCAAGCCAGCCCGCACCGCAAAAGTGTTTCCTTGTGTTCCGTATCCGGACGACTTGTTATATAAGGAATGTAATCGGCCGCAGAAAGCTGTTGCTGTACTAAAGTACTTTGCGGTCCGTTACCCTTTTGGGGAGGATTTCCAAAAACAGTGGGTATCTCCTCCGTCAGTGGACCCCCTTGTGTCCAGGCTTAATAAAGCTACCACGTTGCCTGTGGAAGGGGCTCCCGCCTTTAAGGACCCCGCAGACAGGAGAGCTGAGGTTGTGGCCCGCTCTTTATTCACAGTGGTGGGGCCGGCATTGAGACACGTTTTTGGCTGGGGCTCTGGTGTCACAGACTTTTACTGAACGGGCTAAGTCCCTGGTGCAGGAGCTGGAGGCGCAGAATGCTTCGGAGACCTGCGTTGACCTGGCCGACCAGTTGGTCCAAGGTCTCAAATTTTGTCTGTGAGCTGGCCCTGGATACGCTTCCCTTGCTTTCCAGGGCCTACGCGGTGGTACTACGCCGCCTTGTGTGGCTAAAATGTTGGTCTGCGGACCAGTCCTCTAAGAAGTCCCTGTTGGACTTACCCTTTAAGGGTGAACGGCTTTTTTGGGACTTCCTTGGATGACATCATAAAGGATGCCACAGGCGGTAGAGCACTCTGCTCCTGCAGTCTGGGAAGGGAAAGGAGCCTCACCGTAGGCAAGGGCCCTCATTTACTACCCCCAAGCGATCTTTTCGCTCGCCAAGTGCGACAGGAAAACATTTTCAGAGTGCTATAGCATCCACTGAAGAACAAAAGCGCACTTGGTACCGCAAGCCTGCGGACAAGCCTGCCTCCGCCTGAAGGTTTGCACCCACCCACAACTCGGGTGGGGGGGGCGGCTCGCGAATTCGCAGCTCAGTGGAGGTCTCTTCTTTCCGACCGGTGGGTCTGTGAAGTAGTTTCCTCGGAGTACAAGATAGAATTTCTCTCTTGTCCGCCAAACAGATTTTTTTTCCCTCCAACCTCCGGGTCGCCTGAAAGATCGGTCAAGGGCTGTCAAGGATCTGCTGGTCAGAGGAGTGGTTGTGTCGGTTCCCTCGCAGGAATGTTTTCAGCGGTTTTACTCCAATCTGTTTGTATCCCCAAGAAGGACGGGGTCCATCCAGTTCTGGACCTCAAGGCCCTCAATTGCTTTGTAAAGGTACAAAAGCTCAGGATGGAGTCGATACGCTCAGTAATAGCAGCGCTCCGTCGGGGATTTCCTAGCGTCCTGGGATATCAAAAACGCGTACCTTGCAATCGGAGAGGACCACTTTCAAACTGGCCTTGGCACCACAGGTTTTCACCAAGGTGCTCGCCCCGATTCTGGCCCTGCTGAGGCAGCGCGGGATCGATATCATGGGATAACTGGACGACCTTCTTCCGAGAGCTTCCTCAAGCTCAGAGTTAGAAGAGGACGTGTCTATCACCTGTCAGACCCTCCGGGAAATCGGTTGGCTACTGAATATACAGAAGTCAGTACTAGTACCATCTGAGCGGCTGGAGTATCTGGGGTTGGTCCTGGATTCTTCGGAGGCAAAAGTTTTCCTCTCAGCGGAGAAGCTGCAGACTCTGCGGTGCGGCGGTTGGTGGCCCAGAAATGGGCGTCGCTTCGCCTTTGCATGAGAGTACTGGGTCTGATGGTGGCCTCTTTCGAGGCAGTCCCGTTTGCCCAATTCCACACTCGAGTGTTACAGAACAAGATTCTGTCACGTTGGAACAAGCTTCCTTCGTCTCTGAATAACCAGTTTCGGGTGAGTCGACTGACCAAGTCCTCCCTAGGGGAGGGGATACCAACAATCCTGATCGCCCCGGATTGGCCTCGCCGTCCCTGGTAAGTGGGCCTGGTGCGTCTGGAGGTAGACGTTCCCTGGCGTCTACCCCTGGGAGAAGACCTGCTGCCGCACGGTCCTATTTTTCACCCTGCTTTACAGTCGCTGTCTTTGACGGCGTGGCTCTTGAGAGCCAGGTGTTGAAGGACCGAGGCCTGTCGGGTCCGGTGATTTCTACCATGCTACGGGCATGGAAGTCCGCTTCACGAAAGATTTACCATTATACATGGAGGGCCTACATCTCGATGTGTAAAGAGATGAAGTGGCATCCCCGTACATACGAGATGTCCCGAATTCTGCTGTTTTTACAGCGTGGAGTGGTTCAGGCTCTAGCCTTGAGTACGGTGAAGAGTCAGATCTCGGCCCTAGCTGTCTACTTTCAGCGACCCTTGGCGTCGCACTCACTGGTGCGTACGTTTGTGCAGGGGGTCCGGCATATGGCCCCTCCTGTGCGGCCTCCGCTACCTCCATGGGACTTGAATTTAGTTCTTTCGGCGCTTCAAGAAGCTCCGTTGGAGGACATTCGGAAGATCCCCTTGTTGACTCTGTCTCAGAAAGTGGTGTTTCTGGTGGCTATAACTTTGGTCTGACGAGTATCTGAACTGGCGGTCTTGTCTTGCAAGGCTCCCTATTTAGTCTTCCATAAGGATAAGGTGGTGCTGCGACCGCAGCCATCATTCCTTCCAAAGGTTGTTTCGGTTTTCACATTAATGAGGTCATGGTTCTTCCATCCTTATGCCCTCAGCCGAAAAACTCGAAGGAGACCACTTTACTTTCCTTGGACGTGGTTCGAGCCCTACGGGTGTACTTGTCTGCTACGGCTCCGTTTCGGAGGTCGGACTCACTGTTCGTGTCGGTGACTGGTCCTAAAAAAGGTCTGGCGGTCTCGTCGGCCACCAATTCTAGGTGGACCAGACAGGTCGTGCTTCAGGCCCCCCTTCCCGGTTACGGCGCATTCGACCAGGGCGATTGGTGCCTATTGGGCTTTTCGTCATCAAGCGCCTGTCTTACAGATATGTAAGGCGGCAATTTGGTCGTCAATCCACACTACATCAAAATGTTATAAGGTGGATGTGAGTGCATCTTCGGATGCCTCCTTTGGCTGCAAGGTTTTACAGGCGGCAGTTTAAGATTGAAGTTCCTCTGGTTTGCTGTGTTTTTCCTACCCCTCGAAATTTTATGACTAAGCATTGGTTATCAATGTGAAACTAGTTAGCTCTATTACCCCACTGTTTGCTGTTTTTTTCTTGCTTTTGTAGTATTTTTTTTACCAGAATAAAAGGCACCACCTTTTTACCTTTTATTGGAGTGCGGCTGTCCAAAATGTATTTTCTCCCATTTATGCTCTGTGCATTGCCTGCACCCACTGGATTTTGGGCTATTGTATTTACCACTGAGGTACATCATCTGGAGCGGCGGTTCCTTTTTTCGAAATTTTTGACACTGCTTAGGGACGTCCCTAAGGTCAATGCTGCTGTGTCCGTCCATGAACGAAAGAGAAAATAGGATTTTTGTACTGACCGTAAAATCCATTTCTCTGAGTTCATGGACGGACACAGCACCCACCCCTCTTTTGTTTGTACTGCTTGTCTACGAACTGAGGCTGGATGCTTCCAGAGAGTGGGATGTACCCAGGGGACACGCCCCCATGGGAGGTGCTGTACTGAGAAGTGTTTTTAACACTTAAAGTGCTGTTTTTTTCTGCCTAGTCTCTCCTAGAGAAAAGGTACATAACCCTAAGGTCAAAGCTGCTGTTTCCGTCCATGAACTCAGAGAAATGGATTTTAAGGTGAGTACAAAAATCCTATTTTTCCCCTCTTACCTCTGGTAGTTAGGAAATGTATTCAGGATCAGGTAGAAGTGGTTCTGATTGCCCCCTGGTGGCCCAGGAGGAGTTGGTTTCCTCTCTGAAGGCCGTCTGTGGATCTTCCCAGGTCCCTATCAGATCTAAAGGATCTACTAAGGGATCAGTGTTGCATCCAAGCCCTCAGACCTTCCATTTGACGGTCTGGAGGCTGAGCGCCGCATCTTAGGCCCGGTACACACGGGCAAACATGTACGATGAAACCGGTCCGTCGGACCGTTTTCACCGTACATGCCTGCCAGAGGGCTTCGGTACGATGGCTGTACTAACCATCGTACAGAAGTCCGCGCGTAAACAAAACGCGGGGCGTGTCCGCGTCGTCGACGTGGGCGGGCCTGCCATTTAAAGGCTTCCACACATGCGTCGAAGTCATTCAACGCATGCGAGGGACGGCGGGCGCTCGGACATGTACGGTAGGTCTGTACTGACGACCGTACATGTCCGAGCGGGCAGGATTCCAGCGGACGGTTTTAAAACACGTCCAGGAATATTTGTCTGCTGGGAAAAGGCCCGGCGGGCAAATGTTTGCTGGAATTCCGCCCGCTCGCGCCTACACACGACCGAACATGTATGCTGAAACTGGTCTGCGGATCATTTTCATCATACATGTTTGGTCGTGTGTACGGGGCCTTACAGTTGAGAGGGTGTTCAGAGAAAGTTATTCAAACTATCCTGGACAGCCGCAAGTTGGTCACAAGGTGAATCTATGGGAACGTTTGGAAAACTTTTTTACTCTTTTGTTCATGGACGGACACAGCAGCATAATCTTGACATTAGGGTATTCGCCTTCTATCAGTAGAGGACTAGGCAGAAACATGTTAAAGTGTTAAAACAACCTCAAACTGTACAGTACCACCCAGGGGGTGTTCCCTCTGGGTACAACCCCTCTCCCTGCAACCAGCAGCTCCGTTTTTTCTGCCTATCATAGGAGAAGGACCTGGCTCATTGGTCTTGGAGATTTTTTTCTACTTTTTGGTCCTGAGGTCTACTATCAACTGCCGACTTGGTGACAGGCTGGATATCCTAGATCCTTGTAGTCTCCCCAGTTCGGCCATCGAGCGTGTGCAGACCTTTAGCTACGCTCTGGGCCAGCCACGACATGCCTTGTTGCTCCAGGGGTGGCCGGTGAGCTACATGCTCCGGGTGTGGCAGGCGCAGCACTATGAAGTGCCTTATGCGCTGTGGCATTAGAAGAATTGTGAGATCTCTGACTTTTCAGTCCAACAAGACTGTCTATTACTCTGAAATTTCTCTAGCGCCGTTCGTTCCATGGAAGCAGTAGGTTTAAAGAGCACACCAAATGCTTAAAATAACTTCTTTATTAACTTCACTTTTCTTCATATGTAACACTGCTGCTTTGCAGCAGACAGTCCATGTACAACAACGTGTTGAATAAAGTATAACAAAAATGGCGGTTCAAATATTCAATCTCGTCATTTAACATAAAATGGTGGATATATTTATTTCTTCAGTATTTATACTCTCTCTCTCTCTCTCTGTAAGTTATTAAAGCATTCTCTAGTTTCTCTGAAAGGTATAACTCTGTGGTTTGCAACTTGGTTTGGTTTGATGAAAGTTTGTTCGTGAATTAGGTCTGGTTTAGTTTGGTTAGGTGGAACTACAAGTGAACACATAACTAGTTCAGTATACAGTTCTAATCACATTATTTACAATAGGAACATATATATAACTGTATTAAATACCTATTTGGCCCCTTGCTTCCATAAAACTGGACTCTGGATCTGTGTGTCTGTTCTCTGTGGTGGAATGATTTTCCAGCCAGTGTGCTGGGGGATTTCCCAGACAGAATGGATGCAAGGCTGTCTGTGATTGGTCAAGACTCCTGATGAGTCACAAAGACTTAACTCTAAACTTTCTGGTATACATTATACTGTATTATTGAGCTTACCTTTACTGTCCTATAAATAAATGATTCTTAAAGGCATATTTTTTTATTTGCTTCTGTGAACACAACATACAACTGTTAGATGACATCCAAGCATAAAATCACAGTGAATAACTCTGGCTGGGGGCTGCGCTGGGCTTGGGTGGTCCGCTCTCCATAGGGGGTGTCTCGGTGTGTTCAGGGGTGAAGACCTCCGCGTGGTGTGTCAGCGTGCTGCTGCCATTTTATTTTACCACAGAGATGTTAGCCGCGCTTGTCTTTACTGTGGACGAACGGCAAACATTTTCTTGTGGTTGCGCCTGTTTTTCCTGAGGCACCCGGTGGCCATTTTCTTGTAGCCGCGCTTGTTTACGGAGGTGGCCGGCCGCCATTTTCTTGTAGCCCTGTTTAATCTTTGTCTCTAGCGCTGGGAATGTTCCTCCTGAATGGCGCACATGGCTCAGAACACCTCACGGCTGACAGGGGAGATCGGATGACAGCTCGGCAGCGCTATGCCAGGGTCAGAGTGGTGAGTCCTGCGGGGGGTGGGCTGGGTCTGTGGCAGCTAGGAGGGTGGACGTTGTGCGCCCTAACTTGTCCCAGAAGGATGTCAGGTGAGCACAGGTCAGCATGGTGTCAGAAACTGTCGCTTCTTCTCCAGAATCCCTGTGATGGCAACCAGTTCCCTTGCACTTTAGTACCTATGGACGTTTTGTGGGGACATCCCCGGTGGTCCTGGTTGCCAGGGTGGAGGGGCCTTGTGGGCACGAAGGGGGTTATGATACGCCCCCTCCCCCAACCTTCCTCTGGGGAATTTCTCTGATTCAGACACGGGCCTTGCGGTGGCAAACAGCCCCTGTTCTGATGTGTCAGAATATGCAGACCAGGACCATTCGGACAATGCGGGTGAGTCCGGGTCAGCGCAGAGGTGCGATTGCTGAAACTCTTGTCACCGGGGGCGGGATCCCCAAACAAAGATGGAGGATACGGCGAGCGCATCTACTGAGGTGTCGGTACCTTCTGGGTGCCATAAGCCGGCTTGCACCCCTAGGGTTTTTTTCCCTACCTAGCCTATTTTGATATATGGTTTAGGTAGGTTTATATATAAGGAATGGGAACGGTCGCAGCCCGTAACGCATTGCAGTCCGTTATCCCTTTTGAGGAGGGTTTTCTGAAAAATGGACATCTCCCCCAATTGTGGGTCCCCCGGTATCCCGGTTTGATAAGATTGCCACGATTCCAGTGCCTTGCCTTTTGAGGACCTGCAGACAGGATGGCTGAGGCGGTGGCCTGGCCCATAGTCACGGGAATTGGGGTCAGCATTGGGACCACTGTTGGCCACGACCCTGGTGTCACTGACGCTTCCTGAATGGGAAAAAGTTTGCTGCACTGTGGGCAAGGAAGCACCAGGCTTCCCCGATCTGCGTGAGACTGGCAGACCGGTTGGTGCATGACATGTCTGCAATACGGTCTTAGATACCGCTCCCTTGCTGTCCAGAGCCTCAGTGTCTGCTGTGGGGCTACGATGCCTAATTGGCTGGCATGCTGGTTTGTGGACCAGACGTCCAAGGAGACTCTGGCGGATTGCCCTTCCAGGCTTGAAGGTTATTTGGAGCCTCGCTGGAGGACATTCTTGAAAATGTCATTTGGGCTAAGAGCACGCTGCTCCCACAATCCAAAATAGGTAAGGAGCCACACCGTAGGCCAGGGCCGCCCTCTTCCGCTCACAAGCATTTTCACGTCCACCCGGGCCCGCAGGTAAAAGTTCCCAGGCCTACAAGGTGCTTGATATGGGACAAAAACATCCCTGTTTTTTTTCGCTAGCCGAACAAGCCAGCGAGCCAGTTTGGTGGGGGTCTCCTTTGAGAGGTTGCACCTCGGTGGACCTCCTTACTTTCGGCCAGTGGGTCCATGAAGTGATCTCTTTGAAATACAAGTTGGAGTTTCTCTCTTGTCCACCAAACAGATTTCTCCCTCCGGCCTTCATCATCTTCATCAGCTCGCCAGGGCGCCTTGTTTAGGGCAGTGCAGGACCTGCTGATGCGCAGGGTGATAGTGCCTGGGCTGACGCTGAAAAGGTTTTCAGGGATTCTACTCCAATCTGTTTGTAGTCCCTAAAAAAGGGAGGGGTCAGTCCGGTCCTGGATCTCCAGACCCTCAACAGCCTTGTGAAGGTACAAAGGTTCAGGATGGAATCAGTTTGCTCTGTGGTCGCTGCACTCCATCTGGGGGATTTTCTGGCATCCGGGACGCATACTTGCATGTCCCCATATATGTCAGGCTTCAGAGTTTTCTGCGCCTTGCAGTCGGGGACGATCACTACCAATTTGTGGCTCTCCCTTTTGTCCTGGCATCAGCACCAATGGTTTTCACCAAGGTGCTCGCCCCAATCCTGGCCTTGCTAAGACAGCGAAAATTCGCTATCATGTGCTACCTGGACGACCTCCATCTGAGAGCTGCTTCAGACTCAGAATTAGAGGAGGATGTGACGATTGCCAGTCAGACCTGTGAAGGACTTTTTACCTATATGCTTCAGTTTAATCCTCCCTGCTTGTTTAAGGCTGTTAATGGTATTTACCCTTCTGCAGCCAGTCCTGTTTCAAATGTTAATTGCTCTAGCCCTGTGTTTACTGGTTACTGTGATTAGACAAGTGGCTCATGTTAATTATGCTGATTGCTTCATTGTGGTAATTATCTCTCTATATGCGGAGCCGAACCGGCTAGATACTGATTAGTTCAAAGAAATATCCCTATTTCAAAGGATCTGTATTGAAGACCCCCCACTGTGTAAGGGGGGGGCGGAGATTTGTCATTGTAACAGTTGTAACCACATATAAGCTCTGTTTTTTTTACCATTAAAGGTCTGTGTTGTTCCAGCATTAAGCCTTGGCTCATGTATGGATGCTTCTGTGATTTCTTTTATGGGAAGAAGGGACTGTTTGACGGGGATATCATACCAATACCGTTACAATTGGTTGGAAGCAGCGGGATTTTCCCTTCTACTCTCCCTTACACCAGGATTCCAAGCAGACACTGGGAACAGTGAATGGAAGGCTGCTACACCCTGCTTAAAAGAAATACACTGAAAGAACTACTGGAAGTTCGTGGAAGGATTGCTAGCAACAAAACCAAGCGGGTCATCATAGCAGAATTAATGGAGCTAGACTAGGAGAACGGGATTGCCGCAACGCCAGCAGTACAAGAGATGGAGACACCAGTGATTCAGGAGGAGTCACCAACCAACAAGCTAATGAGAGAGAAGCTAGCGTGGTTCGGTGCTGAAAGTGATGGACCTGTTAGCGGAGGAGGCTAAACAAATAAGAGACGCAGAACTACAGAAGGATAAACACATAAGAGACGCAGAGCTACAGTTAAAACTGGCAGCAGTCCAACAAGCAGCCGCACATTCTCCGAACAGTGAGTACAGCACAGCGGACACAAGGAAGATTCCGTTTAGCGCTTTTAAAGCTTTTGATGAAAAGGACTGTGAAATTGATAACTATGAAACATATAAAATATAGATGCGCTAATATTAACTTAAAAGGTGATATAAACGTACAAAAAAAACTAATCAGGGAAAACACTCCATAAACTGTGAATTGCTAATATGTCCTTAATTAGTGCACAGTGATTAGCAGGATTCCATGCAGGGAAAAAAAATCACTCTCTTCAATCTGAATGCTAATCCAGCCCTCCACCACTGTGATCAGATGATACAGGCAGAATCCCCGCTTTCAGTAAAGCATGAAAACGCCACTCAGTATGTTGTTTCCTCAGCTCGATCCGATGCACTCGGATTCGATCGCAGGCTCCTCCCTACGCGTTACGTCACAGGCACGCGACTTACTCATGGGTTCATACCCATATGAACCCATGAGTAAGTCGCGTGCCTGTGACGTAACGTGTAGGGAGGAGCCTGCGATCGAATCCGAGTGCATCGGATCGAGCTGAGGAAACAACATACTGAGTGGCGTTTTCATGCTTTACTGAAAGCGGGGATTCTGCCTGTATCATCTGATCACAGTGGTGGAGGGCTGGATTAGCATTCAGATTGAAGAGAGTGATTTTTTTTCCCTGCATGGAATCCTGCTAATCAATGTGCACTAATTAAGGACATATTAGTAATTCACAGTTTATGGAGTGTTTTCCCTGATTAGTTTTTTTTTGTACGTTTATATCACCTTTTAAGTTAATATTAGCGCATCTATATTTTATATGTTTCACTGTTTGGATTTGGTATCACTCAAGATAGCAGCTATATTATTTGGTTTTTTATTTAGGTGCACGTGGAATTGATTATTTAATTAGCGCTGTAGTATATTTTTCACACGAAATTGATAACTACCTGGCAGATTTTGAGCGACAATGTAACCTGCACCGAATAGCTAGAGGAGAGTGGGTTTCAATATTGTCAGGCAAACTGTCAGGCAAAGCTTCTGATGCTTTCCGTACCATACCAGTTCAGAATATCCATAGCTAAGCCCGGGTTAAAGAAGCGCTCCTGGCTCGTTATGCAGTAACCCCAGAGTCCCACCGACAGAAGTTCAGGGACTCACGCAAAACCACGAAAGACTCTTACGCGGAATGGGCATGCCAGTTGTCCCTGTCGGCCTCTAACTGAGTTAACAGCAGCCAGGCCACCACCGCAGAGGACATTTTGCAACTAATGCTCCTGGAGCAATTTTACAATCACATCCAGACGGATGTCAAAGATTGGGTGAGGGATCGCAGGCCCATGACTCTACCAAAGGCCGCGAAGTTGGCGGATGAATATGCGGATACTCGCAAGACAAACCAGGTCACACCACGGGTACAACCTCCACGACCAACGGTGCCCTCACACCCACCAGCCGCTAGATACCAACCGCCTAACAGACCAATGACATCTAGCCCTCGCTATCCACGCCAGGAGGACAACGAACAACGCTGCTTCCGGTGCAAACAGCTGTGTCACTTCAAGCAGAATTGCCCCATGAACGACAACACCAGGTCAAATTGGTCTCAACCTGGGTACCGCCCACCAGCAGCAGCCCATTGTGTAGACTCGGCTTAGGATTCCCAGGAGCTGGGTCAGGAAGAACCATTGGGCCCCCTTTACGAAGCCCTCACGGTACAATCTGTTATTACGGACAACCGGAAACACCATTGTCAGCTGGTCATGGTTAACGGAAAAACCGCCCGAGGATTAAGAGACAGTGGGGCGACCATCACGTTGGTACAAAGACACCTTATTACTGCATCAGAGAAACCGGGGAAATCAATTGCTGTGAAAGTGGCAGGGGGGGCAGTATACCGTATTCCTACTGCACAGGTACACCTGGACTGGGGTGCGGGAGCTGGCGATGTTCATGTGGGCGTCATGAAAGACTTACCTTCTGAAGTCATCTTGGGCAATGACATTGGGCCCCTGACTTCGGCGTTCGCCTCTACCACCGCTCAGGAGGCCCACGCAGTAACCACCAGAGCACAAAGTCGCGCTGCCGAGAGCCATCCGCTTCCTACTGAGACCCAGGTAAGCCAACCCAACCTACCTTTGACTGTGGAACCCCTACCCTGGGACACCCCAGAGGACTTTGGGCGGGAGGTGACCGGAGACCCTTCCCTCAGAAAGTATCGAGAGAAAGCCAGGAGGGGCCAAGGGGGGTTAGAGAAGGAGCAATTTATCTGGGAGGAAGGCCGCTTGTACAGGCTCACCGAGACCCGGGGTAATGCCCCAGGGCCTAAGCAAAAACGCCAGCTGGTAGTTCCCCGGAAGTACCGGCAGGAGTTATTGAGGATTGGGCACGACGTACCCTTGGCAGGCCATTTGGGAATACGCAAGACAGGGTATCGGATAACCCAGAACTTCTTCTGGCCTGGGGTATCCGACGACGTCAGGGCGTATTGTCAAACGTGCGAGGTATGCCAACGTATAGGTAAAAAGGGAGACCACCCAAAGGCTAAACTAGTTTCCATGCCCATTATTGAAGAACCGTTCACAAGGGTAGCCGTGGACATTATAGGGCCCCTGGCCCAACCTAGCCGTTCCGGCAAGCGGTATATACTCACCGTAGTAGACTACGCCACCCGTTACCCCGAAGCGGTAGCTCTCTCTAACATACAGGCTGAGACTGTTGCAGAGGCCCTAGTTAAAGTATTTTCCCGAGTAGGCTTTCCCAAGGAGGTTCTGTCCGACCAAGGTACCCAATTCACGGCCGAGGTAACCCAGCAGATATGGAAAACCTGTGGAGTTAAATCCCTGACTAGCTCCCCATACCACCCCCAGACTAACGGTCTGTGCGAGCGCTTCAATGGAACGCTAAAGCAAATGTTGAAATCGTTCACAGGGGCGTACAAGGATTGGGAGCGATTCCTGCCGCACCTTCTCTTTGCCTACCGAGAGGTACCGCAGGAATCGACCGGATTCTCACCCTTTGAACTTCTCTATGGGAGGCGGGTGAGGGGGCCCTTAGATCTCATCAAGGATCACTGGGAGTGGCAAACAGAAATTGAGGGGACCCCGGTTGTACCTTATGTCCTGGAGCTGAGGGACCGCATGGAGGAATTAGCCCAGACAGTGCGAGAGAACCTCCAGGCGGCCCAACAGCGCCAGAAAGTATGGTATGACCGACGGGCTAGGCACCGGAGCTTTCAGATAGGCCAAAAGGTCCTGGTATTAAGGCCGGTCCGAACAGACAAGCTCCAGGCCGCCTGGCAGGGCCCCTATAAAGTTATAGGACAGATATGCGACACTACCTACACGATAGCCAGCTGCGAGGATGAATATGTGAAACGAACCTTTCACATCAACATGCTCAAGGCCTATCAGGAACGGGCAGAGGAGGTAGCCGCTATCTGTGCACCAGCAGGAGAAGACACAGAGACCCTACCCCTTCCCGACCTATTGGGCAGTAGCGAAGGGATGACCCAGATAGAGAAAGTCCAGCTAGGTGAACAGCTGGAGCCGCAAGAGCGGGCTCAAGCTGGCCGCTTACTAGAAGAAAAACAGGCCACATTCTCTCAGGAGCCTGGATACACACACCTAGCCGTACACAAGGTGGAGACTCCAGGACAGACACCCCTGAGACAGCCTCCTTACCGTATCCCCGAAGCAGTCCAGGACGGGATGCGGAAGGAAATAGATGAGATGCTTCGGCTAGGCGTAATCGAACCCTCAGACAGTCCTTGGGCCTCGCCGGTAGTCTTAGTGCCAAAGAAGGATGGGACAACCCGCTTCTGTGTAGATTACCGGCGCCTCAATGACAAGACAGTTACGGACGCCTATCCGATGCCACGGATGGACGAGCTGCTTGACCGTATCTCTGCAGGGAAGTATCTGACCACAATAGACCTATGCAAGGGATATTGGCAGATTCCCCTAGCAGAAGATGCCAGACTCAAGTCGGCCTTCATCACCCCGTTCGGCCTATACCAATTCCGGGTTATGCCGTTCGGGATGAAGAACGCCCCGGCCACCTTCCAACGGATGGTGGATCAGTTACTTGGGGGCCTCCAGAGCTTCGCCTGCGCTTATCTGGATGACATCGCCATCTACAGCGATACATGGGAAGCGCACCTAGAGCACGTAGGGGTAGTATTGGATAGGGTCAAGGGGGCCGGGCTGACCCTGAAACCCGACAAATGTCATTTGGGTATGGGGAGGTACAATATTTGGGCCACCGAGTAGGATGTGGTAAGCAACGGCCGGAGCCGGCCAAGATCGAGGCCGTTGCCAATTGGCCCACTCCCCACACCAAGACACAAGTCATGGCTTTCTTGGGCACAGCCGGCTATTACAGACGCTTTGTACCCGACTATAGCGCCCTGGCCAAACCCCTGACCGACTTGACCAAAAAGAAGCTACCCCGACAAGTCCTGTGGTCCCCGGAATGCGAGGTGGCTTTCCAAACCCTAAAGACTGCTCTGGTTAATGCTCCGGTGTTGGTTACCCCAGATCCTAACAAAAGATTTATTGTCCACACAGATGCTTCAATGTTTGGACTGGGGGCAGTACTAAGCCAGATCGGGGAGGATGGAGGAGAGCACCCGGTGGCATACCTGAGTCGGAAGCTGTTGCCAAGGGAGGTCAGTTACGCCACCATTGAAAAAGAGTGTTTGGCCTTGGTATGGGCACTCAAAAAGCTCACACCTTACCTTTATGGCCGGGCTTTCACTCTCATCACCGATCACAACCCCTTGGTGTGGCTTAACCGGGTTTCAGGGGACAACGCCCGTTTGCTACGCTGGAGCTTGGCCTTACAGCCCTATGACTTTACGATTCATTATCGCCCAGGCAAGCAAAACGGGAATGCTGATGGATTGTCACGCCAAACGGAGTTAACCTCGGACTAAAAGCTCTGAACCCGTCAACCCTACTGGACCAGGGAAGGTCCAACCGGGTTTGCCGGAGCAGGGAGAAAAAGGGGGCCATTGTGAAGGACTTTTTACCTATATGCTTCAGTTTAATCCTCCCTGCTTGTTTAAGGCTGTTAATGGTATTTACCCTTCTGCAGCCAGTCCTGTTTCAAATGTTAATTGCTCTAGCCCTGTGTTTACTGGTTACCATGATTAGACAAGTGGCTCATGTTAATTATGCTGATTGCTTCATTGTGGTAATTATCTCTCTATATGCGGAGCCGAACCGGCTAGATACTGATTAGTTCAAAGAAATATCCCTATTTCAAAGGATCTGTATTGAAGACCCCCCACTGTGTAAGGGGGGCGGAGATTTGTCATTGTAACAGTTGTAACCACATATAAGCTCTGTTTTTTTTACCATTAAAGGTCTGTGTTGTTCCAGCATTAAGCCTTGGCTCATGTATGGATGCTTCTGTGATTTCTTTTATGGGAAGAAGGGACTGTTTGACGGGGATATCATACCAATACCGTTACAAGACCCTTCAAGACTTTGGATGGGTACTGAACCTCCAGAAGTCGGTGGTGGTGCCGACTCACTGCCTGGAATACCTTGGCTTGATTCTGGAGGACAGAGGCAAAAGTTTTTCTCCCTTGGGAACAATTGCAAACTCTTCAGGCGGCGGTGAAGCTGTTGGCATCCCGCAGGTGGTTGTCACTGCGCTTTTGCATGCAAGTCCTGGGTCTCATGGTAGCCTCCTCATGGTACCGTATGCTCAATGCCACACTCGAGTCTTGCAGACGGAGATCCCGTCCAAGTGGGACAAGTCTCTGTTGTCCCTGGATTGTCAAATCCGGTGAGCCAATTAGTCAGGGCTTCCCTGGTCTGGTGGCAGCCCTCCAGTCCGGAAAGTCATTCCTCTCCTTTCACGGGACGGTGATCACGACGGTCAGGTTCTAGTCGGACAACGCCATGTTGGTGGTGTATGTCAACCATCAAGGAGGAGCAAGAAACTCGGCTGCAGCATCAGAGGTCGCTCACATCCTGCGGTGGGCATTCCTCACATCCTTCGGTCGCATTCCTTTCCGGGCGTAAAAAACTGGCAAGCAAACTACCTAAGTCGCCAGATACTGGACCAAGGAGAATGGTCGCTACACCCGGATGCGTTTTGACTCCCTTGCCTGAGATGGGGCACGCCAGACGTGGATCTCCTGGCTTCTCGACTCAATCGGAAGGTATTGAGGTTTGTCAAAAGATCCCTGGGGGGGACGCGACAGATGCGTTGGTGGCTCAGTGGGGGCAGTATCGGATAATTTAATCCCTCCCCCTGCTAAAGCTTCTACTACGTCTACTTTGCAGGGTGCAAACCGTGGGGATTCCGATGATTCTAATTGCTCCAGATTGGCCTTGGCGTCCCTGGTACGCCAACCTAGTGCGGCTGCTGGCAGATGTTCCTTGGCATCTACCGATGCGTGAGGACCTTCTATCGCAAGGTCCCATACTTCATTCTGCTTTACAGTCTCTGGCTTTTACAGCATTGCTATTGAAAGCCAGGTGTTAAGGGACCGAGGCCTGTCTGATTCGGTAATTCCTACCATGCTGAGTGCACGGAAGTCATCCTCTCGGAAGATTTATCATCACACGTGGAAGGCTTACATCTCTATGTGTGAGGAGATGAAGTGGAATCCGCATGCCTATTTGATTTCCAGGGTCCTGCTGTTTCTACAGCGTGGAGTGGACCAAAAACTTGCCTTAAGTTCGACATGTGGCCCCACCGGTCCGTCCACTGCTACCTCCATGGGACTTGAATCTGGTCTCCCTCTGTAGTTCAGAAACCACTGTTTGAGAACTGAAATAGCAATAGTCCTGCGAGCCACCACTCCTATAGGCTTAAATGTAATAAATAAAGCTGCTAGCATGAAACACCTCTCATAAATTTGTGCCAAATTAAATGAATAAACAACACAGCGCTCACCACTACAAAAAAAAAAACTGGTGAGTGTCCAGTAAGTGATACAAAATGATAAAAATACCAGAAAATGTAATGTACAGTGCAAATCACATAATCATGTGACACAATGCAAATCGCATAATCGTGCAACACGGTGCAAAAACATGCATAAATATCACAAAATGGTAATAAACAATAAATCCTAAAGAATTTATATATATTGACACATAAGTCCTTGTATAAATATTCTTTAAGTGCTCCAGTGCATTTAATGAATACTCCAAAGTGCTTCAGTGCATGTAATATTCAAATAGCAGCATTCCTGAAATGATAAGTAAGGTTGCACGCTCTGAGGTGAGCATCCATTACCTTGGGGAAGCACCTGTGTGACAACACTCTGATACAATTTTTTGGATCACTCACTGGGCTGTGTGGTTTTATGAACTGTAATACTTATCATTCCAGGAATGCTGCTATTTGAATATCACATGCACTGAAGCACTTTGGAGTATTCATTATAGACTTAAAGAATATTTATACAGGGACTTGTGTGTCAATCTATATTCATTCTTTAGGATTTATTGTTTATCCCCATTTTGTGATATTTATGCATGTTTTTGCACTGTGTTGCACAATTATGCAATTTGCACCATTTGAGAACATTAGAGAGATTCCCCTATTGACTCTCTCTCTCAGAAGGTGTCCTTTTTTGGTGGCTATTACGTCAGTCAGAGCTGACGGCCTTGTCTTGCAATGCTCCCTATCTGATCCTCCATAAGGATATGGCAGTGCTACGCCCGCAGCCTTCCTTTCTTCCTAAGGTCGTTTTGGCTTTACATCTCAATGAGGACATTGTACTTCCGCCCTTGTGTCCTCGACCGTCGCATCCAAAAGAGGCTGCGTTACATTCCTTTGTCCAAGCTCTGCGGGTGTACCTGTCTGCTTCTGCTTCATTCCAGAGATCGGACTCGCTGCTTGTTTCCATGGTTGGTCCTAAGAAGGGCCTGTCAGTCTTGTCGGCCACCATCTCTAGGTGGTTCAGACAGATTGTGATTCAGATATATAAAAAATAATACTGCGCAGGTCTCTGGTAATGAATAAAAATTATATAAATAAATCGTGTAAAACAAGCTGCTGCAACAAAAAAATTTCAGATAAAACATCAATAGCATAGAAATAAAAAATTAAGCTGCGTGATTATTAAATAAATAATTATGTGATATAATATTTGTAGACATATAATTTGTGCATATAGTGCACCATGCAACAAAAAGAACACTGTGACTGTGGGTAATGATAAAATTAGTCCATAAAGTCCAGTTCTGTGAAAATCCAAATAAATCTTAAACAGCAGTGACAGATAGATCCAAGAGAAGACCGCGCCAAGGGGGGAAATAGATGAAACCTCCACCTCTAATTTCTCAAACAAAGATATAAAAGCAGTTTAGCAGCAAACTTTGTGAAAACTAATATTTGTGTCATTCTCCAAATTTTTGGCCACAACTGTGGAAACTACAAGTTTTGTCTGTCACTGCAGCAGACAGACTTGTAGTTTAAATGAACTGCAAGCGCACTGATCAGCACACCGTATTTCATTCACACTGCCTATAGCTCTGCAATGGCAGCCTGTACAAAGGTATGTGCACAGAGCTTTAGGCAGTGTGTGCAGGAGCCCGACATTGCACAAGCAGTCTGCTGATCATGGGTGCAATACTTTGTAGGCTACTGTTTTAAAAAATAATAAATGCACATATTTTTGCCAGTAAAAAATTTGCCTTTCTACAAGCACATTTGTTGCATTATTATTTCAAAGTGCCTCCAATAAAAATATATATAGCTAAAATGTGTGAGTGAACGACATTGATTCTTTCTTAAAAATGGGGGGAGGGGGGGCGCAGTTTGCCCTGGGCACCAAATGGCCTTGTCCCAGCACTGAGCTGAAGTCTTCCCCCCACCTGGCTGAGTGGGGGTGAACCTTCATAATGCTGACTAATGCCGCATACACACCATCACTGTATGTGATGAAAAAAACGACATTTTCTCTGAAGTAAAAAACGACGTTTTTGAAACTTCAATTTTCAAAGACGAAGTTGCCTACACACCATCGTTTTTTCACAATGCTCTAGCAAAGCGAGGTTACGTTCACCACGTTTTTCCATTGAAGCTTGCTTCATAACTAGCTTCTGGGCATGCGCGGGTGTAAAAACGTCGTTTTAAACAACGTTTTTTGCTACACACGGTCAATTTCTGTGAAGTAAAAAACAATGTTTTGAAAAACGACACATAAAATTGAAGCATGCTTCAATTATTTTTTTGTCGTTTTTCACAAGACATAAAACGACGTTTTCCCCCACACATGGTAATTTAAAGTGACGTTTTTAAAAACGTTGTTTTTTTTCATCACATAAAGTGATGGTGTGTACGCGGCATTAGACGCAGGCTTGGCCGGCTTACGGTTCCAGGGTTTCTTGGGAGCCTGAGATTGCCCTTGAGGTTTTCCTGCTGCATTAAACCTTCCGGGAGGCCGTCGGGACTGCCTGGAGGCAGAAGGCCCAGGAACTGGAGAGGAGGGCCTCTTAAAGGAGGGGGGACCCCTAAACCTCTTTTTAACTGGCAACAGCGTGCTTTTGCCACTGGAAATTTTATGGATATACCTATCCAGATCTTGCCCAAACAAACGCTCTCTGTGGAAGGGAAACCCGGCTAGAAGCTTCTTGCAAGGGGTTTCAGCAGACCAGCTTTTCAACCAGAGCAGCCTACGCATATGTACTAAAAGTAGCGTAAGGCGGGAGGACTGTTGTATAGAGTCCTTGATGGCATCTACTGCAAAGCATAATGCCTTGGGAAAGTCGGCCAACTCCCGAGCTTGCTGAGTCGGGACATCTTTCAAGACCTGCTTCATCTGGTCTTTTAAGGCTTGGCTTACCAATAGCTGCTACTGCAGGTTGGGTTACCCCTCTGGCTGTAGCGAATGATGTTTTTAACAACTTTTGAACTTTTTATTGGATGAAATAACATTTTTAATTTAATTTTTAACAAATTATCTCATATTTGTGTCCACTTGAAGGGTGGTCTTTAACAACCAGATGATGAATCTGCACTTAGTTTCCCATAAAGCCAAACGCTGGTACAAAAAAGTGTCTGTATATTTATTTTAAATTGCCACGTACATTGCTTTTGTGCTTTACCTAAAATTTTAGAAAGCGATCATCACGGCCCTTTTGTATCCAGAAAGTGCTGTGGCCCAAACTCCTAGTCCAGATGCAGTTATCTGGCTGCATTAGAGGCATTTTTCTGATGCCCTGGCTTCCTGACCCAAAAGTCACCCCAATAAAGATGTTGTGTCTGTAACAAATGCGGAATTAGGCATTACACCCCCTTCTTTGTCCCTCTTGTGCTGGCCAACCTGGTCTCTGCTTCAAGGACTGCTTCCGTCGCTACCATACACTAGTGGAGTATTAGTTATTGGGTACAGCACGGCACAGTCTAGGGCACACAATTTATACACAAGGGTCTCAAAAGGTGTTAGTCAGGAAACTGGATATCGCATTTTGAGAGACCCTAAAAATCACAGCCTAGAAAGTTTACAGTTACAGTTTTTATAAGTTACAAAAAAAGTAAAAAAAAAAACATAAATAAATAAAAAAGTAAAGAAAAAAAAGTAAAAAAAGTTGTTTTGCTGAGCTAATGTTATATTGTTACTGTTTTTTTATTGTTAACCGTTGTTTTTCTTTGCAGAAACGCCAGTCAGCTGCAGCACTGATATGTTTATTCTAACAACAACAGGGTGTTGCTCTCAGAATACATACTGTATGTCAGTGCTTGCATTGCTGCTTGAGGAGATTTATTATCTGCAGTTAAAAAAAAGAACGTACAGTTGTGCTCATAAGTTTACATACCATTGCAGACTTTATGATTTCTTGGCCATTTTTCAGAGAATATGAATAACATAAAAACATTTCTTTCACTCATGTTTAGTGTTTGGCTGAAGCCATTTATTATCAATCAATTGTGTTTACTCTTTTTAAATCATAATCACAACAGAAACCACCCAAATAACCCTGATCAAAAGTTTACATACCCTGGTGACTTTGGCCAGATAACATGCACACATGTTGACATAAAGGGTTTGAATGGCTATTAGAGGTAACCATCCTCACCTGTGATCTGTTTTCTTGTAATTAGTGTGTGTGTATAAAAGGTCAATGAGTTTCTGGACCCCTGACAGACCCTTATACCTTTCATCCAGTGCTGCACTAACTTTTCTGGCTTCATCTGGTCTTTTAAGGCTTGGCTTACCAATAGCTGCTACTGCAGGTTGGGTTACCCCTCTGGCTGTAGCGAATGATGTTTTTAACAACATTTCCAGTCGCTTATCTGTCGGGTCTTTAAACATCTGCATGTTGTCCACTGGACAGGTCAGAGTCTTGTTCACACAGGAGATAGCTGCGTCCACTGCAAGGACACTCCATTTTTTAGTAAACTTCTCCTCCATGGGATATAAAATAGATTTTTTTTTAGGAGGCAGAAACAATCTATCTGGATGTTCCCAATCTTGATAGATAAGACCTTCTAGTAGCGGATGAGCCGGAAAGGAATAATCTGCCTGAGGGGCTTTCAAAGAGCCCAAAGAAGAGACAGAGCTAGAAGCTGGCTCTAATAGAGGTAACTTGAAGGCCGAACGGACCATCTCAGTAAGGGACTGTACTAACAACCTTTCGGACTGAGAAGCCGAAAACGGTTCCTCCAGGGTAGAATCCTCAGAGTCAGAGACATCTGACTGACCCTCTGCCTGATCCCCTGAGAGTAAATCAACCTCTTCCAGGGATAGTTGTTCCGTCAAAAGGAACTCTGCAGGGGGAGAGGGAGACCTGGTACGTTTATCTCCAGTCCACCCATGGCTGAGGCCAGAGCCTCCTCTGTTACAAACACTGGAGCAGGCGGGGCAAGGGCAGCTGAGGCACCTAATAGCTCCGATGGATCACCCTGGGCCACCTCTAATTTGTCAGGAGAGAAAATAGCCACAAGAGCATACCCGAGATCCTCTGAGTCTGATGGCGAACCCTTTGTCTTTTTTGCATTTTTAGTCCCTGAGCCCTTTGCCATAGTAAAGCCGAGGTACTCACAGCCAGGAATTGCATCCACTTGCAGACCTATAGACCAGCACTGACGCTGCCATTTGATGGTCAGCGAGATGCAGAGCACACTATGCGCCTTAAGAAAATGCCACTGTCAATTTATGCACAAAAAAACTCTCTGTGTCCACCGTCAGCCAGGAGGGGTGAGGTAGACTGAGCTTTTTGGACTAGGTGCAAGTCATCTGACCTGCTCTGCCCTGCAATTTCAGGCTCATAGAGAGCAGCTGAAACAAATCCTCTCGCGCATGCGTGCACGCGTCGCCGCCGTGCGCGCCTATTACAAGGCCGTGCACATGCGTGCGCGCGTGTTCCGCCTATTCCGAGGCCGCGCGCACCGGGAACGCATTAAAAGTAGGCTATTGAGCGAGCGTGCACCTATGATGACTATTGCGCGCCCATGCACGAGGTTGCTGTCAGCCGAAGCCAGCATGTGAGGACCAAAAACAAACACTTCTGTAGCCAGGAACCAACTACCAGCAGGTGGAGGCTAAATGACGCACTCAGGCAAGTACTCATTATAGATAAACCTCACAATCACTGCTACACCAGGACAATGAAAGGAGAGAGAGGCACAGGCAGGCAAACTGGCATAATGGCTCAAAAGAAGGAAACTTTCAGAACCAAGTTCTGAAAGACCCTTCACTTACCTTATCCAACGCTGCAGGACAAAATACAGGCAGTTCAATATTCGCCCATCACGGAGAGCTGAGTCTGCAAACCTTCAGGGACCGGGGTCCATGGACAGGAACACCACACCCCTGGGCCCATATCGCACCCTGTCAGTAAGCTTTTGGTATTGGGAAACTGACCAAAGCACTGAAACCCAGGATCCAGCCCTCAAAAGAGGAGCATTACAGGTCAAACCCCGTTCTTCTCAACCGGGGCCCGGGTACTGTCCACTTTGGCTAAGAAGCACTTTGGACGGATATCTATGGAGGCTTTTTAAATCCAGCATGGATCCCTCCAGTGGAGCTCCTCAGAGCAGATGTTCACTTGTGACCAACACCTTAGACACTGGCGAAAAAACTGAGGTACTCCAGGTATGGGAGGGGTTATATAGGGGAGGGAACTTCCTGCCTTAAGGGCGTGCCAGTGTCCATCACCTGAAGGTAGACTCTATAACCCACATAGTAATCACTATGCTTCTCTGTGTCCCGTGATGTACTCCAACAAAAGGATTTTACAGGTAAGCTGTTATAAAAATCCTATTATTGGATGCTTCCACAAAATGCATCGACCTAAGTTCCTAATCTCAGAAAGACAACCATGCTATGCATTTTTCATCCCCCTAGTGGATGGTGATTGGTAGTATCAATGTCCATGCATGTATAACACATGTTTTTATTGAACTTTTTATTGGATGAAATAACATTTTTAATTTAATTTTTAACAAATTATCTCATATTTGTGTCCACTTGAAGGGTGGTCTTTAACAACCAGATGATGAATCTGCACTTAGTTTCCCATAAAGCCAAACGCTGGTACAAAAAAGTGTCTGTATATTTATTTTAAATTGCCACGTACATTGCTTTTGTGCTTTACCTAAAATTTTAGAAAGCGATCATCACGGCCCTTTTGTATCCAGAAAGTGCTGTGGCCCAAACTCCTAGTCCAGATGCAGTTATCTGGCTGCATTAGAGGCATTTTTCTGATGCCCTTGCTTCCTGACCCAAAAGTCACCCCAATAAAGATGTTGTGTCTGTAGCAAATGCGGAATTAGGCATTACACCCCCTTCTTGTCCCTCTTGTGCTGGCCAACCTGGTCTCTGCTTCAAGGACTGCTTCCGTCGCTACCATACACTAGTGGAGTATTAGTTATTGGGTACAGCACGGCACAGTCTAGGGCACACAATTTATACACAAGGGTCTCAAAAGGTGTTAGTCAGGAAACTGGATATCGCATTTTGAGAGACCCTAAAAATCACAGCCTAGAAAGTTTACAGTTACAGTTTTTATAAGTTACAAAAAAAGTAAAAAAAAAAACATAAATAAATAAAAAAGTAAAGAAAAAAAAGTAAAAAAAGTTGTTTTGTTGAGCTAATGTTATATTGTTACTGTTTTTTTATTGTTAACCGTTGTTTTTCTTTGCAGAAACGCCAGTCAGCTGCAGCACTGATATGTTTATTCTAACAACAACAGGGTGTTGCTCTCAGAATACATACTGTATGTCAGTGCTTGCATTGCTGCTTGAGGAGATTTATTATCTGCAGTTAAAAAAAAGAACGTACAGTTGTGCTCATAAGTTTACATACCATTGCAGACTTTATGATTTCTTGGCCATTTTTCAGAGAATATGAATAACATAAAAACATTTCTTTCACTCATGTTTAGTGTTTGGCTGAAGCCATTTATTATCAATCAATTGTGTTTACTCTTTTTAAATCATAATCACAACAGAAACCACCCAAATAACCCTGATCAAAAGTTTACATACCCTGGTGACTTTGGCCAGATAACATGCACACATGTTGACATAAAGGGTTTGAATGGCTATTAGAGGTAACCATCCTCACCTGTGATCTGTTTTCTTGTAATTAGTGTGTGTGTATAAAAGGTCAATGAGTTTCTGGACCCCTGACAGACCCTTATACCTTTCATCCAGTGCTGCACTAACTTTTCTGGATTCGAGTCATGGGAAAGCAAAATAATTGTCAAAGGATCTGTGGGAAAAGGTAGTTGAACTGTATAAAACAGAAATGGGGTATTTAAAGATATCCACGGAATTGAGAATGCCAATCAGCAGTGTTCAAACTCTAATCAAGAAGTGGAAAATTAGGGGTTCTGTTAAAAACCAAACCTCCGTCAGGTAGACCAACTAAATTTTCAGCCACAACTGCCAGGAAAATTGTTCGGGATTCAAAGAAAAAAAAACAAATAGCTTCAGGTGAAATACAGGACTCTCTGAAAACATGTGGTGTGGCTGTTTCAAGATGCACAATAAGAAGGCACTTGAAGAAAGATGAGCTGCATGGTCGAGTCGCCAGAAGAAAGCCATTACTACGCAAATTCCACAAAGTATCCCACTTACAACATGCCAAGCCTCAAACCTTCTGGCACAAAGTCATTTGGAGTGATGAGACCAAAATTTTGCATTTTGGCCACAACCATAAATGCTTAATTTCAGTCAACTAGGCCTATGATGAAAGGTACACCATTCCTACTTTGAAACACGGAGATGAATCGCTGATGTTTTCGGGATGTGTGAGCTACAAAGGCACAGGTAATTTGGTCAAAATTGTTGGCAAGATGAATGCAGCGTGTTATCAAAAAATACTGGAGGAACATTTGCAAATTTATCAGCCAGGAAGCTGCGCATGAGACATTCCATCATGACAATGATCCAAAATACAAGGCCAAGTCGACCTGTCATTGGCTACAGCAGAATAAATTAAAGGTTCTGGAGTAGCCATCTGTCTCCTGACCTCAATATCATTGAGCCACTCAAACGTGGTCTCAAACGTGCAGTTCATGCAAGACAGCCCAAGAATTTACAGGAACTGGAGGCTTTTTGCCAATAGGAATGGGCGGCTTTATGTAAGAAAGTAGTGCTGAGCTGTTGGTAAAATCAATACATAGGAGTATAATACAATAGCATAAAAACAAATGGTAATACGTACAAAGTACAAGATATTGTGCAAGTGGCAAGCAAAATAAAGTGCCAAAAACGATGAAATATCCAAATAAACCTCCAGTGCTGGAGAAGTGTGTTGCGCAGTGAAAAAATCCTCATAGGAAAACTGCAATTGATATAAGTGAAAATAATGATATCTACTGTAAAACAATCACATCTGCTACGGAACAATCGAGATAGCATAAAATAGGATGCAAAGGTGCATTAGTGAACGTGATAAATCACAAAGTGTGATACTAATGAGAAAAGTCCAAAATGTTCAATTGCACATATAAAGTAATATGTGCACAGTGATTTTGTACCTTCTACTAAAGTGAAGTGTGCAGAGTGGTGGCTCTTCAGTGCCTTCTGCTGGTGTAAATGGATGGCCCCTTACCTCACTGCTGTGAGGTCACAGCATATAAGTAAAGCCTGAGGGTATCAAGCGTGGTCCAGCCTACTCAGGTGGTCCCTTGGAGGATGTAGGCATGGTCCCTGGATATGGGGAGAGGCTAATCACGTCCGTGATGTATGGGGTCTCCGAGTGCCGTACATATATAATAAAACGGAACAAAGAACCCTAAGGTTGGCGCTGCGCTGAATTAATTGAGTGATTAAAAAAGTATAGAATATAAAAATTATGATAGTAGTGAGCTGCTAGCATTAAATTGTGTACAACAATCTTACAAACATAAAAAACAAAAAGAGAATGCAGCGCTAATAAGTGACAAATCAACACTATAAGTGAATAATTAGTGATAATAACAAAAAAAATCAATGGTTAAAAAGATCATTCCAAGAGATGGATAGTTCAAAAATGAGAAGAGAAAAACCCCAAAGCTATAAATAGTCCAGAGATTAGTGAGTGATCGCACTTAATTTTCTCTTAATTTTCTCACAAGCAAAAAGTGAAAAAACTAAAAAAGAGGGGGGTTACACAGAAAATCCATATAAAAAAGATCCATAAAGGCTTCCAAGATGGTGAAGATAGAGTGATGAGAGATGAAATTCCACACTGCACCCGTGCTTATAAATTGCCTGCTTACCGCAGTTAAAGACTGTATCTCACCAGTCTCATAAAGCCTATGGGAATTGAGGTATCCCACAACCCATCCACCTGGATGATCAGAGGGCTCAGCATAGGATCCGAACGGAACCGTGGATGATAAAAGAGAAAAGGATTCTCATAGCGTATAACGTTTAAAATCGATGAATATTTAATAGGACTTGCACTTATAATTAAGTAGTGAATAACAGACAGTAATCGAAACAATCACAGGAGGGATTCCTTCTCCGATGCTCCAATGCTACGATGCTCCTCGCTACCAGGACTCACACACTGCCGGCGTTCAGGACGGAAACGCGATGACGTCACGGCGACCCGACGATCGTTTCGTCTCAATAGGACATCTACGGGGGTTTGGCCGGATGACGACGTCAGCGCGTGCAGTGTATAAATAGCAGAAGACTCCATCTTTAAAATGGGAAAGCCATGCAGGAGCCCTCATATTCAACTGAGGGCAACATAATATAATTGGTAGCGGGAGAGAAAAATAAAAAATATATTCAGATCTTTGCATGAAGCTAATCGATCGACATAGTAAACATAAATTCTTATAACATATAAGAAGCGGAACGCAGGAGTGTGTTGTCAACCAGTAGGGTAGCATCAAATAGCAGCAACTTAGTGTGATCGGAGAGGATCAATAATATGTCATAAATTAATACAGTGTAAACAATTGATATGCATTCTGGTTTTCAAATTAAATATGCTTAAATCACAAAATACATTTTAAAATTAAAAATTATGTAGTTAATACAACATTATACTAACATGTCCATATGGGACTGCATACAGACATGCATGCCAGTGGTCAATTACTGGAATGCATATAGCAGTCAATACGGCGTCATGTTTACTTTAACCATACTGGAGTGCAATGCATGCCAGTAATTAGCATGCCAGTGGTCAATCCCTGGAATGCATATAGCAATCAATACGGCGTCATGTTTAGTGTAACCATATTAGAGTGCAATGCATGCCAATGATTAGCAACAATACACACAAGTATAATAAAAATTATTATTATTAAAACGATATAAGACTAACCCTATATTGATCGTGGGTCACAAGAGTTTTAAATAATAATTTGTTTAAATAAAATAAAATTTATATTAGGAGTTATTAAGGAAACAGTTAATATCCCAATCGACATTTAGTCCAAAGGGAATAAAAGATTTTAAACAAAAAATCCAGCGAGTTTCCAGCCTCGATATGGCACGAACCATATTAGTGCCTCTCCAATGGGGGCGGATGTTGTCAATAGCAAAAAAGCTGGTCCCCTTTAAATCTCTCCCATGATGTTTATCATAGTGTTTAGAAAGATTATGCTTAGGGAACCCGCTCTTAATCCTACCTATGTGTTCACTGAGGCGAATATGTAGTTCACGTTTAGTGCGACCCACATATTGCTTCGAACATGGGCACTGTATCATGTACACCACATACTTTGTCGAACAGGTAATAAATGATTCGATCTCATGTGTTTTACCAGTAACTGAAGATTGGAAATTCGTGCATTTTCTTTCCTTAAAGGAGTTTACCTTACATACACTACATTTACGGCATGGAAAAAAACCCTTAAGAGATTGAAAGAAAACTAGGTTTTTAGGAGGGTCGATGACATTGGGTGCTAGGTTCTGCCGTAATGAGGGTGCCCCTTTAAAAATCAACACTGGATTCTCAGGGATATGTGCCCCCAAGATCCTGTCACTTCTAAGTATATCCCAATGTTTCCTCAGGATTTTTTTAATTGAAAAGTGCTGATTAGAGTATCTCGTAGTCAGCGACCAACTAAATTTATCCGAGGGGATAGCATTTGTTCTATTGTTCCTTATCAGAAGAGAATCTCGGTCCATCTGTTCCACTGTAGTGATCGTCTCGTTAATCTTCTCCTCTTGATATCCTTTATTTAAAAATCTTGACTTTAGAGTATTAGATTGTTCCTGGTAATCAACAATTTCTGTACAGTTCCGCCTTATACGCTGAAACTGACCTTTAGGTATTGCTGTGAGCCAGGAGCTATGATGACAGCTCGTAGTAGGGATGAAGGCGTTCCGATCGGTTGCTTTAAAAAAGGTATTGGTACTTAATCTTCCATTTTTTACAAATATATTTAAATCCAAAAAATTGATTTGGGAGATACTGATGTCATGTTGGAGGGAAATCCCTTTGTCATTAGAGTTGAGTCTAGAGAAAAATTCCTCCAAGGATGTGACGTCACCCTCCCATATCACTATCACGTCATCTATGTAGTGTTTCCAGAGACGCAATTGTGGCGGGGCCTGCACATCAATCACATCTCGCTCCCAGTAGGCCATAAAGAGATTGGCTAAGCTGGGGGCAAATTTTGCCCCCATCGCTACACCACAAATTTGAAGAAAGAAAGTGCTTCCAAACCAAAAATAATTATGGGTAGCTGCAAAATGTAATAATTCCAAAATAAACTCTTTTTGTAGACGCGGTATATCAGATTCCTGATGAAGATAAAAGCTAACTGCCTCTAGACCTTGTTGATGGGAGATAACAGTGTAAAGAGAGGCTACATCCGCCATGGCCAGAATATAGCCTTCCTTCCACTCAAAGTCTTTCAAAAGATTCAAAACTTCAGTGGTGTCACATAAGTAGGCAGGAGTAGATTTCACCAACGGTTGTAGAAAATGATCTACATATTTGCCTATTCTGGC
Organism: Rana temporaria; assembly: GCF_905171775.1. NCBI lineage: Eukaryota > Metazoa > Chordata > Amphibia > Anura > Ranidae > Rana > Rana temporaria. The sequence continues at coordinate 98,439,231 of NC_053494.1, read as the reverse complement.
AGTGACGGAATCAATGCCGCTAATAATTGGACGGCCGGGGGGTTTAACCAAACTTTTGTGAATTTTGGGTAAATAATATATCACAGGTACATGTGGTGTAATTGGTATAAGATGGGCATGCTCTTTTTTATTAAGAATCCCCTTTTGGAGGCCCTGATCAATGATGGTAGATAATGCCTTCCTATATTTAGCTGTTGGATTGGAGGGCAGAACTGCGTAGGTTAAAACATCTGACAATTGACGGTTCATTTCTTCTATATATTGGGACTTATCCAATATAACAATGCCACCGCCTTTGTCGGCTGGTCTAATTATTACATCATTCCGCTGACAGATCTTTTTAATATTAGTTTCAATTGAGAAAGCGCTCCTGGGTTTAGTGACTTTCAAGGACAGGAGGTCCTTAGTAACGAGTTCCTTGAATACTTGTATAGCTGGAGCCACAAAACCAGGAGGGTTAAACAAGGATGCATTCCTCAAATTGGTATGCTGGATAGGAACATTGGTAATTGGTGTGCCGTCATCCACAGAGGCTTCAGAGCGTCGCATCAATGATGGAGGAATCTTGTGAATAATTTGAGTCCCATTCCCAATCGGATTTAAAATAAAATGTCTCTTTATATTCATTTTTCTAATAAATTTGTTAACATCAATAAAAGTTTCAAATTTATTGAGTTGCCGTGGGGGGGCGAATTTGAGGCCCTGACTCAAAATGTTCTGTTCGCCCACTGTTAAGGAAGCTGAACTAAGATTGAAGATACCAGCTAAGTCCGTTGGTTTCCTCTCTTTGACCCGGATTCGCCTCCCCCTCTGAGGCCTCTCTGTCGTCGTACTCTTTCTTGCTTTGGCTCCGTGTCATGGGAAAAAAACGTAGTGGATTAATATTATCAGATTCACACGGCGAGTCTACATAATAATCTCTTTGAAAAGGTAGCTCATTTGGGTACTGTAAAGTAACCCCATTCTCTTCCCAGGGATCTAAGTGATAATTGGAAAGGGGAGCAAAACGATTGTCTAGGGAAATGTAACTAGGAGTGTGATTACTCGCCTCCCCTTTTTGCTCTCTGTAATTCTGTGTTGCTGGTTGTAAATGCCAACGATCTCGTGGATCTATGCGAGTATCTCTAGAGTCATTGGTATAATTGGCCACCCTTTGTTGATAAGGCCTGAAATGCCAACTCCCTTTAACTTCTCTCCTTTGGTCCATTGAGCTCATAGGTGGTTGAGGTTCTCTGGATGGTTGAGAATCTCTAGGGACATAGTAGCCATTTTGTACATTATCTCTATAAAAAGAATCCCTTACAAGAGATGGTACTTTGGGACGTGCTCCTTTGGGAGGACCCTGGGAGTAGACCTTTTTGACTGGTTTATGTGATTTAGGTGGAGCTGGGACATTATTGATGTATTGACTCCTGATATTAGCTGGACCTTGTGGTGGCAGCTGTGGGGGGGCCCGGTTGGAATTGGAAGGGATGGGTTGTGAGATTGGGGCTGTGGTAACAGTTTTGATGCTATCAGTGTTCTCCAAAGTTGTTTGCCATTTAAAAACTACTTTGTTGGAATAGTCCGAAAGATCACGATTAAATTTTTTCTTTTTCTTATTTTTTTGATCCAAACCTTCCTTTTCAATAATTTCTTTTAATTGCTCGGATTTGGGTGAATATACCTCCTGTTCTTTGAATATATTGAGTTTAGTTCGTACTAGCCCAATTTCTTCATTTAATGATTTTAATTTGGTCTGTTTCTTATCTAAGAGAAACTGGAGAAATTTGACCCCTATCTCATTAAAGTAGGTATACCAGCCCTCAAGATCAGTTTCTCCTTTTTGGGGAGCCACTTCCCACCTAAGGCTGCGGGGTACCATTTCTTTTTCAACATAATGTTCAAGATACGCGATATCCCAAATAGTATGCAGCTCAGATATGAGGAGATTTTTAAGCCTCAAAAACAAGCCACCCAAAGCATCTGTTTGTTCAGTGTTTCCATCAAACACACCATCTAAATTTATGCTATATTGTGATCTAAAATCAAAAATATCCATAATAAGTGCTGAGCAGCAGCGTCTAAGTACAAATACAAGTAAAACGGAACAAAGAACCCTAAGGTTGGCGCTGCGCTGAATTAATTGAGTGATTAAAAAAGTATAGAATATAAAAATTATGATAGTAGTGAGCTGCTAGCATTAAATTGTGTACAACAATCTTACAAACATAAAAAGCAAAAAGAGAATGCAGCGCTAATAAGTGACAAATCAACACTATAAGTGAATAATTAGTGATAATAACAAAAAAAATCAATGGTTAAAAAGATCATTCCAAGAGATGGATAGTTCAAAAATGAGAAGAGAAAAACCCCAAAGCTATAAATAGTCCAGAGATTAGTGAGTGATCGCACTTAATTTTCTCTTAATTTTCTCACAAGCAAAAAGTGAAAAAACTAAAAAAGAGGGGGGTTACACAGAAAATCCATATAAAAAAGATCCATAAAGGCTTCCAAGATGGTGAAGATAGAGTGATGAGAAATGAAATTCCACACTGCACCCGTGCTTATAAATTGCCTGCTTACCGCAGTTAAAGACTGTATCTCACCAGTCTCATAAAGCCTATGGGAATTGAGGTATCCCACAACCCATCCACCTGGATGATCAGAGGGCTCAGCATAGGATCCGAACGGAACCGTGGATGATAAAAGAGAAAAGGATTCTCATAGCGTATAACGTTTAAAATCGATGAATATTTAATAGGACTTGCACTTACAATTAAGTAGTGAATAACAGACAGTAATCGAAACAATCACAGGAGGGATTCCTTCTCCGATGCTCCAATGCTACGATGCTCCTCGCTACCAGGACTCACACACTGCCGGCGTTCAGGACGGAAACGCGATGACGTCACGGCGACCCGACGATCGTTTCGTCTCAATAGGACATCTACGGGGGTTTGGCCGGATGACGACGTCAGCGCGCGCAGTGTATAAATAGCAGAAGACTCCATCTTTAAAATGGGAAAGCCATGCAGGAGCCCTCATATTCAACTGAGGGCAACATAATATAATTGGTAGTGGGAGAGAAAAATAAAAAATATATTCAGATCTTTGCATGAAGCTAATCGATCGACATAGTAAACATAAATTCTTATAACATATAAGAAGCGGAACGCAGGAGTGTGTTGTCAACCAGTAGGGTAGCATCAAATAGCAGCAACTTAGTGTGATCGGAGAGGATCAATAATATGTCATAAATTAATACAGTGTAAACAATTGATATGCATTCTGGTTTTCAAATTAAATATGCTTAAATCACAAAATACATTTTAAAATTAAAAATTATGTAGTTAATACAACATTATACTAACATGTCCATATGGGACTGCATACAGACATGCATGCCAGTGGTCAATTACTGGAATGCATATAGCAGTCAATACGGCGTCATGTTTACTTTAACCATACTGGAGTGCAATGCATGCCAGTAATTAGCATGCCAGTGGTCAATCCCTGAAATGCATATAGCAATCAATACGGCGTCATGTTTAGTGTAACCATATTAGAGTGCAATGCATGCCAATGATTAGCAACAATACACACAAGTATAATAAAAATTATTATTATTAAAACCATATAAGACTAACCCTATATTGATCGTGGGTCACAAGAGTTTTAAATAATAATTTGTTTAAATAAAATAAAATTTATATTAGGAGTTATTAAGGAAACAGTTAATATCCCAATCGACATTTAGTCCAAAGGGAATAAAAGATTTTAAACAAAAAATCCAGCAAGTTTCCAGCCTCGATATGGCACGAACCATATTAGTGCCTCTCCAATGGGGGCGGATGTTGTCAATAGCAAAAAAGCTGGTCCCCTTTAAATCTCTCCCATGATGTTTATCATAGTGTTTAGAAAGATTATGCTTAGGGAACCCGCTCTTAATCCTACCTATGTGTTCACTGAGGCGAATATGTAGTTCACGTATTATTGATCCTCTCCGATCACACTAAGTTGCTGCTATTTGATGCTACCCTACTGGTTGACAACACACTCCTGCGTTCCGCTTCTTATATGTTATAAGAATTTATGTTTACTATGTCGATCGATTAGCTTCATGCAAAGATCTGAATATATTTTTTATTTTTCTCTCCCGCTACCAATTATATTATGTTGCCCTCAGTTGAATATGAGGGCTCCTGCATGGCTTTCCCATTTTAAAGATGGAGTCTTCTGCTATTTATACACTGCGCGCACTGACGTCGTCATCCGGCCAAACCCCCGTAGATGTCCTATTGAGACGAAACGATCGTCGGGTCGCCGTGACGTCATCGCGTTTCCGTCCTGAACGCCGGCAGTGTGTGAGTCCTGGTAGCGAGGAGCATCGTAGCATTGGAGCATCGGAGAAGGAATCCCTCCTGTGATTGTTTCGATTACTGTCTGTTATTCACTACTTAATTATAAGTGCAAGTCCTATTAAATATTCATCGATTTTAAACGTTATACGCTATGAGAATCCTTTTCTCTTTTATCATCCACGGTTCCGTTCGGATCCTATGCTGAGCCCTCTGATCATCCAGGTGGATGGGTTGTGGGATACCTCAATTCCCATAGGCTTTATGAGACTGGTGAGATACAGTCTTTAACTGCGGTAAGCAGGCAATTTATAAGCACGGGTGCAGTGTGGAATTTCATCTCTCATCACTCTATCTTCACCATCTTGGAAGCCTTTATGGATCTTTTTTATATGGATCTTCTGTGTAACCCCCCTCTTTTTTAGTTTTTTCACTTTTTGCTTGTGAGAAAGTTAAGAGAAAATTAAGTGCGATCACTCACTAATCTCTGGACTATTTATAGCTTTGGGGGTTTTTCTCTTCTCATTTTTGAACTATCCATCTCTTGGAATGATCTTTTTAACCATTGATTTTTTTTGTTATTATCACTAATTATTCACTTATAGTGTTGATTTGTCACTTATTAGCGCTGCATTCTCTTTTTGTTTTTTATGTTTGTAAGATTGTTGTACACAATTTAATGCTAGCAGCTCACTACTATCATAATTTTTATATTCTATACTTTTTTAATCACTCAATTAATTCAGCGCAGCGCCAACCTTAGGGTTCTTTGTTCCGTTTTACTTGTATTTGTACTTAGACGCTGCTGCTCAGCACTTATTATGGATATTTTTGATTTTAGATCACAATATAGCATAAATTTAGATGGTGTGTTTGATGGAAACACTGAACAAACAGATGCTTTGGGTGGCTTGTTTTTGAGGCTTAAAAATCTCCTCATATCTGAGCTGCATACTATTTGGGATATCGCGTATCTTGAACATTATGTTGAAAAAGAAATGGTACCCCGCAGCCTTAGGTGGGAAGTGGCTCCCCAAAAAGGAGAAACTGATCTTGAGGGCTGGTATACCTACTTTAATGAGATAGGGGTCAAATTTCTCCAGTTTCTCTTAGATAAGAAACAGACCAAATTAAAATCATTAAATTAAGAAATTGGGCTAGTACGAACTAAACTCAATATATTCAAAGAACAGGAGGTATATTCACCCAAATCCGAGCAATTAAAAGAAATTATTGAAAAGGAAGGTTTGGATCAAAAAAATAAGAAAAAGAAAAAATTTAATCGTGATCTTTCGGACTATTCCAACAAAGTAGTTTTTAAATGGCAAACAACTTTGGAGAACACTGATAGCATCAAAACTGTTACCACAGCCCCAATCTCACAACCCATCCCTTCCAATTCCAACCGGGCCCCCCCACAGCTGCCACCACAAGGTCCAGCTAATATCAGGAGTCAATACATCAATAATGTCCCAGCTCCACCTAAATCACATAAACCAGTCAAAAAGGTCTACTCCCAGGGTCCTCCCAAAGGAGCACGTCCCAAAGTACCATCTCTTGTAAGGGATTCTTTTTATAGAGATAATGTACAAAATGGCTACTATGTCCCTAGAGATTCTCAACCATCCAGAGAACCTCAACCACCTATGAGCTCAATGGACCAAAGGAGAGAAGTTAAAGGGAGTTGGCATTTCAGGCCTTATCAACAAAGGGTGGCCAATTATACCAATGACTCTAGAGATACTCGCATAGATCCACGAGATCGTTGGCATTTACAACCAGCAACACAGAATTACAGAGAGCAAAAAGGGGAGGCGAGTAATCACACTCCTAGTTACATTTCCCTAAGACAATCGTTTTGCTCCCCTTTCCAATTATCACTTAGATCCCTGGGAAGAGAATGGGGTTACTTTACAGTACCCAAATGAGCTACCTTTTCAAAGAGATTATTATGTAGACTCGCCGTGTGAATCTGATAATATTAATCCACCACGTTTTTTTCCCATGACACGGAGCCAAAGCAAGAAAGAGTACGACGACAGAGAGGCCTCAGAGGGGGAGGCGAATCCGGGCCAAAGAGAGGAAACCAACGGACTTAGCTGGTATCTTCAATCTTAGTTCAGCTTCCTTAACAGTGGGCGAACAGAACATTTTGAGTCAGGGCCTCAAATTCGCCCCCCCACGGCAACTCAATAAATTTGAAACTTTTATTGATGTTAACAAATTTATTAGAAAAATGAATATAAAGAGACATTTTATTTTAAATCCGATTGGGAATGGGACTCAAATTATTCACAAGATTCCTCCATCATTGATGCGACGCTCTGAAGCCTCTGTGGATGGCGGCACACCAATTACCAATGTTCCTATCCAGCATACCAATTTGAGGAATGCATCCTTGTTTAACCCTCCTGGTTTTGTGGCTCCAGTTATACAAGTATTCAAGGAACTCGTTACTAAGGACCTCCTGTCCTTGAAAGTCACTAAACCCAGGAGCGCTTTCTCAATTGAAACTAATATTAAAAAGATCTGTCAGCGGAATGATGTAATAATTAGACCAGCCGACAAAGGCGGTGGCATTGTTATATTGGATAAGTCCCAATATATAGAAGAAATGAACCGTCAATTGTCAGATGTTTTAACCTACGCAGTTCTGCCCTCCAATCCAACAGCTAAATATAGGAAGGCATTATCTACCATCATTGATCAGGGCCTCCAAAAGGGGATTCTTAATAAAAAAGAGCATGCCCATCTTATACCAATTACACCACGTGTACCTGTGATATATTATTTACCCAAAATTCACAAAAGTTTGGTTAAACCCCCCGGCCGTCCAATTATTAGCGGCATTGATTCCGTCACTGCCAGAATAGGCAAATATGTAGATCATTTTCTACAACCGTTGGTGAAATCTACTCCTGCCTACTTATGTGACACCACTGAAGTTTTGAATCTTTTGAAAGACTTTGAGTGGAAGGAAGGCTATATTCTGGCCACGGCGGATGTAGCCTCTCTTTACACTGTTATCTCCCATCAACAAGGTCTAGAGGCAGTTAGCTTTTATCTTCATCAGGAATCTGATATACCGCGTCTACAAAAAGAGTTTATTTTGGAATTATTACATTTTGCAGCTACCCATAATTATTTTTGGTTTGGAAGCACTTTCTTTCTTCAAATTTGTGGTGTAGCGATGGGGGCAAAATTTGCCCCCAGCTTAGCCAATCTCTTTATGGCCTACTGGGAGCGAGATGTGATTGATGTGCAGGCCCCGCCACAATTGCGTCTCTGGAAACGCTACATAGATGACGTGATAGTGATATGGGAGGGTGACGTCACATCCTTGGAGGAATTTTTCTCTAGACTCAACTCTAATGACAAAGGGATTTCCCTCCAACATGACATCAGTATCTCCCAAATCAATTTTTTGGATTTAAATATATTTGTAAAAAATGGAAGATTAAGTACCAATACCTTTTTTAAAGCAACCGATCGGAACGCCTTCATCCCTACTACGAGCTGTCATCATAGCTCCTGGCTCACAGCAATACCTAAAGGTCAGTTTCAGCGTATAAGGCGGAACTGTACAGAAATTGTTGATTACCAGGAACAATCTAATACTCTAAAGTCAAGATTTTTAAATAAAGGATATCAAGAGGAGAAGATTAACGAGACGATCACTACAGTGGAACAGATGGACCGAGATTCTCTTCTGATAAGGAACAATAGAACAAATGCTATCCCCTCGGATAAATTTAGTTGGTCGCTGACTACGAGATACTCTAATCAGCACTTTTCAATTAAAAAAATCCTGAGGAAACATTGGGATATACTTAGAAGTGACAGGATCTTGGGGGCACATATCCCTGAGAATCCAGTGTTGATTTTTAAAGGGGCACCCTCATTACGGCAGAACCTAGCACCCAATGTCATCGACCCTCCTAAAAACCTAGTTTTCTTTCAATCTCTTAAGGGTTTTTTTCCATGCCGTAAATGTAGTGTATGTAAGGTAAACTCCTTTAAGGAAAGAAAATGCACGAATTTCCAATCTTCAGTTACTGGTAAAACACATGAGATCGAATCATTTATTACCTGTTCGACAAAGTATGTGGTGTACATGATACAGTGCCCATGTTCGAAGCAATATGTGGGTCGCACTAAACGTGAACTACATATTCGCCTCAGTGAACACATAGGTAGGATTAAGAGCGGGTTCCCTAAGCATAATCTTTCTAAACACTATGATAAACATCATGGGAGAGATTTAAAGGGGACCAGCTTTTTTGCTATTGACAACATCCGCCCCCATTGGAGAGGCACTAATATGGTTCGTGCCATATCGAGGCTGGAAACTCGCTGGATTTTTTGTTTAAAATCTTTTATTCCCTTTGGACTAAATGTCGATTGGGATATTAACTGTTTCCTTAATAACTCCTAATATAAATTTTATTTTATTTAAACAAATTATTATTTAAAACTCTTGTGACCCACGATCAATATAGGGTTAGTCTTATATCGTTTTAATAATAATAATTTTTATTATACTTGTGTGTATTGTTGCTAATCATTGGCATGCATTGCACTCTAATATGGTTACACTAAACATGACGCCGTATTGATTGCTATATGCATTCCAGGGATTGACCACTGGCATGCTAATTACTGGAATGCATTGCACTCCAGTATGGTTAAAGTAAACATGACGCCGTATTGACTGCTATATGCATTCCAGTAATTGACCACTGGCATGCATGTCTGTATGCAGTCCCATATGGACATGTTAGTATAATGTTGTATTAACTACATAATTTTTAATTTTAAAATTTATTTTGTGATTTAAGCATATTTAATTTGAAAACCAGAATGCATATCAATTGTTTACACTGTATTAATTTATGACATATTATTGATCCTCTCCGATCACACTAAGTTGCTGCTATTTGATGCTACCCTACTGGTTGACAACACACTCCTGCGTTCCGCTTCTTATATGTTATAAGAATTTATGTTTACTATGTCGATCGATTAGCTTCATGCAAAGATCTGAATATATTTTTTATTTTTCTCTCCCGCTACCAATTATATTATGTTGCCCTCAGTTGAATATGAGGGCTCCTGCATGGCTTTCCCATTTTAAAGATGGAGTCTTCTGCTATTTATACACTGCGCGCGCTGACGTCGTCATCCGGCCAAACCCCTGTAGATGTCCTATTGAGACGAAACGATCGTCGGGTCGCCGTGACGTCATCGCGTTTCCGTCCTGAACGCCGGCAGTGTGTGAGTCCTGGTAGCGAGGAGCATCGTAGCATTGGAGCATCGGAGAAGGAATCCCTCCTGTGATTGTTTCGATTACTGTCTGTTATTCACTACTTAATTGTAAGTGCAAGTCCTATTAAATATTCATCGATTTTAAACGTTATACGCTATGAGAATCCTTTTCTCTTTTATCATCCACGGTTCCTTTCGGATCCTATGCTGAGCCCTCTGATCATCCAGGTGGATGGGTTGTGGGATACCTCAATTCCCATAGGCTTTATGAGACTGGTGAGATACAGTCTTTAACTGCGGTAAGCAGGCAATTTATAAGCACGGGTGCAGTGTGGAATTTCATCTCTCATCACTCTATCTTCACCATCTTGGAAGCCTTTATGGATCTTTTTTATATGGATTTTCTGTGTAACCCCCCTCTTTTTTAGTTTTTTCACTTTTTGCTTGTGAGAAAATTAAGAGAAAATTAAGTGCGATCACTCACTAATCTCTGGACTATTTATAGCTTTGGGGTTTTTCTCTTCTCATTTTTGAACTATCCATCTCTTGGAATGATCTTTTTAACCATTGATTTTTTTTGTTATTATCACTAATTATTCACTTATAGTGTTGATTTGTCACTTATTAGCGCTGCATTCTCTTTTTGTTTTGTACATATATAATAGCATGGAAGGTAGAAGGAATCCCAGGATAGTGTAGTATATTTGAATAAGATTATGTTTATTGAATAAAAATAGTACAAGGTACTCACATAAAAAAATTAAACAGAACATGTATATCCACAAGCAAAAGCTCACGCGCTTTGCCTCTACGTCCCGACGCGTATCGTCACGATCACGTGACTTCATCAGGGGATCAATGGGCAGCTTTACTATCTGAGAAGATAAAGAGCCTCATCCACAAATACCACAAAAGAATTCAAGCTGTCATTGATGTTAAAGGAAGCAATACATGGTTAAAATAACTGGGGTATGTAAGCTTTTGATCAGGGTCATTTGTGTAGTTTCTGTTGCCATTATGATGCAAAAAGAGTAAACACAGTTGATTGATAATAAATGACTTCAGCCAAACACTAACCATGAGAGAAAAAAAGTTTTTGTGTTATCATTCATATTCTCAAAAAAATGGCCAGAAATCATAAATTCTGTCAGGGTAAACTTATGTAAACTTATGAGCACAACTGTATGTGGAATTACACCCCAAAACACATTCTGCTACTTCTCCCGAGTATGGGGATACCACATGTAAGAGACTTTTTGGCAGTCTAGCCACGTACAGGATCCCAAAATCCAATAAATGCCTTCATGCTTTCATATTCATTAAATTCAGTTTTTTACTTGGCATTAGATCATGTTTTTTTTTAGTTCATGTTCATCTCCCTGTATTCATTAATGGAGACTATGGCAATATGGCCGTGATTGGATATTTTCCTTTGGCCTATAGTGATTGTGGCAGAGGCTATGGAAATATGGCCACGGTTGCTTAGTAACTTGTATACTATGGGTGGGTATAAAAGAGTCGTGAGACATCTGGTTGGGTTTGTCTATGAGGAAGTCACTGTATCATGTGACAAAATACGTCAGTAGGCAAAGCCACATGCAGAGGCGTAACTAGAACCTTCAGGGCCCCAGTGCAAGAAACCATGATGGCCCCCCTGCCCCCCTAACATTCAAGCCCCGGTCAGGGCCGGCGCTATCACTAGGCGACAGCGGACTAGGCAGCCGCCTAGGGTGCACTGCCACCTAGGGCGCCCAGCCTCTGGTTATACTACAACTGCACTGTCAGTCCACAGAGCTTAGAACTAATTCCAAGCAGCCAGCCGCTATGACATGTGTGAAGCAGCACCACCACCCCCATCTCCGCTCTAACAGTGTGACATGTGTCCACTGTACAGTCCAGCACTCCCCGGGCCCCGCCGCTCTGACTTGTTTCCACTGCAAAACCCATGGAAAACAACCCCCCCCGCGCCAGCCCGCTCTGTGCTCTGTAACACTAGACAGTGTCCATGCCCAACCCCCCCCCCCCAGGGCGCTCTCCACTATGATATTATGTTTATGTACAGCGCTCAGCTCAGCACACGCAGCCCCCCCGAGGATGTTCTCTTGTCCCTGTCACACTCACACCGCTGGAGCGGAGTAAATAATGATGGGACAACAGCTGGATGGGCACAGTTGAGACTGTATTTGATGGGCACAGGTGAGGCAGAATGGATGGGCACAGCTGAGACTGGATTTGATGGGCGCTGGTGAGGCGGAATTTGATGGGTGCTTCATTAAAAAGGTAGGGTATACATAAGCAGGGCAAAGGGGTGGAGTCTGGGGTGGAGCTAGGGGGGGTGGCAAAATTAGGTTTTGCCTAGGGTGTCAAAAATCCTTGCACCAGCCCTGGCCCCGGGCTTCAAATTTTGGGTGGGTGTCTATGGATATCCTCCCAAAACCGTGCTTCCTGCATACCCCCTGGGACTTGCATCCAGCGCAATCACAGCAGCCCTTGACCATGTGATCAGCTGATCACATGTAAATAGACTTGCCAGTTATCTGCAGCCCTTTCCTACCACACTGTGTCTGTGTTAGGAAAGGACTGACGTTACCTGTCAAGAATGTCAGTAAATTGTTTACACTGATAATCAGTGCCCCAATCATCAATGCCACCTATTAGTGCCCATCAATGCTGCCTATCAGTGCTCAACAATGCCGACTATCAGTGCCCATAAATTACGCCTACAAGTGTTACCTATCAGTGCTCATTAATGCTGCCTATTAGTGCCCATAAATTCTACCTATCAGCACCACCTATCAGTTCTCATTAATCCCGCCTAACAGCGTCCATCAGTGCCACCTATCAGCAGGGCCGGATTAACAAGGGGGATGATGGAGCTGCAGCTCCAGGCCCCTTTCTCAAGATAGGCCCATTTGCCCAAAGAAAAAAAAAAGAAGAAAAGAAGATCGACTTCGGGGGTTGTAGCTCGACGACCAGAGGACGCAGAAACCCCACAACTGGTGAAAATATGGGACGGCTATCATTTATGGTTCCGGAGATACAGGCCTGCTTGCACAGCCTGTCAGAAGCTACATTCAGAGCGGCCAATATAAATACAAGCTGACACACTGCAGCAGACTGATAGGATCACAGTGCTTATAATAATTATTTGTATATTACTTATGGTAATTAACCCCTTGCCACCCAGGCCAATTCTGACACTTCTCTTCTACATGTAAAAATCATCATTTGTTTTTTGCTAGAAAATTACTCTATGGTGGTCTTTGCACTTTTTATGTTGCACGGTATAGAGCTGCACGATTCTGGCTAAAATGAGAATTGCAATTTTTTTGCTTAGAAGATAGATCATGATTCTCTCACAATTCTTGCAGGGTAACATCTTTCACATTAAAACAAACAAAAAAAAATGGGCTAACTTTACTGTTTTGTTTTTATGGTGTTTTTATTATTCATTGAAGTGAGCAAATGCAGTGTGACATAAAATATTGCAGCAATAGCCATTGTATTCCTTAGAGTCTCTGCTAAAATATATATAATGTTTGGCAGTTCCAAGTAATTTTCTAGCAAATAATATTGCTTTTTTGTTTTCAAAAAGGCTTTATTAAGAGTATACAAAGCATTACAAGTAAGGTTCAGGCAAACATATCGCCAAAAATGTATAAACGTTCGTTACAGGTATCAATAGTAACAAAAGCACCCCAAAAAGTGAACATAGAAAGAGGATACTATATAATGATTCAAGAACCAATTGAAATAACCTGTAACCTGCGAGGTGTACATAGATTGCAAGGGTTATAGACCGACAGGAAACCGAAGGTACGGCCTTCCCGGGTATTCAAAAAGTAGGTAGAGAGCTAGAAAAAAAGAGGAAAGAGAAAGAGAGAAAAAGAGGAAAGAAAGAGAAAGGAAAAAAAAAAAAAAGAGATATCAGTCCTGGAGTCTGAAAAGAAACCATGGATTCCATTTGGCATCAAATTTAGGTAACGAGTCATATAAAGTATGATATATTTTTTCAGACAACATCATCTGGTCCAATCTGTTTGGTATTAATGAGAAAGGCACAGTATCTTTCTTCCAGCTAAGGGCAATAGCCCAAGACATGGCCAGGCAAACTGCATGAATCAACCTGGTCATAGGCCCTCGTACCTCCCCGACCTTATCAAAGAGAAGACATTGTGTGACCTGAAGTTCTACATGCTCGCCTGCTAGAGTGTCAATCAGTTTCAGTACTTCAGTCCATGTGGGTTTAAGTTTGGGACAGTCCCAAAACAGGTGGACATAAGAGCCTGGTATCCCACAACCCCTAAAACATAGGTGGGAAACCTGCGGGAACATGCTGTGGAGGCGAGCAGGGGTGTAGTACCAACGGGTCATTAGCTTAATTGCCGTTTCTCTAATAGAAAGGGAAAGCGTACATTTTCGCATATTGGACCAGCAGGACCGCCAATCCAAATCACCAGCGGCCAACTGCAATTCCAATTCCCATTGGGATCTATATCTCAAGCTAGCGGGTCGGAGAGCCGCTACCATCAGAGAATATATCACAGATATTAGTCCCCTGCCCCTAGGAGTAGAGTTACATATGACCTCAAAGCCTGAAGGATGGTCTGGAGGGGGGGTGCCATAATGCGTTTGGAAAAAGTGACGAATCTGGAGGTAGTGAAGAAATTCCCCCTCCAGTATCCCGAACCTTAACTGTAGAGTGGCAAAGGGTATGAACTTGGAGTTGTGTAGGAAATCCCGAAGGCTAACCAGACCCAGATCCACCCAGGGCTGAAAAGCCTCAGGGTTGGAGTAGGCTGGGGGGAATAATATTGCTTTTTAACTTAACAAGTGTTGGACTTTAAGTGGTTAAATTTCCTGCATTTACACACAGAAGTTTGATCTAAGAAGGAAGTTAGTTACAATGGGCCAGATTCACAAAAGGGATACGACGGCGTATCTGCTGATACGCCGTCGTATCCCTGTTTCTATCTATGCGACTGATTCATAGAATCAGTTACGCATAGATATCCCTAAGATCCGACAGGTGTAATAGTTTTACACTGTCAGATCTTAGGATGCAGTACCGCGGGGGGATTTTGCGTTGTAAACCAGCGTCGGGTATGCAAATTAGCAGTTAGGGCGATCCACAATTTTTTTTCCCGTCGTTACGTCACCGCAAGTGTTAGTTTGCCGTCGCAAAGATAGGGCTGCTTTTACAAAGTGTAAACTTAGTACACCATGTAAAAGTATACCTGTCTTTCCCACGTCGCTTTCAATTTTTTTTTAAATATTATTTTTTTCCCGGCGCAAGTCTTTTTTACCCGTCGCGATTCACAAAACGTCGGCGCGTCGTAACTTCGCGCAAAGCACGTCGGGAAATTTGCGACGGGAGCAGGCGCAGTACGTCCGGCGCGGGAGCGCGCCTAATTTAAATGGGACTCGCCCCATTCGATTGGGCACGCCTTGCGCCGGACGGGTTTAGGATACACCGCCGCAAATTTCCAGGTAAGTGCTTTGTGGATCGGACACTAACTTGGAAAAATTGCGGCGGTGTAACTTAAACCAGTTACGTTACGCTGCGCCCGGGCTATGTGAATCTGGCCCAATGTTTCATGTTGTTTACAAACTTGGCAGACTGCCCAGATTTTTTCTTTACACAGTTTATCCCTTTGATCTAAGAAGAAAGCGTTCGTTACAATGTTTCCTGTTAAAAACTTGGCAGACTGCCCAGATATTTTCTTTTGATAGCTGAAAGTCTTTCCACTTGTTATATGAAAGAATCGGCAAACTCTGCATTGGAGATCGTCAGGGGGGGTTGAATCGAGATCACAATTTTTTTCAACGATTAATTGTGCAGCTCTAGCACGGTATCCTAAACGATGCTTCAATTTTTTTTTAGGTTACATGTTTAGAGTTAGAGGAGGTCTAGTACTAGAATTATTGTTCTCGCTCTAACGATCGTGGCGTATGTAACCTGTGTGTATCTGGCTCTGATACTACCAGTGCCTACCCAGTCACTGACTAGTATCTCTCCCCAGCCTGTCCCCACACACCCTCTCACCTGCTGACCTGTGGATGGGGGAATCACTCCTGCAGTGTTATTGTGTTCTGCCAGTGAGTACAATGATCAGTGTTGCTAACTATAGCTGGCAGCACTGATTGTTTTGGGAAAAACCTAACAGGCTGGTTGTACTCAAGTCGATTAATAGATTGACTTGTGTAAAACCAGCTAGCCCATACATAGATCGACTATGGCTGGTCTCTGCATAATTGGCGTAATTTCAATCCATGTATGACCCGCTTAATCACTATGCAGTCCCTAAATATCCTTCCACTCCTGTACATAGAGCATCCCTGTCATACTCTCCACACTCCTCTCCTGTACATAGTGCCCACTGTCATAGTGCCCACTGTCATACTCTCCACACTCCTCTCCTGTATATAGTGCCCACTGTCATACTCTCCACACTTCTCTCCTATAAATAGTGCTCACTGTCATACCCTACACACTCCTCTCCTGTACATAGTGCCCACTGTCAAACCCTCCACACTCCTCTCCTATACAGAGCGCCCACTGTCATACCTTTCACACTCCTCTCCTGTACATAGTGCCCACTGTCAAACCCTCCACACTCCTCTCCTATACAGAGCGCCCACTGTCATACCCTTCATACTCCTCTCCTGTCCATAGTGCCTGCTGTCATACACTTCTCTCCTGTACATAGTGCCCACTGTCGCACCCTCCACACTAATCTCCTGTACATACTGCTCACTGTCCTACCCTCCACACTCCTCTCCTATACATAGTGCCCACTGTCATACCCTCCACACTCCTCTCCTATACATAGCGTTCACTGTCATACCCTCCACACTCCTCTCCTATACATGTTGCCCACTATCATACCGTCCACATTCCTCTCCTGTACATACTGCCCACTGTCATACCCTCCACACTCCTCTCCTGTACATAGTACCCTCTGTCATACCCCCACACTCTTCCTGTACATACTGCCCATTGTCATACCCTTCACACTCCTCTCCTGTACATAGTGCCTTTTGCCATACCCTTTGCACTCCTCTCCTGTACATAGTGCCCACTGTTAGACCCTCCACATTCCTCTCCCTCACCTGCACATACTTCCCACTTATATACCATCCATACTCCTCCCCTATGTCGCTTACCCACAAAAACAGTTCTTTAAAATTATACTGAATATCCTCAATGTTACCAGCTCTAGAATGGACACACTTGTTAGTTCAACTAAAGGAAATCTCAGTTCTCATATTTGTTCTGCCCCATTATTAGTACTCATTTAATTTTCTGATTACTACTATGATGTATAGAGGAACATCGGGGATCTCAGCTACTCTAAATATAGCACTTGTAAAAAGAAAAGTGTCCCTGAAAATATTTTTTAAATGTTGGCAACTGTGCACTTAGGCACTGCCCAAGGGCCACTGGGTCAGTAGGGGCCCCATGAGAGGCTCCTGGGATCCTGTGATATTAAAGTGGTAGTAAACTTTCCTGACATTACTACTTTTTAGAGGCCCTGGGGTAGGTTATGCCACAATGTACAAGTATGCACAGCATATTAGCACATTAGTGTACACTTAAATGTTCAGACTGAGCCCTCCAGTGCTGCGCTGTGATGAATCAGGCGGGGCCCGGGCACTTCCATCTTCACCCGGTCTTCCTTCTGGGTTCTGTGCCTTTGGTCACTTGCCTTGGCCGGGCTGCGTTCATGTCATTCCCACGCATTTTTTTTATTATTTATAAAAGGCCCCACCAAAATCCTCAGCACCAGGCCCATGATGTTCTTAATCTGGCCCTGCCTATCAGTACTCTTCAATGCTGCCCATCAATACTGCCTGAGTTCTGCCTATCAGTATTCCTCAGTGCCTATCAGTGCCACCTATCAGTGCCCATCAATGCCTCCTATCAGTGCCCATTAGTGCCTCCTACCATTGCCCATTGGTGCCTCCTATCAGTGCCCCTTGGTGCCTTCTGTTAGTGCTTATCAATGCCTCCTATCAGTGCTCATCGGTGTCTTCTATCAGTGCCCTCTATCAGTGCCTCCTATCAGGGCCCATCAGTGCCTCCTATCAGTGGCCATCAGTGCCTTCTGTCAGTGCCCATTAGTGCCTTCTATCAGTGCCCATCAGTGCCTTCTATCAGTGCCCATTAGTGCCTTCTATCAGTACCCATTAGTGCCTTCTATCAGTGCTCATCAGTTCCTTCTATCAGTGCTCATCGGTGTCCTCTGCCTTCTCAGACAGCACGGCTCTGAGCGGAGAGCGTGTCTCTCATGGAACAGCACAGATACAGCAGAGATACCGGCATTGACATTCTATCGCTCCCTCCGTCCGTCCGTCCGTCCGTCCGTCCTCTCTTGCACGGGATGGGAGAGGACACAGCTGATCTGACTGATCCCCCTTCTCCCTCCCTCCCCTCTTCTGTGTGTGCTCCGCAGGCAGTCAAGTGTGAAGCTAACAAGCTCACATTTCCTACAGAGCACACATAGGAGGGGAGAAGGGGGAGCAGTCAGATCAGCTGTGTCCTCTCCCATCCCGTGCGAGAAAGAACGGAGGGGTAAATAGAACGTCTATTTTGCACGGTCATGCAACACTGTACCCAAACCACATTTTTTATAATTTTTTTCCCCACAAATTGAGCTTTCTTTTGGTGGTATTTGATCACCACTCAAGCGCTGTCAGATTGGAGAGCATCTGTGAACAGCAATTTTCAAGTCTTGCCACAGATTCTCAATTGGATTTAGGTCTGGACTTTGACATTCAAACACATGAATATGCTTTGATCTAAACCATTCCATTGTAGCTCTGGCTGTATGTTTAGGGCCTTTGTCCTGCTGGAAGGTGAATCTCCGCCCCAGTCTTAAGTTTTTGCAGAGAGATTTTCTTCCAAGATTTCCCTGTATTTTGCTCCATCCATCTTCCCATCAACTCTGACTAGCTTCCCTCTCCCTGCTGAAGAAAAGTATCCCCATAACATGATGCTGCCACCACCAGGTTTCAGGGTGGGGATGGTGTCTTCAGGGTGATGTGCAGTGTTAGTTTTCCAACACACATAGCGTTTGGCTTTTAAGCCAAAAGGTTCCATTTTGGTCTCATCTGACAAGAGCACCTTCTTCCACATGTTGGATGTGCCCCTCACATGGCTTCTCGCAAACTGCAAACAGGACTTCTTATGGCTTTCTTTTAGCAATGGCTTCTTCTTGCCACTCTTCCATAAAGGCCAGATCTGTGTAGTGCACATCTAATAGTAGTCCCGTGAACAAATTCTCCCACCTGAGCTGTGGATCTCTGCAGCTTCTTCAGAGTTACCATGGGCCTCTTGGCTGCTTCCCTGATTAATCAAGGGGGGTGCAATGGCGCTTGCTAATAATTAAAAAGTATATTTAAATAAGCGTGATAACCACATCCTGATTAATGCTTTCTGTGCCCGGCCGGTCAGTTTAGTTGGGTGGCCATGGTACGTTTGAAGTTGTGCCATACTCTTTCCATTTTCAGATGATGGATTGAACAGTGCTCCATGAGATGGTCAAATCTTGGGATATTTGTTTATATATAAATAGTATTTTAACCTCTACCTAAATAGTAAATGTAAAAATAGTGGCGCTAATATCAAAAAATTATAGTGAATACTCGAATGAAAAATAAATTGATTACATTAACACCATGTGACGAGTGAAAAAAAATAACTTTAAAGGGGTGGTTCCCCTAAAAATAAACTTTTAACATTGCATTTCCCACATTAATGACAATTAGAATCGGCTGGTTTTATTAAAAAAAAACGGCATCCGACCGACGCATACATCGCGTCACGAGATGCCGAAAAAAGCCGAACGTCGATGCGGCTCTATACGGCGCATGCGCATCGACGTTCGGCTTCTTTCGGCATCTCGTGACGCGATGTCGGATGCCTGTCCATCAATTAGGAACGCCCATCCCCACCATCGTACCCGTAAGCGGCGGTGAGAACGCATATAGCAAACGGTACGTACGGACGTTTTTTTTTAATAAAACCAGCCGATTCTAATGGTCATTAGTGTGGGAAATGCAATGTTAAAAGTTTATTTTTAGGGGAACCACCCCTTTAATGTCCGTAAAAAGAATGCAGTAAATTTACTCAGTGACAGTTCTTTCTTTAGTTGTAATCCTATATTAGCTCTTCCACCACACCGTATGTGACAGTGATTCTGCTCCCCTTTAGAAAACACACTGACCAACTCACCAACTCAAGCTCGAAATAAACGCTTTAAACCACAAAGGGTTAAAAATGCCTCCGATATCCAACTCACTCATCAAATTCGGAACGTCACTTCCGGTTTAACATCCATATCACAGATGGTTGCCTTACAGCCACACCCGATGCGTTTTGTCATCACGACTTACCCATGGGATATGAGTGTAATGGTTAAATATTTTGTTTTTTATTATTAAATAGATTTTATGTTATCACACTATTGGAGCACTCATTTTATTTACATGCACAGTTGGATATCGGAGGCATTTTTAACCCTTTGTGGTTTAAAGAGTTTATGCCGAGTTGATATTAGCGCCACTATTTTTTCATTTACTATTTAGGTAGAGGTTAAAATACTATTTACATTTCTGAATCACATTAAGTGGCAGCTTTATTTAAAACTATTTATTCTAGGGATGCAGTGGTGGGGCTTCAAGTGTGGGCGTCTTAGGCTTGCTGACTATCAGTTAGATTTTTTTTATAACCTAACCATGCTTTAAACTTCTCCACAATGTTATCTCTGACCTGTCTGGTGTGTTTCTTGGCCTTCATGGTGCTGTTTGTTTACTAAGATTCTGTAACAAACCTCTGAGGGCTTCACAGAACAGCTGTATTTATACCGAGATTAAATAACACACAGGTGGACTCTATTTAGTAAATAGGTGACTTCTGAAGGCAATTGGTTCCACTAGATTTTGGTTATCAGAGTAAAGGGGGCTGAATACAAATGCACGCCACACTTTTCAGATATATATTTGTAAAAAATTTCAAAAATCATTTATCATTTTCCTTCCACTTCCCAATTATATGCAATTTTGTATTGGTCTATCACATAAAATACATTTACGTTTTTGGTTGTAACATGACAAAATGTGGAAATTTTTTAAAGGGTATGAATACCTTTTCAAGGCACTGTATATGGTTTTGGTTGCGCTGCACTAATAGTTGATATTATTTTATTGGATGTGGGAATACATGTCAGGGATGAGCAGCAAGCGAACATTCCTTTTTACATATTAGTATCACTCTATATATATATATATATATATATATATATAAATATATATATATATATAAATACACACACACACACACAGCAGGGCTCAAAATTTCAAGTCCTGAGCTACTAGCCAGGCCTCAAGGCGTACTCGCCACCAGTTGCCCCGCCCAACCCCTACCATGTCCCGCCCCCTAATCCCACCCCTGGACACTCCCTCATAAATTATCTCATGAAATGACACTTAAATGTTTCATGCAGAATTAAGTTATAAAAATAAATATTAACAACAACTTTATCCGTGCCCAAAAATGCAGCCTGCCCATGTCTACCAATGCAGCATGTGTCCCCAGTGCAGCCGCGTAACCCAAGTGCAGCCACGTGTCCCCAATGCAGCAAAATGTCCCCATTGGAGCCAGTATCCCCATTGCAGCCAGTGTCCCCATTGTAACAAAATGTCCCCATTGCAGCCAGTGTCCCCAATGCACCAAAATGTCCCCACATTGCAGCCACATGTCCCCACATTGCAGGCACATGTCCCCATATCGCAGCCTACCTGTGCTGGGTAAGAGAGAGGAGCCGGAGTCGCCGCCACCGCAGCCTGGTTGTTCAAAGCGCGGGGGAACAGCTTTCAATTCAATAGCTGTGTTCCCCGCCACGAGCGCCATATACAGCCCCTCCCCCTTGTCCGGGAAACTTTGATAGACAGATCACCCGTCCAATCCTGGGATGGGTGATCTGTCTATCAAAGTGCCCAGACAAGGGTGAGGGGCTGTATATGACGCTCGCGGCGGGGAACACAGCTATTGAATTGAAAGCTGTAATGTTCCCCGTGCTTTGAGCAACCAGGCGGTGGCGACGCGACTCTCCTCTCCTTGCTCGCTCCCCCTGGTCCCAGGCAGCCCACACTCGCCAGCCCTCAAAATTTACTCGCAAAATGCGAGCAGGCGAGGGTAAATTTTGAGGGCTGTGTATATATATATATATATATATATATATATATCACACACACACACACAGTAAAACCTTGGATTGCGAGCATAATTCGTTCCGGAAGCATGCTTATAAGCCAAAGCACTTGTATATCAAAGCAAATTTCCCCATAAGAAATAATGGAAACCCAAATGCTTTGTTCGACAACCATTTATTCTTAAGTCCTTCAGTTTATAGTCCATATAAAAAGATTATAGCAATGTGATAGGTTGTGTAACCATACAATGTCCATCCACAAGTGGAAGCCTCCACAAGGGAATTAGAAGCAAAATCCAGCAGGAGTTATGCCGCATACACACCATCACTTTATGTGATGAAAAAAAACGACATTTTCTGTAAAAAAACTACGTTTTTGAAACTTCAATTTTCAAAGACGAAGTTGCCTACACACCATTGTTTTTTCACAATGCTCTAGCAAAGCGAGGTTACGTTCACCACGTTTTTCCATTGAAGCTCGCTTCATAACTAGCTTCTGGGCATGCGCGGGTGTAAAAACGTCGTTTTAAACGTCGTTTTTTGCTACACACGGTCAATTTCTGTGAAGTAAAAAATGACGTTTTGAAAAACGACACATAAAATTGAAGCATGCTTCAATTTTTTTTGTCGTCTTTCACAAGACATAAAACGACGTTTTCCCCCACACACGGTCATTTAAAGTGACGTTTTTAAAAACGTTGTTTTTTTTCATCACATAAAGTGATGGTGTGTACGCGGCATAAGAGTATAAATAAGAAGAGAGGCGCCTCTAAGTGTAGCAATATGGTTACATTTAATGAAGGCGCAACATTTAGCAACTCACATGGTTGATGATTAAGAGAGGCACATCTAAGTATGCAGGCACCTGGGGTAAAGCTATCTGCAATCGTGACCGGGAAGACTACCCTGCAGTAGAGCAATATGAAAGCGAGGCTTGAACCGCTTGTGGAGCACAGCGTCGAAAGGATGCCATCAATGGCAGGGAGGAGGATGGTCTACTCTATATGGACATCTTTTCCTCGGATTCCTGCATACTTAGATGTGCCTGTTTTAATCATTAACCATGTGAGTTTCTAAATGTTCTACCTTCATTAAATGTAACTGTATTGCTACAATTAGAGGTGCCTCTTGTATACTCAGTTGTGATATGACGCTACTTGTATATCAAGTAAAAATGTATTAAAACATTTTGCTCGTCTTGGAAAATACTCTCAAACCAAGGTTTTAATATATATATATATATATTTATTTATTTAATTTATTTTTGTTATAGTAATTTTTGGTTTCAGTGCAGTGATTTTTGGTTTTGATTACCTTCAGGCTTTTAAAACCCGTTATTTCCTCATTACACTCTCTGACTACCTATCACAGTTAAGGAGGCTCTGAAATTTCAGGATTGTACAACAAAACAAAACAAATGAGCCCTTTTTGGAAAGCAGACACCCCAGCAAGGTATGTGCTGAGACACATGTTGAGTGCATGGAAGATTACATTTTTTGCCACAAGTTTTCGGAAAATTACTATTTAACCTTCAATACCGGGCATTTTCACCCCCTTCCTGCCCAGACCAATTTTGAGTTTTCAGCGCTGTCGCACTTTGAATGACAAATTGCGTGGTCGTGCGACATGGCTCCCAAACAAATTGACATCCCCTTTTTTCCCACAAATAGAGCTTTCGTTTGGTGGCATTTGATCACGTCTGCGGTTTTAATTTGTTGCACTATAAACAAAAGAAGAGCGACAATTTTGAAAAAACACAATATATTTTACTTTTTGATTTAATAAATATCACAATATATTTTTTCCTCAGCTTAGGCCGATATGTATTCTTCTACATATTTTTGGTAAGAATAAAAATCGCAATAAGCGTATATTGATTGGTTTGCGCAAAAGTTATAGCGTCTACAAAATAGGGGAATAGATCTATTGCATTTTTATTTATTTTTCCTTGTCAAAGTATTTTTTTTTACTAGTAATGGCGGCGATCTGCGGTTTTTATTGTGACCGCGACATTGCGACGGACATATCGGACATTTTGACACATTTTAGAACCATTCACATTTATACAGCGATTAGTGCTATAAAACTGCACTGATTACTGTGTAAATGTGACTGGCAGGGAAGGGGTTAATACTAGGGGTCACTGAAGGGGTTAAATATGTTCCCTAGTGAGTGATTCTAACTGTAGGGGGAGGGGACTGACAAGGGGAGGAGACCGATGTGTGTTCCTCTGTACTGGGAGCACACATCGGTCTCCTCACCTCTGACAGGATGTGGACCTGTGTGTTTACACATACAGATCCACAGTTCTACTGTAATCACGGGGGCCCGGCGCGCACGTTCCCCCTAGATGGCCGGGAAGCCCAGGACGTTATATGACATCCACCCAGGATGGGAGATCATTTGGACGTCATTTGACTATGGGCGGGTAGGAAAGTGGTTAAAAAAAAAAAATATTCAAAGTTGTCATTTTAATAAGATCCAGAAGGTTTTACTCCCTTCCTGACCAGGGCATTTTTTGCTTTTCAGCACTGCTATGGCAGGGGGCCTGAGAAGAGGAGGAACCGGGCTGCTCTGTGCAAAACCACTGCACAGAGCAGGCAAGTATGATATGTTTGTTATTTACCCATTTGAACTTAGCCTCTGCTCACTCACTTGCCCACAGTAGTGAATGCTCTTAGCAGGTCGCAGTGAGCACTCATCCATCCCGCATTCAGCACATTCCTACTGCTCCGCAGCAGCTCTGCAAGCATAGTACAGTGTAGCGGCTGTATACAGTGTCAGGCCCCTATGTTAATCCAGCCCTGGGTGAGGCCCTTTTATGGGGCATCAGAGCAGCCCAGGGGGCGACTGCCCCCCAGCCCAGTCTGCCCCTGTATGTGCCCTGTGATGTACTCCATGTAAAAGGATTTTGCTGGAGAAGTAACAATTCAAATGTTCTCTATTCTAGACTCAGCTGTTACTGTGGAATTCAGCTGTGTCTTTAAAACACCATAAATGTACAGCTTTCAGCTTCACGGCCGGGCACTCACTGCGCATGCGCGAGTCGCGCTGCTTTCTATGAATGGACAGGCGATCTCCTGGGACCTGTCACGTGTCCCAGGAGATCAGGTTAGGATGAAGGAAAAAAGCTGGGACAGCCGCACTCCAAAAAAAACTCCTCCTTTAATTAAAAATCACAAAATACATGCCACAGCAAAAAACAGCACAACAAAAGAAAAGCGGACGTTTCGCACTATGCCTTAGTGCTTCTTCATAGCTAGTGTGTAAACAGTAAAATGAGTGAATATATACCTTACAACCCAATGAGTGGGAGGGGGCTCTGGAAACAATTAAGTTAAACAGGGTCCCCTGTGAAGTTTGGGTGTGTCTCGACAGACAATCAGAGAGTGTCTCATGTGGACTATGTCTCATGCAAATTCATAGTGAATAGTGAACATTGGATAGAATGATATGTTGACCCAATAGAGAAGTGGGGTGCAGAAAAATGTGAAAGAGAGTGTAGGAGTATGTGTAAGTGTGAAGAAATATATTTGAGTGTAAGAGAAGTGAATTAAAGTGGACAGGAAATGGAATGATATGTGTAAAACATGTATAACTTGTATAAGTAACAAATAAAATGAAATTAAGAAAACAAAAAATATGATATGAATTGAAGTGCGATAAAGTAAAGTGAAATTAATTAAAAAAGAAGAAAGGAAAACAAATAAAAAGTGAAATGGGGAAAAAAGGGAAAACAAAAAAAAAAAAAAAAAGGGAAAAATAGGGGTGAATATGACGGTGAACCATATAAAGGACGATGCATAAACCATAAAATAATATGGTGTAATGTAGTGAACAAAAAATGCTTAAAGATTGAGCATAGTGTAAAGGTGCACCTTAATTCTAATGGTCTTATTTGTTTTATAGTATATTAACTTGTGTTTTTTATTATTTTTATGATTATTATTTTTGTTTTTTGTATTTTTGTTGCCTGTATGTGTTTGTGTACTTACTCATTATTGAAATAATAACTGAGACACCGGGCATCTATCTGGACTGGTTAAACATTCATTGTGAGCTGAACCATTAATACAAAGACAAAAACAAAAAGATGTGAACATGTGTGGCCGTTTATAGAAGAGTTCTAAAATATCCTAAAAATCAGTAAATGAGTAAACATGCAGAGTAGTATGGAATGATAGTAAAAAAGAGGCACTTGAAATGTCGGGAAGTGTCAATGTGGCTATATGAGGCTAATGAAAAATAACCGCTATTAGCGGACAATTGCCAACATGTGAACCTCAATCTAAATAGAGAAACTCTTTAGAGAATGATAGCGATCAGGGTATGGGCATGGAGTGTGTGTCAGGTTGCATAGCGGAATCGATATATTGGTATTACAATATTTTAATGCTTTAATGTTAGACTGGAAAGGGAAAAGTAAAACCAAAAGGAAACCAAAAGGTTAGTGAAGGGTTAATGAAAAACTCCCTAGGCAGTAGGTAAACATGTGTTGAAATCGAAAATACGCTGTCTGATTCTCTGTCTTGACACATCCAATTACAGAAAAAGCCACATTTGAGGCCACCACATCTCACCGACAACAAAGACATCGCCATACATGTCGCGATGACTGTGCGATCTACATGAATTAAATACTTAAATGTGTATTTACAAGGAACAAATAAAATTCGATAAAACGGAGAAGCCGAACATTGCTGTTGACAGCTGTATATACAAAAAACAGTTAATACAGTAATAAGAACAAAAAACACACAATATGCATATGAAATGTCCCGATAAACATGTTAAGATAACGAGCAATATCGTATGAATGGCTGGGAAGCCAGCAGAACTGTAATCGTGGGACATATCTTACAATGTATGTTGGTTGGTTCTCTAATGAAACCCAAAAAGAAAGAAAGAAGAGAGTATAGGATACTGAGATCTTGTTGAAAAGGGTGCCAAGAGCCTAGGTGTTTTGTAATCCTCTTACAAAGAAGGAGATACTGTATTTATGGATCCTGTAAAAATCGGGGAAAAAACATACAGGGTGCTTGTAAGAAAATAAGGTTAGGAAAAAAGGCAAAATGAAAAGAGAGGGGGGGGGGAGGGGGAAGGGAATAAGGAGAAAAATGGGAAAATGTGCGCAAGGAAGAGCGAGGAAAAAAAATAAATAAAAAAAAAGGTGGAAGTGGAAGTGGAAAAAAAAAAAAAGGTGGAAGTGAAAAAAAAAAAAGAAAAAAAAGGTGGAAGTGGAAAAAAAGGTGGAAGTGGAGAAAAAAAAAAAAAAATATTATTTTGGAAATGAAAATGAGAAAAGATAAAAGTAAATGTAAAAATAAACATAGGGCAGGGACAACCGGCAGATCGAG
The DNA here is from genome assembly GCF_905171775.1 of Rana temporaria. Lineage (NCBI taxonomy): Eukaryota > Metazoa > Chordata > Amphibia > Anura > Ranidae > Rana > Rana temporaria. The sequence goes on along the minus strand of NC_053494.1, from coordinate 98,412,054 downwards.
GGAGCTTAATGTATGTTTAGGACCGGGCTCATATAGAATGAAGTATGATAAGCCTCTTAAATACCTAGAGTGAGATATACAGTGAGATGGGATACATAGGAATCGCATGCATACATAAGATATACATATACATAATCTGAATGTGTAATTAGAACGCTTCAAAAACCAAAAATCTACCACATGTGTTGTGAAGACATGTATGGGAGAGCGTGAAGATGGTATAATGTAAAATCCATGTTGGAGAAATATCGGTTATCAGCGAAATAGTTCTGTATGTATATATATAGTGCACTCAAGAACCGGACACGTCTAGAGTAAAAAAAAAGGGGGGGGGGGGGAATTAGGAGACACAAAATCAGAGAAAAATCTCCAAGGAGATGTGATGAGCTGTGTAATATGTAATTGTGGCAGTAATGGACAATGGTGCAAACGTGAAACTGGATACTGATACTGATCAGTCATAAAAATGGGACACATCCCACTCAAAATTCATTCCAGACGGAATTCTGGTTTGGAGTGAAAAGATCCAGAACACTTCACGTTTGCACAATGACCGGAACTTGTCGCCTCCCCTGATGGGGGTTTTGACCTGTTCTACACCCTGTATAACAAGACTGGTGATGTCCTTAAAGTGTATGTTGTTCCAATGTCGTGCCACATTGGTGTTTTTATTGGTGGAGATATCATAAAGATGGTCCCTGAGGCGATCTCTAAGCCTACGAATTGTACGTCCCACATACTGTATATTACACAGTGTGCAGGAAATGACATACACAATGTGTTTGGTGTTGCAATTCATGAAACTCTTAATCTCAAATTCTCTATGATTGCTACATGAAATTACGTGTTGGCCTGTTTTAATGAAGCCGCAATAGATGCAGCTTTTAATACCACACTTGAAGGTGCCCTTAAAGCTCAGCCAGCCATGATGGGTGATTTTGCTATTAAATAGGCTGGGTGAAAGGGAGCTTCCAAGCGTGGGTGCCCTTCGAGACACTGTTTTAATGCCCTTGAGTAGTATGGCACTATAGGCTGGGTCACTATACAGTATGGGCAGATACTTCATCACTGTGTTTTTAATTTTCTGAAACTCTAGACTGAATGGAGTAGAGAAAACTGGAGTATTATTGGAGAATTTGGAAGCTGTTCTCTTGGAACTTTGTAGCAAATTATCTCTGGGAACAGAGCTGGCAGCCAGCAGGGCTTTAGTAATGATGTGTTCAGGGTACCCTCTATCTTTAAACCTGCTTGCCATATTATGCTTGCCTCCTCGTTAAAGGTTTCAGGTGCACTGCAAAGTCTCCTGAGTCTGAGGAACTGGCCATACGGGACCCCCCTGATGGTGTGTCTCGGATGGGCAGAATCTGCTCTTAGAATGGCATTCCCCGCTGTTGGTTTTCTGTAGAGGCTAGTAACTACTGTATTGCCCGCACCTGTCAACTTAACATCCAGAAAGTTTATGGATTTGGAATTTAATTCACCGGTAAACTTTAAATTCAGAGAGTTATTGTTGAAATAATCAAGCCAAAGTGTGAGATCTGCCTCGCTGTCTGAAGTGATAAACAGGAGGTCATCAATATAGCGACCATAGAACACCGTATCAGTCCTGCGGGGGCTATCATGTCCAAAGATGCAGGACCTCTCCCACCAGCCCATGAATAGGTTGGCGAGCGAGGGAGAAAACTTGGCTCCCATGGAGGCCCCGCATCTTTGGAGATAATAGCCCCCGTCAAACATGAAAAAATTGTGGGTAAGTAAATATTCCAAAACAAGTAAAATGAAATCTTGAAGTACCAGGGACATTTTACCCGATTCCCTCAGGAAAGTAGCCACAGCTCTGATACCAAGATGATGGGGAATGCTGGAGTATAAACTTGTCACATCACAGCTGACCCAACGATAGCTGTCATGCCATTGAAATTGGTTGAGTTTGGTCAGAAGCTGTGTTGTGTCCTTGAGGTAACCGGGTAAATCCACCACTAATGGTTGTAGTTGCCCATCAAGCCATTCCCCAAGACGCTCGTTAAGAGAGCCTATACCAGCCACAATGGGTCTCCCCAAAAGGGGATCTAGCCCCTTGTGGATCTTGGGTAGGTGATGGAATACCGGCATGATGGGACAATCTGGAATAAAAATATCTCTCTCATGAACAGAAAAGATCCCAACTGATGTGCCTCTATCCAAAAGGCATGTAAGGGCCTTGGTGAAAGCTGCAGTGGGGTCTGATTTGAGTGCCTGGTATGTGTCTGTGTCAGACAATTGGCGAAGTGCCTCATTCTTATAGACATCAGCATTTAAAATTACCACAGTCCCCCCCTTATCCGCATTCTTGATGACTATGTCTCTGTCCGATTCAAGGTCATTCAAGGCTTTTCTTTCCATGTCAGTAAGATTGTTGTGGGGATAGGGTCTCCTATGGCAGTCACGGGCAAGGTGGGTTAAATCTTTTTCTATCAATTTCTGAAAGAGGTCTAGTTCCTAGGAGATCGCCTAAGGCAGGGGTGTCCAAACTTTTTTCAAAGAGGGCCAGATTTGATGAAGTGAACATGCGTGAGGGCCGACTATTTTGCCTAACATTCTTTGAACCATTAAAATTCGGTCTAAGTGTGTTCGTCCGAGCACTAATACACAGTCCAACAAGAATTCTCTTGCCTTTGTGGCTGTGTGTGGTGAAGAGATGAGCTCGGGCGTGTTATTTGGATATACTGTATATATTTATTTTGTGCCCCCAACAAATCCCAGAGCGCTGCTCAGGACTAAGGATGAGCTTGGGCGTGTTATTTGGGTATACCGTATTTATCGGCGTATAACACGCACGGACTTACCATTTCCATGAATGCAGCCTTACCATTGCCATGAATGCAGCCTTACCATTGCAACCAATGCAGCCTTATCATTGCAACCAATGCAGCCTTATCATTGCAACCAATGCAGCCTTATCATTGCAACCAATGCAGCCTTACAATTGCAGCCTCACATGTGCCATAAATGCAGCCTTACTATTGCCATCAGTGCCTGATCGATGCCCATCTGCAGCCTCGAAGGAGAATCTCTTGTTTACTCTGTGGCCTCTTTAATAAAAAGTCCCGCCTCCTATGATAGACAGAACAGTCGTCCAATGGCATCCCAGGAGACGGGACTTCCAATACAGACGCTGAGTAAACAGGAGATTCTCTTCATGTAATCTGACGGCGCTCGCCCTGCCCCCTCCCCGGCAGTGCCGATAAATACAGTATACATCTTTTGTGGTCCTGGGGGCCACAAACAATATATATATCCAAATCCCCAGGAGGGCCATATTAAATCAACAGGGGGGCCGCATTTGGCCCGCGGGCCGGACTTTGGACATGCCTGGCCTAAGGTGAGAGGAGTCATCGCCTAGGCGGTCCCTGGGTGGAAAGTAGGAAGTGGTACAGGAAGTCCCACTCCTACCGAAGCCCCCACTCCCCCCCCAAAAAAATTACATGCCAAATGTGGCATGTAAGGGGTCAAGTAGTGCATAAAGGTGGAACTCAGCTTTAAGTTTGCTTAAAGTCAGACACATTTTTTCACAGCAATTTACTTTTAACATCACAGTTGTATATATCAATTTATTTATTGCATTTCTAGTATTACGTATCAGCGCTGCACTTTTTCGTTTTATTGTTTAATATCAAGGAGGATATTGTGTGTTCAGCAGATTGAGACTTTGTAGTCAAGGCGGAAATCCACCCGAACTTTTTTTTTTAAAAGCCAGCAGCTACAAATACTGCATCTGCTGACTTTTAATATGAAACTTACCTGTCCAGCGATGTTGGCAGCCGAGGCTGAGCAATTGCTCATCTCTGGGCTGCCCCCGCCGCCATCCTTGGTGTGGGAATCAGGAAGTAAAGCGGTTCGGCTTCACTGCCCGGTTCCCTACTGCATATGTGCAACTAGTGCGGTGTGCCCTCACTGGTCCCCGCTCTCTCCTGGGATCCGTGTGTTTCCCAGGAAACAGCGGGGGGGGGGGGGTTGTGGCGTGACTCCCACAGGAGTCTATGCCCAGAAGTGGGTGCAAATACCTGTCTTACACAGGTATCTGCAACCCCCTCCCCCCTGAAAGGTGCCAATTGTGACACCGGAGGGAGGGGAGGGTTCCAAAAAGCGGAAGTTCCATTTTTGGGTGGAACTCCAATTTAACTTCTTTTTAGTGCAGGAAGCTTATATTGTTTTATATTTTAGTATCATTAGTAAACATCTAGAAAATGTATAAGTCTATATACTGTATTTTTTTCCCCCCAAAAACTGTATGCATATAGCAGTATGTTATGAATTCTGATACTAGGGTGTAAAAATCAAGAAACTTTACACAAGTTGCATTTAAAATACATGATATGTTTATTTCTGATGGAGAGCATCAATGCATGTTTTAATCACAGTTTATTACAATTTATTTCGTTTTTACATTTCCATAATGTTATTTTATATACTTTTATTTTGCATGCCATTAGGTTACTAGGTACATTCTCTGAAATGTATTGTTAAAAAAATCAACTTACAGTTCTCATTTAACTAGTCATGACAACCAACATAGAAGCATTATCACCAAGTTTTCCTAAACAATTTTCCAGAAAGCATTTAATACCCTTTGGTCAGCTGCCTGAAAGCAATAAAACCTACATTTTGAGAAAGCGGAATACATGTCTAATGGAAGTAGTGGCTGTAGCTTTAAATAGGTCAGACTTTTAGCTTCTGGTTCTGCTTCAGCTTGCTAAAAACAGGCATCTATCGGTTTGGATGGCAGTTGGGTGTAAATGGGGAGGCGGTCCGTTTATATCCGACCGCCCATAGTGGAGAGCGGGGTGTCCACTCTGCATAAGCGGATCGGTCACTGACCAGCCATCTACCTGCTCAGCGGGGATCAGCAGACAGACCCCCCCCCACTGAGCAAGTGGACTCCTGGCGGAGGCCACCTCATGAGAAAAGGGCTTAGGTCACAAATTGCTAGAGGGCAGCAAGTGCTGCCGAAAGAAAACTTGAATCTCTTTCCAAATCGAATCCTCAGCTTGGCAGTGAGGAATCATCTCTCCACCATACAACAGAGGCAGGTTTTGCCCACGAAGAAGTGAGGCATAGGAAAAAGGGAACCCTGGGGGTTCAATCAAATGGCCAGCTCCTGGATAAGTTATCATCCTGCTTTTAGTTCTGTCATTCCTCATTAATCTATAGAAGGGGAATTGAGCAAACTGTTGACTATTGTAATATTGATCAGCAGCGCCAGCTAAGAAAAGTATGTGTCCAGAGGCTCTTTCTACTGGAATGAGTGAATCTGCACGTGGCTCATATAACCCAGCAGTGCTCATAAATCCTTCTTTGGTGATCACTGTCTTCTCTGCTATGTAGGGTGCTCCTTTAATGAGAACCTTACCTCTATGGTAAATTGTGCCACCATATACATTACAGCTACCATTAATGCTCACAGTAGCTCCAATTTGTGGTAAATACGAAGCCAGCAAAAGGCCAATCTCTGCACCCTTTGAGACACCCAGAACTCCAAGTTTAGGTCCAGCAACCTGAAAAGTAAGAATATTTAAAAGTTTATTTTAATGAAATAGAAAAAATGGAAAACAAGCAACTCTTAGTTTTAAAATGTGGTCTTGAAGACAAACACCCTCAGTATAAAATAGCCCCATTCATACCATCATAATTCATATGTATTTTTGACAGGGGTCAAGTCCTGGGGAAAAAAAAGTGTGGGAACTCCCTCATCCACTCCCCCACCAAAATAAAAAAAAATGATACGCTCATATGCATAATTACTAAACCGCATGTTTTTTCTAAAGCAAGTTCTTTCTAAATCCCGCGATAACTCACGGCAGACCTCCGCAATGTCTCCTGGGAACAATGACAAAAGCTCCCAGGAGACATTGCGACATCGAGGAAGTGACAGAATACCCGCACACTACCTGATGAATCCATATACAGGAAGCGGCCAGTAACATAAAGGATGACTAAGGTTCGCCTGCCCCTGACAGTGAGGCCCCGTACACACGACCGAGTTTCTCGGCAGAATTCAGCCAGAAACTCGATCGGAGCCGTATTCTGCCGAGAAACCCGGTCGTGTGTACACTTTTGGCCGAGGAAGCCGACGAGGATTTCGTCGGGCCAAATAGAGAGCATGTTCTCTATTTCCTCATTGTTCAATGGGAAATTTCGGCTTGCCGAGATCCTCGGCGGCTTCACAAGGAACTCGACGAACAAAACGATATGTTTTGCCCGTCGAGTTTCTCGGACGTGTGTACGGGGCCTGACTCGAGCTGGGCATCGCCGCTTAGTGAAGGATTGGCTCGGGCGGCTCGGCTGCTCTAGTCCTGCAAAGGGAACTGCGTTCCTGCTGTGAAAAAAGTGCAGGAACTCCGTTCCTACGCGTTCCCGCAGGACTTGAGCCCTGATTTTTGATTTATACAAGATAAGTCAGTGCAGGGTCAGTGCCATCTAGCAATATATGTTCACTATCTGAAGTAGTAGTACCATAAGTGCAAAAACCCAGCATGACCAAGTCACAAGAGTTTAATTTGTGGACTGCCAAGTCCAGAAAAGTCATCAGTTTTATTCTAATATAAATAAAAATAATTTTATAGAAAAGGCTTTGTGTACACTACAGCTCCTAAACTTGAGTTTAGGAGCTTTTGTCGTTTTTTTTGCCAAAGCTCCTAAACTCAACTCCATAAAAGCTTATGTGTCCATGTACACAAGACTTTTACCAGAGTTTAGGAGGTCCTGCGGTTAAGGGAGCTTTAACTTCCCTCTCCTTAACTCAAAAGAATCACGTTCAGGATAGAAATGTTTTGACCGCTGGCTGTAAAATGCATCAAAATCACGGTAAAATTTGTGGTACGATTTTGCCGCATTTTGTATTTTCCCGGGGCTGGCCGTCATAGTAGGCCATGTGTGCATGAATCCCTACGACTCATGTACACAGGGTGGTAGAAAACCTTTTCTGAATGCTGAAAGCTTGACAGCTAGAAACTGACAGTGAAAAACTTCAGTTTTACAGCTTTTACATACCAAGTTTATGTGAGTTTAGCAGCCGTTATTAGCATTTAAAGTTAGAAGCGTTTTTTAACCACTTCAATACTGGCATATTGTCATAGGACGTCCACAAGGTGGCTCTGCCATCATGGGTGGATGTCATATGACGTCCTTGCGCCTCCCATCCCGCGGGTGCCGATGCGCGTGCCTGGGGGCCGCGATGTCCACCAGGTACCAGCGATCGGCAGTTACAGAGACAGGGACGTGGATCTCTGTGTGTAAACACAGAGATCCACGTCCTGTCAGGGAGAGAAGACCGATGGTGTGTCCTATGTACATAGGACACACCAATCAGTCACCTCCCCCAGTCAGTCCCTTCCCCCCACAGCTAGAATCACTCAATAGGGAACACATTTAACCCCTTGATCGCCCCCTAGTGTTAACCCCCTTCCCTGCCAGTCACATTTATACAGTAATCAGTGCATATTTATAGCACCTTTCGCTGTATAAATGTGAATGGTCCCAAAACAGCGTCAAAAGTGTCCGAACTGTCCGCCGCAATATTGCAGTCCTGACAAAAATCGCAGATTGCCGCCATTACTAGTAAAAAATAAAAAAATGTCTTAAATCTATCCCCCATTTCGTAGGTGCTAGACCTTTTGCGCAAACCAATCACTATACGCTTATTGTGATTTACCAAAAATATGTAAAAGAATACATATCGGCCTAAACTGAGAAAAAAAAAATTATTTGGGATATTATAGCAAAAAGTAAAAAATAGTGTTTTTTTTTCAAAATTGTCAAGTCTTTGTTTATAGCGCAAAAAATAAGAACCGCAGAGATGATAAAATACCATCAAAAGAAAACTATTTGTGGGAAACAATTTTGTTTGGGAGCCACATTGCATGACCGTGCAATTGTCAAAGCGTGACAGTGCTGAAAGCTAAAAATTGGCCTGGGCAGGAAGAGGGTGAAAATGCCCGGTATTGAAGTGGTTAAAGATAACCTCAGGAGACCCTCCCAAATGCCCACAATGCATGAAAAACTAGTATTAACTATTTCAGCCATTCTGTGAGAGAAGAGAGCAGCAGTAAAAGCAGCGTGCTTGTAGGTAGCTGTCTTATTTTTTGTGTTTGCACTATGGATCCCATCATGAGCTTGTGTGAGGAAATGCTCCTGATGTTGCAGAGTCTCTGAATGTGACAGACCTAGCCGGGACAGGGGCTTTTGAAAGGAAACTGGGAGCAAACCTCTTAGTCACCGACTATGGGCTCTGGTATTTAAGGGAACACTACTTTTTGGAAGGTATATACCTGGGGGATCTGTGGAGTGGTCTTGTTGTTACTTTGGATTCAAGTCCATGTCTTCCCAAGACACAGACTCTGGGACTCTAGGCCCGGGATCCATATTAAGGGCCTAGATGCCACATTTTCAGCAATGACGGCTCCTAACTGTGGGACTCATAGCCGATGTTGATATCAGCAAGCCACCTGTCTGGGGTTGCCTGCTATAATGTGTTTATTGTAAGTAGGTTTAGTGTGCCTAAGAGCCGGTTCACACTGGGGCGACTTGGGATCCGACTTGAAGTCGCCTCAAGTCGTCCCAAGTCGCGCTGTCGAGAAAAACAATGCAAGTGAATGGGAGCGGTGTTAATACACACGACTCGAGTCGCTCCGACTTCAAAAGAAGTTCCTGTACTACTTCAATCCGACTTGTAGGCGATTTGTACCCATTGATTTCAATGGAAGTCGCCTCCAAGTCTGAGCCAAGTCTGATCACTGTCTTAACTGAAGCTACTTTCCAGGAAGATAACATACATTTCTCAGGCAAACCTCTCCCTCCCTCCCCCTCCCTTCCCTAGAGCTGATTGTTGTTTGATTGGCCACTGGAAAGTCTCCTGTCCTGGAGACGACTTCAAGTCGTGTTGTAAATCGCCCCAGATCGCCCTGTGGTTCATGCTCAAGTCGTGTCGGAGTCGCCTCTGAAAGTCGCGCTGGAAGTCGTGTCGCCCTAGTGTGAACCAACTCTAAGGGTATTTCACCCATTGTTAATTGTGCCAATTAACTCACTTATTGTCTATCAGCAAACTATTGAGGGTTGTGTTTATACTTGTACTAATGTGTATTGTACTTTCTGAACTAGAATCCAGCAAGTCTGACCTTGAATGATACATCTGAGTCAAGTATGTGTCTGAGTTTCAAATAAAGTTCTAGCTTTGCAGCCAAACAAGTCCTGCCTAGTTCTTGGCTGCAATAGGCAGCTATATCTGATATCCATGTTCAGACTGGAGGAAGTGGTATATGACGGAAGCACCAAAGCTGGGAGGAGTCTTTTAATCCAAAGACATAGAAAAGTAACAGACTTTGTCGATTCTGGACTTCTTGCATTGATGCAGGCAACAGCATGTGGTGAAATTTGTGTTTTCTCAACATCTTTGGATGTTTAAAAATTATCAGATGTTTTTTCCTCCTTTAAAAACGCTTATAAAAACGCAAACGCTCGAAAATGGGGTTTACCATGCCAGTAACCTCAACTGCCTCTAAACACCTATAAATTACTCAGTGTACACATAGATAAGATAACAGGAGAGTTCAGGGGCTACTGAAAAAAATGCCCAACTACTCCTAGACTTCAGTTCAGCAGCTGTAGTGTACACGAGGCCTTACAAGAAAACTGTTGATTCATTCATTTCTTGCACAGTGTATCTAAATATTTAAGTTTTTTACAGTCTGAGACAGTTTTAAAACTTGTCAGATTTTTTCTTGTCTACTTCTGTCAGATTATTTCTTGGCTGTGAAAACAAAGTGATGGGAAACCCAAAATGTTACAGTTGTCTCTGGAGCAGGAGGTGAAAGGAAATTTTCCAATAGGGATACCTGTTCTGGTGACAACTGTCTATTTCCCTCAATTTGGAGAGATTTCATTTCATATCCTCTTGCGTTTCTGGGACAGGAAGAAATGGTAATTCTCTTCAATAGAACTGACAGAAGTTTTAACCCTTCCCTACTTTATCCGGAAAAAAAATTGGGCTTTAGTTATACGTTAATAAGACTAAGAAAAGACCAATATCCATCTAGGTTCACTTCATTTTTTCAATGAACAGATTTAGGTACAGTTCTTTACCTGAATACTTATTACTGACAAAAAAAGTCACAATACCTTAGGATGTTTCAGGAGCAAATTTGTAGCTTCTTCAAAATATTCTAAATCTAGTTTTTGGAATGAGCGTGGAAGATCTTCATATCCAAAATATGCCAGCGCAAAAACCACAAACCCACGACTGGCAAGAAGACTAGCTCGGTATTCTGCAAGGCCACCTCCTCCACCAAACATGTCGATGATACCAGGAAATGGACCCTTTCCTGTTTAAATAATACCAATTAATATAAGTAATCAGAGCTGTAAAAGTAGTCTAAAAAATATAAAGCTGAGCTTTAAAGTGGAAGGCTAGTCAAAACCTAAAAACTAACCTTAAAACTACTCCCACCCCCATTATAAGCCTTTTTTATCTGCCCTGTAAAAGGAAAGATGTATATATACTTGCCTATTCTGAAGTTGCTTGGGTCCAGTCACATGATCTTTCCAGCGCTGGTTTCAGTGTAGAGGAGAGATTGCCGAAAATGGCTGCAGAGCCTGGACGATGGTGTCACCAATAGGCTTACTATGAGGCTTCCTCTACACTGAAGCCGGTCATGTGACCAGAGCAATTTCAGGATTGGCAAGTATAGACCTATTTCCTTTTACAAGGTAGATAAATTAGGCTTAGAATGGGGGTGGAATATTTAAGGTAGGTATCCATGGGCTGAATATCAGCTAAAAACAGTTAGTTTGGCAGAAACCCGTCGACTTTTAGCCTTTGTGTACAGCTCCTCATCTGACAGAAGCCAGTCTAACAACCAACTTCTGTTGAATGAGCATGCTGGAAATCCATTACCAATGACAAAGTGCTGATCACTGTGTTCTGACTGGGGGCAGTCCCTCTGTCAGAATACAATAGCTCAGCACGGGGAGATTGCCATCCTAAACATCTGATGATAGTGCAGCAATCTATATGGATTTCCTTCAGCCCGCTGGGTTGAACGAAAACAGACTTACCTTGTATACCTAGCATTAGGCTTAATTAGGTTTTGACTTGCCTTCCAATTTAATGCCTGTAAATACACTTTCAGAGCACAAACACCCAACCAACACAAATACAGTTAACACCATTCACACCTTTTATCCTGTCTTTATGGATTCCCTATATGTATCCTTTACACACTACAATACACATTTTGCCCTCTCATTCAGTTAATCTGACTCATATACATTCTGACAACCCTGTTTGTGGCGATACCTCACATGTGTGGTTCGAATACTGTTTACGTATGTGTGCGTGAGCAAGGAGGGATGGGGGTACTCTACAATTTATTTTAATTTTTTTACTTTTTATTCCCGCTCTACAAGACTCTGGTCCGGCCTCACCTGGAGTATGCTGTACAGTTCTGGGCACAAGTCCTCAAGAAGGATGTACTGGAAATGGAGAGAGTACAAAGAAGGGCAACAAAGCTAATAAAGGGTCTGGAGGATATTAGTTAAGAGGAAAGGTTGCGAGCACTGAACTCCTCCTCTCTGGAGAAGAGACGCTTGAGAGGGGCTTGAGAGGGGATAGGATTTAAATTTACAAATACTGTACTGGTGACCCCACAATAGGGATAAAACTTTTTTGTGGAAGGGATTTTAACAAGACACGTGACCACTCATTCAAATTAGAAGAATAGATTTAACCTTAAACTACGTAGGGGGTTCTTTACTGTAAGAGCGGCAAGGATGTGGAATTCCCTTTCACAGGTGGTGGTCTCAGCGGGGAGCATTGATAGTTTCAAAACCTCACCTATGTAACTGATCATTGAATGCCTTTCCTGAAAACAGACTCTGCTTTTTCAAGGATCCATGTGCAGAGTAATAGCTGCTAAAGAAAAGACATGAATCCAAATAATAACTCATCTAATAAAATTATACTGATGCCATATAAATGTTAAACCTTTCATCATTCATAAAATTATATTCATTATTTTCGCAGCTCTCCTATATTCAAGTGCATCCCCTCAGTGCAGACAGATGGATAACCGTTATCCTGCCTCTTGGTCTCTAACACCTGCCATTGTTGCAAGGAGCAAGTGAAGATGAAAAATCCGGATCAGAAAATGAAACAATGAATGATCATGCCTAAAGATGGGGGGAAACAATTGTTGGGCTTTTCCCAGCCTACCATTGGGTAACAATTTAATTTTGTTTCCCACCATATAGCCACAAACTGCCCTCTTTCGAGACAGGTTTGGGTTAAGGGTGTTCCCTCAACAGGGGGAACATTGAGGACCACATCATGTCTCAAAGCAGGTAGACATGGGAGGACGCAATACACTAAGCCCCAAGGCATTAATTTTTGGGCCTTTCCCAGCCTACCATAGGGTAACTATTCCATCTTGTTTTCCACCATATAGCCACAAACTGTCTGGACTGAGGGGATGCAGGGCCAGATTAAGAACATCATGGGCCTGGTTCTGAGGATTTTGGCGGGCCTTTTATAAAAAATAAATATGCTATTTTTTTTTGTTATAACAAATTAAACTAAATAGAGAGTGGGAGGATGAGAGAGAGAGAGAGAGAGAGAGAGAGAGAGAAAGGGGATGAGAGAGGGGTGAGGGGTAAGGGAGGGGAGATAAGTGGGAGTGACAGCAATGCAGCCCGGTCAAGGCAAGTGAACGAAGGCACAGAACCCGGAAGGAAGACTGGGTGAAGATGGAAGCACCCGGGACCCAGATTGATCACATCGCTGGAGTGCTCAGTCTGACAGGTAAGTGTACCCTAATGTGCCAATATGCTGTGCATACTTGTACATTATGGCATAACCTACCTCAGGCCCTCTAAAAAGTAGTAATATTTGTGAAGTTTACTACCGCTTTAATATCACAGGATCCCAGGAGCCTCTCATGGGGCCCCCTACTGACCTGGTGGCCCTTGGGCAATGCCCAAGCACATTGTTAACATTTTAAAAATATTTTCAGGGAGACTTTTTTACAAGTGCTATATTTAGAGTAGCTAACATCCCCTATGTTCCTCTATACATCACAGTAGTAATTACAAAATTAAATGAGTACTAATAATGGGCAGAATATGAGGACTGAGAAGATTTCCTTTAGTTGAAGAGGCATAGGGGAGGAGTTTGGGAGGTGAGAGAGAGGAATGTGGAGGGTATAACAGTGGGCACTATGTACAGGAGAGGAGTGTGGAGGGTATAGCAGTGAGTAGTGTGTACAGGGTAAGACAGTGGGCAGTTTGTACAGGAGAGGAGTGTAGAGGGTAAGACAGAGGGCAGTATGTAGAGGAGTTTGGAGGGCAGTATGTACAGGAGGCGTGTGGAGGGTATGACAGTGGGCAGTATGTACAGGAGAGAAGTGTGGAGGGTATGACAGTAGGCAGTATGTGCAGGAGAGGAGTGTGGAGGTTATGACAGCGGGCACTATGTACAGGTGAGGAGAATGAAGGAATCTGGGAAGGAAAAATGTAAAGGTTTTTGGAAGAATGTTTAGGGTCTAGTGGTTAAGCAGACAATACATGAATTGAAATTAAAGCGGATGTGCCAGTAAAAAAAAATATTAAAAGCCAGCAGCTACAAATACTGCAGCTGCTGACTTTTAATATTAGGACACTTACCTGTCCTGGAGTCCAGCGCCGTCCGCAGCAGAGGACGAGCGATCGCTCGTCTCTCTGCTGCTTCCTCCGCCATCCTCAGTGAGGGAACCAGGAAGTGAAGCGCTCTGGCTTCACTACCTGGTTCCCTACGGCGCATGCGCGAGTTGCGCTGCGCCCGCCGATTGGCTCACACGCTGTGTGCTGGGAGCCGAGTGTTCCCAGCACACAACGAGGGACAGACGGGAAGTCTGGAAAAACAAAAAGTCTTTAGACAGGCATCTGCACCCCCCTCCCCCTGAAAGGTGTCAAATGTGACACCGGAGGGGGAGCGGGTTCCGATCAGCGCGAGTTCCACTTTAGGGTGGAGCTCCGCTTTAAGCCAATTAAGCATAGACCAGCCATAGTCGATCTATGTATGGGCACTACATCTATCGACTTGAGTACCAGCAGCCTGCCAGGTTTTTCCCAAAACAATCAGTAATGCCAGCTATAGTTAGCAACACTGATCATTGTATTGTGTGGGTAGGGAAGGCTCCCCACTGGCAGAACACAACAACATTACAGGAGTGATTCCCCTGTCCACAGGTCAGCAGGTGAGGGTGTGTGGGCACAGGCTGGGGAGAGAGGTTTGTCAGCAGGGGGGTGTGAGGTGGTCATGGAGGGATATCAATCAACGGGTGGGGGAGTAACTGGGAGTGATATCTTTTGGAGTTGGGTCTGTCATCTGCAGGTTGGGAAATGGTCACCTGTGATATAAGTTGAAGGGAGGTGGATAACATGGGAAGTGGCTGGGGAGTAACCTGGTTGCTGGTGAGTGTAAAATGGATGATGCGTTTCAAGTTTCTTTCGCATTTGTGGTAATGCTTACTGCCCTCTGAAAAGTGATCTATGGTGGATTGCTTTTCAACGAGTGGTATAGCAGCAGCTGACAGGCATTCATGAGGTGCTACTGCCGCCTCTTTTTTTTACATTGCTGAATGGTAGTTTTACATTGTTGGACTATGCTGCTACTGTGAACGAGTTTGGCTTGTGTGGCCCCATTGAAACCAATAGGTGAGTTTGACAGGCGGTGCTGCCTGACAAACTCTGCATGCTCCAAGCTATCCATTGAGCTCAGTGCCTCTGACAAGAAGTGAGTAGAGGCACTGTGAGCTCATCCTCTCAGTCTGCTACAGAATGTGCCAGCTTGTAATTAAACTGACCGCTCTGTATGTAGCTTTGGACAGTCTGCGCAAGGATCCCTGTATCTCCGGAACCATATTTTGACCAATGGTGGAATAGGCCTTCAGCTACATACCCCCCAAATCTGGCGTCTGATCCCTGGTCACCCAGCAAAGACCCTCAAAATCAATCGTCTTCTTTTTTTGGGCAAATGGGCCTATCTTAAAGCGGAGGTTCACCCATAGAGAACACATTTTCCCCTTAGATTAATGCTCGTTTTGTCTAGGGGAATCGGCTAGTTGTTATAAAATATGATCCGTACTTACCGTTTACGAGATGCATCTTCTCCGCCGCTTCCGGGTATGGGCTGCGGGAGTGGGCGTTCCTTCTTGAATGAATGAATGAATGAATGAATGAAAAACTTATAAAGCGCGGCGCATGCGAACTGAATTGCTTCTGGGCGCTAGTTGTTCGTGTCTCATGACATCAAAAGAGCAGAGTTTTGATCCGTCTTCTGAAAGTCAGGTGGTTTTCCTCCAACCGAATGCTGGTTGGTAAAGCGTTCCATAGTCTAGGACCCTGAAAAGCAAACCTTCTTTCTCCTTTGGACTTGTATTTGGTTTTTTGTACCCTGACCAGATTTTGGTCGGTGGATCGCAGAACGCGATTCGAATTGTGAGGTTCTATCTTGTCGCAAAGATATTGCGGAGCCTTCCCATGGATGCACTTATGTGTCAGGCAGAGTGCTTTAAATGCAATTCTGTCTTTTACTGGCAGCCAGTGAAGGGTTCTCAACGAAGGTGAGATTGATTCCCATTTTTTTTTCCCAGTCACCAGTCTGGCGGCCGTATTCTGAACGACTTGCAGACGGGAGATTTGGTACTTTGGGAGTCCGAGGTACAGGGCGTTAGCATAGTCCAGTCTGGAATTCACGATTGTTCCCACCACGACTGCTACGTCTTCTTTGGGGATAAATGGAATAAGTCTGCGTAGTAGGCGCAACAGATGGTGCGCTCCGCTGACTACTGACCCTATTTGTGCGTCCATTGTCATGAAGGTGTCGAAGATGACCCCGAGACTTTTGACTTTGGAGCTAGGGGTGATGATTTGGCCCAGAATGGGCGGGGGTGTCCAGGTTGTTGCCAGTTGACTCTTTCGGCTGGCGTGAAACATAAGGAGTTCTGTTTTTGAACTGTTGAGTTTAAGATAACTCTTAGTCATCCAGTTTTCTATCAAAGAGAGACATTTCTCTAAACTGAGATGATGATCCTTTTTGTTGCAGATGCGAAAATACAGTTGCGTATCGTCTGCATAAGAGTGATAGAGTAGTTCTTGGCTACTGATAATATCAAAGAGAGGGCGAAGATAGATGTTGAAAAGCACCGGTGACAGGGGGGATCCTTGGGGGACTCCACATGACACCGTGCGCTTTTCCGACGTGAAACAACCCAATTTAACTGTTTGTGATCGGTTTTCAAGAAAGGAAGAAAACCATGGTAAATCACCTTCTGCGACTTCTGCTACCTTGGCTAGTCGCATCAGTAACAGTTTGTGGTCTACCGTGTCAAAGGCTGCGCTTAGGTCCAGCAGAACCAGGAGACAAGATTCTCCTTCGTCTGCGGCCTCGAGGGCATCGTCCCATATTTTGAGTAAGGCCGTTTCTGTCCCGTGTCCGGGACGGAAGCCTGATTGTAATGGATCCAGTAGATTGTGGGTATCCAGATGCTGTTGCAGCTGTTGTACCACTACTTTCTCCATTATCTTGGAGAGAACATTTAGGCCTGTTATGGGACGGCGGTGAGTTGGGTCCTTGGGATCCAGGTTAGGTTTTTTCAAGATGGGCTGGATTGTGCCCTCTTTCAACAGGGATGGCACTGTGCCTTCCTTAAATGACTGGTTTATAAGCTGTGTGATGGGTGGTGCCAGGATGTCGGCACATTCCTTCAGCAGTTTGGTGGGGATGATATCATTGGGCGATGTGCTGTTCCGCAAAGCACCAATGATATTTTTTGTGGTATCGATGGAGATCGGTTCCAGAGTGAACTTTGTTGATTGTAGAGCGTTTCTGTGGGTGTTTTGTGGTTGATTGACGGTGGGGTTGAGGGGGGTATTGTTTTGCATGATGCTTTCCCGGATTCTTTCAATTTTCTTGATTGACAGTCTTCCCGAGAGGCTTCCGACGGTCGCATCCATCGCGTTACGATTTTCCGAAAGAAGACGAACGTCGGTGCGCAGGCGCAGTATAGAGCCGCACCGACGTTCGGCTTCTTTCGGCTACTAGTGACGTGATGGATGCGACCGTCGGAAGCCTCTCGGAAGACTGTCAATCAAGAAGGAACGCCCGCTCCCAAAGACCCATACCCGGAAGCGACGGAGAGGATGCATCTCGAAAACGGGTAAGTACTGCTCATATTTTAAAACAACTAGCCGATTCCCCTAGACAAAACGAGCATCCATCTAAGGGGAAAAGGGCAAAAAATAAATAAATGGTTGAACTCCCGCTTTAAGGTAAGGTGCCTGGAGCTGCAGCTCCAATAGCCCCTATGTTAATCCAGCCCTGAGGATATGTATTTGAATACAAGGGAGTAGAAAAATGCATGAATGGATAATAGGTATTTTGATTATGATATAATTGGTTGCATGGCCTTTCTCTATAAGATATTCATAAGCTTCACATGAATCCTTGAAAAAGTGGATGCTATTCCAGGAAATGTGTTGGATGAACAATTACACATGCAGAGAATAGGAATATAATTTGGATTTGAGATATGAATACATTTTCTCAATAGTTTGGATGAGGTACCATTATTGTGTATCAGGATATCTCACTAATACAATGGTTGAACCTCCTCTTCATTTAAACTTGTAGATGTTTTGTTGCTGTTTCTGTTATAGTTTGGTTTCCACTCAAAAATCCCAGTAAATATTTTCAGTAAAGCTGTTGTCATTTACTTTTCAGGTTCAGGGTTAAGCCAGTTCTTTTGGCATAACACAAGGGTATTTTTTTTTAAAACAAAGAAAAAAAAAAGTCAGATTTGTCCAGGTTTAGTCACTTCTGATATTTTGCGCTAAACAATGTATTTTGTCACATTTCTACAATTAGGGGATGTATTAAAAAAATAAAATAAAAAAAATTGCAAATTTTTTTAATATCACTTGGAATTTTAAGTAAAAAAAAAAAAAAGAAGATGTTATGACTATTTCAGATGATTATGATGCAAATTTACTAGTTGAATAATGTAAACGTACCTGCAGGGGAAAAAATGGTACCTCGAAGTCTACCGTCACGGATCTGGGTCCTTTGTACATCAGCAGCTATGTGCCACCTATTAAATTTAGCACTGCAGGTGGGTTGTGCCTCAGCAGCACCTAACCCTACTGATAAATACTCAAAAAGATCCACCGTGTAAAGAAATGGGCCAGCTTTCACATCTTTTATAACAGGTCGTTGAAATGGTTTTAGAGGCTTCAATGACCATAACAGTCCCATAGGATGTACTCCTTGGTAGTTTCCACCAAGAGCTGGATTACTATCCAGGTTAATTTGCCCTTCTACATCAGCTTTGTAAAATGCTCGTGACTGGAAGACATTTCCCTTTTCATCGTGAAGTGTTAAACGAATGGTTGCCAGTTGATTGGGTTGCAGTCCTGATGCCTTAATATGCACATGCTCATCAGCCAGACCGGTTTCTGGAGTAACTATAAGATTTGCCATATTTGGAATATTGTGCGAATTGTAAAAATGCCTTGAAAAGGAAAACAAAAAGTAGTACATATCAGTTGAAGATGTAATAAACATGTATTAAACATGTATTAAACAATCAAATGATTTGAAGTTTATCATTAGGCTCCAGCATTCTTCTCTTGTTTTTGATGAGGTGCAGTAACCAAGCCTTTGAGATAACATTTTATGCTAAGAGGTAGAGCTTATTTCTGCCAAAAAACAAACAAAAAAAAAAAAACTTTGCTTGGATATGTTAGAAACTGTCTTAATGTAGCCCTTTTAAGACAGGAATTGTTATGAAATCTCTCCAATGGAGGCACAAACAAAACAACATTTGTAGCAGAGTGGGGAAAGACAACTTCTGCAACATTCTTTATTATTGTATGTTGCTTCCTGTCCCAGTGACAAATATTCTCCTTTTCTTTCCCTGATGTCACAAGGACAAGAAGCGAGGAAAGATTTCCCAAGTGGATTTACAGGCAGAAACACCTATAAAAAATGTTTTACTATCAAAAATGATTTTAAAAACTGAATTTTTTGTTACTCACTGTAAAATCACTTTGAGTTAATTTATGGATACAGCTCTTTTTATTCATAATCGTCCCCAAGCAGTGCCTCAAGAGGAGCAGGAAAGAAACAGAAATAGAATAGGCAAACCATGTAACCACCCATAAAAAGCCCTCAAAGGGGAAAACAAGGAAACTTTAACAGCAGCATGCAAAACCTTGCACCCAAAGCAAGCAAAGGATACGAGCACATCAACCTTAGTAAAAACTAGGTACCGGCAGGGCCGGCCCTATCATGGGACCTGGTGGTACCATGGGTACCGAGCGGCATTTTCAGGGGGGTGGCAAAGTGACACCCACCAGCCAGCCCGTTCCACCCGCTCTGCTGCCTGTGAGGAGCCCGACGCCGATGTTAGTGGTGACAGGAGAGGGCGGAAAGAACACTCACTGCGGGGGGGGGGGGCAGCCAGCAAGCGGGCAGGGGAGCAGAGAGGTGACATTTCTCACTGCCTGCCCTGCATTACTGAAGTTCCGCCCCCACTGTGCAGCCGCAGGCAGCAGAGAGATTACATCATCTCTGCTGCCTGCCTTCACTCTGGGACACAGCAAGTGACAATCCGCAACGTGTGTCAGGTGACATTGTGGCAAGTGACATGGCAAGTGAAGTGGCAAGTGACAATCCGCAACATGTGGCAGGTGACATTGTGGTGAAAGAGATTAATTTCCTGTGCCAAGACAGGGGAAACTTGTACTGCTTTACCGGCTCTGATGGTATTGCAAGAAATGCACACAAACTGCTTGCTTAGTTGCCAAAAGTGTAAGAGCCCGAGCGTCAGCTGAGGGCTGGTTTTATTGCCAAAATACATCACAAAACATATGCATGCTGATTGGTTCACATTATACATCCACACCCACTGATCCTCCCATTCACCCTCCCCTCACCCACCCCTTTACACGCCCTCCTGTGAGCACATGTAAGCCATTGTCCAAAATGAATACACAGGGGCCCTTGGTCAGTTTTGCAAGGGCTTCTTCATAGCACAAACAGTCCCGAGACACAAATTCCTTTGGTGGGGGGGGGGAAGACAGGGAGGAGGCTTGAGCACATTAGAAGCATAATGGAGGAGACAGTCTTTTGTCCTTCATTCTCAATGCTGAGTTTGTTACTTTAAAACAATATCTGATATAAAATCCTCAAGGAAAATAAACACTTATTGTGATACATATTTTTCACACATGCATATAATTAATATAAAAACAATATAACATAAAAAGATATAAAAAGAAATTAAAAGAATATAAAAGAAAAGAAAAAAATTCTGTGGTTCTAATAACAAAAATTAGACTTAACATAAAATAGGAATTTTAGTATAATCTATCACAGTGGCAAGTGATGTGGCAAGTGACAATCCGCAACGTGTGGCAAGTGACAATCCGCAACGTGTGGCAAGTGACATTGTGGCAAGTGACATGGCAAGTGACAATAGGCAACGGGTGGAAGGTTCCGAATCAAAAAAGTACACACACACATCACAAGTTGTATGAGACATGAGAGCCTGAGAGGGACTTGCCTTGCCCGGCCCTGATTAAAACTTAAGGACCGGAAGGGGTTGCCCCCTTAATGAACAGGCCATTTTTTGCAATACGGCACTTAAAAAAAGGCGTCAAAATTTGTTACTTTTTGCTATAATAAATATCCAAAAAATAAATAAAAAAAAGAGAACAAAATTTCCTTATCAGTTTAGGCCAATATGTATTCTACATATTTTTGGTAAAAAAACATTGCGGCCGCCGGCCACACACAGGTCCCTTTATACTCCTATATACAGTACATGTATAGAGCCCTAAAACAGGTCCTTTTATACTCCTATATACATGTATAGAGCCATGATAGGTCCTCTTTATATTCATTTACATTTATAGAGCCATGACAGGTTCTCTTTCTACCCCTATATACATGTATAGTGCCATGACAGGTCCTCTTTATATTCCTACATACATGTATTGAGCCATGATACGTCCTTTTACATTCCTATACACATGTATAGAGCCCTGACAGTTTTTTTTATACTCCTATATACATACACATGTATAGAGCCATGACAGGTCCTCTACATACTCCTATATAGGTGTACAAAGCCATGACAGGTCCTCTACATACTCCTATATACGTGTACAAAGCCATGACAGGTCCTTTTAGACTCCTATATACATGTATAGAGCCCTAAATTGTCCTCTACATACTCCTATATACATGTACAAAGCCATGACAGGTCCTTTTAGACTCCTATATACATGTATAGAGCCCTAAATTGTCCTCTTTATACTCTGTGATACATTTGCCTATATGTCTCAGTTTACTGCTCCCTGCTTGCCATATGGGTAGGAGGTAGAAAGGAATTTCATGTGATTCATTCCTCTGACAGGTTATTGACGTGCTAATGTCCCCTCACTATTTCTAAAGGTTAATTGATCTATTGTGTTGTGTGAAGGAGAGCTGGGTTTAAGTGGCTTGTGTTAATTATTCTGATTGCTTCATTGTGGTAATTATCTCTCTATATGCGGGGTCGAGCGGTCTGGTTGATGTATTCAGTACAGCTAGTGCTCAGCGTCATTGATGTCATTGTCTAAAGAAAATGTGTTTCAGCATCGGCCCCGTCGTGTCTACCTAGTCATCTGTATGGAAGCCCCAGTGTGAGGGGGGCGGAGATTTGTCATTGTAACAGTTTTGGAAATGACATATAAGCTGTGTGTGTTATAACATTAAAGTCTGTGTTGTTCAAGCAGTAAGCTTGTCTCATGTGTGGCTTTCTGGGCGATTCCAGGGATATCCCTCCTCGTGGAATATTGGGGTGATTTTCGTTATGGGAAGAAGGGAACGTTGACGGGGATATCATACCGATACCGTCACAATTGGTTGGTAGCAGTGGGATTTTTCCCTTCTATTCCCCTTCACACCCGGATTCCAAGCAGACACTGGAAGAACTACTGGAAGTTCGTGGAAGGATTGCTAGCAACAAAACCAAGCGGGTCATCATAGCAGAATCAATGGAGCTAGACCAGGAGGACGGGATTGCAGCAACGCCAGCAGTACAAGAGATGGAGACACCAGTGATTCAGGAGGAGGAATCGCCAGCCAACAAGCTAATGAGAGAGAAGCTAGCGTGGTTCGGCCCGAACCCAACGGCAGATGTGGTGCTGAGAGTGATGGACCTGTTAGCGGAGGAGGCTAAACAAATAAGGGACGCAGAACTACAGTTAAAACTGGCAGCAGTCCAACAAGCAGCCGCACATTCTCCAAACAGTGAGTACAGCACAGCAGACGCAAGGAAGATTCCGTTTAGCGCTTTTAAAGCTTTTGATGAAAAGGACTGTGAGATTGATAACTTCCTGGCGGATTTTGAGCGACACTGTAACCTGCACCGAATAGCTAGAGGAGAGTGGGTTGCAATATTGTCAGGCAAACTGTCAGGCAAAGCTTCTGATGCTTTCCGTACCGTGCCAGATCAGGATATCCATAGCTACGCCCGGGTTAAAGAAGCGCTCCTGGCTCGTTATGCAGTAACCCCAGAGTCCCACCGACAGAAGTTCAGGGACTCACGCAAAACCACGAAAGACTCTTATGCGGAATGGGCATGCCAATTGTCCCGGTCGGCCTCTAACTGGGTTAACAGCAGCCAGGCCACCACCGCAGAGGACATTTTGCAACTAATGCTCCTGGAGCAATTTTACAATCACATCCAGACGGACGTCAAAGACTGGGTGAGAGATCGCAGGCCCATGACTCTACCAGAGGCCGCTAAGTTGGCGGATGAATATGCAGATACTCGCAAGACGAACCAGGTCACACCACAGGAACAACCTCCACCACAAACGGTGCCCTCACACCCACCAACCGCTAGATACCAACCTCCTAACAGACCGGTGACATCTAGCCCTCGCTATCCACGCCAGGAGGGCAACGAACAACGCTGCTTCCGGTGCAAACAGCTGGGTCACTTCAAGCAGAATTGCCCCATGAATGACAACACCAGGTCAAATTGGTCTCAACCTGGGTACCGCCCACCAGCAGCAGCCCATTGTGTAGACTCGGCTTGGGATCCCCAGGAGCTGGGTCAGGAAGAACCATTGGGCACCCCTTACGAAGCCCTCATGGTACAATCTGTTATTACGGACAACAGGGAACACCATTGTCAGCTGGTCATGGGCGACAGCCCTGAGCCGGAGGGGCCCTGGAGGGAGCTGGGCAGAAAGAGGCACCGCCGGCCACCCTTCAAGAAGAAGAGGTCCTGGAAGCCGTATAACAAGCTGACCTGGGAGGAGAAGAAGCGACTGGAGGAGAGGGAGTCGCAGCGGGCGTCCCAGATGCGTGCCGAGATGTTCGCCAAGGGCCCACCGGTGGCCCCTTACACCACCACCCAGTTCCTGATGATGAAGGACCACGTGGAGAGCCTGCAGGACATGAGCAAGCAGGAGCTGATCCGTGAGTACATAGAGCTGGAGGAGTGCATAAGCCGCATGGAGGAGGAGAACAACCACCTGAGGTCACAGCAGGCTGACCCCCCCAGGCTCCATGAACTGGAGATGGAGCTGGAGAAGCTCCAAGAGGAGAACCGGCGGCTGCGGAGGGAGCAGGGGGTGGCTGACCTTATGGGGCTCTGATTCCCCTCCCCCCCCGGACTCTGAGCACCAGTGCTACAGCATTTCAACAAATATAACTTTTTCTTTTTATGAATCTCCTGGGATTGTCACTTCAGAGCCATAACCTGCCCCCTCCCATAGCGGGACACCTAGACGGCGGCGCACAGACCCATTCGCTGGCTTCACACTGACTTCTGGTGACTTTGCAGATCGCACAAAGACTTGGGGACTGACCGGCGTGTGATCTGACGACCCGGTGACATACCTGAGTCTGAAGCAGTTGCCAAAGGAGGTCAGTCATGCCAAACGGAGTTAACCTCGGACTAAAAGCTCTGAACCCGTCAACCCTACTGGACCAGGGAAGGTCCAACCGGATTTGCCGGAGCAGGGAGCAAAAGGGGGGCCATTGTGATACATTTGCCTATATGTCTCAGTTTACTGCTCCCTGCTTGCCATATGGGTAGGAGGTAGAAAGGAATTTCATGTGATTCATTCCTCTGACAGGTTATTGACGTGCTAATGTCCCCTCACTATTTCTAAAGGTTAATTGATCTATTGTGTTGTGTGAAGGAGAGCTGGGTTTAAGTGGCTTGTGTTAATTATTCTGATTGCTTCATTGTGGTAATTATCTCTCTATATGCGGGGTCGAGCGGTCTGGTTGATGTATTCAGTACAGCTAGTGCTCAGCGTCATTGATGTCATTGTCTAAAGAAAATGTGTTTCAGCATCGGCCCCGTCGTGTCTACCTAGTCATCTGTATGGAAGCCCCAGTGTGAGGGGGGCGGAGATTTGTCATTGTAACAGTTTTGGAAATGACATATAAGCTGTGTGTGTTATAACATTAAAGTCTGTGTTGTTCAAGCAGTAAGCTTGTCTCATGTGTGGCTTTCTGGGCGATTCCAGGGATATCCCTCCTCGTGGAATATTGGGGTGATTTTCGTTATGGGAAGAAGGGAACGTTGACGGGGATATCATACCGATACCGTCACATACTCCTATATACATGTATAGGGCCATGACAGGTCCTCTATATACTCCTATACATGTATAGAGCCATGTAGGTCCTCTTTATACTCCTACTAGCTGAATACCCGGCGTTGCCCGGTCTTCCTATCTTAACCTTTTGGGGAGGAAAATCATAGTAATATAAATATACCCATCTTTTATATAAGGGTGTAGGTAAGGGTTAATTTAACTGTCATATATTTTTATTTGGCATATAAGTAATATGTGTACCAGGTATTATTGAAATATCTCCAGGCGTACAGAAGTTATGTGGGAACATACATTTCCCATTGATTTGCATGGGACTTTAAACAAAAACCCCGACCCTCACAAATGGGGGTAGTTAAGGGATAAATTAACTATCCTATAGTTTAAGTGGACCTATAAGTAACATGTGACCAAGTGTTATCGAAATATCTACAGCCGTTTGGAAGTTATGAAGTAACATGTATTTCCCATTGAGTTGAATGGGACTTTAAAGAAAAACCCTGACCATGGCAAATGGGGGTGGGTAAGGGTTAAACTACCTATCCTATGTTTGTTGCTGACATATAAGTAACATGTGTGCCAAGTTTCATGTTAATATCTTTAGCCGTTTGGACGTGATGCTGGAACATACATACACACGTTGAGTTTTATATATATAGATACATGTATAGAGCGATGACAGGTCCTTTTATACACCTATATATGTATAGAGCCATGACAGATCCTCTTTATACTCCTATACATGAATAGAGTCATGACCAATCCCCGTTATGATTGTGGGGGCCTTTTGGTGGGCGTAAACATTTTTTTGGGGGGGGCAGCATTTAATTCTTGGTCCCAGGCAGCACAATGTCTTGGATCGGCCCTGGGTACAGGTATGCACAGGCAACCAGGGGATGGCCTTGCAAACTTAAGACATAGATGCCAGAACCCCCAGATGGCACCAAGCACCCTGGTAGAGAGTGCCACATCGGGGAAGGAAGGAGCCCGTCCCCTGATGGCACAAGCCTGAACAGCCATCTGCCTGAGCTGGAAAGAATGTGAATCTGGCGCCAAGTTAAAGTGATTAAATTGATATAGTGTGAACCAGATAAATTAATAATTAATTGAGCTGCTCCCCAAAGTAACAATAAATTGAATCAATAATGTAAAAAAGTGAAAGGTATGGGGCGCCTAGCAAGTAATATTTAAACAAGTCAATTAATAAATTTTATATATACATACATACATACATACATACATACATACATACATACATATATATATATGTGTGTGTGTGTGTGTGTGTGTGTGTGTGTGTGTGTGTGTGTGTGTGTGTGTGTGTGTGTGTGTGTGTGTGTATATAGCAAACCAACATTACATGAAAATAAAAATAAAAATAATTTTTTTTTGAAAACAGATGAAATTGTTGTGATGAATCAGCAATAAATAGGTAGTCAATACCACCACCGGTACACAAATGAATAAAGTCCATTCATAGGTATCTGTGTTCAATAGTGCTTGTGCTCAAAGAAGTGCTTGGAGTTCACCAGTAGGGGTTTCCACCTCCACCAAGATCAGAATACACCCCAAATGTGCTCATAAGGATGGCTCCTTACCACAAGATGTTGACCTATTTAATTAAAAAGAGGTCAAAAATGCTTTAGATCACAAGCCCGGTACGTCAGAACTCCATGCGCGGCTCTAGCTCCCTTGATACAGCCAGACTCCAAATGTCACAGAACCGAACAGAGAAAAAGGAAGACCGCCATAGGGTAATACCGTTTATTATAAAAATATAAAACCATACATCGCCAAATGGCCCCTTACTTTTGTTGGTGCCTGTATCCCGCGCCTGGTTACGCACAATCACGCACTTCCGGTCCCGCTGGCTCTCTGGATCCGAGAGTTGGAACGCATGCCAGCTTTCCCAGCGTGGAACAGTCTCCTCACCATTGCAACGCTCGATGGCCTCAGTGCCGGGCACACTGGTACTGCCAATTGATGGGCACACTGGCAGCACTGGCAGCATCTGATGGGGCACAGTAGCAGCAATTGATGGCACCACTGGCAGCATTTGATGGGGCACAGTAGCGACAATTGATGGGCACACTGGCAGCAATTAATTGGCACACAGGTAGCATTTGATGGGTCACAGTAGCTGCAATTATTCAGCACACTGGCAGCATCTGATGGGACCATCTCCTGTACCATGTCTGCAGTCTCTGGCCATCTCCTGTACTATGTCTGCAGTCTCTGGCCATCTCCTGTACTATGTCTGCAGTCTCTGGCCATCTCCTGTACTATGTCTGCAGTCTCTGGCCATCTCCTGCACTATGTCTGCAGTCTCTGGCCATCTCCTGCACTATGTCTGCAGTCTCTGGCCATCTCCTGTACTATGTCTGCAGTCTCTGGCCATCTCCTGCATCATATATGCTAGAGGTGCACCGCATGGAAATTTTGCTAATACTATTAGCAATGTGTTATATAAAAATGTATACGTTTTATTTAAAATATAAAAATACATTTTATTTCAAATATATACTGTCATTTTTGGTATGGGTCATTTTCGGTTTCGGCCTGACTTCTTTTATTTCAGTTTCGTTTCTGAAATTTCCATTTCGGTGCACCTCTAGTCATCACATGAAAAGATATAATAAAATATTTACAAAAATGTGAGCGTGTACTCACTTGTGAGATACTGTACATAAGTGAATGGTCTTATCTGGATAGGATTGTATGATACACCATTTGTCTGATAGATATATGTAACTTTGTTAATATACAGTGACTTATTGAGAAACATGTATAGCGCAGCACTTTTTACCTTTCTTAACCACTTAAGACCCGGACCATTATGCAGGTTAAGGACTTTGCCCCTTTTTGCGAATCGGCACTGCGTCGCTTTAACTGACAATTGCGCTGTTGTGCGACGTGGCTCTTAAACAAAATTGGCGTCCTTTTTTTCCCCACAAATAGAGCTTTCTTTTGGTGGTATTTGAGCACCTCTGCGTTTTTTTTTTTTTGCGCTATAAACAAAAATAGAGCGACAATTTTGAAAAAAATTCAATATTTTAAACTTTTTGCTATAATATCCACAAAAAATATATAAAGTCCTCAATTTAGGCCGATACGTATTCTACCTATTTTTGGTAAAAAATAACGCAATAAGCGTTTATCGATTGGTTTGCGCAAAATTTATAGCGTTTACAAAATGGTGTGAAAATGACACTGGCAGTGAAGGGGTTAACCACTAGGGGACGCTAAAGGGTTAAGTGTGCCCTAATGGAGTGATTCTTACAGTAGGGAGGCGTGGCTGTAGGCGTGATGTCACTGATCGTCGTTCCCTATATCAGGGAACAGACGATCAGTGTCACTGCCACACAGAAGAATGGAGAAGGTGTGTTTACACACACACACACACACACACACACACACACACACACCTCTCCCCGTTCTTCAGCTCCTGTGACCGACCGCGGGACACCGGCGTCAATCGGGTCCGCGGGACACCAGCGTCAATCGGGTCCGCGGGTCCCGCGGGCACGGTCACGGAGCTTCGGACCAGGTTGCGAGCGCGCTGCCAGCTGGGCTCTTAAAGGCAACGTACAGGTAAGTGCCTGTACCCAGCTGTGCCCTTCTGCAGACGTATATCGGCATGAAGGGGTCCTTAAGTGGTTAAAGAAAATATATGGTCCAGCATAAACATGCATATTTATAAATTCCAGGGCCTAGAAAGCCAGTGAGACCATGGTATGCTGTTTTGTAAAATCTACAAGGTATTGGAATGAAAAGAGATTAGCTTACAGTCATAAGAACTACAGGAACCTTTTATCAGTTGTCACAACCACCAATCAAATAAAAAAAAAAATGGTTAGTGCTATGAGTCGTGTGGTAAGCCCTAATCTAGGGACATTTCAGTACCCTCTATACTTAACCCTCAATATACAGTGTGTCTCCAAAAAAACAAGCATCAGCGTTTCCTCCTAAAAACTCAGCGCTACCATACATTTAGTTCTCATACATCTGACATTCCCTTAATTCGATTTCAAGAAGCTGCATTTGCTCATGGAAATTAAAGAAATGGAGAGAAAAAACAACTGGACAAATAGGGTATTGACACATTGGGGTTTATTTACTAAAAATGCAGAGTGCAAATTCAGTCACAATTCTGCAGAGAAACCAGTCAGCTTCCAACCTCAGCTTCGTAAAATTAAGCTTAGACAATAAAACCTGGAAGCTGGTTTCTTTGCAGAAGTGTGACTGGTTTTGCACTGTCTAACTTTAGTAAATAAACCCCATTGTACCTAACCAACATCTTTTTGTGTCAAATGTATAGGTAATTGCAACAGGAACAATGAAACAGTTCCTGCACCACTGGAAGCAGGTGAGTTAATTTAAGTGAATTCCAGCTCAAGCCCTCCCAAATCTATGCCAACCCCAACATGTGCAAACATTCCCAAACAGAACCAACATAGAACTCAGAGGTGAGTGCACAACAGCAAAGGAGGAACCCCTGTGGATTGGTCTTATGCGGGCATCTGTGCAAAACAATGAATACAGTAGAAAAAAAAGGGAGGGATCTAGAACGCCAACTATCAGCAAAACAGCAAGATAACATTTCAAAGTAAAAGCACTTGCGTGACACAACAGAGCTGTAAAAAAAAGATCTAGGGAGCTGATTGTTTATCACTTCTATCTTCCACTCTGTCTTCTCAGGTCAAAAGGGGAGTTCAGTAGGCTAAAAGTTGGGCGCACACTATTCGTTTTTTTTCCCCATTCAACCCAGCGGGTTGCGAAATTGGTACAGCATTCTCCCCTGCTGTGCTATTGTGTTCTGACAGGGGGATGCCACACCCCCCGAACACTCTAATCAGCATTCTCTGCCATTGGCATATGAGTGCTGTTAGCGGGTGCCTTTTTTGTGGGGGGTCAGTGTTTTTGCTGCCCCCGCAAAGTGCAGCCCTAGGCCTGGGCTCTGTCGGCCTAGGCCAAAACACAGCACTGGGTGTACTCACTTTTGTGAGATACTTTATAAATCGTGGTCCTTTTTTGTGCAAATGGTATCATTTTCTGAGGCAAAGAGTTCCATCTAGGGTTGCCAACTCATCCCTTTAAAACAGAACACATATTAATTACACAGGTTCTGTGGCTGATTAAGGAGGTAATTAAACTCACTTGGTGCCTTCATGGAAGTTTTGCATTTCTTAGCTTAGAAATCTGGCCTATTTGTACTGGACTTCGAGAGAAAAATTTGGAAATACTGCTATTGTGGTATTTAAAAAATGTATATTTTCTCTGTGAGCCACGGGATTGCATCCCCATCAATATAACTAATCATCTTCAATAAGAAGGTACGTGGTGCAACTCCAGGAGGTGTGGTTAGAGGCCATGTGGCGTACACAACCCACTTCAAAAGCAGAGAAGAGACCTTTGGAGTAGATATCAATTTAAAAGTGCTCGATGAGGCTCACTGAGTCTGTCCCTTCAGGTTGTCCGATTGAAGGTTGCTGTGATGCATTATTTTTATCAAATTCTATTTTTGCAAGATAGCTTTAAGTTAGTGATGCATCTGTTGTGAGGTCCACTGCAGTGGTTGGAGTTGATGCTCTGTGTGGCTCAGGCAAACCTCTGTCTTCGCTACTCTGTCACAGAGCCTGTGTAGATGTTAACAGATGAGGTAGACATTCACCCCAATATCCTCTATTTTAGAGATTAAAGGAGTTCTATAATGCATTTCTTTTTTACAATATAATGTTCCCTTAGGCTTTACCTTTCAGTCGATGTCTTTCTTTCCTAAATCTGCCCAGCCATTCCTCTGCTACCTCCTCCTGAATTTCAGCCACTTCCTGGTTATGGAGCCATGGTGGATGATGTAAAAATCGTCATGACCCAAGCTCCCTTGCTTTTCTTTCCTGTCACTCAATGCCTCTCTCCTCATCCTCCCCTCCCCTATCCTAGTATCTCCCCTCCCCATTCATTTCAATATACACACCCCTCCCTGCCTCCCCTGCCATGCCATCCGCCCCTAAAATTATCATATCCCACCCCTCCAAACCCTCCACCAATCATTGTGTCCTGTGACTGCACGGAGCTATTGCTATTTGAGTACACATGCTGCTCACATAGATAAATATACAGTGCAGCAGGAGAAAGCAGCCTGAACTCTCAACTAAAAGTTCCCAATACCCCTTCCAGACACGCACATTCACAGTAAAAACACACACATAACACATACACACATGTAACCCCCAAGTTTAGCAAAACTACAGCTCAAAGCATGCCCATACAGTGCATGTTAGGAGCTGTAGTTTAGCAACTGCTGGAGGCCCCCAGTTCATGTAATAAACATGGTTTTTGTCAATATATCAGTGATTCTTGGCTGCATAACTACAAATATCAGCAAGCATGCTATGCGATTGCTGGTAGTAGAAATTTCCTAAACTACAACTCCCAGCAATCACATACCAATGCATGCTGGTATTTCTAGTTATGCAAAAGCTATACACACTCGTTATCTTTTACACACACACATATATATATATATATATATATATATATATATATATATATATGTGTGTGTGTGTGTGCGCATGTCTGTGTGTTGTAATAATCAGTGCCTCTTGCTGCATAACTACAAATAGCATCATGCATGCTATGTTATTGCTTGTAGTTGTTATTTATGGAATCGCCAGACGCCGGAGTGCGTCCGCCAGTTGCAAAACTACAACTCCCATGAATCACATAGCATGCCTGCTGCTATTTGTAGTTATGCAGCAAGAGGCACTGATTATTACAACACACAGACATGCACACACACACATATATATTTTATTTGTGTGTGTAAAAGATAATGAGTGTATAGCTTTTGCATAACTAGAAATACCATCTGGTATGTTATGTGATTGCTGGGGGTTGTAGTTTTGCAAACGCCGGATGCACTTAGCCTGATAATATATATATTAGAGGTAGACCGATATGGGTTTTTCTCTGGCCGATGCCGATATTTGGAAATTGGGGCGGCCGATGGCCGATATGTGTTGCCGATTTTTGCGGACGATATTTTAGGCCGATATTTTTTTTTTTTTCCCCCTCATCTCCAAAAACCTAGGGTGGAGAGGAGATAATTGTTTAGGGTGGAGTGCAGCCTGTCAGTGCCACATCAGTGCAGCCCATCAGTGCCCACCAGTGCAGCCTATCAGTGTCCATCAGGGCCACCTCATCAGTGCCCACCAATGCACCAGTGCATCCCATCAGTGCCCACCAATGCACCAGTGCATCCCATCAGTGCCCACCAATGCACCAGTGCATCCCATCAGTGCCCACCAGTGCATCACCTCATCAGTGCCCACCAGTGCATCACCTCATCAGTGCCCACCAGTGCATCTCACCAGTGCATCACCTCATCAGTGCATCTCACCAGTGCATCACCTCATCAGTGCCCACCAGTGCATCACCTCATCAGTTCCCACCACCGCTTCACCTCATCAGTGCCCACCAGTGCATCTCCTCATCAGTGCCCACCAGTGCATCTCCTCATCAGTGCCCACCAGTGCATCTCCTCATCAGTGCCCACCAGTGCATCTCCTCATCAGTGCCCACCAGTGCTCATCAGTGCCAATCAGTCCATTACCATGTCATCAGTACATTACCTTTCAAAAAAAAAAAAAGTACACATATCCTAATAATTTATATAATATATAATATATATAATAATTTATATAAATGCCAATATAACAGTGGTGTCAAAACTGTGGCCCTGCAGATGTTGCAAAACTACAACTCCCAGCATGCCCGGACAGCCGTTGGCAGTCCAGGCATGCTGAGAGTTCAATTTTTTCAACATCTGGAAGCTGAGATGCACAACTTCACAGAAAGTATCACACCTGGTAAGCTTAGTTACACAGCTCATCAGACAGTACAGAACATGATAAGTTTGGATACACAGCTCAACAGACAGTACAGAACATGATAAGCTTAGATACACAGCTCAACAGACAATACAGAACATGATAAGCTTAGATACACATCTCAACAGATAGTACCGCACATGATAAGCTCAGATACACAGCTCAACAGATCAGGGAGATAGAGAGAGAGAGAGAGAGAGAGAGGGATCAGGGAGAGAGATGAGAGAGAGAGGAGATAGAGAGATTAGGGAGAGAGAGAGGGATCAGGGAGAGAGATGAGAGAGAGAGGGATCAGGGAGAGAGATGAGAGAGAGAGGGATCAGGGAGAGAGATGAGAGAGAGAGAGGGATCAGGGAGAGAGATGAGAGAGAAAGGGATCAGGGAGAGAGATGAGAGAGAGAGGGATCAGGGAGAGAGATGAGAGAGAGAGGGATCAGGGAGAGAGATGAGAGAGAGAGGGATCAGGGAGAGAGATGAGAGAGAGAGGAGATAGAGAGATTAGGGAGAGAGAGAGAGGGATCAGGGAGAGAGATGAGAGAGAGAGGGATCAGGGAGAGAGATGAGAGAGAGAGGGATCAGGGAGAGAGATGAGAGAGAGAGGGATCAGGGAGAGAGATGAGAGAGAAAGGGATCAGGGAGAGAGATGAGAGAGAGAGGGATCAGGGAGAGAGATGAGAGAGAGAGGGATCAGGGAGAGAGATGAGAGAGAGAGGGATCAGGGAGAGAGATGAGAGAGAGAGGGATCAGGGAGAGAGATGAGAGAGAGAGGGATCAGGGAGAGAGATGAGAGAGAGAGAGAGGGATCAGGGAGAGAGATGAGAGAGAGAGGGATCAGGGAGAGAGATGAGAGAGAGAGAGGGATCAGGGAGAGAGATGAGAGAGAGAGAGGGATCAGGGAGAGAGATGAGAGAGAGAGAGGGATCAGGGAGAGAGATGAGAGAGGGATCAGGGAGAGAGATGAGAGAGAGAGTAGATAGAGAGATTAGGGAGAGAGAGGGATCAGGGAGAGAGAGAGAGAGGGATCAGGGAGAGAGATGAGAGAGAGAGGAGATAGAGAGATTAGGGAGAGAGAGAGGGATCAGGGAGAGAGATGAGAGAGAGGGATCAGGGAGAGAGAGGGATCAGGGAGAGAGATGAGAGAGAGAGGGATCAGGGAGAGAGATGAGAGAGAGAGGGATCAGGGAGAGAGATGAGAGAGAGAGGGATCAGGGAGAGAGATGAGAGAGAGAGGGATCAGGGAGAGAGATGAGAGAGAGAGGGATCAGGGAGAGAGATGAGAGAGAGAGGGATCAGGGAGAGAGATGAGAGAGAGAGTAGATAGAGAGATTAGGGAGAGAGAGGGATCAGGGAGAGAGAGAGAGAGGGATCAGGGAGAGAGATGAGAGAGAGAGGAGATAGAGAGATTAGGGAGAGAGAGAGGGATCAGGGAGAGAGATGAGAGAGAGGGATCAGGGAGAGAGAGGGATCAGGGAGAGAGATGAGAGAGAGAGGGATCAGGGAGAGAGATGAGAGAGAGAGGGATCAGGGAGAGAGATGAGAGAGAGAGGGATCAGGGAGAGAGATGAGAGAGAGAGGGATCAGGGAGAGAGATGAGAGAGAGAGGGATCAGGGAGAGAGATGAGAGAGAGAGGGATCAGGGAGAGAGATGAGAGAGAGAGAGGGATCAGGGAGAGAGATGAGAGAGAGAGAGGGATCAGGGAGAGAGATGAGAGAGAGGGATCAGGGAGAGAGATGAGAGAGAGAGTAGATAGAGAGATTAGGGAGAGAGAGGGATCAGGGAGAGAGAGAGAGAGGGATCAGGGAGAGAGATGAGAGAGAGAGGAGATAGAGAGATTAGGGAGAGAGAGAGGGATCAGGGAGAGAGATGAGAGAGAGGGATCAGGGAGAGAGAGGGATCAGGGAGAGAGATGAGAGAGAGAGGGATCAGGGAGAGAGATGAGAGAGAGAGGGATCAGGGAGAGAGATGAGAGAGAGAGGGATCAGGGAGAGAGATGAGAGAGAGAGGGATCAGGGAGAGAGATGAGAGAGAGAGGGATCAGGGAGAGAGATGAGAGAGAGAGTAGATAGAGAGATTAGGGAGAGAGAGGGATCAGGGAGAGAGAGAGAGAGGGATCAGGGAGAGAGATGAGAGAGAGAGGAGATAGAGAGATTAGGGAGAGAGAGAGGGATCAGGGAGAGAGATGAGAGAGAGGGATCAGGGAGAGAGAGGGATCAGGGAGAGAGATGAGAGAGAGAGGGATCAGGGAGAGAGATGAGAGAGAGAGGGATCAGGGAGAGAGATGAGAGAGAGAGGGATCAGGGAGAGAGATGAGAGAGAGAGGGATCAGGGAGAGAGATGAGAGAGAGAGGGATCAGGGAGAGAGATGAGAGAGAGAGGGATCAGGGAGAGAGATGAGAGAGAGAGAGGGATCAGGGAGAGAGATGAGAGAGAGAGAGGGATCAGGGAGAGAGATGAGAGAGAGAGAGGGATCAGGGAGAGAGATGAGAGAGAGAGTAGATAGAGAGATTAGGGAGAGAGAGGGATCAGGGAGAGAGAGAGAGAGGGATCAGGGAGAGAGATGAGAGAGAGAGGAGATAGAGAGATTAGGGAGAGAGAGAGGGATCAGGGAGAGAGATGAGAGAGAGGGATCAGGGAGAGAGAGGGATCAGGGAGGGAGATGAGAGAGAGGGATCAGGGAGAGAGATGAGAGAGAAAGGGATCAGGGAGAGAGAGGGATCAGGGAGAGAGATGAGAGAGAGGGATCAGGGAGAGAGATGACAGAGAGAGGAGATAGAGAGATTAGGGAGAGAGAGGGATCAGGGAGAGAGATGAGAGAGAGAAGGATCAGGGAGATAGAGAGAGAGAGGGATCAGGGAGATAGAGAGAGAGAGGGGATAGAGAGATTAGGGAGAGAGAGGGATCAGGGAGAGAGATGAGAGAGAGAGAGGGATCAGGGAGAGAGATGAGAGAGAGAGGGATCAGGGAGAGAGATGAGAGAGAGAGGGATCAGGGAGAGAGATGAGAGAGAGAGGAGATAGAGAGATTAGGGAGAGAGAGGGATCAGGGAGAGAGATGAGAGAGAGGGATCAGGGAGAGAGAGGGATCGGGGAGAGAGATGAGAGAGAGAGGGATCAGGGAGAGAGATGAGAGAGAGAGGGATCAGGGAGAGAGATGAGAGAGAGAGGGATCAGGGAGAGAGATGAGAGAGAGGGATCAGGGAGAGAGATGACAGAGAGAGGAGATAGAGAGATTAGGGAGAGAGAGGGATCAGGGAGAGAGATGAGAGAGAGAGGGATCAGGGAGATAGAGAGAGATAGAGAGAGAGAGAGAGAGGAGATAGAGAGATTAGGGAGAGAGAGGGATCAGGGAGATAGAGAGAGATAGAGAGAGAGAGAGAGAGGAGATAGAGAGATTAGGGAGAGAGAGGGATCAGGGAGAGAGATGAGAGAGAGAGGGATCAGGGAGAGAGATGAGAGAGAGAGGGATCAGGGAGAGAGATGAGAGAGGGATCAGGGAGAGAGATGAGAGAGAGAGAGGGATCAGGGAGAGAGATGAGAGAGAGAGAGGGATCAGGGAGAGAGATGAGAGAGAGAGGGATCAGGGAGAGAGATGAGAGAGAGAGGGATCAGGGAGAGAGATGAGAGAGAGAGGGATCAGGGAGAGAGATGAGAGAGAGAGGGATCAGGGAGAGAGATGAGAGAGAGAGGGATCAGGGAGAGAGATGAGAGAGAGAGGGATCAGGGAGAGAGATGAGAGAGAGAGGGATCAGGGAGAGAGATGAGAGAGAGAGAGGGATCAGGGAGAGAGATGAGAGAGAGAGAGGGATCAGGGAGAGAGATGAGAGAGAGAGAGGGATCAGGGAGAGAGATGAGAGAGAGAGGGATCAGGGAGAGAGATGAGAGAGAGAGGGATCAGGGAGAGAGATGAGAGAGAGGGATCAGGGAGAGAGATGAGAGAGAGGGATCAGGGAGAGAGATGAGAGAGAGGGATCAGGGAGAGAGATGAGAGAGAGAGGAGATAGAGAGATTAGGGAGAGAGAGGGATCAGGGAGAGAGATGAGAGAGAGAGGAGATAGAGAGATTAGGGAGAGAGAGGGATCAGGGAGAGAGATGAGAGAGAGAGAGAGGGATCAGGGAGAGAGATGAGAGAGAGAGAGGGATCAGGGAGAGAGATGAGAGAGAGAGAGGGATCAGGGAGAGAGATGAGAGAGAGAGAGGGATCAGGGAGAGAGATGAGAGAGAGAGAGGGATCAGGGAGAGAGATGAGAGAGAGAGAGGGATCAGGGAGAGAGATGAGAGAGAGAGAGGGATCAGGGAGAGAGATGAGAGAGAGAGAGAGGGATCAGGGAGAGAGATGAGAGAGAGAGGGATCAGGGAGAGAGATGAGAGAGAGAGGGATCAGGGAGAGAGATGAGAGAGAGGGATCAGGGAGAGAGATGAGAGAGAGAGGGATCAGGGAGAGAGATGAGAGAGGGATCAGGGAGAGAGATGAGAGAGAGAGAGGGATCAGGGAGAGAGATGAGAGAGAGGGAGATCAGGGAGAGAGATGAGAGAGAGGGATCAGGGAGAGAGAGGGATCAGGGAGAGAGATGAGAGAGAGGGATCAGGGAGAGAGATGAGAGAGAGGGATCAGGGAGAGAGAGGGATCAGGGAGAGAGATGAGAGAGAGAGGGATCAGGGAGAGAGATGAGAGAGAGAGGGATCAGGGAGAGAGATGAGAGAGGGATCAGGGAGAGAGATGAGAGAGAGAGAGGGATCAGGGAGAGAGATGAGAGAGAGAGAGGGATCAGGGAGAGAGATGAGAGAGAGAGGGATCAGGGAGAGAGATGAGAGAGAGAGGGATCAGGGAGAGAGATGAGAGAGAGAGGGATCAGGGAGAGAGATGAGAGAGAGAGGGATCAGGGAGAGAGATGAGAGAGAGAGGGATCAGGGAGAGAGATGAGAGAGAGAGGGATCAGGGAGAGAGATGAGAGAGAGAGGGATCAGGGAGAGAGATGAGAGAGAGAGGGATCAGGGAGAGAGATGAGAGAGAGAGGGATCAGGGAGAGAGATGAGAGAGAGAGAGGGATCAGGGAGAGAGATGAGAGAGAGAGAGGGATCAGGGAGAGAGATGAGAGAGAGAGAGGGATCAGGGAGAGAGATGAGAGAGAGAGGGATCAGGGAGAGAGATGAGAGAGAGAGGGATCAGGGAGAGAGATGAGAGAGAGGGATCAGGGAGAGAGATGAGAGAGAGGGATCAGGGAGAGAGATGAGAGAGAGGGATCAGGGAGAGAGATGAGAGAGAGAGGAGATAGAGAGATTAGGGAGAGAGAGGGATCAGGGAGAGAGATGAGAGAGAGAGGAGATAGAGAGATTAGGGAGAGAGAGGGATCAGGGAGAGAGATGAGAGAGAGAGAGAGGGATCAGGGAGAGAGATGAGAGAGAGAGAGGGATCAGGGAGAGAGATGAGAGAGAGAGAGGGATCAGGGAGAGAGATGAGAGAGAGAGAGGGATCAGGGAGAGAGATGAGAGAGAGAGAGGGATCAGGGAGAGAGATGAGAGAGAGAGAGGGATCAGGGAGAGAGATGAGAGAGAGAGAGGGATCAGGGAGAGAGATGAGAGAGAGAGAGAGGGATCAGGGAGAGAGATGAGAGAGAGAGGGATCAGGGAGAGAGATGAGAGAGAGAGGGATCAGGGAGAGAGATGAGAGAGAGAGGGATCAGGGAGAGAGATGAGAGAGGGATCAGGGAGAGAGATGAGAGAGAGAGAGGGATCAGGGAGAGAGATGAGAGAGAGAGGGATCAGGGAGAGAGATGAGAGAGAGAGGGATCAGGGAGAGAGATGAGAGAGAGAGGGATCAGGGAGAGAGATGAGAGAGGGATCAGGGAGAGAGATGAGAGAGAGAGAGGGATCAGGGAGAGAGATGAGAGAGAGGGAGATCAGGGAGAGAGATGAGAGAGAGGGATCAGGGAGAGAGAGGGATCAGGGAGAGAGATGAGAGAGAGGGATCAGGGAGAGAGATGAGAGAGAGGGATCAGGGAGAGAGAGGGATCAGGGAGAGAGATGAGAGAGAGAGGGATCAGGGAGAGAGATGAGAGAGAGGGATCAGGGAGAGAGATGAGAGAGAGAGAGGGATCAGGGAGAGAGAGAGGGATCAGGGAGAGAGATGAGAGAGGGATCAGGGAGAGAGATGAGAGAGAGAGGGATCAGGGAGATAGAGAGAGATAGAGAGAGAGAGAGAGAGGAGATAGAGAGATTAGGGAGAGAGAGGGATCAGGGAGAGAGATGAGAGAGAGAGGGATCAGGGAGAGAGATGAGAGAGAGAGGGATCAGGGAGAGAGATGAGAGAGAGAGGGATCAGGGAGAGAGATGAGAGAGAGAGAGGGATCAGGGAGAGAGATGAGAGAGAGAGAGGGATCAGGGAGAGAGATGAGAGAGAGAGAGGGATCAGGGAGAGAGATGAGAGAGAGGGATCAGGGAGAGAGATGAGAGAGAGAGGGATCAGGGAGAGAGATGAGAGAGAGAGGGATCAGGGAGAGAGATGAGAGAGAGAGGGATCAGGGAGAGAGATGAGAGAGAGAGAGGGATCAGGGAGAGAGATGAGAGAGAGAGAGGGATCAGGGAGAGAGATGAGAGAGAGAGAGGGATCAGGGAGAGAGATGAGAGAGAGAGAGGGATCAGGGAGAGAGATGAGAGAGAGAGAGGGATCAGGGAGAGAGATGAGAGAGAGAGAGGGATCAGGGAGAGAGATGAGAGAGAGAGGGATCAGGGAGAGAGATGAGAGAGAGAGGGATCAGGGAGAGAGATGAGAGAGAGGGATCAGGGAGAGAGATGAGAGAGAGGGATCAGGGAGAGAGATGAGAGAGAGAGGAGATAGAGAGATTAGGGAGAGAGAGGGATCAGGGAGAGAGATGAGAGAGAGAGAGAGGGATCAGGGAGAGAGATGAGAGAGAGAGAGGGATCAGGGAGAGAGATGAGAGAGAGAGAGGGATCAGGGAGAGAGATGAGAGAGAGAGAGGGATCAGGGAGAGAGATGAGAGAGAGAGAGAGGGATCAGGGAGAGAGATGAGAGAGAGAGGGATCAGGGAGAGAGATGAGAGAGAGAGGGATCAGGGAGAGAGATGAGAGAGAGAGGGATCAGGGAGAGAGATGAGAGAGGGATCAGGGAGAGAGATGAGAGAGAGAGGGATCAGGGAGAGAGATGAGAGAGAGGGAGATCAGGGAGAGAGATGAGAGAGAGGGATCAGGGAGAGAGAGGGATCAGGGAGAGAGATGAGAGAGAGGGATCAGGGAGAGAGATGAGAGAGAGGGATCAGGGAGAGAGAGGGATCAGGGAGAGAGATGAGAGAGAGAGGGATCAGGGAGAGAGATGAGAGAGAGGGATCAGGGAGAGAGATGAGAGAGAGAGAGGGATCAGGGAGAGAGATGAGAGAGAGAGAGGGATCAGGGAGAGAGATGAGAGAGAGAGGGATCAGGGAGAGAGATGAGAGAGAGAGGGATCAGGGAGAGAGATGAGAGAGAGAGGGATCAGGGAGAGATAGAGAGAGAGAGAGAGAGGAGATAGAGAGATTAGGGAGAGAGAGGGATCAGGGAGAGAGATGAGAGAGAGAGGGATCAGGGAGAGAGATGAGAGAGAGAGGGATCAGGGAGAGAGATGAGAGAGGGATCAGGGAGAGAGATGAGAGAGAGAGAGGGATCAGGGAGAGAGATGAGAGAGAGAGAGGGATCAGGGAGAGAGATGAGAGAGAGGGATCAGGGAGAGAGATGAGAGAGAGAGGGATCAGGGAGAGAGATGAGAGAGAGAGGGATCAGGGAGAGAGATGAGAGAGAGAGGGATCAGGGAGAGAGATGAGAGAGAGAGGGATCAGGGAGAGAGATGAGAGAGAGAGAGGGATCAGGGAGAGAGATGAGAGAGAGAGAGAGGGATCAGGGAGAGAGATGAGAGAGAGAGAGGGATCAGGGAGAGAGATGAGAGAGAGAGAGGGATCAGGGAGAGAGATGAGAGAGAGAGGGATCAGGGAGAGAGATGAGAGAGAGAGGGATCAGGGAGAGAGATGAGAGAGAGGGATCAGGGAGAGAGATGAGAGAGAGGGATCAGGGAGAGAGATGAGAGAGAGGGATCAGGGAGAGAGATGAGAGAGAGGGATCAGGGAGAGAGATGAGAGAGAGAGGAGATAGAGAGATTAGGGAGAGAGAGGGATCAGGGAGAGAGATGAGAGAGAGAGGAGATAGAGAGATTAGGGAGAGAGAGGGATCAGGGAGAGAGATGAGAGAGAGAGAGAGGGATCAGGGAGAGAGATGAGAGAGAGAGAGGGATCAGGGAGAGAGATGAGAGAGAGAGGGATCAGGGAGAGAGATGAGAGAGAGAGGGATCAGGGAGAGAGATGAGAGAGAGAGGAGATAGAGAGATTAGGGAGAGAGAGGGATCAGGGAGAGAGATGAGAGAGAGGGATCAGGGAGAGAGAGGGATCGGGGAGAGAGATGAGAGAGAGAGGGATCAGGGAGAGAGATGAGAGAGAGAGGGATCAGGGAGAGAGATGAGAGAGAGAGGGATCAGGGAGAGAGATGAGAGAGAGGGATCAGGGAGAGAGATGACAGAGAGAGGAGATAGAGAGATTAGGGAGAGAGAGGGATCAGGGAGAGAGATGAGAGAGAGAGGGATCAGGGAGATAGAGAGAGATAGAGAGAGAGAGAGAGAGAGAGGAGATAGAGAGAGAGAGGGATCAGGGAGAGAGATGAGAGAGAGAGGGATCAGGGAGAGAGATGAGAGAGAGAGGGATCAGGGAGAGAGATGAGAGAGGGATCAGGGAGAGAGATGAGAGAGAGAGAGGGATCAGGGAGAGAGATGAGAGAGAGAGAGGGATCAGGGAGAGAGATGAGAGAGAGGGATCAGGGAGAGAGATGAGAGAGAGAGGGATCAGGGAGAGAGATGAGAGAGAGAGGGATCAGGGAGAGAGATGAGAGAGAGAGGGATCAGGGAGAGAGATGAGAGAGAGAGAGGGATCAGGGAGAGAGATGAGAGAGAGAGAGGGATCAGGGAGAGAGATGAGAGAGAGAGAGGGATCAGGGAGAGAGATGAGAGAGAGAGGGATCAGGGAGAGAGATGAGAGAGAGAGGGATCAGGGAGAGAGATGAGAGAGAGGGATCAGGGAGAGAGATGAGAGAGAGGGATCAGGGAGAGAGATGAGAGAGAGGGATCAGGGAGAGAGATGAGAGAGAGAGGAGATAGAGAGATTAGGGAGAGAGAGGGATCAGGGAGAGAGATGAGAGAGAGAGGAGATAGAGAGATTAGGGAGAGAGAGGGATCAGGGAGAGAGATGAGAGAGAGAGAGAGGGATCAGGGAGAGAGATGAGAGAGAGAGAGGGATCAGGGAGAGAGATGAGAGAGAGAGAGGGATCAGGGAGAGAGATGAGAGAGAGAGAGGGATCAGGGAGAGAGATGAGAGAGAGAGAGAGGGATCAGGGAGAGAGATGAGAGAGAGAGAGAGAGGGATCAGGGAGAGAGATGAGAGAGAGAGGGATCAGGGAGAGAGATGAGAGAGAGAGGGATCAGGGAGAGAGATGAGAGAGAGGGATCAGGGAGAGAGATGAGAGAGAGAGGGATCAGGGAGAGAGATGAGAGAGGGATCAGGGAGAGAGATGAGAGAGAGAGAGGGATCAGGGAGAGAGATGAGAGAGAGGGAGATCAGGGAGAGAGATGAGAGAGAGGGATCAGGGAGAGAGAGGGATCAGGGAGAGAGATGAGAGAGAGGGATCAGGGAGAGAGATGAGAGAGAGGGATCAGGGAGAGAGAGGGATCA
This sequence comes from Rana temporaria, assembly GCF_905171775.1. Classification (NCBI taxonomy): domain Eukaryota; kingdom Metazoa; phylum Chordata; class Amphibia; order Anura; family Ranidae; genus Rana; species Rana temporaria. The sequence continues at coordinate 98,369,714 of NC_053494.1, read as the reverse complement.
GGGAGAGAGATGAGAGAGAGAGGGATCAGGGAGAGAGATGAGAGAGAGGGATCAGGGAGAGAGATGAGAGAGAGAGAGGGATCAGGGAGAGAGATGAGAGAGAGAGGGATCAGGGAGAGAGATGAGAGAGAGAGGGATCAGGGAGAGAGATGAGAGAGGGATCAGGGAGAGAGATGAGAGAGAGAGGGATCAGGGAGATAGAGAGAGATAGAGAGAGAGAGAGAGAGGAGATAGAGAGATTAGGGAGAGAGAGGGATCAGGGAGAGAGATGAGAGAGAGAGGGATCAGGGAGAGAGATGAGAGAGAGAGGGATCAGGGAGAGAGATGAGAGAGAGAGGGATCAGGGAGAGAGATGAGAGAGAGAGAGGGATCAGGGAGAGAGATGAGAGAGAGAGAGGGATCAGGGAGAGAGATGAGAGAGAGAGAGGGATCAGGGAGAGAGATGAGAGAGAGGGATCAGGGAGAGAGATGAGAGAGAGAGGGATCAGGGAGAGAGATGAGAGAGAGAGGGATCAGGGAGAGAGATGAGAGAGAGAGGGATCAGGGAGAGAGATGAGAGAGAGAGAGGGATCAGGGAGAGAGATGAGAGAGAGAGAGGGATCAGGGAGAGAGATGAGAGAGAGAGAGGGATCAGGGAGAGAGATGAGAGAGAGAGGGATCAGGGAGAGAGATGAGAGAGAGAGGGATCAGGGAGAGAGATGAGAGAGAGGGATCAGGGAGAGAGATGAGAGAGAGGGATCAGGGAGAGAGATGAGAGAGAGGGATCAGGGAGAGAGATGAGAGAGAGAGGAGATAGAGAGATTAGGGAGAGAGAGGGATCAGGGAGAGAGATGAGAGAGAGAGGAGATAGAGAGATTAGGGAGAGAGA